>NC_134705.1:170096253-170696253 GCF_043290135.1 Rhipicephalus microplus
AAAAATATTACTTATTGTGGAAATACGCTCTTCCACCTATTCTATGGATAATCGGTCGACTCACCTCGAAATAGTAAGCTATTGTTTTCGAGACAAAACGTACCTCAAGCTCTCCTCTCTCGTTTTAGAAACATTCTTCGCTCCCCGAGTACATTTAACCAAAGCCGCACCACACAAGGTATACAGTATTGTGTCTGGCATTGAGATTCAGATGTTTCACAATGCAGCCAATGTTCCAGTCACAGATATCAGAACAATCATGCTATGATAGACGTTCGCAGTCAAATTATAAATATAAAGAGTGAGAAAATACAAGGCCAAAATTTTGAAGAAGAAAATGTGGTGTACCTCAACAGAGATCCTAAACTCCCTACTTGTCGAAGTGTCTTAGGCTATGAAGCTTGCCGCCACATTCGTTATCATCATCTGCGCAAAGTACATTGATGGTTGGTAATCTTTAATTGGCTAAATGCATGCAACTTATAAATCATTTACTCGCACTATGCATTATGTTTCGCCGAAGTAATCCGGATGTATTACAAATGAGTCTGCCAATCTATTGTGACTTTTTATTTTAGATATATTATCCTCATTATTGTAGGCAGGACTATAGGCCATGTTTCGCTGGGTTAATGTTACCCTCACATCTATTTGAAGCGCTATAACAAGAACCCGTTGCATTGTGCACTCCATTGTGCAAAATTTGCCAACACAAACACGTTATCGGAAAGCAGTAGCGTTCTCAGTTCTGTGAAATCATTGATTCGAACTGACCAATATATCAGGAAACTTTATTATTTGGAACTATCTTGTTTGTGCTAACCAAGAAGTTGAAGCTGTTTTGATTTATCTACGACAGGACGCTCTTGGTTTAAAGGCTCAAAAAAAGAAAATGGTAAGCATTTTTTTTTCATATTTTATCAGTATTTGTAAATAATAGCGTGTTGAACGTGATTGATTGTTTCAGAATTTTTGGTGTTTTAGACATAAAGCTTCTTTTTGTAAAAACTGATGTAATACAAGATTTCAGACTGAATTTTAGACGTAATCTTTCAAAGGAGCTATCATCAAATCTTGATTAGTAGTTCACAAATGCAAAAATTCAGCGTTTGCATTTACTGGAGGAGAATCATTTCATATCATATGCAAGTGTATATTCATTGGCTCTCAAAACTGAACCAGCGGGTTTTGTTATGGCTGCCTCATAGCAAGATTATTGGTATGTTTCAATCTTTCAGGACACAAGCATCCTTAGAAAAATTTTGGAATCCTTAGAATTCGTCTTAAAAAGTTGAACGGGATAGCGATATTCTTTTCCTAGTGCGTACTTCAACTGTTTAGTGCACTGTTACTAATTTTGATCGAATATCAGTATCAAGGAAGAGGCAGAACTTTGCGTATTTTTAGCAACAGCGAAGGAAGGCCAAGTGAGCCTGTCGTGTCGAAGGTGATGGTAAGGACCACACGTTTCCGAAAATACAAAAATGGGATAGGATACTGCGTGATTTTGTGCGAAGAAAGCGAAAACGAGTAGAAAATTCAACAGCATAACACGTGCAATTCGACCCATATAAATGCGAGGAAAAGACTGTTGATCTCGCTTCCATAGAAGTGACAAAACCATTGCAATATTTCTATGATGATTCAGACGTTTATTAGGAGGCTAAGCAAAAACACGGCGTAGCTTTAAAAGTCAGATTTTTTGCTACTGTTTGCATCATAAGGATGTAACACAGGACGCCAATCGGATTCTCTTCTCTCCTAAACATACAAATTTTCGTCGAAAAATCACATTCATTTTCACTGTAATGAATGTGATGCAAAAGGACCCTCTTGGTTACTTTATTCTCAAACAGACAGTTCTTGTATGTTAGGAGAAGCTTCGTCAACGATGTAGAGGATTGTGTGCAACTATAGCGACAAAAAAAGCACAGCTAGAAATTTAGCAATGTTGTACAAATGAATGTAGCAGCATTACATCTGCATTTATGCTTAAAACTGAAGCGATTAAAACTTCTTGAATGTTCGACAAAAATCAGTTCCTTTTATTAGTCCTCAAAAACTAGGGTTCGGTTGAAGACTTTATTATTTTTCCTTGTTCTGTCTTGAGCTAAAACTGCTTACGTTATGGCAGTCAAGTCTACCCATCTCTGATTCCACATTTGCTGGAAATAGTTCATTACGATTATACCAGCTTATTATAGGGATAAAACCAGAGAAAACAGGCCTTGGAACCAAAAGATATTCGATGAGATTGGAGAAGAACTGTTCTTATGCTATAGTATGGGTGCTTCAAAGAGCAAACTTCTGAAAAATGTAAGTGCTTGTCTCGCTGCCAGAGCAGTATACTGATAAAATTTTGTGTTGACTATATGAACAACAAATTGGCCAATATATATGGCACTACAGATCACAAAGTGAAACAAAATATGTTCGTCGAATAGAAATTATTACTACAACGACAGTAATTTTTACAGGTAACACAAAGGAGCAACAAAAAGCGTGCACGAAAGCACCTTTTGTTGGTGTCTGCCACCCGTTAGACGAGGCTTGGTACTACGACAAGGGCGACAACTCCTGTAAAATGCTCAATCGGGGCATCTGCGCCGGTGGTAATAACCTCTTTCCTTCAATAAAAAGATGCAAGAAATCATGCATACGTGAGTAGTTTTTGCATTCACGTTTTAATTTTTTTACAAAAATTTATTCGTAGCCTCCTCAGCTAACTAAACGAGAAATGTTCTTGTATAGCAGTTACACGCTCTCATATTTATTTCCAACGGTCAAGTCAACGCTAAGTGGCTTGATCACTTTGGAAGCGACGTTAACACCCTTTCAAACAAAGTAATAAAGATATATCTAATTGTGAAAATTAACTTTAAGAATAAAAAACAGCTAAAATGACGATCAGAATCAGAGAAAAAGCTTTCGAAGTGAATAGGTAAAATGATCCATTAAGCATTAATGCATATTTAGCTATGAAAATGCGACGGTGCCAAAACTTTTCTACTCCAAAACAACGGTCATACCATGTAACTACGTTTGCGAAATTACCATCTTCAAGGGCAACGAATGGGGAGGGCACATTTTAGGTTTTTGAACTTTTGGAGGTTATCATACATGTGGATTATGTGTTCGGTAGTGACACCCGCTTTTCGGTATTCACGGGGCTCAGTGGATCCCTTAGGTTCATTTTTCACGCGTAGTCTTACACTATAGACGACTTCTCCAAAAAGCTTCCAGTCACCTTATTTATCAGCTCCTAACGTCGAAACTGAAGGCACGTTTTCGATTTTTTATGGGAAGAGGCTTCTTAAAGCGGCCCCCGTTCGTCCCTCGTCGTTGTACGTAACATGTCTTACGCTTTGACCTGCAAAGTGGTGCCGGTGGGAGATTTCTCCTGTGCGTTGTTGAACAATAAAAGATCGCAGCGTGCGCGTTTCCTACAAGCCGAATTCTCCTTTCTCTCATTCGCCATTAGTAGCCATTGGCATGTACATTGAGCACTATCTGACGAGAAAGGATTGCTACGTTATACTCGCTAGGCGTAAGCTCCTTGGTTTTAGAAAGGTTTAGTGAGCGTTGAGCTGAATCGCCATGATTTCAGTAAACTAGCATGTACCATGAGCTCGAGGTGATTAAAGGTGGGAAGTAGACACGAAGCGCAAGGCGTAAGAAAGTGTGCGTGTGCCACCTCTTGTTTAGGCCTTGGAATGTCCGCTGGATGGCGGTGCTTCTATGTGCGGAATATATGATGGAAAGATGCGAGATGGTGGTACTTGGAGTGTTGACTAGATGGACGAACGGACACACAGACAGATGCATGGACGTAAACGCGGATGGTTGCACGGACGGATGGATGCATGGAGGACGCAGGGGCGGATGTACGCACGAACACAGGGACGAAGGCACGGATGGACGTTCGGACGCACGCACAGACGCATGCATGGACGGGCGGGTGGACGCACGGATGATCACACAGACGGACGCATGGACAGACGGAAGCAAGAACGAATGGACGGATGGATGTTTCACCCCACTCTCCATCATTCACGCCGTGGATATGCTGCCATTTTTTTCTCCTTTCTTCTTGCTGCATCGAACCACTCGAGACCGTGATGATAGAAATACGCAATACCCAGTTTCATTACACTCACTTTTTGGCGTTTTTGCAGGCATAGCCGCGAAACACTGAGTGCAGCGTGGGAGACGTGATTGAACATTGTAAGCGCTATAAATTAATCCACGTTGCATAGGACATGTTCGTTCTTCAGCACTGTATAAGCCTCACGTGTCCTCTCATCTCCGCTGAGTCTCATTATATCCCATTGAACACCCTCTGATCCTCGAGTAGGACAGCTAGACTATTTTCACTAGATATCGTTCTAGCGTTGAAAGTAGCCAAGTTCAGATTTCAATTGCGGACTGTCCGTACTGTTGCAACCGGCCTTTGCGGCACCGAAGATCCGGGATTAAGATTTCGAGGCAGGAGGAAGGGAGACTTGACGACAGTGTTTATTTGTATAGTTCAAGGAAGTTTTCCATGTAGAAATCTAGTTCTGTGCATCGCATTGTCCTGCAACTGTATATGCACATTGTCATGTATATATCAACCTTATATTCATAAGAACCGTATTCATAATACAGTACGAGAAGGTGGTAAACAGGAGAGCGTCGTCGCCCACCTCGCTAGCTTAACGACTGATATGTGTCACACGTAGGACGCCGGTTCCATTCCCTGTTACGGCGGCTGTTTTTTTTTTTTCAAAGGAAAGGAAAGTTTCTCATTAGTTTTTCACATAAAGGAACGCGCGTTGAGTTGAATAGACTCTCTTATAATATTGGCGTAGCTCGAAAAAACATCTGTTTGAATATGTTACGCCAAATGAGAGAAGAAAATTGTAGAAAACGAGCGGGATATCTTCTAAAGCTCTTCTTACCCACCGATGCTATTAGGGCACATCAGTCGAACAAACCGGGTGTCATCAAGGGCGTGTATTTGTAAACAGTGAAGGGATCGTCAATATGGCGCTCTAATCATTCAACCTCAATCGGATGATGTAAAGTACAGTGCTCAACTCTAATAACTATAGAGACGGAGCGTCATACTCGGAACAGTACAAGCGATAGCTGCCGTTGCATATACGCCCCATCTGAGCATGCGCAGCAACGGTGATGTGCCCGTCTTGCAGTGTCCACCCTTCTTTATCTCCGTGGCCGCGATGACTGCTTAGGTCGTCGATACGCTGCAAACATCAGAGAACCGAAAGAAAAGAAGAAAAAGAAAGAAACCAGCAATTGCCCGGACAAGTGCCTTTCGTACTCTAAATTTATTCTTAATTTGTACTATCATACCACAACGAGAACGGCTCGCTTTGTTTGTTTGTTTTTTGCTTGCTTTCGATTTTTTTTTCGCTAAGTCGCTAAGAGCACTTTCGATGGCCAAAGCGGTTGTTGCACCGCGATGATGAACAAGGATCAGTATTCCAAGGCAGGCACATCACTAGCATCCCGCATGCACAGAAGTGGCTTATTTGCGACTGCAGATGTTTCTCGGGCTGTTCCGCGCGCGATGCTCCGTCGTAAAAGACCTAATGGTTTAGCACTGTACATTATTGGAATTGTATTGAATAAGGTAGCGTATTGTCTATAAGCCTTTTTCTACAGTGTCAGTGTCTATAGATAGTCCTGCGTAGTATACTAAAGCAAGGACGTTTGAAGGGGAAGTGACACTGAGAAATAGTGATGCTAGGGTAAAGATCAGGAAATGGAGGTCGAAGCCAGATGGTGAGAAAATTATTGTGCAGAATAGTTCCTCGTATATCATAGCATAACGAGCAGTCTGAAGGATAAATTAAGGTGAGGAGGGAAATGAGGAGGGAGTACATAGTGGAGTAGAGCGAAGGCGAAAGGAGGAGGTGGTCGAATTGGAGGTCGGATTTCTGTTGATGATTAAGCAGAGGGGAGGAGGGGACTGTCTGGGACTAAAAAGCAGCCGGCCGTAGGTGTTCGCGACGATTGAGGTTTCAGAGAAGGCAATTGGCTGCCGCAGAAAGGGCAGTTTGCGTAACGTTTCTGAGTACGTCACTAAACTTCATAATGTGGGCGCCTCCGCTCAGGTGTTTCTGATATGGCAGTTAAAGCCGCCCTTCGTTTTTAATGAGCGCGTCTTGAAACACTGCAAACTCAGCCGCAAAACGATGATTAACGGAAGTGTTTGCCCCGTCACGATCACTCAGCTCCACAGAGGAGCGAAGCGTGCCTCGTATACCTGCTGCTGCTCTTACAACCGTTCCGGGCATGGACACGCCAAGCTGGCGTCGTAGCGAAGGAGAGACTTAGTGTTCCTGCTTCTCTAATCTCTAACCTATCTGTTTTAATAAACTGATGACGCGTCCTTTCAAAGAAAGAATACGCAGGTCAGTTTAAATTGTTTAAAATGCTGAGTTAGAAATTTAATGTCAGAGCAAGCGCATGTATACCCTGGTGGCTTCACTTGTGAAAGCTTTACCTGAATATTCTGGCAATGTGATCTATGGGAAATAAGCTTTGTATAACGTAAGAATGAGGAAAATAGTCGTTTGAAAGGACTTAATATCTTTTTTCTGAAGCTCGGTAGACCAGCACCACCAGTATAAAGAACGAAAGTAATCGTAAGCATATCCGAAGCCTGTAGTTCCCATAATTCCCACGGCTGTTGAAGCACCACTTAAGGAGCCCAGTGAGGACAGTGCCACGAAACTTCGCTGTAGCTTTTATAGTATGAAATTCCACAACATAGAGCTTCACCTGCCGTCAATGTGGTTCTGAAAGGCAACACAGGAAGAAACACCTCGCTAAAATCGGCTCCGCCAGGCAACCGTAACACTTGCATCGGCTGTTAATCTCTCAATTTACTCGAATAAATAATTCTTAATGTTTATCCTGACAGGTAATTTTTTCTCATCCGAAGTAAAGGTATGCTGTAGTGTGATATCTATTCCGTATGACTTAACTTGAAACTAAGTTATCAGTATATATTTCTCAAGATATTTTTTTTGAATATCCGGAAAAGCGGAAGTCCTCGACGGGAAATTCTTGGAAGAGAAACAAGGCTGTCCCTTGGCACCCGTGCCACAAATAAAAATTTGCTCATTTATAAGCTATAACCAATGTTTCTACCTATTTTCGAGAGCTGATTTATGTTTGCAATAGTGGTGACAACAATAATGGTCACTCATTTCATGCCTAATGTTTTTCTAGCATTGACTCCAAACAACTCACCAATGTGCCTTCAACGTCCAGTTATCGGCAGCTGTGCACCTGTAATAGTGTCTTGGTTCTATGATTCACGAAGCGACCGCTGCAAAATGTTCAACCATACAATCTGCGGTGGAGGCGGCAACATGTTCCTGACTGAAATGAAGTGCCAAGCAATCTGCAGACGTGAGTAGTGCAGTGATGTCCTACTGTTTGAAATTATTTACCTCACAGAGGCTTCTGGGCTGCTGCAATGAAACATGTAATCTATTAACTATGCGAAGCAACTATACAGTAGATTCAATGCTGCTGAAGTAATACAATTCACTTTTTTGTGGACATGGTATTGCGGAATGTTTAAAAGTTAAAATATAATTTTACTCGATCGTATGTATACCGCTATAAACCTGTGTGATGAGGGTTGGGCGAGTTATTGTATTGTGCTCGAGCAATTGTAAGACAAGTCTAAAAAAACACGAGCAGGAAACGTCCCCCTATAAGAATGACGTG
Organism: Rhipicephalus microplus; assembly: GCF_043290135.1. Taxonomy (NCBI): domain Eukaryota; kingdom Metazoa; phylum Arthropoda; class Arachnida; order Ixodida; family Ixodidae; genus Rhipicephalus; species Rhipicephalus microplus. The sequence continues at coordinate 170,104,003 of NC_134705.1, forward strand.
TTCGCAAACAAGCCCTTTCCTAGCATGCTAGTATTATACATCTTTTTAATCCTCATGTCACACCAGAGCCTCTTGTGGTGGAGTTATGCACGTGCTGTGGCCTATTGCGTTCCGCTGGTTGTGAAATGAATAAATAAGCAGTTTGAGTGATTTGTACGAGTCAATAGCTGTTCATATTTGCTAATCAGAAGGAAGAAAAACTATACATGTTTTGTTAACGCCAAGAATAAATTTGCAGTTTTCATTTCTTCGGGCACAAAGAACCGCATACACGTGCACGCACCTGAGCGTGTGGTTATGTGCATTCATCCATGTCTCTTCCAAAAAATATAACATGATTCTAGTGTCGGGGCCGCAGAAGAACAGGCTTGAGGCATTCGAACATTTTGGTGGTAGAAAGTTGCGATGACAGCCCATAAAACTCATTCGTGAATCCACAAGTTTGGCCAAATACGCTATAGTAAATTATTGTTCCTAATATATTACAGTCGTGAGGGTCTTAGAACTTTCTAGGTTTTAGGCCTAGAACTTTCAAATGACGTTTTAAAAAGTATGATAGTTTGAACGCCACCATGCAAAGTCATCAGCGCTCAAAGGTTTGGCTCTTCACACTGTGTGAAGATTCTTCTCGGGTGCGAAAAGCTACCAAGTCACATAAAGGCCGGACTAGGGCGGTACCCGATCCGACCTTTCATGTACCAAAGCCTCTGCAGTGCCGCAAATGTCTCAAGCTTGGACATGTATAGGGTTTCTACATAAGTGTTGTAGTTTGTGCTAAATATGGCGCAAATCGCGATGTACCATTTTGTGGCATTGCGACATCTCATTGCCCTAACTGTAATGGCGAATACTTGGCAACGGACAAAGAATGCCTCAGGCTAACAAAAAATTGGAAGGTCCTGAAAAAGAAAGCAAAAAAGATAGCATCACGAGCAAATACGCCTAGCCATAGCACCTGTCAAGTAGCTGGCAACGGCACAACTGACGATGCACCTGTACGTTCGAGGAATAGTACAGTGAGGGTGAATCGAAGCGACGGAGGGAGGTGCAATTGCGGCATTTTCGCAACATCGTGGCAGGCGCTTCTACCAAAGCCGCCAGACACAACCTCCTTTAAGGTCACGCCTCATATAGTGTCGGAACCACCTTCCGCCAAGGCCATGTCTGCAGTAGAAAATACTGTAAACAGGGCACCAGAAACAGCTCCAGCCAACGATGATGCCCAACTTGTAACCATGCATAAAATGCTTGTTAATGTCAGATCCCTCATAGCCTGTCGTCAAACGCCAGCAGCATTAGCCACACAACAGCTTTTGGAGGCTCTCGTTATAGTTCTCGACAGTCTTCACTAAAAGCAACATGAACACCCGTCGCAAGCCCCGTCCCTACGTGCTGCAAAGGAACGTCAAATCTCTACGACCGCGCTATTATGATCTCGTTCTTAGGCTCCTTGCAATGAAGAATCCGCCGAATGTCATAGTTCTCCAAGAAACCAATGTGAGAAAGGACGAGCTCAGACTTTCGGGTTACGTGGGCGTTCACAGCCATACCTGACGCATGGTGATGGTGTGTGCATCTTTCCAGAGTACAGACACCACGTATCCACGAAATGCTTCTAAAGCGTCATTGTACATACGATCTGATGTTCATTTCGCAGTGATTGGCGGGAGTGACCTCTGCGACGCCGCCTTTGAATGTGCAGCAGTTGCTACCGATATTGGGAACACAACTACAAATGTGGCAAGCTTATATTTTCGGCCAACGTAATCTTCAGACATCACATTGCTTGAGTGCCTGCTATCTCGGTGTGGTTCATCATTTCTATTGTGTGGAGATTTCAATGCCCATTATCCTTTTTGGTGTTGTCGCCCACAAGACAATAGTGAAGTGGAAATTAACGAGCTTATTGTTAAACACAATCTGCAGACCCTTAATGACGGCTAATCCACATTTGTCGGCAGAGGAATGGAACAATTCACAATTAATCTTGCCATATGAACGAGGAATGTGCGTCTTGGTTAAGCGAAGCTGATCATCTGCCCATTTGGCTGATTCCAGAGAATTTTTCTAGCAGCCAGAGTGCTGCCTACACAGTGACGAGTTGGGACAAGTTCCGTGAGCTGTTTGCAGGGGAACCATCAAATGATAACCTGTTCAAACTAGTGAGTGATTGCAACAAGCTACAGTATGACGACTGCGAAGCGTAGACAAGCCAAACTCTGACCTAAAGCTCTTGAGACTACATGCTTGTAGACGAAGTGCTTACAAAAGGGCACAGCTTTCCCAAAAAAGCTCTGATTGGACACTTTATAACCGCTATGATGCAGCCATCAGGCTGCACACAAAACAACTACGTCGAAGAAGCTGGGCCGCATTGTGTAGCTCGTTCCATATCGCGAGTGGTTTGGGGAAGGTATGGCGCATATTGAAGGCTCTTCGAACACCTGAGCTCTGCAAGAACCCAACTACAGCATTGTGCATCACGACAGAACGGTCTCCAAAAATTCTTGCGGAAGATTATGCCAGTATTTTCACAACACCAGTCATTGTTTCTTAACAATTTTATATGGACCTCCATGCGAGATGGATGAAGCAGAATTTACCCTGGCCGAGCTGCGCCAAGCACTTAGCCTCTATTATCGTCGCACTGCCTCTGGCGAAGATGGTGTTACGTACCAAGCCTTGCGAAACGTTGAGATTTTTCATCAATGTATCCTAGACGAATACAACAAAGAGTGGCAAACGAGTCTGATTCCTGCTGAATTGAAATCGTCTGTGGTGAAGCCAATTTAAAGCCCGGTCTCCCTGCACAGCACCTGAAGTCATACCGGCCAATATCACTAACTTCTAATGTTATGAAGCTGATGGAACGTATGGTGCTGTTTCGTCTGGACGCAAACTACACGAGCTCACTTTGTTCCCTGATGTCATGAGTGGATTTCGTCGCCACCGTTCAGCCCTCGACAGTATAGCAGATATTGTATCATCGCTTGAATCTGCTCGAGCAAACAGATATTCAGCGCATGTTCTATTTCTTGACATACAGCAAGCGTTTGACTCGGTACCACACAAGGCGATTATTTGTGCACTGATCAACAGAGGAATTTCAGGTTGTCTGCCACACTTTCTCCGTGATTTTCTATCTGAGCGCAGAATGAAAGTGGGCATTGGAGAAATACAGAGTGAACCTCTCGCTGTTAAATGTGGCGTCCCGCAAGGCAGCGTCTTGTCCCCGCTTCTCTTCAATAGCGTACTTGCTGGACTTCCAGGCCAATTACCGGAAGAATGTGACTTTCCTATAGGCATAGCGATTTATGCTCATGACATCGCACTCTGGGCCAGTGGTCCGTCACACCATGGTCCACATATTCGTGGTATATAGCAGCGAGCTCTGAATGCCAATTCACAATACTTGGTGGAAGCTGGGCGGCAGGTTTTACCTGCAAAGTCAGCTGCAATGGCATATCATCCAAAGCAACGCGCTCGTCGATGCCTTAGCAGACTTTACCTCGGAGACACACCGATACAATGGGTACACCAACATCACTACCTGGGTGTAATCATAGATGACCGCCTTTCTTGGCACCCTTCTGTTAAAACTGTGAGGCAAAATTGCTGTCCCTGTTCAAGTATGTAGCCGCCTTGATTGTTAAGGGTGATGGCATTGATCAGAAGACGGCACTACAGGTTTAACAATCAGCTGTACCCTCTTGCGTAATGTATGCCTGGCCAGTCTTAAATGTACCGCCTGCTTTAATGTCTCAGCTGGAACGGGATCATCGTGTTGCCCTCCGAGTGCTGTTTGGCTCACCTCGTGAAGCACAATCCATCCCACTGCTGACTGAAGCACACCAGTTGCGCTGCAAGCTGACCAGAGAGCCCTATATCATATTGAGGGTCTGAACTGAGCCCCCGTTGGCAAGACACTCCTTGAAAAGCTGTTACAGCACCCACTTTTTTAGATGGGTAAAAAGGCGGCTTCATTCGATGACATTACTGGCGATTCCGGAAAACTTATTGAGTTGCCAACATCGACAGAGTACAGCCCATGTGCCTTTAATACCCATATTTTAATTCCAGAAATACACAAAAAGTGTGACTAACCTGTTTTGGAACTATACCAATTAGCCCATTTACACCTATTTGAAAACTTCAAAGACTATGCAAAAATATTTACGGATGCTTCTGTATGCAGTTATGGCCTGAGCGCTTCTGCAGCTTTCTTCTGCCCTTCGACCGATATCAGCAGGTTGTTTAAAATACCACACCCCTCATCGTCGGTGACGGCCGAGCTAGCAGCGATCAATGGCGCCCTTAAGTACGTACAAGAACGGTTACCAACATCGAAGGTTGTCATTCTCACCGACTGTTGTGGCACCCTTAGCCGACTCACAAGCAAGGAGACCGACGGCCCTATTCTAGGCAGCATCATAGAATCCATCAACAATATTCTGTCACGAGGGGTACGTCTAGCTGCACAGTGGGTACCTTCGCAGGTGGGCATTAGGAGCAATGAAGAAGTGGATCGCCTTGCTTCGTCATGCAACTATGATGGCTGTGACTGTCCGGGAATTCTATGTACGATGGACAACGCTTGTCTGCTTATACGCCGACACCTAAAGCAGCACCCAGACCAGCATGTGGCGAATGAATCGTTTCCTCCCCGTGTTCGTGGCCGAGACTTGCCTCGTCGTTCCCGAGCGCTGTTGTACAATCTAAGAGTGGGCTCTGTGCTGGTGCGTGAACGATTACACCGTCAAGGGTCCGTTGTGCGCAGCTTGTGGCTCCTTCGAAACACTTGAGCATCTCGTAGTGCACTGTCTCACATTAGCTACGCAGTGGTCTTTGCTGATTAAGGAACATAAATTCCTAGTACTTAAGGGCGCGACCCTAGACGACTACCTCTTTCCGAGCGGTTGTACTTCCCGACGTGACCCGACCCACCGAGCTCTCCTTACATTTATGAACCAAACGAACTTGACCACCCGTTTATAGACGGTATTTTCAGTCATTTTTATTCATGTTTTTTACTCATACTCGTCGAAGCCTTCGTCATTTTTTTTCTCATCTTCTTTTCCCTTTCTTCCCTCTAATATCCGTTTCCTCTGTTTCTTCCCTCCTCCCCAAAGAGTGAGCAGGCGTTGTGCCCCTCTAGGTGGCAGTTGCCAGCTTGCTCTCTCCCTTTTTCCTCTGTGTATACAAATCAACAGCAATAATAATAATAATAATAATAATAATAATAATAATAATAATAATAATAATAATAATAATGTAATTGTAATAATAATATTATGAATAATAATAAGAAGAATTTGGAAGGAATGACATTGCACTTGCTTCGCAAATATGTGTCCCAGAGTAACGTTTGTGGCCCGCGAGAACACATCGGTTTATGGCCTGAAAACAGGGCATCTCAATCAAGAACACATGGGGAATTTTCGCCACTGAAATATAGAAGCGTTACCATAAAAATTTTGAATCACAAGTGTGTGTTTTAAGCCCTAGCCAATGAACGGCATTTGTTCTGTAGACCTTGAAAACTCACTCATACACAGAATGCAGCTCGCATTTAGTATTCTGTTAGCGTCACTCTGAAGAAACCAAAATTTAAAAAAAAAATATATTCCTGGTTGAACAAAACAAACAGATCAGTCTATCAGGTTTGCAGCTAGGCCAGGGCAGGCATAAAAAGTGTTGCGAGTATCTTTGTCTTAAATATAGTGCAGTAGTTAGGACAGAAATTCAGTTGAAATAAAGTGGACGAAAAAACGCTTTCCTACGATGGCGTCCGAACACAGAGTCATGGCAAATGCATCGCAGTTGTAGCAAAAAATATTGATGTATCAGAGGCCCGCCCCCACATTTTGCTGCTTTTCAGTTTTCCCGTTAAAGAGAAGTTCATATTTCACAAGTTATTTTTCTAGTTATTGACAAGTTTTGGTAGCAGCTTTGTAATACCAGTAATTATTCAGAACCTATGAAGCTGCTCACTCGGCTACAAGGTAGTCATTGCTCTGTCACTTGTGGAATGTGGAAAATAACTCAAAGGTTGATTTTTTTATTATGATGGGTACCTTTACGTTGTTTTTTTTACAGTGAAGAAAAAACCCAAGCCTGTCTGCAGCTTAAAACCAAGCCCTGGAATGTGCCTAATTTCAAAGAAGAGATGGTTTTTCGACGAAAGGGATAACAGATGCCACGAATTTCCGAAAAAGCGGTGTGGCTGTAATGAGAATGCTTTTTCAACTCAAATGAAGTGCTTAGAAAGATGCAGTTGTAAGTGAACTGTTCCTCCTGCCAATTCGTAGTTTCTCACCACTTTTTTTTACTGTTGTTGTGAGTTAGTATTATACACAAGAAATATTGATATAAAAGTACAACAATTATCATCATCATTTGATGATGATTGTTGCACACGCTAAATTACTGAGTTAAAAATACCGTAATAATTATCGTATTGTGAAAGAATGATCTGATTGCAGTTAGTACGCTTACTTAAATACTTATTAAAATATGTTAATCAAGCTCCCAATGATTAACCAATGACTCCTGACAACATTGTCCGCCCGCCCACCTATGAATATTGGCCACTGAATGTAAAAAAAAACTATATGAAGGAAATATTGTGAAAACTGATTCGCTCAAGTAAAGACGAATTTTAACAGTGCACAAATATTTTGACGCTGCATCATTAGACTCCATAACTAGAGGAAAACACTGATTTCCTTGGGGAGTGAACAACACTCTTACACTTAGGAACATCGAGGCTCAACTTCATCTTTGATGTACTACGTAGGGAGACAATGCACGTTCGCCTCAAGCTCAAAAAACTCAAGCAGCTACAAAATCAACGCAGAATGAATACTCTTGCAACTTCACAAGCAGATGAAGTAAATTATTATTTATTCTTTGAATTTCACCCGGCTGAAATTTGTGGCATTAGTCGATAATGACATCAATTACTGGAGCCTACATGTCATAGTGAAACTTGATCGCGTGTTGTGCAGTGTTTCAATACGCTTATGTTAAACCATTATTCATCTTCCTTTTTCTCAGTCGTGTACACTAATATTACTAATTCTTCTCATTTGACGTCCCAAAGCATATATATGTATATGAGAGACGCCGTAATGGAGGGCTTCAGAAATTTCGGCCATTTGGGTGGGGCCGAAAGTGCACCTAAATCCAAATGCACAGGTCTCAGCATTTTTGCCTCCTTGAAAAATCCTGTTTACTCCTCGGCCAGCCACTTCAATCTCACTCGTAGACAGCGCACATATAAAAAGTTCGTCCTCATACATTTTTTCATAGAGTAGCAAACAAAATTGTGAGGCTTGTAGCACATGATGATGTGACTTACCACGCCAGCAATGTACTACACTTATAACGAGATTGGGAAGGACTTTCTCTTGGTGACAGCGGTTAGGTATACAGTAGGTAAATAGAGTAAAATGTTTAAAATATAAATATGAATAATTTTTGATATCTTATCCAAACCTGATCAAGTGCTGGTTCTTGCGGCGAAGTACACAAGGGTTAGCAAAGATGCAACACATTTATTTGTGCGAACTAGGAACCGGATATAACATGCCTGTAGTAATGACTATTTCAATTTCTTTCTAGACAATAAAGCTGCTTGTGTCAACTGCGAACAAACAAAAGGAAACGAGCTGCCTCCTTAGAAGATGCCTGGGAAGCCTGATCAGACCACCATTAAGAATGACCTCCCTGTCTACCAGCCACATAATATTTTCTAATACAGCATTCAGAACAGGAAGTTGTTCGAGCCACTTTATAAGTTTTCAGGTTCCCCGACACATTTTCTGACAAGAAAATTATCAGATTAGTCCTGTGAGCGCATCTTCTAAAAATTCTTTTGATGTCCTACGTTCATGTCACAGCTTTCGGAAACGCTGTGACACACTTCCTAAAATAATAAAGCAAATGGCTAATTTGGAATAATTTTCTTTTTAATTCCCGAAGGTTTCAAGTTGTTCGGGGTCGGTCAGTGTGGTGCACGCACAGACATTGCGCAATTACTTGGTTTTATCACTTCTTAGCGTGCAAAAGCTCAAAATATGTGCTGATGCAGGTAGCTCAAGCTTCCATGTCGCCTGCGGGTTCTCATTTTAGGGGCAAAGCTCCGTATGACGTGGTAGTAGTAGTAGTAGTAGTAGTAGTAGTAGTAGTAGTAGTAGTAGTAGTAGTAGTAGTAGTAGTAGTAATAGTAGTAGTAGTAGTAGTAGTAGTAGTAGTAGTAGTTAGCCAGCACTCGTTTTGCCCTTGGATTATGCGCTTGGTGGTGGCACATGTATATGATGAATACATGATGAAATGAAGCGAGATGGCGGTACTTGGAGTGTTCACTAGATGGACGGACGAATGGACGTTCATACAGACGTACAGACAGACGAACAGACAGACAGGTAGATGGACGGATGGATTGACAAAAGCACAGACTGACTGACTGACTGACTGACTGATGGACGCACGGATGGACGAGTGGACGGACAGACATACAGACGTACGGACCGACAGACGCATGAACAGACAGACAGACAGACAGACAGACAGACAGACAGACAGACAGACAGACAGACAGACAGACAGACAGACAGACAGACAGACAGATGGACGAATGTAAGCAAAAACGAAGAGACGGACGAACGCACGGATGGACTGACTGCTGAACGCTTCGCCCCACACATCATCATCATCATCATCATCATCATTATCATACACTCCGTAGAGATTGCCTCGTTCCGTCCTCTAGTTTTGTTGTTGCATCGTTTCACTGCCAATAATTTTCAGCGCAAATCACGCCTAGACTGTTAGAGAAACTTTGGGATGGCAGTAGATGATTTTCTTAAGATTAAGCCTACTTTGCGAACATTACAGATTATTCTGGAACATACATCGCCGTTAGCGAAAACGCTAGAATATTCGATAAAAAGTGTATAAATGCCGACATGATTCGCCACTTGTCAGTTGATCGATGGCCGACGCTTTGTCCGCCGCTATCAGTGCCAGTGTTTTACTTTCCTTTTGCGTGGCCACAAGTTGGGCCTGAATAAACAGTTTTTTCTTCAAGCTAGTGTCTGCTCCCTTCGTTCACATAATGACCCTGTGACATCTGATGGAGGTGCTGGTTTGTTCATGTACCGGACATGCCCGTTAAGCCGCAAGCCCAGTCTCCCTTGCGGAGAAGACACCGACGCCAGACACGAGCAGCGAGTTAGCCGTAGGCAACACGGTCTGCCACCGGAGTACGGGCTTCTACTCGACGCGAAGCAGAAAACCAAGACTTTAACGATGACCAGGGCAACAATTACGGCGCCTGTGCTACCTGCACCGATCTTGCTCCGGCAACTTAAGGAGCCGCCAACATTCCATTGTTCCTTATTTGAAGACCCGGAAAGCTGGCTGTAAAGGTTTGACCGCGTCGCCTTTTTCAACACCTGACAGAAGCTACAACGATAGAGAAGGCGCTCGAGATGTGAACAAGGATATACAACCGCCGCTCTCCAATTGCGGGATACACCGAAGTCCAAGCCTTCAGCGCCGACGACCCGCGTGAGACCATCCGAGCGGTCGTACGTGCCGAGCTGCGTAAGATGTTTCCGGAATCGCAGCCTATAGTGGAGTCGATCCCCGACGTTGTTCATCAAGAAGTCTAGCAAGCAATTGGAATCTCCGAAACATTGAAGCCTGAAACTGAAGGAATGAGCTACGTCACTGCAGGGCGCCGCAATGCTCCTCCACGCCTTTGTAAGGACACTGTTCCGCCGTAGTAATTCCGCCGGGCACCACCACCAACACCGCCGACGCGATACCACCCGCCGTCCGGCCAGCACTACTCTTCGAGGAAAACTGGCATCTGGAACTCCCGCTGACCACCGCCCACTTCGCTACCACAAGGGCGAAGCCGGGCACACGTACCGCCGCTGCCAGTACTGCCAGATGGCACTACGCGGTTTTGCCATCGATGCACTGGGTCTACAGAAGGGTGAAAGACCACGTGAAATTGCCGACTATCTCGCCGGAGCACGGAGGACATCCCGGGGATCAACTAGTTCACCCTCACTAGGCCACTGCATGTCACCACACCGTCGGCAGTATAATGGCCGAAACAGGGGCCGGTCGCCTAGCCCATATCAGGAAAAATAAGGGCGGTAACCGATGGAGGTGCAGTTGCTGTACGACGAACTTCCGACGATCCGCCTTCTACACCGCGGCCTCTGCCGATGAAGACGACGCGACGAAGCCTCAAGAGCGTGCCGGTTCCCGAACGCAGCTCTAACGTCGATACTTCGTGGCCAGCGGAATATCTGATGATGCAACGTCGAAGCAGCGGTACAAATCACCGTATCCGTGATCCGACGCGACGACCCAACTCCAACGCAAAGCGACGAATTAGCGACTTCTACGTCCTAATCGACGGCCACGGCGTCACAGCTCTCGTCGACACCGGAGCCGACTGTTCCGTCATCAGTAGGACGTTCGCTGCGAAGTTGAAGAAAGTTAGGACAGCCTGGGAAGTTCCCGAAATTCGTACTGCTGGAGGTCACCCAGATACTCCGTCCGGAATCTGTGCAGCCATAGTCACCATTATTAACAAGATTTCTCCCGCAAGTTTCGTCGTACTGCAGCTTTGCTCGAGAGATGTATTTCTTGGTATCTAAAGGCTGCATGCTGCCATCATCGACCTGAGAACCAAGTACATAACATTATTATTCACAGATGAAGACTGCCGCCGCACACGTCGTCAGGAAAGCATGCCTTGAGTGGGCTGGAAGATCAAGTCACTATTCCTCCTCGCTCTAGCGTCAGCATTTTCGTCGGCACTCAAGAATCGACAGACATCCAAGGCGTCGTTGAAGGTGACCAGCGCCTGTTGATCAACTGCGAAACTTGCTCACCAGAGAAATAGTCAAGCTGCGAGGAGGGAACGCAACAGTGATGCTCCCGAACTTCAGAAACGAGTACAAGCACGTGAGCAAAGGCACGACGGTAGCCCTCATCGAAGAGACACTGGAAGCCAGCAACGCTTTCGCCCTTGCTGATTCGGCCGAATCTACTCTGACGACTGAAACCCTTCAACGAGCTTTCGTCGTTATCCGAACCTTCCGAAACATAAGCAAGAGCAGCTGAAAACCTGCTGCTGAAATACAAGAACTGCCTTTTGTCGTTATCGAGAATTCGACAGACCCCTGTCACGAAACATCGCACTGTAATAAAAGAAAGCGCCAGGCCACTCCATCAGAGCACATACAGAGTTTCGACGCAAAAACACGAAACAATGAAGACACATGTCGACGAAATGCTCCGCGACGACATTATTCAGCCTTCAAAGAGCCCATAGGCGTCACCGGTGGTGTTAGGAAAGAAAAAGAACGGAACACTACGCTTCTGTGTTGACTATCGCCGACTTAACCAGATAACGGATGAGTACGTATACCCTCTCCCCCGAACAGACGACGCCCTTGGCCAACTCTACAACGCCAAGTACTTCTCAACGATGGACCTCACGACGGGCTATTGGCAAATCAAAGTAGACTAGATAGACCGAACAAAGACTGCGTTCATAACACCAGACGGCATCTGCGAGTTCAAGGTTATGCCGTTTGGCCTTTGCTCGGCGCTTGCGACGTTCCAGCGTGTTATGGCCACCGTGCTCGCTAAATTTAGGTGGCAGATTTCTTCGTGTACTTGGACGATGTCGTCGTGCTTTCCTCAAGCTTCGACAACCATCCCCAGCGCCTTGAAGCTGTACTTCAAGCAATAAACACCTCCGGACTCACTCCAAAGCCAGAAAAGTGCTATTTTGCATACAAGCAACTCTTGTTCCTGGCACACGTGATCAGCATGTCTGTAGTACGCCCCTACCCGCAGAAGACAACACCTATCGCCGCATTTCCGTCTTCCGCCGACAAGAAGGCCGTGCGTTGATTTCTCGGTCTCTGCGCCTATTACAGGCGTTTAGCCAAAATTTTGCTCGCATCGCCGAGCCACTCACTAACTTGACTAACACCGACGTCGCTGTCAAGTGGGAAACTCTGCCGGAGGAAGTATTTCGAAAACTAAAACGACGCCTGCAGACAGTGCTAATACTTGCTCATTTCGACGAAAACGCCGACACGGAAATCCGCACCGACGCAAGCAGATTAGGGCTGGGAGCCATCTTGGCGCAGAAGATTAACGGACTTGAAAGGGTCATCAGTTATGCGTGCTGGTCGCCATCTAAGGTGGAAGTCAACTATTCATCAACAGAAAAGGAGTGTCCTGCCGTCGTCTGGGCTACCTCCAAGTTTCACCCTTACCTCTACGGCAGGCCATTTAAAGTTAAGAGTGACCACCATGCCCTCTGTTGGCTAGCTAACTTGAAGGACCCATCAGGTCGTCTTGCACGGTGCAGCCTGCGGCTTTAGGAGTTCGACATCTTCGTCATTTACAAGTCGGGGCGAAGGCCCTCTGACGCCGACTGCATGTCTCGCCCCCCTTCGAACCACCGCCGCAGGACAACGAGGATGGCGACTGCTTCCTGGGAACCTTAAGCGTCGATGATTTTGCAGAACGACAGCGTGCTGACCCTGAACTCATGGGCCTTGTGAAATACCAAGAGGGTAAGGCTGCCATTGTTCCAAAGTTATTCAAGTGAGGACAGGCGTCGCTTCTCTTGCAAAACGGCATCCTCGTGAAGAAAAAGTTTTCATCACGTCGGGCCAACTACCTCCTCATAGTACCTTCAGCCTTACGTTCAGAAGTCTTGGATGCTCTACACGACGACCGGACGGCTGGACATCTCAGTGTCTCCCGTACACTCGCGAGATTACAGGAGAAGTATTACTGGCTACGACTTGCCGCCGACGCCACTCGTTACGTACGTACATGCCGAGACTGTCAACGATAAAAGACACCGCCGACTAGGCCAGCCGGACTTCTCCAGCCTATCGAGCCACCTCGCCAGCCGTTTCAGCAAACAGGCATGGACTTACTGGAGCCGTTCCCGACGTCCTATTCTAGTAACAAATGGATCATCGTAGCGACCGACTACCTCACCCACTACGCCGAAACATGGGCTCTGCCCAAAGGCAATGCCACCGAGGTAGAAAAGTTCTTCGTCGAAAACATCGTCTTACGTCACGGAGCTACACATGTTCTCATCACAAACAGAAGTATGGCCTTTACGGTGAACCTAACTCAGGTAATCCTGAGGTACATCCAGACAAGTCAACGCTGGGCCACCGCCTACCATCCACAAACCATTGGCATCACCGAGCGTCTCAATAAGACCATCGCCGATATGCTGGCCATGTACGTCAACATCAAGCACAAGACATGAATTGCAATCCTTCCTTCCGTACGTGACCTTCGTGCACAACACGGCCATCCAAGAAACGGCGCAGATGACGCCGTACAAGCTGATGCACGCAAGGAGCCCATCCACAATGCTCGATGCCGTGTTACCCAACGTCAGCGACGAAGAAAACATCGATGTGACGGTCTACCTCCAGCGGACTGAAGAAGCTCGACTACTCGCCCACCTGTGCTTGAAAAATCAGCAGAGGTTGGAAGCCACCGTTACAATCAACGACTAAGCTACGTAGAATACTAGCCCGGCGACCGCGTTTGGGTATCGACTCAGATAAGCTGACGAGCACTGAGCGAAAAACTTTCGCGATGGTACTTCGGGCCATATAGGATAGTTCGGCGTCTCTTTGCACTCGACTACGAGGTTGTCCCCGATGGCATCACGAACTTTCAACGGCACCGTGCACGACCTGAAGTCGTCCATGTCGTGCACCGCAAACCATTTCATGCGCGTTAAGGAACATAATTGTTGTATTATTTGTTGTTTCTCTATAATTGTGCTCTATTGATTATGCCTATTTGTTGTACTTTTTTGCTTTATTGTTATTTTTGCGTGCATCTTGCTCTCGTATTTTCTTTTGGGCATCTGGACGATGCCAATTTCAGAGGGGGGGCAATGCCATGTTCCTTTCCTAAAGTTTTGTTATCATCCTTTAATACTACGTTCAGCCCAAACCACGCCTACACTGTTCGAGAAACTTCGGGACGAAAGTGGATCATTTTGCTAAAATCACGCCCACTTTGTGAGCATTACAAATTATTCTGGAACATACGTCGCCGCTTGCGATAACGCTAGAATATTTGATGGCAAGTGTATAAATGCCGACACGATTTTCTGCTTGTCAGTTGATCGACGGCTGGCGCTCTTTTCCCCGCTATCAGTACCAGTGTTTTACTTTCCTTTTGCGGGGCCAAAAGTTCAGCCCAAATAAAGTTTATTTTTCGACCAGGAGTCTTCTCCCTTCGTTCACGCCACAACCCCGTGACAATATGCTGTGATTATTTGGGGTGAAGCTCGCTATGGCGTCACTCGTTTGTCTCCCGTTAACAATTGTAACCACCGGTGGCACATACTCGAGAGATCGGTACTTAGAATGTCCTTTGATGGCGGCACTTGTATATGATGAATACATGTTGAAAAGAATGATGAGAGAGCTGTGCTTGCACTGTACGGTGAAAATGCGAATGGTATGACACTAGAGTGCGTTTCTTGTAGAAAGAAGGATTGACGTTAACGTATAAAAGGAGAGAGAGACAATCACGCGACTACGATCGCGTGTTTTTTAGTGTTGTTGTACGTTACAAGGCACTTTGTAGTACAATAAGAGCGCCGTTCTGGCGCGCGCGCACATTCAGAGGCTCGGCGACGGAGAATGGACAAGGCTGCTGAGCGGAGTGCGCGTAGGGTGGCGGCGGCTCGCACTCAAAAAAGAGGCCCTGACGTGCGGGCTGCGAGGCAAAATCGTGCCGTGAATCTGTGCAGCGGCGCCGTGAGGACCCTGCTGTACGATAACGGGAGGCTGAAGCTGCACGGCCGCGGCGTGCGGACCCAACATTGCCCCATTCTCCATCATTCACCCCGTGAAAATACTGTCATTGTTTTTATAGAAGATGAAGTTTGTACTAATAATTGGCTTCTTCTAGCACAGTAGCATCTTATGTCATAATGTGCGAAAATTTTCATGTAGCATTTATACTCTAGTCCGTACGAGTGTATAATTTGCGGCTATATTCGCCCTATGCAGCTAAAATCAGCGCAAATTGAGCGAATTACACTCAACCATTGGTGGGACGTTGTCCGCATCGGCTATAGAACAATAGAAGCTATATGTCCGGGACACGACATCCTCGATAAAGTTTCGACACTTCCTCTATGAAAATAAAAAAAAAAACAAGAAAAGAAAAAGGAGATGATAATGGCTTTAGGTCTGGCACTTGTATTCCCCCAGTTTCTCAAAGGAAAACAGGGGGGGGGGGGAGGGGGGTTAATACAAGCGTTAACGGGATGAATGAGGAATAACACCATTTTCCGAACCCGCTCAAGTGCCACTATCTTGGACGTTGCAGTTTAGTACTCGTATTAAATAAGCAAACAGTGCTACGGTGAGCCCACACGTACGAAATCGCTTTGCCGGCACATTCATCGGTTTATGACCTCAATCACTTCATATGATGACACGGAAAATCTACAAAACAAACGCTTATCAGTCCAAGATGGCGGCACCTATGAGTCGAAAGGAAAATAGTTTTACCAAGCACCAGGGCAGAAGCGTCTTTGTACCTATATGCCCTATAGGTACTCGGGGGCAGCAATTCTCTGTCCCTCATAGCAGCTGCA
This sequence comes from Rhipicephalus microplus, assembly GCF_043290135.1. Lineage (NCBI taxonomy): Eukaryota > Metazoa > Arthropoda > Arachnida > Ixodida > Ixodidae > Rhipicephalus > Rhipicephalus microplus. Next base: position 170,119,712 of record NC_134705.1, read on the forward strand.
ATGCTCTACTGTCATCAAGACTATGGACTATGGTATGCTATTGTGTGCCCAAAAGCGCTTCATGCAACCTTATTGGGCCAGGTTTTGAGATCGGGAAGTGTGAATGAGTGAGCGATGGGTCGGTGTTCTTGTCTACTCCTCGCAACAATTAGAAAGAACTGTTTGGTTTTCAGTTGTCATTGCAAATCAATAAGTTGTGTGCGCGTGCGTGCGTGCGTGCGTGCGTGCGTGCGTGTGTGTGTGTGTGTGTGTGTGTGTGTGTGTGTGTGTGTGTGTGTGTGTGTGTGTGTGTGTTGAATTTGTGGTTTAGTCGACTTCACGCGTTGTAGTTTTCGATGCGTTCGTGTTTTTTGCCTTCACTATGTATGATGCCGAGTGAACGGGCTGCCGTCAAAGTTTGCATTTTTCAAGCCAAACCTTACCCATCTATATGCTGTGGTCATCCTGGTTTTGTGGTTGACTCATGCAGATCACTATACATATTATTCAATATTGAGAGGACCTGTGTTCATGTTCATGGCAGAAAAAAAAGTGATGTCGTGGTTTTACGCAATACATTGTTATCTCAGAACTTTCTCTGCATCGCTCACTTACCTCTTGCTGCACCACTGTTGAAACTGGGAAGCTGATAATAATGCTGTTGTGGGGTTGCAGCTATGAGTACGTTGCAGATGTGTTCTCGAATGGCCCGCAACAATGTGTTACGCAATGATTGGTACACTGCCGCTTAACAAATTTCAAGCAGCATGAATGCCACCGATAGTGCAACAGAGAAGTCCAAAGAAGGACACGGTTGGTTTGGTTATTATGTCTTTCGATATTCTTAGTGCTTTGATGATATTGGTTTGTTCTCTTGAAGTAAGGTAACTCGTTTGTCTTTACTGCTCGTCCTGTTTTGATGTGAAAGAAGCCTGCTATCGTATTCAGAAAAGCTGAACCAGTATACATGATATGTAAATGTCAGAGCCGGAATATTTGAAGGTACGTAGACAGCACTTTTTGTACATATTCCATGCTTCGCACAGAAACTGTTGTGGAGCATATATACCACCCAAGGCTTGTTGTTAGTATCTTCTATCAGGCATCTTGGAAACTTCGAGACGCCGATATGGCTTTTGTTATGTTCGATGTAGCCGAGGATATTAACTGTCAAGATAAATATGCCTCTTGACGAAAACAATTAGGCACGAACATACTTAGACTTCACGCAAAATGCCAAGTGTGGTCAGCACACCGTGGTGGAGGGAAGACAAAAATTTTAGAAATCTCAGAAGATTTTACAGTAGTGCACTTTCATCACGCCCGAAATTATTAGTTTGAAGCTGTCCTAATTTGTTTTCTGCAAATCACGCCATGCACGAGTACATGAATTTGTCAATGTCAATTGCTACGTTTCACCGGAGAAACAAAAGCACCACGTAAAGAAACTTGTGCAACTTTATCTGGTTGGGCTGCGCTTTTACGTCTCTTTTCTTCAAATATTTCTGAAGCAACCGCAAATGGCAGAAAGTGCATAGGTTTTTGCCCTTCTATACACAATAAAAGCTTATATGCGTCCGACGCAAGAATCTATTGTTGTCTAACAATAGATAGACATAACTGCACATTGAATAGCCGTACAGAAGTATTCGTAGCTTCATATTTTTATTTTAATTATTAGAGATGCTGGGACGAATACTTAGCAATGAAGCTACTATTGTGGTTGCCGGTAATCCTGTGTGTCCCAGAAACCCATGGTAAGTTGCAACACTTCAAAGCACAGCATTGATCAAAAGATTAAAATAGCTATTGCTCTGCAAAGCTGGAGCCATCTATGAACTGGAGTTCAGGAATTACTCGTGATTAGTTCGTATTTATGAGAACAGTATGTTCATCGGACCTCTTCATAGAGGATAGTATGCTTCTCCAAAAAACTATCTTTTTGATTTTTCCCGTTCTCTCAAGTAGAATCCTTCGATATGGCTAGCTATCGTGCTGACTTATTCACTGCCAACACTAGCTAATCTCCCTAACTTCAAGACTGACACGTATTGAGAAAGTAGCACACCGGGCCCATGCCGCCGTCCTCCTAAATTTGCCTCCTTCTCTCTTTCTTTAATATATATATATATATATATATATATATATATATATATATATATATATATATATATATATATATATATATATAGAGAGAGAGAGAGAGAGAGAGAGAGAGATTGTAAGATGGCGTTCATTACCATCAAGACTCTTCTTTATTGTTTCGAGTATGTGCCCCACAACCTAAACAGGAGGGGTGATGATGAGTGAGTATGTACAGATGAAAACAAGGGACAAGTAATAATGCTCACACCTATTTTCTTCGCGCACATGAGCGGCCGGACTGGCCGAGACTTAGGTGGGAAAAGTACGGCAAACAAAGGGTTTAAGACGTGAAACGTGGAATATTTTTGAGGCACGGCAACGACTGTTCGAGGAACCCTCGGCGGGAGTGACAAGGTAATTGACAGGAGATGTTCGTTCGCAAACAGCGTAAGGTCCGAGAAAGCGTGACTGAAGCTTTTCACACAATCTGGGTGTGCGAACAGGCGTCTAATGTAGTACTTAATCTCTAGGACGAAAGGTGAGGTCTCGACGGAAGTTGTCATAGCGTTGCTTGCGGTCTAGTTGACTGGCCTCTGTGTTGAGTTGAGCACGTTGCCGTGTGTCAGCGAGCCTGGAGACGAAATATTCTGGCGTAGTCGTGGACGTTTTTTTCGTTACATTGCCCCGTCGCAGTGGCCTAATGGTTAAGGTACTCGGCTGCTGACCCGCAGGTCGCGGGATCGAATCCCGGCTGCGGCGGCTGCATTTCTGATGGAGGCGGATATGTTGTAGGCCCGTGTGCTCAGATTTGGACTCACGTTAAAGAACCCCGGGTGGTCAAAATTCCCGGAGCCCTTCACTACGGCGTCTCCCATAATCATATGGTGGTTTTGATACGTTTAATCCCACATACCAACTTTCGTCGTTACATTGAAGAAAGAGGCGTCAATAGTAAATGTCGGCGCACGACCACAGACGAGGAAGAAAGGTGAATACCCGGTGGTTCGTTGAACAGCGGTGTTGTGTGCAAACGTTACGAACGGCAAGGTTTTGTCTCAGTTATCGGGGTTTGGTCCGATGTACATGGATATCATGTCGATTAAAGTCTGGTGGAATCGCTCTGTCAGGCCATTTGTCTGCGGGTGGTAAGCGGATTTAGTCTTATGAACTGTGCCATAAGTTTTTAGAAGTTCGTCAAGAATTGTCGACATGAAGGCTTTGCCTCGGTCACTCAACAACGTGTGAAGTGCACCATGACGCAATACAATGGCTTCTAAAATGAAGGCGGCAACGTCTGAGGCGGAGCTAGTGCGTAGAGGAGCGGTCTCCGCGTATAGTGTGAGGTGGTCGACGGCTTTGACGATTCAGTGGGGGCCCATTGGCGTTACGGGAAGTCGTCCGGCGAGGTCTATTCTGACAACGACAAAAGGTGTAACGGGCCATAGAATGGGTTTAATAAGTCAACAGGAGCTGAAGTTGGTCGTTTCCGGCGTTGACAAAGTGCACAAGAAGCGACATAATTAGCCACAAAGGTAGAAAGACCAGGCCAGAAGAAACGGCTCCTAACGCGGTTGAAGGTCTTCTGAAATCCTAAGTGTCCAGCTGATGGGTCGTCATGCAGGGCTTCGAGAACATGTTTTCGCAGTGAACGGAGAAGTACTGACACCCACCGATGCCCATCCGCAATGTAAGTTTAGCGCTGCAGAACATTGTTCTCTAGCTTGAACTGCCGTAGCTGACGACGTAGTCTGGCATTAGGTGGAGAAGGCGAGTCATCCAAATACCCGATGATGCAGTTATGGTATGGGTAAACACGTTGGCACGTGGCAAACTGAGCGCTGCTGTTTAAAGATAGGGACCCAGCAACTGCCAGGGGTGATAACGTGAGTGAAGAGGAAGCCGCTTGGTCACCTGAGGGGCATAGAGGATGTGTGTTTGCAGATGAAAGTGGCAGAGGGCAGCGAGAGAGAGCGTCCGCATCGTGATGCTGTTTGCCAGACCTGTACACAACGTCAAAAGTGTACACTTGCAAACGGAGTATCCAGCGACCGAGGCGCCCAGACAAATTCTTCAGTGAGCACAACCAGCATAGGACATGGTGGTTGGTAATCACAGTGAAGTGGAGTCCATACGGATAAGGTCAAAATTTCTGGATGGCCCAAACGACAGCAAGACATTCCTGCTCTGTTATCGCTTAGTTCTGCTCCGCAGATGTTAGAGCGTGGCTGGCATACGCAACTACTCGCTCACGGGAAGTGTCGTCGCGCTGGAGGAGGACAGCACCGATTCCTGGGCCGCTGGCATCTGTGTGCAGAAAAGTGGGTGCACTCTAATCGAAGTGATGGAGGACGGGGTCTGATGTCAAAGCACGCTCAAGGGCTTGGAAAGCACACTCGCACTCGTCAGTCCAAGTGAAGGCCGTGCCTGAGGTTAGAAGCTTGTGTAACGGCCCCGCAATGGCAGCAAAGTGACTGATGGAACGGCGGAAGTAAGGCTCCAGGCCCTCGAAACTTTGCAATTGTTTTTGATTGCTCGGATGTGGAAAACTAATTACGGCAGCAACCTTGTCGGGGTTGGGTCAAACGCCATCTTTGCTGACAACGTGACCCAATACTTTGATGCTCCTGCTGGCGAAGTGGCACTTTTTTGTATTGAGCAAAAGGCCAGTGTTTGAAATGCACGTAAGAATTTCGTTCAAACGTTTAAGATGTTCAGGAAAAGTAGAAGAATAAATTACAATGTCGTCCAAATAACATAAGCAGGCTTTCTACTTGAGATCACGTAAGACAGTATCTATCATGCGCTCGAATGTTCCTGGAGCGTTGCATAAGCCAAAAGACATGATGTTAAACTCGTAAAGCCCGTCAGGCGTTGCAAACACTGTTTTCTCATTGTCTGCTTCGCACATAGATATTTGCCAATACCCGGATCGGAGGTCGAGGCTGGAGAAATATTCTGCGCCTTGTAGGGTGTCCAAGGCATCATCTATGCGTGGCAACAGATATACATCTTTTTTCGTTATCTTATTGAGTGCTCTGTAATCAACACAAAGGCGGAATGAGGCATCTTTTTTTCTGAACCAACAATACAGGAGACCACCAAGAGCTGGATTAAGGTCGAATACTATCCCGTTTTAGCATGTCGGTGACGTTTTGCTTAATGATTTGCCATTCTGCCGAAGACAGATGTTATGGACGGCGGCGTACAATGGAGCTGTCTTCGGTTTCAATGCTATGCTCTGCAACGGATGTGCGGCCCAAAACTTTGGAATGTACGTCAAACAAAAATCTGTGTTTTTGGAGAAGGTCTAAGAAATGTCTCTTTTACTCAGCAGTTAGGTGAGGAGTTATGGCAGCATTTAAAGCAAGAGTGCTAGCCTTGATCTCAGTTGTAGCAGACAAAGGCGGTGATTCTGCGCAAAGGATAACCCGCAAAAAAGGCTCGCTGTCAGCGAAGCAGCTCACAGCAATGCCCTGGCGCTATATCACTGGCGGAGTAGTTTGGTTCAAGGCGGTGACCAATGCCTTACCATCGTTAAACTGCACAAGGCCGGGTGCAATGGTAAGCCCCGCAGGTTTGGGGTGAACTGATGGAGCTTTGAACACGTCCCCGCTAACTATAGTGTCCGAAGCGATCGTGAGAATTCGTTCATCTCCTGGCGAAATGAAAAAATCTGCGGCAGTAATGAAACGGAAGCTGTATGGATCAACATCAGATTAACTCTCAGTAGCTAACATATGAATTACTCGCTGACGACACGATATGAAAGCTGATGCCGAAGAAAGGAAGTCCCATCCTAAAATTACTGTGTGAGTGCACAAAGAAAGTACAAGAAGTTGAATGTGGTGAAGGATGCCATCTATGAAAACGCGGATTGTACAAACACTTGAAGGCTGAATAAAGACTCCACCTGCGCAACGAAGGGGAGGGCCATCGTATGGCGTCCAAACTTTTTTCAAGTGGACAGAAAAGTCTGCACGAATTACGGAAAGGGATGCGCCTGTGTCTACCAGTGCCTCTTTCTGTACACCTTCAACATACACCAATAAAATATTCGATGGATGGTCTGGAGGAGTTTGACGCGCGCAGTTCGAAAGATGCAACTTTCCCTCCCGAAGCTGCACTGTTTAGTTTTCCAGTTGGCGGTCGGGAATCGAAGTAGAAGGTCGAAGGGAGAGGAGGAACGCCGCATCGGTGCAGGTGAGGGACAATGTGAGAAACGGGAACTGCCAACTGAGCCAAAGTTCTGCGGAGATGGCGACCGACGTGCTGTTCTGATACAGTCGGCGATAGGGTGGTCCAGTGGGTTAGAAGTCGTCCCGTTGAAAGTCATCGTAGCTTCGTCCTTCGTCTTGTTGACGGCGTCGGCAAAACCTTGAAATATGACCACGGATACCGCAATAGAAGCAAGTCAGTCGTGTAGTGCGCCAGGTGTTGTAAGGCTGGGAAGATGATCGTGGTGCGAGTGAGTTGAGCGAACCATGCACTTCGGGCGCTGGTAGCTGCATTGGGCTTTGCTGGGGTGCAGACAGGTGTCATAGCAGTAACCTGAGCATAAGTTGGCATGGCTCACAGTGTATATATATATATATATATATATATATATATATAAATATATATATTTATATATATATATATATATATATATATATATATATATATATATATATATATATATATATATATATATATATTTATATATATATATATATATATAAAGAGAGAGAGAGAGAAAAACAGAAAGTAGACACCACGAAATGACCTGGCAGGACCCCACCTCGGATAAAAAGTGTGTGCTTCCCCCTTCCTGCAACTAATTTCTGCCTACACGCTTGCTTCAAGGTATTCTCCACCATTTTAGACCCCAGTGTTGCTTTACAATTCAATGAATAGGTTTTTCATTGTGACGTGTGCCTCAACAAGGTAGTAAAAAAATAACAAATCTGTGCTCACACTTCAAAATGAGAATGAATTGGTAAGCAAGATAATCAATTATTTATTTATTTTTTGTCAATATTTCGGATACCTTTGTTTGTGTTTCGCAAATTTCTTCGTACGTGCACTTAGCGCCTCCCTTTATGGTGTGCACCATTTTCGTAGAATATGTACAGCGGATGCCCAATACAAGGTTCCGCGGAAGGGCAATTTTTAGGGGTGAAGTTCCTTCAGGAGTGGGTCTGTCCATCCCTTGTATGTAAGTAGTAGTACGTAGCCACCGAAGGCACATACCCATTTTGAGCGGGTATGTGCCACAGAGGATGCGAGATGGGAGATGACGGTACTTGAGTGTTCACAAGATGGACACGTGGAAGAACAGACAGACAGACAGACTAGCAGACGACGGACAGATGGATAGATGAACGGACATACGGACGCATGGACGCACAAACATATAAAACGACAGATGAATGGACGGACTCATGAACGGACGCATGGACAGACGTACAGACGCATTGATGGACTCACGGATGGTCGCGTGGTCGGACGGAAGCAAGAATGAACGGACGGATCGAAGCATGGACTGGCTGATGGATGCTTCGCCCCACTCATCATCATTCACTCCGTGGATATGCTGTGATTTTATTTCATCAAAGTTCTAGCTGGGTGACATTCGAAACGGATGATTATAACCAGAGCCAATGCGATTAAAACGGTGGAGTGTAGGTTTGCTTGAATGTCGCCTAATATTGGCCAGCGCGAATGAGTACTCCCCACGTTACTTCTTTACCAATTTGACCACAATCATTGAATGTACGTTAATTCATTGTGCACGTGTAGTACGTGAAGTTCCATTGGATCGCCAGCATAGATTGCAAGCAAACTTTACCTCGTCCCTGACGGTCTGTCTAGCCGCTGTGTCGTGGACAGCGTAGCGTAGTGCAGGCACGACTGCCCTAAATTTAATGCAAGCGCTGATACCTGTTAACTAGCCTAATATTACAGTCTGCTTCCTAAAAACACGTAATAAACAGTAGTACAAAATAATCTCCAGTGAGGTCAACATTGAATAGTGGGTGTGATATTAGGAATATGCGAATGTTATTCATATAGGAGACAATGACTCAAGTCAAACTGAAGAATTATATCTATTCTCCAACGAAGAATAACAGGTGAGTAACATTATAAATTAAAAGGCCTCATTCCTGTATGTTAATCTAAGTTGTGAAAATTACCGAGAGTTCACACTTGAAAACTAAATTCCTAAATTGTTTGATATCTTAGTCCTACGTACTGTGATCCCTTTTCAGCTATGCCAAAGAAGATTCCATCAAAGTGCCTCAAACAACCATATGTTGGTGTCTGCCACCTATTGTTTGGCTATTATTTCTACAACCCTAGCAGACAAACGTGCCAAAGCCTTCCAGCTGGAACTTGCGCTGCAGGCCCAAATTTGTTCTCGTCGCTTTTCCTGTGCAAGAAAACATGTATCCGTGAGTGGAATTATTATTCTGACATAATTATTTTTTGGAATACTGAAGAATACTTTGCAATGAAGCAAAAGCATGAGGTTTTAGTTATATATATCCCAAGAAATGTATCCATATAATGTATCCGAAGAAATGCGACAATCTTGCTTGGGATACTAGAAATTTTGGTCCGTCTGTCTGTATATTAGTCCTTGTGTCCTGTGATTCAGCCGATGGCGAAAGTTTAAGCCTTCGCTCAACTCCAGTACGCCATGATTTTCTAGTCCCGTTCATGCTACTGAATAATGTCAATTAAAACAAAAAGATTACGCATATTTGATTCACAACATCAATACCTTAGGGATCGGTAGTGTGGTTCTTTATTTACAACGTGTATAGATACGTAATTCTAAATGCCACATTGTTTATTACGCTGCACTGACAATGCGATGCTCTGCACGTAAAATCCGGCGTTTCCTACGTTTCGCTAAAACGAGAGCATGCTTAAAACTTTCTTGTTTTTATTTCTGCCAGATGTCGCTATAACTCGCACAGTGTTTCCAGAGAGAAGAAAATCATCTTTCAACGTCATTTGCAGCAAATTGTGCATATATGCGACAGCTTTTTTCTCAAAAGTGACAACGGAAGGCGTCTTCTAAGAACATAACCTTTCCTTCGCGCGTGCATGTTCTCTTGCAGGAGCGTTTTGCAAAGTTACGAAAAAAAAAGAGGTAGAAAAGTGCTTGCTATTAGCACACTTCAAGTAACATTACAACTTGTTGCTATCGCATTCATCACTTCGCCCTTGAGGTGAAACGGTGCATTTTTCATTGTATTATTCATTTAATTTGCTCCTAGTTCTGGCTACGTTTATGGCTCATATCTTGATATTTGTATAATAGAAGGAAAAAACATGAAAATAAAACAATGTAGGTAAAATGCTCTACTGATTGTTTTTCTGCTAGCTATTTTGTCGCATGAATATGTGCTATCCACCTTTTTTTCAGCCCTAACATTGGAGCATGCAAAGCGATGCCTCAGGCTTCCTGTCGAAGGTCCGTGCGGCCCAGTAGTTGTTGCGTGGTATTACGATTACGGAGGCGAGGATTGCAAACTGTTCAACCGTACAATCTGTGGTGGCAAAGGAAATGACTTCGTGACTGAAGCGAAGTGCCAAGCTGTATGTCTACGTAAGTACAAGTTTAGGTCCAACACAAACAAAACATGTTTCTGGATTTACTTCCATATAATATTTCTTTTTTTTTCTGTGCCATGGTAAGCATATGAGGCAATCGCGACATTATTACTTCTTCTATATGCAATATAGACCTACAATTGTAAGCACAATTCTCGAAAGAAAAGATGTTTGCACATGAAAAGTGCACGCCAGCTTTTAACATCAACCAAATACTTCAAGGTACATGTATGCATTTTAAAGCACGGCTAAGAGCAAACATTTTGTCGCGTCGTGAGAAACACATATGAAACACATGACAGTCGCGCACAAAACCCACACGCATACAACCACTCTATAATGGCAGGAGAATAAAGCCTGGTGATCGGTAATTACCAGGTTGGTCATAGAATTTCGGTGACACATAAGAGTTTTATGCAAAAGAAACTAGACAAGTTCGCAGTACTGAGACCAAACCTTAAAGAAGTGCGGGGCTGAGCAGCCTTGATTGTTTCTCTTCGACTTTCCCTTTCTTTTCTCATCCGTTTATTTCTCTTCGTAGTTTGCAGTTTCTCTGTATTTTTTCTATCTATTTATTTTTGCTTTTTATACTCATCGCTTTCTGTCTCTTTCTACGTTTCGCTTTTTCTCCTTTATGTTAAACTTTTTTATGTGATTTCCCCAACGTTACGTTAAGCTCCACCAGCATATGTCTGCATGTCTGCATACAAAAGCCGGGGCCCCTCAATTGCTTCCCTCCTAATATTATCTTCAATGAGCTGAATGACAAGAACAAGATTTCTCTTTGAAGTGAACACGTACTAATATGCTACAAAAAACTACGATATAGGTCGTCGTGCCTGCGTTAATGTTAATATCAAGGTGCTCTTCGAGGCGCGAAACAAATGGCTATTCCGTATGTATTTTTGCATGGTTTACAACCTAAAGTTTCCTACAATTTGTATGAAACGCTATGGGTTACGCCTATAGCAACAAGTACGGTGACAGTATACGACGATATATGTGAGAATGAGAATACGACAGCGCGACATCTAAAGTGCTCTACACTTTAAATGGACGCCGCTTACACTGAGTGACAGAGACCTAGGCCGAGCAGCGCAGGGTCAAGAGCTCACACGATCATATTAGAAATCACAAGCATTGGCTAGATGGAGTGGCGATATTGGGGGAGGGGGTATCACTCTTATGGGATAGAGAAAGTGTACAGATCGAAAGAAACAGAAGTTTTTGCGAAAATTATACCATGTAGAGGCGAGATTTAAACTCGTGTACCCACTATCTGAAGGCAAGTCCCCTAACCCTTCAGCTATCCTCATACGCTAGTAGACAACAACATAGTCTTGAATGGTACAGAGAAGCAAGGGGTTGAGAAAAAGATGTGAGTATGGAGAGACTGGGAAAAATTGCGGAAAGAATAATAGCAGAAAAAGAAAGAGAGTCAAATAGAGAGAAACGACAGGGATACGAAATGGTCAGTTAAATGAGAGAAATAAATAAAAACAGATCAACGATGAAGCGATAAATTAAGCGAAAAAGAAAGAAAAGAGAGCAAGAAAATCTGACGTCTTTCATACTAGTATCAATGGCCTGAAATCAAGCATATTCGTTGAAGCTGTTTTGTTGCGCATGTAAGCACGGGAAGATTGGGCTTGCATTCTCCACTCGTCCTTGGTGGGGATCATCCGCTCGCTTTTAGAGCAGTTCAATATACTCCGAATATTATAGTGCAAAATGAAACGGCCTTTTGTCCTGCGAAGCTGCGTTACTCTGTTATCGTTATTGGGATGTGCCACACTCTGAGCGGGGGAAAATAGTGTGCGTGCTCTCAACACATATAAAGGCCAGCCATTTTTTACACCCATCACCGATAAGCCCACATTGACACGTATGCGCTCTCACTCAGCACACAAATGTGCTTCCTTCTCCGTGATCCGAGCCATGCGTCCTATCAAGCTCTCATGTAGACAGATGGCAGGCAAGCGCTTAGGAAGACCCTTCAACAAATTTTATTGCTGCCACGCTGTCCAACACACGGAGCGTGGTTGGGCGTCCGTGCTTTCTGAATTCATTCAGAATAGGACTGCGAATGTTATACCATGGCGTCTGGTTATACTGAGTGAACATTACGACCGTTATGTACCTAATATTAAAGAGAAGCACTAAATGCCTCACCCGAAAAATGAATGTTAGTATCGGAAGCGTCCAAAAAAGCGACGAAAAAATCACCACACTGTGATCACGGCATAATATGACGTCATGACATCTCCGACCAACATGGGGACGTCGTCATGAGGTGCCTATGACGTCACACGATGACTTCATTGAACGACCTAGCCATTTAGCCAGCGGTGCGCTAATTGTCCAGGCATTGTAGTACAACTTCAAGTGTTAAAAGCTTACAATGTCTCCTATGCCGGAGGCAAAGTCAAGTCAGGTTTATCGCCGCCTAGAAACTTTTCTGCACCCACAGGTGCGAAACACTTTCTAGGTTGTGATAACAGTTGGTAGAAGCGAGAAGAGGATCGGCAGAATCGATTGAGATAATAAACAAAAAGCAGGCTCTCACATTTGAGTCATGTTAGGTGAAATATTGGAAGAATTCACCTTGTGCTACTCGGTTGATTGTCTTCAATGATGTGTGCAATGTGCGGCGGTCTAGTAGAACAATAAAGAAAAGAGGGGGCGAAAGAACTAAGAAAAAAAAGAATGTAAATTCACACCTCTAAGACAAACTCTCTAAGATTACGTTGTCCGCATGGTCATTTGGTCTTTGCACGAAGTAAAAACCACAATGTTTCAAGTGGCCAAGCTGGTGTGGGTTGTTTCCTCGTCGAAGTAGTATGTTGTAGCAGTAGCCCCTTTTATAGTTAGCTCTAAGAATTGTTCACTGAATCCTTCTAAATCATATCACCAATGGCATCAGTATTTTTGCATAATAAAAAATACACAGCATATCTACGGAGTAGATTATTCTAAAAGAACTGGTTGTTGGGCTAGTTGGTAGAGCATTTCGAAAAGTTAATTCGAGCGCGAAAACTTGACACGATCACTCACGCACACACCCATGCATCAACCACACACAGCACCCACTTCCAACTGATTTATTCATAGCTCGAAGGTTTGAATATCTACAGGATACATCGTGTGCACACACACCATAGACGGCCAACAGCATACATTATCAAACGTACAGTTAATCAATGTCATAGCCTGAGAGCGATAAACTGAAGTTCGCTTGGTAACAGAGAAATTTAAGGGGCGCATACACAGTGATATTTATCGTTTTCAATGAAAAGGGCCTCTAACACTTCACGTGTAGTTTTACTTGCGCTTCTGCCCAGAATCTTCGTCTCAGAAAATCGTGAGTCACAACCACACGAGATGACATGCGCAACCAGGTGCGCATACTTGTCATCTTTTTTTTGAAATTTTGGGCGTGTTCCCTTAATCGGTCATTAATACACCGTTCGGTTTGGCCAATATTCACTTTTCCGTAGGATAAGGGTATAGAGTACACAACCCCCATGGAACACTTAACAAAGGCCCTCTCATGTTTCTTCTGGCAGCCGCGCTTCTTCCTATTGCACACATGTTGGCACAGCCTTCCGATTTTTTCTGGTGCGGAAAACACCATCGGTACGCCGTGCCTGGCCGCGACTTTCTTGAGGTTGTGCGAGACCTTACGGATATATGGCACAACGTGTGGCCTAATCCTTGAGGACTGGGTAGCAGTCATCGCTTCCCGTGTTCCACGTTTAAACTTCTGCAGAAGTGATTCTGCTCTATCAACTAGCCCAACAACAAGTTCTTTTAGAATACATTTCTAGTACAGTGGGCCTGTCTTTTGACCCGTTAGACCTTGTGTGAATAGTTGATGGACTTGTGCGCAACATTATCGAGGCCACATGCCAAGCAAGGAAGTGTGCCTTCTGCATACGCAAAGGTTCCTTCCTGAGGAAGTTTGTGCCTTATTCGGAGGTGTTCAACCATACTGGAGACATGTCCAAAGGGTTTGCAAGATTCTCAAGGCGGAAGTTTGGCGTCAGGTGCGTTTGTTTTCTGACTGGCTCCACGTGGTTCACTACAGTCTTCTTCCGCAATGGCAGGCTGCTCAACATCTTCGATGGCTGAGGCAGCAACTGGGCGTACTCACGGAAGTAAGGTGGAAGCAGGTCCTGAACCCACTGCTCAAGGTGTTTGACAAGCAAAGAAGGGAAGAACAAGCGCACTGTGGTGCTACAAGACGCATACATTCCGGCAGAAATCGAGAGATGGCTTCGGAAGGGACCAAAGTTTGCCGTTTCGCTTCGCATTTCTGCCCATGAACTTGTCGGACTAAACAGGGACTTGTCTGCGAAGGCCAATCAAGACCGGGACAGATGCCTACAAGATGGCATGAACTGTTTATCGAAATGTGCACCGCAGAATCAAGATAGACCTAAAGTTAAAGTCTTGGATAACATCGTGTCGTTCTTTAAAAACCACAAATTAACGTTAATGCTAGCCGACAAAGAAGGTTGCTTTGTGGTCAGGCCTGAGGGAGCATACAAAGAAAAGGCTTTAGCGGCTATCAAGAACAACTTCCACCCAGTTAAGTTGGCAGCTACTCGCGTTAGGCCTAAGTTCGCTGATTTTTGCAAGAATGCGGGGCTTCCAATGTTAGCTAAGGACATAAAGAACAGCAAAGGGAGCAACCTCAACGTTCTTCTCTCGGCCAAGACAAACAAACCGGATGTACCTTTTCGCACTATTGTTAGTGAAGGAGGGTCTTGGCAGATTAATGCTAGCAGATTTCTCCAGAGCAAGCTAAAGAATCTTGTGGTGAATGACCCTTTCCGTACGAAGGGCTCAAGTGATGTGTGCGACTTTTTGCGGTCTCGCGTTACTACAGGCAACGCCTTTTCAATGGATGTTGTAGATCTGCATTATTCCGTGGCGCATGACAAGCTTCTAGCCTCTGTAAAATCCTGCATAGAAGAGAATGATGACGTCGATTTCATCAATGACGCGGGCGTTAAGGTAGACAATTTTTTATCGCTTTTAGAATTTTATCTCAATGCAACTTTTATTCTGTTTGACGAAAAGCCATTTCTTCAGCGGCAAGGTATCTGCATTGGTTCCTGTGTCACACCGGTCCTTTGCGATATTTTTTAGCGGATGTAAATAGGGACTTCGACAATGCTTTTAAAGGGGGGGGGGGAGGGTTTAAGGTTTTTAGATACATTGAAGATTTTTTAGCCCCGCCGTGGTGGTCTAGTGGCTAAGGTACTCGGCTGCTGACCCGCAGGTCGCGGGTTCAAATACCGGCTGCTAGGGCTGCATTTCTGATGGAGGCGGAATTGTTGTAGGCCTGTGTACACAGATTTGGGTGCACGTTAAAGAACCCCAGGTGGTCAAAATTTCCGGAGCCCTCCAATACGGCGTCTCTCATAATCATATGGTGGTTTTGGGACGTTAAACCCCACAAATCTATGAAGATTCTTTAATTCTTTTAGATGAACAGGGTGACCTGAGATCCCCTGATTTTATTTCAAACGTTTTTATAAGACTAGGACGAGGGCTTATTTTTACTGCTGAATTGTCTCAAGAAGCTTGTCTGCATTTTTTAGACTTAACCCTCACGTGGAACGATGAGTATCTTTGCTGGTCTTATCATCCTCGTGTTGAGAAGCAGCTGTTGCCGTACGATTCTGCCCACTCAAAGATTGTGAAGAGGAGTGTTGCATCTTTTTGCTTGGAATCAGCCCTTAAGAGGTCATGCCCACACAGCATGAAACTTAGTTTCCTCAATCAGGTGAGCCGACTAGAGGCTGCTGGGTTCCCTCGATCGGTCATTACGGCCGTTGCTGAATCACTTCTGCAGAAGTTTAACCGTGGAACACGGGAGTTCTATATAAAGAGTGAATGTTGTAGAAAACATGCAAATATATGACAATCGAAAAATATCAAAAAATTTTTGTGGCGTTTAAATCCCGCAAAAACCACATCAACATGCGGCAAGCGTGGTCCTCGAGTGTTTATGTCATAGGGAGGCACACTCTGAAGTAAATGTTTCATGTATTCTTCGCCACTATACCCAAAAAAAAGCTTGCAAAACACAATTAAAAAAATAATATTTAGTTAATGCCCACGCGAAGTGGATATACGAAAACGGAAAGTAGACTTAAGTCACATTGTACAGACGGAGTGCAAGGGGAAGGGAACTGATTGGCTGGAATTTTTCAAGAAAGTCAGATTGCGATTTCCAAGAATGATCTTAGGCTTAAGAGAACGGTAAAAAAACAATTCAGTGTTAGGAACACAAAAAAGCTGACAATTGTAGTTGAAATAATTCAGTAACTGAACGTTCTGGAAATTCACTCAGTTTTCATACGTGAAAGTTCTCGTGTACCCTTAATTCAGTGCTTACAGTGATTTTGCCAGGTCAGTGAGCACTTCGCACGTTGTCATCTAATAAACCCATACGGTACTTGCTTGTGTAGTAGACCTTATGTATACAGCTATCATAACGCTTCTTGCTAAGGGAGAACACAAAAGCCATTGCACACGTCTTTCAGCCTCAATTTCTCTTTTGTGCCACATGCCATTACATAAGACGCGCCAGCAACTGAACAATTGAAATAATGTATTGAGCTCATGAAGCCCGCTTTTTTTTAGAGGGGGGAAGAGGTCCTCTTGACATTTTTCGAAACAAAGTAATGTCATAAAATTGACGTGTTCTTATTCTCCTTTCAGATATTCACAGGCCTGTCTGCAGCTTGCCGCCTAAACCAGGTCCTTGCCTGGGCAGTCAACTACGCTGGTATTTTGATGACCATCGTAACACATGTCAAAAGTTTCAAAATAATCGTTGCGGTAAAAACTATAATGCGTTTACATCAATGTACCAATGCATGAAAAGATGCAGCTGTAAGTTTACATTTCTGAGTGTATTTTCAATTCTCAGCACATGTGTGTGTTGACGTGCACTAATTTGAGTTGTTCAAATAAGCTTTAGGAAACGTAACAGGCACACACCTGTCAAAAGCTGGCCTCGGCGCAGCCAGAGAACATCGCAAAGAAAAGGGCGTGCATTTAAAACACATTTTTTTTGCAAGTGCTATATTCTAGCAAGTAGGTAGCTCTAATAGTTCTACATCTAACGCTACTCGTAGGTAGAATTTCTTCCTATATTTATTTTGACAATAGTTGGGAAGAAGCCGTTATCTAGCAAAAATAATTATTTCCGATAGCTATTCTGTGTCATCTAATAACTAGGGACGCTTGCTGTAATTAATTGCGGTAAACTTTCAGTCTTTTGATGACTGAATTTCCTGGATAATCCTACTAGACTCAATTAGTTTTACACAGCAAGGATTAGCGGCTGTAGGATAATTTTTAATAAATGGAATATTTGTGAAAATGCGGGGGATTGCAAATTTGAAAGCCTAAGGTAACTCGCTATACCTTCTCTGTTGATGCTTGCATAGGCATATCATGCAGTTCTTGAGTTTCAGAGACTATAACAAAACAACGAGGAAGCTGTAAATATGGCTGTCCTTGTAAGTTGTGGGAGCATGTTTCTGGCACTTTATCATTCAAGAATAATTGAATGATATATAATTGTGCCCGATGATATAGAATAAAGAACTGTTGGACAGTGACTTTGTAAAAACAGTATGGTGACTAGAAATACTGAAAACGGCAGCTATCAACGGTCTTTTAGGAATGTGAAAGACAAAGGTTTTGGAGTAGAAAGTAAAATTTTCAAGTGAGGGGCATTTAAGGAGCTCGGGCGGTCGTGTGCTGTCATGCAATCATGTATCATGGCACAATGCTGTGAAAAACTCAGCTATAGCTTCGCCATCTGTAGCATACTGAGAACTCCCACCAAAAAGCCTTCTTCCTACTGTTTGCCAAGCGCCTTGCTGCTTGTATGAGGTGCCGAGCATGTGAGTGGTCCGGGCTAACCACGCCGCGATAAACCACGGCGGTTGTCCCCTCATCCACTTTAATGGGTATGCATGTGCATCAAAGGTGGGAGTGCCAGTCAACGCCACCTGTTGCCAATGCGGCGAGGGTAGGACACTCATTGTTTTTTTTTTACGTATTAGCTTTAGTAGCACGTGGTCTTATTGCGAGCTGGCAGCAAACTAATCATTTCTCGTATACCACGTAAAGGCACTAAGTCTGTGAGAACGAGACCTTCGCTATAAATGTAGAAAAGAAAGGGAACATAAGAGCTTGTTTTCTTCGTTAGAAGCAATATTATAGAGAACTCACAGACAATTATACTAAAGAAGGTATAGGAAATTTTATTCGACATGTAAAGAAAGAAAAGTGGACGAAAGGACAACTTGCCGTGGGTAGGATTCCAAATCGCGGCCATCGAATAACGCGTTCGAAGCTCTACCAACTTAGAAACCACGTCTGCAATCCCCCCATCTACATTATGGGGTATGCATGTGCATTAAACGTGAAGGCGTCAGTTAGCGTCGCCTGTTGCCATAGCGGCGAGTGTAGGACACTGGTTTTTCGCGTATCGGCTTCACGTAGTGAGTGATCTTATTACGAGCCAGCAGCCGACCAACAATCGTGTCCAACGATGCAGCTGACCAATAATACCTGTTCCGGCGATGATTGACCTTCGATACTTCCGTAAACGCTTGTATAAAGCGCTCGTTGGTTGCCGTTATCGGAAAATACTTACGAAGGATATCATTTAGGTTTTGGGAGCAGATTCTAGTATTTGGTTATGAATGATGGCAGCTGATTGGCTTGTGCTATGGCGTCATTTTCAGCTAGTGTTGTTTGTTTTTAGTAGAAGTGTGGCAACTTGGGCTAGTTGGTATGACATAACGATAGTTACAGCGGGATAACAGTGTCGTCGTTCTGTGTCATCTCTGTGTCGTCGTTCTGTTCTCGCTCTATAACTATTGTTGTTTTCCAAATTAGTTTACATGCTTCATTGTAGATCTTGCTTAGGGTGTCTTGTGGGTCGCTTGTTGGGATGGCCGGCGTGGTAGCTCAATTTGTAGGGCGTCGAATGGATTATTCGAAAGTCTCAGGTTCATATCTTGCCCACGGCAGGTTATCTTCTCATCCAGCTTTTCTTTTTTTCCCATTCTTCATCTTTTTTCTTACTATTACTTCTAATATTATCCTCTATAATCTCGTTGGCATAACTATCAGTCAGTTCTCATTAATATTGTTTCTAACACAGAAAACGAGCTCTTAAATTTACCCTTCTTTCCTCTATATATATAAGAAGCAGCACGTACAATGTTGCAGGGTCAAATTACATTAGAAAAAGAGAGAGAAGAAGCTCCTACATGTCAAGCATCTTCTTTGTCTTCGGCGATGGTGCTTTCCCGCTGTATCATGCCAAACCAACAAACCAACTGGTATGCGGGTATTTGGCACGGGTGAAAGACGTTATACTGACCCAGGAACGGCCAGAACATACGTGGGTAATTTTAATGCGTGAGGGTTACGAAAAAGCTCACATCGTCAGCGTTGACCCGACGAATGTAAAAAAAAAATTGATTGCCAGGGCCCTAGCAAGAACAAAAACCCAGCATGCATTCTGTGTGGCAATAAAGTATTCTACTACAGAGCCACGACAAGTTTCGGAAATATTTTTCAAGTAGACCGTAACTTTTCAGAAACGTCAATTGTAATTAAGTGTTATCCGCTCAAGTTCATTTATGTAGCAGTGTTTAGCATTAGCATCCTCGCAAGCACCAGTGCTTCGTATCAGCTTACCACATCTGGTGTGCCTAATATTCATGTTGATTCTTGGCATTGTTATGCAACTGTAAACAACAGGTTATATAAAACACATGCGGCTGCTTAACGTGTGTTTTGGCGTGCATTTGCACATCGCGCTACTACGTAACGTCTCTATCAATAAAAATATTACAACACAACCATCTTCCATCCGCATGCCTTGCATAACATTGATTCCCAAGTTTCCTGGGATCCGTCATATTTTTAAAAAATTCACCCCAAGGAAAATTTTGTTATTACGCATTATTTACGGCACACAAAGGCTTATCCACACGTTACCAGCCATGTTACAATCATATGAGCACCAAAACATAAACATTGATGCTTTGAACACTACCGAGGTAACAACATTAGTTTTCTATATGCCTGTGCAATGTTTTCATTATACACTTTGTTAAGGTTGGTATTGCTGTTCCTCAGCGAATCCAGAATTACGATATTATTGAGTTTCTTTTCTTTTTATTGACAAATGTGATTATATACGCTCTATGATTTACTGTGCTCTTTTCTTCTGTTTGTATAATTTACTGCACCCTTTCGTTTGCAGTTTTTGTTGTTTTTCTATTTTTACCATTGTATTAGTTTTGGTGAAAAGTAAACGCATTGATTGATTGAGCAACTGGTTGATCTATTAATTGAAACTCGCGCATTTTGTTTCACTCGTTAATAGAGTGTGGGCGTGTAAGCGTTAGTAATACAATATAAATCAACAAATTTATGTTGCTACTTCAAAAAATGAGGAAAATGAGCGTGACCACGTTCAAGGTGAATTCATTGTTTTTGGGGGCCACATTGGCGCCATCAGATGTGTCTAAATAAGTTTTATAAATAGGCTGGTCTCACCTGTTGTCACTCCCTCGTAGCGTCGCCAGCACTAATACTTACACTTCGCGACAGCAAACCATGTAAGATAGTGAACATGGCAGCTATGAATAAAGCACTCTAAATAGGGCAACATAATGCCAATTTACAAGGTTTTACATACCAAACCTCTATATCCTTATCGGGCACGCTGTATTGGCATAGGAGTTCCTAAATGTGAACGTGAATATATTTGCATGGCTGTTTAAACATCTCAATACAACATGTGGCCTCTTTAGCCACAATTAAATGCGGTATTTAAACCAGCGCCCTCTGCCTAAACAATCCTAAGCACTAATGTGCTACCTAGAGCACTAGAAATGCCTAATAAATCAAACATCGCTAGTTGTATACAAAACAAAATATTTGTACGAATCGAATACAGACTGTTTCTATGTGTTAGCTGCGGGTGTTGCGTTAATTCGCTCAATATTTAGCAGTCATAGCAAGAACAACAAATAACTGCTGATGTTTGAAGGAATGCTATCGTTGCTTATGTACTAAAGCTAGAATGGTAAAAGGTAAACTTCTAATGGTCTTCGTGTTTGCTAACACAAATGATGGACAAAAAAAAACAAAGTTTGTTTTACTTAATATTTTTCTGTCTGCAAACGTCGGTTAAAGCGTCAACCACGTAATACATTTAGTCATGCAACTTTGAAAACATTGTACGTCAATTTCATAGGCAAAGCACCGCGTGTGCCTGTGTGCATGCGCATATTGCTAATTTGGAGCTAGGCATGGAACAAATATGGATAGTGGCACTCTAAATACTCATGTATGAGTCAGATAACTCCACATCGCGCTTGGCGTTTGCAACCAGGAGTACTCACAGAAAAAAAAATTTGTTCTATTCTCTGTCCTATAACTGGAAACTAAGTAAAATAGTGGCAGATTGCTTTGATAGCACACAAACCGAACAGTGCATATGAAGTGAGATGAGTGCACTCTTGCACTGATGTCAGCCACTCCATTGTTTGAAGTTGTTTCGGACGTTATCTCTATTTTCAACACTTGAAGCTGTCCTGAAATCATGGGCGTGTGTCATTATGAAGACGTTTTTATCACTCTTTTAGATATGAAACCAGCAAGTGGATCAATTCATACTGAGCACTCGTCATCAAGGCCTATGTTCGAGAAGAACAGCTTCGAGCACCTCATAGCCACATCCTGAGCAAGATGACAGAAGATACCCTAAATAAATTTTGGTAGTCAAGAGCAACTGATTTTTAGTGTGCGCAAAAGAAAAAATATCAGAAAGTTATGTTCCCTTTAAAGTCTATCCTGGAGTTGCCTTGGTTTCTTTATTGTTCTAACTCGCTGCTTTTTTGCTAATCAGATATCAAGATGGCAGATGTACGACATATAAATCGGAAAGGAAAAACCGAAGAATATGACTAAGTCCTCGAACTATTTCATTGTTCATCGTTAAAAGGTCAATTCAGCGTAAAACTCACGAAGAATGACATAAGGCACACAGTGCTTGTGCCCCTGTTGATTGTATCAGCCTTCGTGTTTTGTGGGCAAGCGTGGGCTTGCGAAGAAGTTCATGTTTGTTTTCAATAGTAATTGTTAGGGTTCTGATTGATAGATATGTGGGGTTTAACGTCCCAGAACCACCTTATTGTTGCGAAGGCAATGTCTTGCGGAAAGCTTTTTCTTTTTCAGCTACAGCTGGAGTTCGTTCTTTGCCAGATGCTCTTGTTAGGGGCGTTATTTAACGACTTGTCTCGAGGAGGGCACCTCGACGGAGAATGAGAGTCTGATCAGAAATAGCTGCATCCGGTCGGTCACTGTGCAGACTGCGCCCCAATCCAGGCACTGCACTGTCCTCCCGACCGGGCTGCAGAATTTAGGCGCCTTTCTTCTCTTTTAACCACTACCACCACCACCCCAAACGAGCGAGCCGCCGCTCGCGTCCTCCGAGGCAGTCGGGGAGCGACATTTCAGTTTCAGTTTCAGTTTGAGTTTCAGTTTCAGTTTTATTGAGCATTTTCTTCACAGAGTTGCGAAAAATAAAACGCAAGGATAAGAGCAAAAAGCTGCTATGTTAGCAGCTTGACGAGGCTCCTACCCCTTTTCACTTGGCATTACAAAAAAATCAGCAGAGCACAAAACATGAAAAAACAATTTGACGTCGATTTTCAAAACTTCAAGAAACTAGGAAATAAAAAGAAAATGCATCAAAATTACACCAGTTTCAGGTTTACATAAGATAAGCAAACCACAAAGAGAGAAAAAGAACAAAAAACAAAAGAAAACAGCGTGCGTTCAATCATGAAACAATGCACACGTTGCTAAACGGCTACCAAAGTATTACAAAATGATTATACAACGTTTACAACACTGGGTATGCGAAAAGCACAAGTTTTAATGCACAAAGAAAACACTGACGAGTAAAATGTTGCACGTTTTACTCGTAAAAAAAAGCAACGAAAAAATGTCAAAGAAAGCAAACATCATAGGATGCCATGTTACACACGAGCACTATTATAGGGTGTTTCTTTTACATATAGTACTGTAGCCGGACAACTAGAAGATGCTAAACTAAACGCCACCATTTTGGATGAGAAGGTTCTTATGTTGTTTTTTATGTATATAAAAGATGTCGATGTTTTTATTTTCAAACATGTTAAAACAAGCTGGAATACAGTGTTCAAGTCTTCTCAAACCGTGATTAGTTCGCGAATAAGGAACGAACCAGGAAGGCCTTTTCGGAATGTCATAATAGGATGGTGTATTTTTTCTGAGGTTACACAGTTTAAGAAAACAAGCGTTGTTTGATAGCAAGCTTTGTTTGTATTTCATAATAAGGTTGAAACTGTGTATGTGATCGATCGGTAAAATCTTATATTCTCTGATTAAATGACTTGTATGTGCGTCGTATGGTACGTTTGCAATATGACGAATCGCTTTTTTCTGCAGTAAAAATATTTTGTTCCGATTTGCTTTAGTTGTATCTGCCCACACTAGACTACAATAGTTTATGTGAGATGAAAACAACGTATTATAGAGTAAAAGTTTAATGTTTGCTGGAAGTATCTGTCGAAGCTTAGAGAGAGCACCACACGTCCTAGCTATATTTCTAGTCATTTTATTAACGTGTTCGTCCCAATCAAGATTTTCATTAAAAATTACTACTAATGATGAAACTTCTTTGACAACCTCAATTTTTTCGGGCCCGAGATATATATCCAAACCACGACAGACAGCCTTCCGAACCGGTGCGAATACCACAGCTTTGGATTTTGTTGTGTTGATCATTAAATAATTTGCAGTACTCCATATGAAGATGTCGTTAAGAATGTTGTTGGCTGAGTCTGCAAGCTTACCTAAATCATTACCATGAAAAAATATACTAGTGTCATCTGCATAAATTATAAAGTCCACATATTTGCTGACACTTGTTATGTCGTTTATATAAATATTAAACAGTAGGGGCCCTAATATGCTGCCCTGAGGTACACCTGACTTAATGGTTAGTAGGGAGGATTGGCTGTCACTTATAACTACAGATTGCTTTCTTTGTGATAAATAAGATTTCAGAAAGTCAAGTGGGGTTCCCCGAAAACCATAATGACATAATCACAATTTTGCATAGAGTACTTCGTGGTTGATTCTATCAAACGCTTTGGAATAGTAAATAAAAACCCCCAGTGTTAACAGTTTCTTTTCAAATGAGTTAAGTATGAGTTCTTTTTGTGTGAGGAGAGCCAGTTCCATGGACATGCCCCGTCGGAAGCCAAATTGATGCGGTGATAATATAGAGTACTTTTCACAAAAAGACATGACACGTTGATATATGATTTTCTCTAGCCCTTTAGATATAACAGGAAGTATCGAGATCGGACGATAATTAGAAAAGATATTTCGGTCACCAGATTTGTATAAGACACTAACTCTCGCATGCTTCATTTTTTTCTGGGAAAACTCCCGTGGATAAGCAGATATTAAACAGATGGGTAAGAACAGGTAACAAAAGATCAAGTGCTGCTTTAATAGGTCTAATTTGTAGGTCATCTATGTCCCGAGCAGTAGTGTTCTTTAGTGACATAAATGCAGACAATACTTCTTCAGGAGTTGTGTTTAAAAAATATGCGGTGCTCATGTTTGGCACACCTAGAAAGTCCCTGTAATCACTATTACAGGCACGAGAAGGGTTTGATAAATCAGAGGACACCAGCGTTGTGAAGTACACGTTACATTTATTAGCAAGTTCTTGACCCTTTACTATCTTGTTATCTATGTTTAACTCAAGTGCGTTGTCTCGAGAGCAACTTCTATTTAGAAGCTTATTTATTTCACTTGTGTGCACTTGTGTGGGCGTAAAGGCCGTTTTAGAGAACGTGCTCGTTTCAAAAAGCTGCTACCGTTTTGTTCCGAGGCAGGCTTCACGCGACCATGAAAACTCGTGTTAGGATTGGTTATCCTCGGCTTGCTTGATTGGTCCGCGCACCCGTGCATGATTGAAAACACTATTTAAGCAGCCAATCAGGCCATTTTTGGCATGAGAGGACTCGAGGCCAACAGCGCATCTCACCACAGGAGACCAGTCATGCAAGCCGAGGGGTATGCCATCAATTTCTGTGTTGTATTTGTGATTTAGTGCATTGTGCTAACTTAAGTTGTGTAAGATAAATAAAGCCCAAATGAGTGCTCCCCGAAATCATCGTGTCAACTTGTCATCGCTTGCCTGTGCGGAATAGCTTCCATGCTTCTTGGCTTCGACGGTCTTCAGATGTGTCAAGCCTAAACAACCCCGAAGTTTTGCTACAATATGGTATTGAGAGACGCCGTAGGGAATGGCTCCTGAAAATTCGACAACCTGGGGTTCTTTAACGTGCCCCCAAATCTGAGCACACGGTCCTACAACATTTCCGCCTCCGTTAGAAATGGAGCCGCCGCAGCCGGGACTCGATCCCGCGATCTGCGGGTTAGCAGCCGAGTACCTTAGCCACAAGACCACCGCGGTGTGGCAATTGTTATGGTTTAACACTCCCAAACCATCATATTATTTTGAAAGACGCCATAGTGGAAGGCTCCGGAAATTTCGACCACGTGGCGTTTTTAAACGTTCACATATTTCTAAGCACACAGGCCTCAAGCGTTCTCGCCGCTATCGAAAGTGCAGTCGCCACAGTCGGGATTTCATCCCATGACCTGCGGTTCAGTGCCGAGTGCCTTAGCCACCAGACCGTCATGGCGGGCAGATGTTTGTAATTTTTTACTTCAGCTGGAGTCGACTTTTTGTGTTTTGCTCTGAAAAGTGCAATTTCTGAGAAAAAATTGCTCTCTAAGGGCAGAGTGACACAGGAGGGGAAAGCTTGTTGATTTAGTTATACAAAACTCAAAATTTTAGGGACGCTAGCTTACTGTTGAAAAGGCACAACGCGAATTACAAAAACTTTTACCAGCAAAAAAATTTAGCCCACTGTATGTAAGTGGGTATGTATGTAATTCCCCAAGTCGATTTGTCGAACCGTAAAAAGCATGAAAAAATTTCTGCTTGCACAGTTTACTATCGCAAACATTCATATTCCCCTTTCTAACTTATCAAGCAGTAGCGTAAACGCAGGGTAAGGTGGTTAGAACCCCCCTATGCATCTCCTGCTGCTTTTATTTTTTGATCAATTGTTACGCAGGCCATAAAAAACTTTAAAATAACAAAAAAGATGGTTGAAACCGTACTGACTCATTTCATGGGTGTCAAGAGCCTTAATGATCATTATCAAGTGTTATCTCTCTTTCTCTCTCTCTCTTTCTCTCTCTTTCTGTGTGTGTGTGTGTGTGTGTGTGCGTGTGTGTGTGTGTAAGTGTGTGTGTGTGTGTGTGTGTGTGTGTGTGTGTTTTCATGAATTTTTCAGGGCATATACCAGGAGTTGCCTGTCTTTCGAAGTGGAGTTCACGTCTACTTTCAGCCCTCGTGTCACAAGCTAGCAATTTATGAAGATAGTTTACAAGTCAAAACCAAATTTTGTGTGAAAACTGCCATATCGGCCTTATGCTGTGGAGTAGCAAGGGGAGCGGGAGTGGATCTAACGTTGATCCGGGGGCCGTATATATATAAAACTGTAAAAAATGCCGCAGGTTGGCAACCCCCTGGTATATACCATTTACGCTATCGTCATCCAGCACAACAGCATGTAAAAAGCAGCTAGTTTGCTCATGAATTCCCTACCGCCAAGCTCTGTCAGCTGGATTTATGGCAGCCTACGGAAAAGAGGATCCTGGGACCTTGGCCGACGGTTTCGCATATGCGCAAAGTCACGAAAGCCCTCTTGTACTTCTTGAGGACCACCAGACTGCACAACCGCTTTTGAAAGAACATGCAGTGTGAGACTTCGCTGTGTAGTCTCGAGCTGACTATTCATCCTTCTCTTTCTTGCCCCTCTTCTTTTCTATCTCTTTCTATTATTCTCCTTTCCCCCTTCCCAAGAGTAGGGCAGTCAACCGAGCCTAGCTTGGTTCACATCCCTTCCTTTGCTCTCTATTTATCTCGCTCTCTCTTTCACCACCGCAAACATTTTTTAGAATCCGTCCAGTACGAGTATAGTCACAAAGAAGTATCTTGAGGTGTGACTGCATTCTCTTTTAACGTCTAGGTGGAAGCGCTGGAAACTAGGCAGGAAAAGGTGGCATGGAGAAAAAAACACTTCACGCACATCTCGTGATCTTGAGCACTTTGCCTCTTTTTCGTTCTTCGAATGCGCGGCTTTTCAGTGCGATTACGTGCTGGCACGCGCGAACAAGTGACGGCATCCCGTGGTGGCCTCTTGTATCGGCCGAGCATGCCATACTGCATACTTAAATCAGCCAGGGCTTCAGAGGCAGGCATTTTTGAGACTGTAGCGTCATTTGTCGAAATAAGAGTAAGCGATTTGAGTTGACTGAAAATTTATTGTAATTTCCAAGTCACGTGCTGCGCTATAGTATTTGGTTTTCTTATTCTCGGGAGCCTCGCTGACCAATCAGCAGTGTTTTCCCCCCATGCTGACGAAGTGTGGCAGAACCCCTTTACAGTATTTTATACCCACCATTTCCACCCTCAACCCGCCGAGAAGTGTGCTGTAGCCCCTATAGTAACAAAATATACGAATGAAGAACTACCGACCTCCCTTACTCTCCTTAACGGCTGCACAGTTCTACAAAAAGTAAACAATTTTTATTGTTTATCAAATCTTCAAGATCGCGACTCAAGCCACAATTCATAACTGATCATAGCCACGTGCTTCAATATTTTTTATACACAATAATTGTTACGTTTAACAGTGACAGTAAATCTATTCATAACTGGAAGTATACGTCATGACTCTGACGCCGACACACTCGAATAGTCTCCCTTTGCCGCATTTATTCCTTAAAAACACGCCTAAAATATTTCTAAAACATTTCTGCACCACCGTTTTTGCACAAAAGACAATCCATGGCTGCACAAATTTCGAATACAAAACGCCACTTGTGCGCAAAATCCTTACGAAGTTTAGACAATTGGCTTTGATGGGAGACATGAAGCCTTAAAAAAATATTGCACAAGGTTTCTACGGAAGCGTCTCGAACGTTGTCTCGTTGTTATTTTGGTAATTCATTTATTTTGCATGAGACTCACACATCTGCATTGTGTACGCTTACATTAAGCGTTCCACAGTTATGAGGTGGTTAACTGGCTTTCTGCTTTTTCTCCGACTGCTTTTGGAACAAGGTTAGTAAATTTATATGCAAGGTATAGGCTATCTATATGTATAAATCTTACCACATACAAAGTATTGCAATTTTTTAAAGATATTGTTCCAGAGCGCTCAAGTTAAAAGTCGACATCAGGAATGAGAAGATTTTTATAGAACTTTACTGCTTACTGTAATTAAAGCACAGGGCCCTTAAAATTAGCTACTATGTGCAGAACACTACATATCTTCGAATTTTAAGAGTTGCGTTTGATAGTGCGTTATTAACGGCAGGAAAAACAAAAATAAAGCTTTTCTCGTATATTGTATTGTGGACTACTGATATAATTTGCATAATTTAAAATATGTAAAACAAATCCTCGTTTTATTCTTCGAGGTCATCATTTGCAACAAGTAAAGAGCACAATAAACACAAACAGCAGATCTTTTCTCTGGAGGTTACGAGTATTATGAGAGTAGAAATGGTTCAGGTGTGCATACCAGTAGTCTTTCACGACCGTCATGAAAATGAATTACCGTCAATGAAATAAATGAGATCAATGAAAGTTCAATTAGGGTTATGTAAAAATCTTTCGTCATACTAAAAATAAGTAGGCTTTCTGCGAATAGCAGCTAATGACACGTATCACATGCAACATATAGCTGCATGTAGTGACAATACACACACACACTCACTATATATATTGTCACGGGGTCGTGACGTGGTCGAAGACAGGAGACTTCTTGTTGGGATTTAACTGTTTATTTGGGCGAACCTGTGCCCGGTAAACAGAAAGTCCTATTACAGCAGCAGTCTCGCACAGATAGCAGTCTCAGACTGATAGCGGCGAACGGAGCGTCGGCCTTCGATCAACAACTGACAAGCGGCGAAGCGCGTCGGCATTTATACTCCCGCCGTCGAATGTTCTAGCGCTATCGCTGGCGGCGGCGTACGTTCCAGAACAATCTGTACCATTCGCACAGTGGGCGTGATCTTATTGAAATGATCTACTACAGTCCGGAACCCTCTCGAAAACTGCAGGCGCGGTTTGCGCTGAGAATCGTGTGGTGTTTTGGGACGATAACAAAAACTTGGGAAATGGAACGTGGCATTGCCCCCCTCTGAAAAAGGCATCGTCTCGATGCTTTAACTAAAGATGAAGGTACAATAATAATGCAAGAAAGTACAATAAATAAATTACGATACAATAATAATACAAAAAAACACGGTTTCAGTTTGGTAACGCGCATGAAACGCCTTGAGCCGTGCGACATGGGCGACTTCAGGTCGCGATCGGCGTCGTTGAGAGTTCGTGATGCCGTCGGGGACAACCTCGTAATCAAGTGGGCCGAGACGTCGAACCACCCTGTACGGTCCGAAGTACCGTCGCAGAAGCTTTTCACTTAGTCCACGTCGGCGTATCGGCGTCCACACCCAAACACGTTCACCGGGCTGGCATTCCACGAAGCGTCGTCGAAGGTTGTAACGGTGGCTGTCGGTCGTCTGTTGATTCTTGATACGGAGCCGCGCAAGTTGTCGGGCTTCTTCGGCGCGATGAAGGTACTCGCTCACATCGAGGTTTTCTTCGTCGGTGACGTTGGGTAACATGGCATCGAGGGTCCTTGCCGGGCTCCTTCCGTAGACCAATTTGTATGGAGATATCTGCGTCGTCTCCTACACCGCCGTGTTGTATGCGAAGGTCACATACGGAAGAATGGCATCCCACGTCTTGTGTTCGACATCGACGTACATTGACAGCATGTCGGCGATCGTCTTGTTAAGCCGCTCGGTGAGGCCGTTGGTCTGAGGGTGGTACGCTGTCGTCCGGCGGTGGTTTGTTTGGCTGTATGCCAAGATCGCTTGAGTTAAGTCGGCAGTGAATGCCGTTCCTCTGTCGGTGATAAGGACCTCCGGGGCGCCGTGACGTAAGACGATATTTTCGACGAAGAACTTAGCTACCTCGGATGCACTGCCTTTTGGCAGGGCTTTTGTCTCGGCGTAGCGGGTGAGGTAGTCGGTAGCTACCACGATCCACTTGTTTCCGAAAGCCGATGTCGGGAAATGCCCCAGTAGGTCCATACCGATCTGCTGGAAAGGTCGGCAAGGTGGATCAATTGGCTGCAGAAGTCCCGCTGGCGTTGTCGGCGGTGTCTTGCGTCGCTGACAGTCCCGGCATGTCCTCACATAACGAGTGACGTCGGTGGTAAGACGCGGCCAGTAGTACCTTTCTTGTATCCTCGCGAGCGTGCGAGAAACACCGAGGTGCCCTGCCGTCGGATCGTCGTGCAGGGCCTGCAGGAGTTCTGGTCGTAGAGCTGAAGGCACCACAGGGAGATACTTAGCCCGAAGCGGTGAAAAGTTTTTCTTTTGTAGAAGACCGTTTCGTAGAAAAAACGACGCAAGTGCGCGCTTGAATACCTTCGGGACTTCGGCGGTCCTGCCTTCGAGGTATTCTATTAGCGCCTTAAGTTCCGGGTCGGCCCGCTGTCGTTCAGCGAAGTCGTCGGTAGTTATCGTTCCCAAGAAGTAGTCGTCATCCGAGTCGTCGGGTAGCGGTTGGTCGACAGGCGCACGAGAGAGACAGTCGGCGTCGGAGTGTTTTTTGCCGGACTTGTAAATGACAGTAATGTCATATTCTTGAAGTCTCAGGCTCCATCGTGCGAGGCGACCTGAAGGGTCCTTCAAAGTGGCTAGCCAACACAAGGCGTGGTGGTCGCTCCCTACTTTGAAGGGCCTGCCGTAGAGGTATTGGCGAAATTTCGACGTAGCCCAGATGATGGCGAGGCACTCCTTTTCTGTTGTGGAATATTTTGCTTCTGCTTTGGATAGCGATCGGCTGGCGTAACTAATAACCCTTTCAAGTCCGTCAGCCCTCTGCACAAGAACGGCGCCAAGACCTACGCTGCTTGCGTCAGTGTGTATTTCTGTCTCGGCGAATTCGTCGAAATGGGCAAGTAACGGAGGCGTCTGGAGGCGATGTTTAAGCTCCTGGAAAGCGTGTTCCTGTGGCGTTTCCCACTTGAACTCCACGTCGGCCTTGGTAAGGTTAGTGAGAGGATCGGCGATGCGGGCGAAGTTTTTCACGAACCGCCTATAATAGGCGCACAGGCCCAGAAATCGGCGCACGGCTTTCTTGTCAGTGGGCGGCGGGAATTCGGCGATGGCGGCTGTTTTTCGTGGATCAGGACGAACTCCAGACTTGCTGATAACGTGCCCCAAAAACAAGAGCTCTTCATACGCAAATCTGCACTTTTCTGGCTTCAGTGTGAGTCCGGAAGTCTTGATGGCTTGAAGTACAGCTTCAAGGCGCCGAAGATGCTCGTCGAAACTCGAGGAAAACACAACGACGTCGTCTAAGTACACAAGGCAAGTCTGCCACTTCAATCCTGCCAGTACTGTATCCATAACGCGTTGAAAAGTTGCAGGCGCTGAGCGAAGGCCGAAGGGCATCACCTTAAACTCGAAGAGGCCGTCCGGTGTTATAAGCGCCGTCTTCTCTCGGTCTCTTTCGTCGACTTCGATTTGCCAATAGCCAGTCTTGAGGTCCATTGACGAAAAGTACTTGGCGTTATGGAGCCGATCAAGTGCGTCGTCTATTCGTGGGAGAGGATACACGTCCTTTCTTGTGATTTTGTTCAGGCGGCGATAATCGACGCAGAAACGTAGGGTCCCATCCTTTTTCTTCACTAACACCACGGGGGATGCCCATGGGCTCTTGGACGGCTGGATAATGTCATCCCGCAACATTTCATCAACATGTCTCTTGATGGCCTCACGTTCTCGCGTCGAAACCCTGTACGGACTCTGACGGAGTGGTCTGGCATTTTCTTCGGTTATGATGCGATGTTTCGTGATTGGGGTCTGCCGAATTTTCGATGACGACGAAAAGCAATCTTAGTATTGCAGGAGCAGGGCCTTGAGCTGTTCTTGCTTATCGTTCGAAAGTCTGGGATTTACGTCGAAAGCTATGGGAGGGGCTTGGTTCCTCTGAGCAGGTTCCGCAGAATCGGCGAGGGCGAAAGCACTGGTGGCTTCGACAATTTCTTCGATGTATGCGACCGTTGTTCCTTTGTTCACATGTTTGTACTCATTGCTGAAATTTGTGAGCATAACCGTTGCTTTGCCTCCCCGCAACTCTGCAATTCCTCTTGCGACGCAAATATTTCGGGTGACCAACAGATGCTGACTGCCTTCAACGACGCCTTCGAAGTCAGGTGATTTAGAACGCCGACTAAATTAATGACGCTTGAGCGAGGCGGAATGGTGACTTGTTCATCCAGCACATTTAAAGCATGGTGTCCCGACGGCATGCGCGGTGGTAGTGCTTCTTCTGTGGATAACGTTATCGACTTTGTTTTTAGGTTGATGACAGCACCATGGAGGCATAAGAAGTCCATGCCAAGGATGACATCTCTCGAGCAACGCTGTAGGACTACGAAGTCTGTAGGATAAATACGGCCGTTAATGGTGACTCTCGCTGTGCAGATTCTTGCAGGCGTTACGAGATGACCTCCGGCTGTGCGGATTTCAGGGCCTTTCCAAGCTGTCCTAACTTTCTTTAGCTTCGCGGTGAACGACCCACTGATGACAGAATAGTCGGCTCCAGTATCGACGAGAGTGGTCACACTGTGGCCGTCGATAAGAACATCGAGGTTGCTAGTTCGCCGTCTCGCATTACAGTTAGGGTGTGGCGTCGGGTCACGGCTGCGTCGGCTTGTTCCGCTGCTTCCATGTTGCGTCGTCAGGCCACCTTGGGTAAGTGAGCTTTCGCCGTCAGGGCTTTGCCTGGTTGGCGTTGTGTTCGGAAAGCTCCGTCGCGGCGTCGTCGTCGTCGGAGGATCTTCGGTAGTTCGTCGCACAGCAACCGCACCTCCACCGGTTGCTGCCCTTAGTTTCCCGGATACGGGCTAGGAGACCGGCCCCGCGTTGGGACAGAGTACTGTCGGTGGTGCGGTGACGTGCGGCGGCTGGGCGACGGCGAACGCGAAGGGCTTCGTGGTGTCCACCGAGTTCCTGTCAGGTAGGCGGCGATGTCACGTGGTCGTTCTCCTGGCTGCGGACGCGGTGCATTGACGGCGAAGCCACGCAATCCCATCTGTCGGTACTGGCATCGGCGGTATGTGTGTCCGGCCTCGCCGCAGTGGTAGCAGAGCGGGCGATGGTCATGGGTGCGCCAGACGTCAGTCTTCCTCGGTGCACTGCGCTGGGCCGCTGGCGAACGGTATGACGTCGGTGGGGGTGGTGGCGGCGGTGGCGTCTGTCGACGGAAGTGCGATGGGGCGGCGTTTTGGCGTGGACCGGGAGGAGCGTTGTGGCGCAGTGCAGCGGCGTATCTCATAGCTTCCGGCTCGGGCAGCGGTGCGTGGGGAATTTGAAGCGATTGCCGAACTTCTTCTCGCACAATGTCGGCGATCGAATCCACTTGAGGCTGCGCCGAAGGCAACAGCTGGCGCAGCTCTTCCCGCACGATCGCTCGGATCTTTTCACGCAGGTCTCCGGAGTTACTGGCTTGAGCAGCAGCGCAGTCTGCAGTCAGGCGACGATTATACTGTCTGGTGCGCATGTCCAGGGTCTTTTCAATAGTGGTCGCTTCGGCTACAAATTCTTGGATGGTTTTCGGTGGGTTTCTCATCAGCCCCGCGAAGAGCTCCGGTTTGACCCCTCGCATGAGGAAACGAACTTTTTTCTCCTCAGGCATGTCTGGGTCAGCGTGACGGAATAGTCGGGTCATTTCTTCTGTGAAAATGGCGACATTTTCATTTGGTAGCTGAACCCGGGTCTCTAATAAAGCAGCGGCCCTCTCTTTTCGAGCGACGCTCGCGAACGTTTGCAGGAATGCGCCGCAGAAAACATCCCACGCTCGGAGCGTGGACTCCCGATTTTTGAGCCAGGTCCTTGCGGTGTCTTCTAAATAGAAGAACACACGACGCAGCTTTTCGTCATGGTCCCAGTGGTTGAGGGCGGCCACACGGTCGTATGTCTCTAGCCAGGCCTCCGTGTCTTCGAACGATGACCCATGGAAAATTGGCGGTTCCCTGGGTTGATGCATGACCATCGTGGGCTGGGACGCTGCGGTTGTCATTGTCGCTGCAGTCGCGGTCATGGCCTTGGTCTTCCGCGGCTTGTCGTGTAGAAGCCCGTACTCCGGTGGTAGCCCTTGCTGTCGGCGGCTTGTTCGCTGCTCCTGGTTGGCGTCGGTGTCTTCTCCGCGACGTGGGCTGGGTTCACGGCTTGACGGGGGCGTCCGGTACATGAACGAAGCAGCACCTCCACCAAATGTCACGGGGTCGTGACGTGGTCGAAGACAGGAGACTTCTTGTTGGGATTTAACTGTTTATTTGGGCGAACCTGTGCCCGGTAAACAGAAAGTCCAATTACAGCAGCAGTCTCGCACAGATAGCAGTCTCAGACTGATAGCGGCGAACGGAGCGTCGGCCTTCGATCAACAACTGACAAGCGGCGAAGCGCGTCGGCATTTATACTCCCGCCATCGAATGTTCTAGCGCTATCGCTGGCGGCGGCGTACATTCCAGAACAATCTGTATTATTCGCACAGTGGGCGTAATCTTATCGAAATGATCTACTACAGTCCGGAACCCTCTCGAAAACTGCAGGCGCGGTTTGCGCTGAGAATCGTGTGGTGTTTTGGGACGATAACAAAAACTTGGGAAATGGAACGTGGCAATATATATATATATATATATATATATATATATATATATATATATATATATATATATATATATATATATATTTATATATAAATATATATATATATATATATATATATATATATATATATATATATATATATATATATATATATATTGCTCTAGTGATCTCCTTCATTGGGTTCCTTAATCGGCTTGACCAAAACTAGCGTGGGAGGGTAAGAGAACTTGACAAATATGAGTGGTTTCTTGCTGGTCGTTACATGAATAACTTCAAAATTCTGTCATTTATGACGTGAAGCCCTTTACATCATACGCGTGTGGCTCACAGACGTATAATGTGGGCCATAATATGTGCGTATGCGCCACAGGTGACTGAAAGTTACCCCGGAACGGGCAATACCTTCATTAGAGATATTTTTCAGAAAGCGTTAAGAGAAATGCCGGGTCGTCGCTGTCGATGCAAATAATACATATAAGGATACCTGCAAAAATCCAACCAAATAATTCTGCATCACAAGCAAGTGTACCACAGAGCCCTGCTGGGTCTTATAACTGCTTGGAAAAGTGACCTGTGTCGGGGAAATGTTTGTGAAATGGAAATATTGGTCGCAGTGCTGATTATCTTATATAATAAACACTTCATTTGGACTCCTATGATACATGTGTCACGTAAGGTTAACGTGAATTGTACACAGAAACGCCACCCAATAAAGTTGGTGACGTAGCATCCAGGACTACCAACCTCGAGGATGGTAGCCCTGGATCGCAAGCACAAGCGCTGCACTCAGCTTACCACTTCTGCTGTTGTTAATATCATTTTTGCTGTTGGCATTGTGACGCAGCCCAAAACAACTGGTTATATTAAATACACGCTCCAATTCAACATATCTCTGCACGTACAACTAACAATTGTACATATATTTAGTGTCATTTTATAACGTTTTCCTAAATAAAGAAATCACACGACAGTTATTTGCCCCCCGCATGCTTCACATAAGGTAGATAGATTCCCATGATACCTGTGTTCTGCCGAAGTTTTATTTCATTGTTTATGTAATTTAAAGCAAAAACACTTTGCTATGGTTACGACAGGACTGAAGACCTCCATATAATTACCAAACCAAGGCCACTTTATCTGCGCTATTTTCGAAGTCATCATCGTACCTCGGCTGTGACAATACTAACAATTGGGCAAAGTCCTTTAAACAAATTGCTGACAATTTGAACTAATTAGAAGAAAACCTTCCTAACTCATGCCTGAAGTCAATATTCAGAATATTTTAACTCGGGAAATAATATATAATCGCAACCACTTTTTTAAACACGGGCTTGCTTGCAACGAGAGATATCTTGGCCCTATATAACTTCTTTTTCCGAAATTTTCAGCGTTCGCAAGAAATTTTCAAATTCAGAACGTCACAATTCCTAGTGTATGTCAAGTGTCACCATATCTTGGTAACGACTGTAAGCCACCACGTCAAGTTTGGTATTACGACCATGCCCTCAAGTCCTGTAAAATGCTCGTTACTGGGTCGTGCACCACTAACGACAACCAGTTCCCAACAAAAGACGCATGCGAGATTAAATGCCAAGGTGAGTATGCGGCAGTCTACATGCTTATTTTTTCGTAGTATCGCTTTCTCGATTTCTCGAGAACTGCGTGCGTACATGAGCAGGATTCACAGACGTGTGCACTTGCGGCATCTCTCGCTGGTGACAGTGGTGACCTGTAGTAACTGAAGTGGAAGAAGGTGGAAGCATTATACCGCGAAAATAAAACTAGTTACCGCAAATGACCCTTGGTTCTGTAAAGCAGAAGCCCAGTGAAATATTCCCATAAATTCAGTGTCGTACTTCGAGCTGCGTCGTTTCCTAGAGTTTTATAAGTTAATATTAGGGTTCCATATGTTTTGAACGGGAGGAGTTAAATTGTCCAGCGAAGCCAGGCACTTTGTTGTACATTGCTCCGACTTCATCAGAATGCTCCTGTGGATCGCTGCTACGCAGAAAGCGAGAGTCATTTTTTATATCTAACTTTTTTCGTCAGATATGATTTTCTGCGAATTTTTTATTTATTTATTTATTTATTTATTTGATACCCACAGTGACATAAGGCATTACTATGGGGGGAATACAACATGATTACAAAACAGAACATAAGCTCAATTTGGGGGAAGTACAGTGCAGCCTAACCAGATTGTAGGAAGTACACTGAATACACAACGTAACGGAGATTGACAAAAATGTACGAAAAATGCCAGCGGGTAACATACAGTAAGACGAAAACAAGTACAATATTTATACCGCACAACAAAACACCTGTCATCAACTGAACAATTCATTTGACTCTAACAAAAGAAAAAATGATTCACTACCAACAGCGACAACTATCGCAGAAGGTAATCGATTCCACTGGGAAACCGTATTAGGGAAAAAAGAATTACTGAACGCTGCTGTCTTACATCGGTACTCCCGCACTTTGTAAATGTGATCGACTTGTCCAGACACGTAATATTTCCCATTCAGTTATGATAGCTCCCCATTGCGGCCGCCACCAGACGGCACCACGTGCAGGTTTCATGCAATCATAGAAATGGGCACAGCAATTACCTGCGAAGAGAACACTGCATGTTTAGTAATGTTTGCATGAATGCGTTACTGCTCCCACAGCATGTTTAAAGTAGTGACCATGCTGCTGTACATTTTCTTATTGAAAAAGTTTCCAAGGCGCTTTCAGCACATCATTGTACTGCGTTTGCGATGCTATGTTTTGCGGCAAATTCTGTCATAGTTGGAGCTGGGAGCAATCAACTGATTTGACTCATTCTGTTTTATGATTTCTTAGGAGCGAAGCTCCTTAAGGCATGGGCTGAGCGACCTGTCGTAATGGCATGTAGACACCTCTCGTTACTTCTTGAACCGGCCATAGATGGTGGTACTTGTACATATAACGAAATGCATATACGCTGAAAAATGCAAAAGGTACGATACTATAGGACGTTACTTATAGTATGATAAATATTAAATATCGCAGCACATCCATGAATGATGACAAGTGAATAACGATAAGTGGGGCGAAGCGTCCATCAGTTCGTCCGCGCTTGCGTCCGTCCGTTCGTTCTTGCTTCCGTTCATTCGTTCGTCCATTCGTTCATCCGGGCGTCCGTCCATTCGTTCGTCCGTACATGCGTTCATGCGCCCATCCATCTGTCCACCCGTGCGTCAAACAAATAGACAAACAGACGACGAACGAACACGGCCAGAGGATGATTCACGGTTTTACCATAAAACCGTCCGAAGCTTCGCCCTACTCATCATCATTCACTCTATGGATATTCTGTGATTTTTTTTTGCTTTTTAGAAGAAGCTGGGGGGGGGGGGGCGTGAAACCGGTAGTTGTGACCGGACGCCAGCATAACTGTAAACGTGAACGACGATTGATTGGTAGTCGCTTGATTTCATTTCCTGTGGTAATGCGTCACTCGATAAGAATACATGTTATTGTTGCACTGTCAATAACATTTTCTTTCCCTATACTGCCACAGATAATGATATACATGTATATTCATATGCCCATCTTCACAAAAACTAGTTTGTATGTAGTGTTATGGCGTTCATTAGCCGGCACACAGCGAGTCTACACAATGACGACAATAACGGCCAAGCACGGACTCTCCGCGCGAGCGGCGTTCTTTTTGGGCAGACCCACTAGAAAGCACTTCAGAGTTCAACCCATTTCAGTGTTCGGCGGCTTCTCTGCAATTACCCCGGGGTCGAAGAGGGAGCTGCCTGGCGACCTAACATCTTGTCACTACGAGCGGGTCATAGTAAGCCTTCAGGCGCTCCACGTTGACTATGTCGCGCCCGTGGCGGCGCATGTCCGAAGATTGTTCAATTGGCTCGATAAGATAGTTGATCGGAGATGTGCGCTCGATCACACGGTAGGGACCTTCATATTTCGGGAGTAGATTGGAAGAAAGGCCAGCTACAGAGGTCGGGATTGAGAGCCATACAAGGTAACCAGGAAGGAACGTGGGCTCAGAAGTGGCGGAGCCATCACGAATACTCTTCTGCCGCTCTTGCTCATGCGTCGTAAAAGTCTTGGCAAGCTCGCGACACTCTTCAGCAAGCCTGGCGGTCTTGGAAATAGGTGTACACTCAGATGGATCCGGCGTGTACGGGAGTATCGTGTCGATGGTGTGTGACAGGTGCCTTCCGTACAGCAAAAAAAAAAAAAAGGTGAAAAACCAGTCGGGCTCTGAGGGGCGGTGTTGTAGGCGTAGGTGACGAAGGGCAGTATGGTATATCCCAGTTCGTGTGGTCGGCGGCGACGTACATCGACAGCATGTCGCCGAAGTTGCGGTTAAAGCGTTCGGTCAGACCATTCGTCTGCGGGTGGTAAGCAGTAGTTTTGCGGTGGACAGAATGGCACTCAGTGAGAATGGCGTCGGCAACTTCTGACAAGAAGACATGGCCTCGATCACTGAGAAGCTCCTGGGGTGCACCGTGGCGCAGTATGAATCGATGTAGTAGGACGGACGCAACATCACGCCCAGTAGCCGCAGGGAGAGCGGCGGTTTCGGCGTATCGCGTTAAATGATCTACGGCGACGATGGCCCAGCGGTTGCCAGTGGAAGTCAGAGGAAGTGGTCCATACAAATCAATACCTATGCGCCCAAACGGACGGTCAGGGCAAGGTAACGGTTGCAGACCGGCTGGTGACATGTGTGCGGACGGTTTGCGGCGTTGGCAAGCGAGACAGGAGCGAACGAACTGCTGGACGTAGCGGTACATCCCGCGCCAGAAGTAGCGTTGTCTAATGCGATGGTAGGTTTTGAATACCCCAGAGTGCGCGCACTGTGGATCAGAAGGGACGGATTCACATATCTCCGACCACAGACTGCGGGGTATCACGAGTAGCCACTGCGGGCCATCGTCGTCGTAATTGCGTCGGTGTAGGAGGCCGCCACGAATGGCCAAATGGTGAGCTCGACGACGCAAGGCACGCGTGGATGGCGTTGCGGACGGATCAGAGAGCAAGTCGATCAGTTGGGTGATCCAATTATCTTTTCGCTGTTCGGTAGCAATGATGTCAACATCAATGGCAGAAACAGCAACCGAGGATACTGAGCAGAGCACATCACCTTCAGGCAGAGGGAAGCGCGAGAGGGCGTCGGCGTCAGCATGCTGGCGTCCGTTGCGGTAGAGCACGCGGATGTCGTAGTCTTTTAAGCGAAGAGCCCAACGGGCGAGGCGGCTTGAGGGATCCTTCAATGATGACAGCCAGCATAGTGCATGATGGTCGGTGACGACATCGAATGGACGACCACACAAATAAGGTCGAAACTTTGTAAGAGCCCAGACAATCGCCAGGCACTCTTTTTCCGTGACGGTGTAGTTTGTCTCGGCTCTCGTGAGCGTACGGCTTGCATATGCCACAACATAATCAGGGAACCCGGGTTTGCGCTGCGCCAGGACAGCGCCGAGGCCTACACCACTGGCGTACGTGTGCACCTTAGTTGGGGCAGTAGGGTCGTAGTGGCGGAGAATGGGAGGAGACGTCAACAAATAGCGGAGCTTCAAGAACGCGTTGTCGCACTCTGACGACCACGAATTGAGGGGCCCGTTACTTCCAAGGAGCTTTGTCAGCGGTGATATATTCGTGGCGAAGTTTCGTATGAAGCGTCGGAAGTATGAGCACAGGCCCACGAAACTACGCAGTTCTTTGACGGACGCAGTTTTTGGGAATTCGGCTACGGCCCGAAGCTTGGCTGGGTCAGGAGGAATGCCATCCTTAGACACGACGTACCCTAGGATGGTGAGTTGGCGTGCTGCAAAGTGGCACTTCTTCAGATTTAGTTGCAAGCTGGCATTGCTCACACGTGCGAAAACTTCTTTTAGACGTTGGAGATGGGTGGAGAAATCTGGAGCGAAGACAACAACGTCATCGAGGTAACACAAGCACGTGTGCCATTTCAAGTTGCGCAGAACGGTGTCCATCATGCGCTCAAATGTCGCAGGTGCATTATACAGACCAAACGGCATGACGTTAAATTCGTACAAGCCGTCGGGTGTGATGAAGGCAG
This sequence comes from Rhipicephalus microplus, assembly GCF_043290135.1. Lineage (NCBI taxonomy): Eukaryota > Metazoa > Arthropoda > Arachnida > Ixodida > Ixodidae > Rhipicephalus > Rhipicephalus microplus. The sequence goes on from NC_134705.1 coordinate 170,160,429, forward strand.
TCTTCGGTCGAGCGTCATCAGCCAGGGGTACTTGCCAGTACCCCGAGCGCAGATCGAGAGAAGAAAAAAATTGGGCTCCGTGAAAGCTGTCAATTGCGTCGTCGATGTGCGGCAGTGGGTAGACATCCTTGCGAGTGATCTTATTGAGCCGTCTGTAGTCCACACAGAACCACACAGAACCGTCTTTCTTCGCAACAGCAGACCTACTTGAAGCATATGAATCCACTGTAAAAAAGTTTAAAATGAGAATAATTTCATGAAGACACTATAAAAAAAGGATCGTAAAGGTCAAATGCATGCCCTGTAAGATGTAAAGTGGAAATATAGCAAGTCATGCAGAAAAACGATTCCAAATTTGGCAAGGAAGAAAACTTCGGTTGCTTAATGAAAGACAAGTGCCATAAAACACCAATTCGGGTGAAGATTGGGACAACGGAAACGCTGACTATCTAGTGAAATGGCACACTGTGTAGGAAAGAAGGAAGATAAGACGCGACGTTACCTGCACATGATTGATTGATTGATTTGTGGGGTTTAACGTCCCAAAACCACCATATGATTATGAGAGACGCCGTAGTGGAGGGCTCCGGAAATTTCGACCACCTGGGGTTCTTTAACGTGCACCCAAATCTGAGCACACGGGCCTACAACATTTCCGCCTCCATCGGAAATGCAGCCGCCGCAGCCGGGATTCAAACCCGCAACCTGCGGGTCAGCAGCCGAGTACCTTAGCCACTAGACCACCGCGGCGGGGCTACCTGCACATGCTTAGGCATGTTTCGATATAGGAGTCGAAAAGGATACGAGTGGCGAAAAGGGAGACGCACGAAGACAAAGCACCGCTTTTTCATTCGTCTGGTCTCTTTTTTGCACCTTCTATTTCGAATTATGCAACATAAATACTTCCATTTGTTCCCTCTTAGATTAAATATGAAGTACCTACTGCCTCACGGAAGCGCGTTTGTTATTGGGTAAGAAGTAACTTCTGATAAACTTCATTTATGCTCTATGTACAAGAACTGACAAACCTGTCATGGTCGTTCAGAAAATAGAGGGCATGATTGCTGACCAGAAGGTAACAGAATCAAATATCGGTCATGGCGGCCACAATTGCCACGCAGGCAAAGATGCTCGAGGGCCATGTACTTAGATTAAAGTTCATGTTGAATTACCCCAGGTAGTCGAAAACTCTTGAACCTCCACCACGGCATCCTTCACATTCATACCGTACGACGACTATTATAAGATTACAAACGACTGGTTCACGCGCGTTATACAAGTGGTACCAATAGGTCAACCCTCGACCATTAAAAGCATTTGCACGTTTTTGTGTAGGTTGAAAATTGCGCAGTCATTGTTATTAGGTGTAAGCTTACCATTTGGCTGTACAAAGAAATATTCTATGAAGAGCCTTGGCTGCAGCTAGAAGGAACATGGTTAACTACCCCATACAGAGATTGTTGTTTGTATAGGAGCAACACCAAGGCGTTGTCTAGAAGGTACCGTGGTATGAGTCTCCAGACAGTACAAAGGCACGAACAAGTGATTCTCAGAAATAATCCACCAACAGTACGCTAAGAAGGTGGAAGTGCAATGCGTCACTCTTGCAGAGCACTGTACGAAGTACGATTATAAGAGCGACTTCTATAACACTTCTAGCCTAGAAACAGAAAAGAATTTGGGAAGGAGGCTCTTCCTCGAGTAATGGCGAATTCGGAACATACCTGAAAAGGTAAACCTGGCGCTAAGAACAATGACCTCAATAAACTTTCATGGCATCTGAAACGTGTGCGAGAGCGAAAGTCGGAGTCATGGGGAAACAAGACGTGGAGATGCTTCCACGACCAACACAGCCCCCTCCACAGCAATAGGTCTCGAAACGTCGGCCTCTCTAGAAAAGTGGCTAGAGCCATTGCAAGCTTCTAAATTCTTCAATTATTTCAAGTGTTGCAATGTAACTAAAATTGTGAAATAATATCAGCATTACCAGTAGCGAATATCTCCCTCTAAAATGATCGAAAATTTTTTAGGTAAAAGAACTAATTATCAGGAGTAATAAATAAGAATATAACAAAGTTACACGCTATCACATGGTTACGTTGCTGTACATACTATAAGTGACTCAAACATTTTCAGCGTCTACCAAACCAATGGATGTGGCATGCCTGCAAAGTCCCATCACTGGAAAGTGCTCCACGATATATTATGCCTGGTATTTCGACATCTACAGCCGAGAATGCAAAATGTTCAGCTATCTGTTCTGCAGAAAACACATCAACTTTTTTGTCTCAGAAATCAAGTGCCAGTCTGTGTGCTTACGTGAGTACAACCGCAGCCAAAGTAACCTTGGAGAATATTTCCCATTGGCTCACGCAATTTTCAGAATAGATACTCAATCACCATTTGGAGATCCGGAAACTTTTTAACTATACCTGACGGGCTTAGGTGCATATTCTTAGTGGCTCCAGAAGACATTCTTAATTTAATATTATTTTATAGTGCTGAAATGTTTTTTCATAGATTTTAAGCTATGAACTTCTTTATTTCGAGCTCATCGATAGCTTTTTATTAGTCTTGAGATATATCAGGGTTCCACCATATTTATGAACGACATTGTATGTGAATTATTAACTTCAAATGCCATTGGTGGCATCCCACCTGATGGCCCCTCGTGTATTCTCAAATGTTACAGAAATATGGTACATACAGCGGATAGCTCAAAGTTCCACAGCATTCTGATAGCAATGTCAGTATGGTGCATCTGAACGCTTGCAGCTCATTAACGATGTCATGTGATCAGAACCATGATAGCCTTCAAATGTACGTGCCCCTTAGGCAGTGTGGCATGTGCTTATTCATAACTGAATTGCTGAGGGGTGGGGTTGCCACTTACTCTAAGCTAGTTGCGGCATTCAACACGGCAATGGAGCTTTTAATTCTGGAACCGCTATAATCCGCCTTTGTGCAAAGAAGACCGTAGTGACATTATTGGTGGGTAGCTCATGAGAACATCACTTTAATAGTTTTCCCTAATTCCTTTTCAACAAATTCATAAAAGCATTTGCAACAGTCAGTCAGAGATGCATGTAGTAAGACGGTAAGTAGGGCCAGTTGGTTAGGATCCATCGTGAACTTACAGCACACCACCAGAAAAAATACAGGACAGGGAAGGAGCAAAATAGAAAGAAAAGACAGCGCTTTTTTTCTTTTTCTTTCTCTTTTGCTTCTTCCCTGTCCTGTGTTTTTTTCTCGTGTTGCGCTGTAAGTACCTTCAGAGATGCATGTATCCCAAACAAGAGGAAAGACAAACATTACAGTGGGGAGGGGCAAACAGCATCAAGAGTCACCAACGCAGTGAACATTTCACAATGACTACTTATCCCGAAGATCATGATAAGGACAACTTTTAACCAATGTTTAAAAAAACAGGCTCAAAACATATGATCGGAAAATGTGAGTGCAGCAATCTTTCAGACACTTACGCTTAATGTGAAGATCACGCGAACACTGCACACTATGCCTTCCTACCAAGAATAACCCATTTTAAAGGAACTGATTGATTGATATGTGGGGTTTAACGTCCCAAAACCACCATGTGATTATGAGAGACGCCGTAGTGGAGGGCTCCAGAGATTTCGACCACCTGGGGTTCTTTAACGTGCACCCAAATCTGAGCAACGGGCCTACAAAATTTCTGCCTCCATCGGAAATGCAGCCGCTGCAGCCGGGATTTGATCCCGCGACCTGCGAGTCAGCAGCCGAGCACCTTAGCCACTAGACCACCGCGGCGGGGCTTCGGAAGGAACTGCATAGGGTGAAGTGCCTTGTCTAAAATCACGCTGCTCATTGCATGTATACTGCGCAAAAAATATCGCTTTTGACTGAGCAGCGCGAGCATGGCTGATGCGCAGTATTAAAGAAAAGGCCATACTATGCTCTGTTCTCATGCCAATCCTCCAAAATATTCACGCAAATTTTTTCTCGTCTTTTTCTATCACATTCAGTGGTCAAGAGTTGAGATAAACTAGGAGCTCACGTATAAGGTCTGAAGAACTTTAAGCTATTACGTTAAAAGTACAATGTGCGATATTTAGCCAATGCATCTCGCTTACCAGCAGTGTCTCAATAAAGAAGTTGCCTGAATTCTAGCTGTAGCACCCCCCCCCCCCATGTCATCAATGTTCTGAACCATAACGTGGACATTCAAAACGTGAATAGGCTTAGCCTTTTTAACACTGCTGGCAAAACATACTATTAGGTAAGGTTTCATGATGTGGCAAAATGTAATTTTTTACGCAAGCGATAAAATCATTCGATATAATTGATAGTCAGCGAAAGCAACGTTCAATTTCTTATTCTGCGAATGAAAAGCCCGCCATTTCATAGAGCTATTAGACTGTATGGTACTGAAAGGAGTCTAGCATCCATATTTCTAAATGCTCAACATGTGCAAGTGAAAGTAAGTATATTTAGGAAATTTTATGTTAAAAAATAATTTTCGTAGGCGTATGAGACCTAGTTTCAAAAACTACTGTCGTTCTGATACGCAGGGTCATGTGTTATAATATACGGCATGCTTGGGTTCAGAACCTTGGCATCGAAATTTATTTGTGCTATCAATTTGCCAGTCGCCAACTTAGCAGGAAAGTTATTTCTCATTAATACCGCTTACCACAGTGATGAGTTCCACAAACTTTAGTTTCAAAGCAACTTCTGGTTTACTAGGCTGAAGAGTGCGGTGGAAGATACTTTCTACCACCACACATGCAAATATAAAATGGTTCATTTGCAATTATGCAATCAGTTTATCCAATTTGCAATTAGGCAAATCATAGTCTAACCTTCAGTTTGTATTCCTGCAAGCAATTTCTTACAAACAAATGAAGAACCGTGCTTACAGAATACTGCGGGCTAATCAAAGATCTTCACGCCTGTCCTTTGGGCCTTTGCTAGAGGTAGTATAACCCCTTACAGAGAAAAAAAAAGTAGTATAACTCCTTCCGTTCTGAGGCGAATTTCATTTTCGTTCTATATAACTTCCGCAATGTTTGAGATAGGAGTCAAATTGGGAAGAAGCGCAATATAACTTCCACAATGTTTGAGATAAGAGTCAAATCGGGAAGAAGCGCAATGAAACCATCTTTCGATGAGGTAGGGGTAAAGGTTAGCATTTCTAACAAAATAAGCTATGCTACGTAAGCCTTCAAATAAATAAAGGTGTACTATCTAGATATTTCATTCGAAATGTAATGAGCCTTACTCATACAGGGCTTGCAGTAACTGAACTGATATGATTGCGTGATTCCCCACTTTATTATCACAAGAAAAAAGCTTTTGGATTGACGCTTTAGGCGGATGCTTGGACAATACTACAGGTTTAAGTTTTCAAAAGCCCTAATGTCTTACAATCATACAAACATAAGGTGCAGATGTGAGGAAGGTGGCTGACTCTACAAGTAAGATCACGCCATCCATACAGCTACTAAAGTGCTCGACATAAACATACGTGCCCACTCTTACCTAAAAACGGACTATGAAAAGAGCGAGTGCTCGGCAATTCTATATAAATTAGATTTCGATTGCGAAAGGAATGTTGAAATTAGTATCATGAAGCAGCACAAAATCATAAGCAGGCAGATAACAGGGAACGTGCGAGAAGCGCACAAAGTAAAAAAAATAATTTAAGGTTCTATCATTTGCTTAGCCTGGTTTATACTTTACGAATTTCATTAAATCTTGCATTTCTTTCCAGCCCACAAGACACCAAAACCACTCTGCAGCTTGCCACCGCTCTCTCACTCTTGCCTGCGCCAGGCTTACCATTGGTACTTCAACCCGAAGAACAACATTTGCCTCACTTACCTAAAACATCATTGTGCGAAAACAAATAATCGTTTTAAAACACAAGCATCTTGCATGAGGAGGTGTAGCTGTAAGTTCACAAGCTTTCTGCAACTACAGTGCTTTTTCACTCCTGTGTGGGTTAAATGGTGCCATATTAACAATGCCCAACGTGTTTTTTGACCGCTTAATGCGAGCGAAACGTGCAGCGGGTATTCCATGCATTCTACTTTAGCTTTTTCATCCACGTGGCTGTTTTTGTCACGAATATTTTATTGTAATTGGGGCTTCTGAAAAGCTTTTCGGCAGCCATGGAGTGAGTACAGACCAAATTTTCAGCGCTCGTAGGGTGTCACCAAATTTCGCCAACCGAAGCGCCGTGGTGCGAGCATTTGCTTGGGGGCTCCTGAAACTCGCTTGCGCACAGCAAGGTACACCAGGTTTGTGGCTCTTAGCAAAGGGCGGTGGCCGATTTACAAGCGCTGCAGCCGCTCAGTCTTCTGTGATTGCCGGGACGTGCATTTTCTTTCATGCGACTACGTTTTGAATAGCCAAAACTGTGGCTGGAAGCTGGCCAAACTACGCCAAAAGGCTCAGCAACATCGTCGTGAAAATTTGAGTAGTTGCAACACCGTACTGCTGACCATGCTTATTTTTCAAGGGTCAAGCTCCCTAAAGCCTAGGCTTGTCTGCCGTAGTTCTCGTTCATAGCCACCTTTAGTACGTGAAGTGTTCACTAGATTGCGTTTGCATCGCTCACATAATTCGAGATGTTTCGACACATCTCGACAGACAGACAGACAGACAGACAGACAGACAGACAGACAGACAGACAGACAGACAGACAGACAGACAGACAGACAGACAGACAGACAGACAGACAGACAGACAGACAGACAGACAGACAGACAGACAGACAGACAGACAGACAGACAGACAGACAGACAGACAGACAGACAGACAGACAGACAGACAGACAGACAGACAGACAGACAGACAGACAGATGGGGAAGCGGATGAGCTGACGGACGGATGGACAGGCTAACTATGTACTGTGAAATATTCACGGAAGGTTCACGGCTTTATCGATGTACCCCCAGAGCTTCGCCGACTCATCATCATTCACTCCGCGGACATGCTAGGATTTTTCCTTCGAAAGTGAATCGTTAGAAAAAAAGCAGTTTCAAGTTGCGCATTTATGCAACGAGAGGAAACCTACCAAGCTGCACTTTTTTTTATTTTTTTTCTGAAAGGCAGCAGTATCAAATATTTTCGTGCGGCTAGATGGCTGTTTTGTGTTTTTTCGCAACATGCTATAGGATTATTTAGGTTAGGCAATGGAGTAAGTTTAAAGCAGAACACTGAAGCTGAGGGTGCGTGCAGCTTCTGAGTGAGAGTATTTGGAAGCAAACTATGTTAGAAGCTTTCTAGTAATTGTAGCGGAGCTAGACGCAGCGTGAATGCTGACCCACGTAGTTTCGTTCAATTTTGAAGTCTGCAAAAAATAACGTGCCACACAGATGCTTTGAGATACCCTCGAAACCAATAACAATTATGTTGTAATTCCGTATTGATTAAGCTTGACCCTGACTGAGCAGTGCACACTCGTGTACACTCTACCGTGACATGCCTAGGTCCGGATCTATTTAACCAGATTGTAGGCTTTCGCGTGCCGTGACGAAATCCTTGTTACAAGGGTTACAAGGATCATTACAGGCCGATTCAGTGTTGGCTACGTCGGTCTTTCTCTGATGCATCAGTAAATTTTCGTTCTTTTGAAGTTGTGGGTTGACACGCCTCATGGCGGTCAGGTTCAGAATAGATGTTCTGTCGAGATGAATATGTAAAAATAAATAGTTTATGTTGAACTTGACCGTTGCTTTTTAAGAAGAATTTATACCTAAGATTCTTGTCTTTCTATTTTGTTCAACAAGCCTAAACACCTGTGTGTTGAAATATACGTGTAATATATGTTGGTAACTGAAGTTTGCCTCCTGTGGGCTTCTCCAGCGCCAATGTTTTTCTGACGAAATTTTTTTCTGACAACTGCTGGTTTTTAACACGAAATTGCTTTATTTTTGGGTCCACCATGGCACCGCGGACGTACTTCCGTCACAGAAGTGACGCAAAAAATACGTGCTAAGAGATCCTCCCATAAATCAGAAGGCAAACACCTCTCGTGCGAAATCAAACCAGTAACTTCTCAATTCTCAGCGCTAACCGCTACGTCACAAAATGTACGTTGCGTGGAGTGCTAAGGGCAAGCAAATTATATATACCATACACCACTTGGCAGACCGCAGAGCTTCAAAACGTATGCGCATTTCGTTCGCTATCAGTAGCGAGATGGCGTGACGGTCTCGCGTTCGACGAACTCTCAATGTCACCGCCTCCACGAAGCGCCGCTCCCACGGAGCGTCGTCTCTCCGGCGCGCGCTTATCAGACTCGTAATTCAGAGAAGACGAAGGTCACTTCGCAAGCTGTCGCGGCCGCGTTTACGAAAGGAGCGCGCTGCTGACACCCGAAGCAGAAAGAAATGTGACAGTTGTTAGTCCGCGCTCGTCCTGTGTATGCCAATTTCGTGCGTGCTTTCTGCTTGAGGTGTGTGCTGCAAGTTCCGAGCTACTTTCCGGTTCTGACGGGACCTTGTAAGTTGTTGCTGTTTCTCAAATAATGCACAATAAACACTCAACAACCTGTGCAAAGACATGTTGCACTTTTGTGTTACACCTATTTTTATATAGAAGGATGAAGCACGTTTTATTTTATTTTTTCAATTGGTTGATCAACTGGCCGGTTTTTTCAAGCTTTCGGGGTGTCGAAAGCACCACTGTGACTTTTTTCCGGTTTCGAATCTTCTCTAGGTGAGTAAACGTGTTATACATGTACTAAAACACAACGTTGTGGATTCAATTTCCTTCTTGAGAATGGTTTTCATATATTGAAGCTTCCCCTCAACTACAAATACTAGAACACCATCTAAATAGTCGTCTGTTTTTAGTTGTGCAATATGTATTCTGAAACCAACTGCCGGGTAAGGAAAACATGACTTTTATGCGGGTTGTCTAAGCACTGCCCAGCGATATTCATTTTGAAGAGTTTGGAATAGGATCAATGATAACGTTACAGTGATTTGGTTTGTGTGGAGGATATTCCTAGCTCACGTGTTTCTCAGTGAGCGTAAGTTTTTAATAAAGAAACTGCAAAAGATAGCCTTGGAGAAGTTGATGCATAAATTTCAAAAGCAGTAAAAATAGTTACTGTATGCCCGGGAGAAACCGCAAGTTGGTAGCGAAAACATTTACCGCATAGTGGTGGATGTTTCACACCATAGATCTACTTAACAGAATCAAAGGTGCCCTTATTGTAGACATTAAACTATAGTTTAATGTCTAAAGTTTATTAACTCTAAGAGTAACAATCGACACCCTGTGAAGACGTCGCAGTTGTGCATTGATGTATTCAATTGAGTTTTGAAATTTTCTATCACCTCAATCTCGACTCAAGTGTTCGGCAGTAGCACTCACCCAGCGGTGTTCATGTTCACCGTTGTCTTTTTTTTTTGTTAAATTCGTTTCGTCTATCCGCCGAAGTGCTTCTAAGAGGCCACTTGGAAAGAAGCGCGTGGTTCACGTCTGCTTGACCAGGTGTAGTTTAGGTGAGATTATGCTCAAATATAGTATGTATTCGATATAACTTTGAACTTGAACCCAATGATGAATTTTGTACAATATCTTATTTACGGTTTTTAAAGATTATATAGTAAAAGGCTCAAGAGGTAGTGATAAGAAAGGAAGCAAACGTGCTACTCGCTGCTCCTATCACTACAATGAGATTGACTTTTACTTTTTACTTTTTGGGACGTCTTTCTCGCCATGCTATAAGGTGTGTCTGATGATATTGTGTTGCTTTTTCTCTACAGACTTGAAAGCTACAAGTGCTTCTACACATACTGACCACAAAGCAGCAAAGATAAAAACTGGGGCGTTTCAAAGCTACAAATACCTCGCAACTACTTCCTGATCGACACTGAAGAATATGCGGAAATTCAACGAAATTTGAATACAACAACGTTAACTGTTTTAACTACTACACAATTCCTCTTCAATTAAAGTACTGCCGCTTTAGAGCTTTTTCGAAGTAGTTTGAAAACTGTTGGTGAACACTGATAATTTTATATCCCAAAACCAAGTTATGAATACGAGAGATGCTGGAGGGAAAGGCTCCAGAAACTTTGACCATTGTTTACCATGCACTGACTTCGCACAGTACACGGGCTCTACCATTTCGCCTCCGCCGAAATTCGACCGCTGCGGCTAGGATCGACGCCGCAACCTTCGGGTCAGCAACTGAACACTCTAGCCACTGATCACCGAGGCAGACTCTAGGCATAAACACGGCTCGCTGTCAACGCTCTTGCCTACGTGGGCATTGTGGCGTAGTGCTGAGCGTCGCGCGCTGCTGTTCGAGACGGTACTAGATCAACACCCCTCGGCAAAGCTTTGCATACTGTTTCCCTTCTTTGCAATTTGTTCTATCTATCTATCTATCTATCTATCTATCTATCTATCTATCTCTCTATCTATCTATCTATCTATCTATCTATCTATCTATCTATCTATCTATCTATCTATCTATCTATCTATCTATCTATCTATCTATCTGTCTATCTATCTATCTATCTATCTATCTATCTATCTATCTATCTAGCCGCCTACGACTTTTATTTCTCCTGGCCGTTCCAGTAATAATATCAATACCGAAATTGGCATGAGATAACATTTCTGTATGATGAGCAGAAATGTAGACGTAACCTGAAGATCATGACATGTATGTTATGAATGTCATGATTTACATTGTATGGTCTTGCTACTCTTGCGTTGATTACGTTTACATGACGTGTTACAGAACTGGTAGAGTATGACATGATTACATGGTGAACACAAGTGACAGACCGTCACGTGGAAATGATGATATGCATGTCATTTGAGTCATGACTACATGCCCCACTCATAATGCGCTCGCGGCCATTTCGCGAGTTTCACATAGGTATACCAAATTTGGTATTACATAACGTGAACTCACAACGAAGGTAAATGACGCACCCAAACAAGAAAATCATGACATGCGTGTCGTGCAACAACATGATTACATGCAATGCTCCTGATGCACTCACGGTCGTTTCGCTATAGGTTCACATATACCAAATTTGGTGTTATGTGAAGTGACTGGATTACGAAGGTATATGACTGGTGATAACATGGTAATCATGACATACGTGTCATGTAAAAACTTGACAACAGGCACCGTTCATGATGCGCTCACGGCCGTTTCGCCAGCTTCACATTACCAAATTTAGTATTACGTGACGGGAATCGATGACGAAGGTGAGTGACCGGTGCAAACATGATAATCATGAGATGCGTTCCTAATACAACCGGACTTAATTCCGCGCTCATGATGCACTTACGGCCGTTTCGCTAGCTTCACATATAGCAAATTTGGTATGACGTCACGTGAATCGACGACAAAAGTAAATGACACGTCCAAGCCTTATAATCAAGATATGTGTGTCACGTAAAACATGGTTACATGCTATGCTCGTAGCCGGCTCGTGGCCGTTTCCCTAGCTCACCATGTAACAAGTTTGGTATCACGTGACTTGAATAGACGACGAATGTAAATGAGACGTCCAAGCATGATAATCATGTCATGGAAGTCATCTGCGGCATAATTTACGTCCGCCTCGTAACGTGCCGAGTTTAAAGTGACATATCAACCTCCCTTATTTGTGCTTAGCATGTCATTGGTTCCCACTGTACGTTGGTTCTGCTTTTTTTTCATTGGGTCCGTTGGTCTATACATTTATGTGTGTTTCTTTCAAACAAACTTTATTTGGAATAGTGCGCGGCATCTTAATCCTCTCGCATGTTTGTTGACTCATGGTTGTGGTCTTTACCATTATAAACCATTCAACACGTGCACCATTCTGCGCATTGCAGGCGTCGCAAACAGCTCACGGTGTAAGCCCCGTCCCTGGTTAGCCCAGGTTTGAATCTTTCTGTGTACTTAGTGTTTCATTTACGAAGAATTTTCTCTTATTTTGTAGGATAGTGGTTACCTGTGGTGGCGGTGACAGACATCTGCAGTGCTTCACCCGACTTTTGTTGTTATTTCATAACAGCTAGCTTGGGCTGTAAAATGCACAAGGGTGCTAGCATAGACAGTATTGACTGCTGTATCATCCAATGGCAAAAAATAAAAGCTAGGCAAACATCTGTAGGTGCAACGTATTGCGCCTGGCCAATTTCTATAGTTCGAGCACAAACCGGTAGCTGAAGCAACAATTTTTTTAGCTCAGTTACTACAGAAGCTTTATCAATAGCCAAACACCTGTGAGAGAAGGCCACCTTTATGGGGGGGAAGAGGGAATTTCATCTATTCTTTCAGTTTTACGGCACGTATTGCGTCCGTGTCACATGAACCAGCTCAGTTTACCAGTATATGCTTTATCAAACGTCGTGCGAAAGCAGGTTCAACATGTATAGCTGCTAGAATAATCAGCACCTCGGTATTTAAAATGATATGGCAATCACGCATATGAGAAGATATGATGCATAACATGCGCAGAGTAAGCAAAAGGAAGAAAATTAGGAGGAAAAGAACGGCAGGGAGGATAACCAGCTTATAGGCAGCCGGTTTCCTACCCTGCTCATTGGAAGGGATGGGGGAGATGAAAGATAGAGAGTAGAGAGAGAAGAGAGATAAACACAGCACTTTCGGCAGCACACGCGCGCACACTCAATCATAGTCCAGTCTTGTCTTTCGCGGTGTGTGACATTGCTGTTACAGCCGCTTGTTCAAGTCCGTGTCGCGTAGGAATTTCAACAGAGCTTTTGTCGCCTTCTGTTGCAATGTCTTCTCTCGGGCACTTGACAGAATAGTGTCCACAGACATTTGCGCTCCCAGCCACCCATAGGCCTTCCAACCCTGGCCAGGAGGCGCTGCGCCGCGCGTGTTTGTCCGCCTTTCTAGCCAAAACAACTAGAAGATTACCGTGCTAGTGAACCCTAGCCTTTTCAGATATTAAGTTTACCATTCGTAGCTCTATGTCTGTCAGGAACAAGAGATGGTTTGACCGCTTGCTTAGCAACCATTTTTGTTTATTGGCAGTTTTATCACTCAATTTGTTTTTTTTTCACATTGGCTTTAATTTCATTTAGGATTCATTTAAGTATCCTGCCGCACGGTTCTTGACCCATCCCCCTTTGTGGGTGAGCGCCATCTCTATGAGGTCATCAGCATTAGCTTCATCAACCAGTCGCTCGGTACCCCGCTCCCGCCTTCTGCCTGCGCTATCTCAGCACGTTCACGCGCTCTTCACGCGCTGTTGTTTGGTCGTCCAGCACGTGCAGCGTCACCTCTGACTTTTTTCGAAGGTATTAAAAGATTGTAAAAACGTTTCCATGGTGTGAATCTTATCAGAGCTCAGAGCGATTCATACACACTCTTTGCGAGACCAAGCAAGTCAAACTGATGTCTTTAAGCGAGTGCTATGGGCCTTTTGAAGGTGAACAGCCGCCTTTCTATGACATTGAAAGTGAGGTTGATTGATTGATATGAGGGGTTTAACGTCCCGAAACCACCATAAGATTATGAGAGACGCCGTAGTGGAGGGCTCCAGAAATTTCGACCACCTGGGGTTCTTTAACGTGCACCCAAACCTGACCAGACGGTCCTACAACATTTCCGCCTCCATCGGAAATGCAGCCGCCGCAGCTGGGATTCTATCCCGCGACCTGTGGTTCTGCAGCCGAGTACCTTAGCAACTAGACCATCGCGGCGGGGCTTGAAAGTGAGGTAGCAGCACGAAGTTTATGTGAGTGTCACCGGTAAAACGCGCATTTGTTGCGGCATTCGTGTCTTCTCAGAGCTGTCGGCAAACCACCACCACGCTTTCGCGTGCGTTTGTAAATAGCGTTCGAATTTCGATTGTTTGAATGCCAAGCTTGTCACGTGGCTCTAAATTTATGAGGAAGTCAATGTGAAAAGAATAAACTTGCGTTTACTCTGTTGAGTGCCTGGCACCATCTCAATGCGTAGTGTTCCGTTCCATAAAAGTTTCACTTTTGCCGAAGTTTTCATCGGATGTTAACAAGGGTGTATCTTGAGTGCAATGACACTTAAGAATTTTCGGCAGCTCCTTTGAAAGTATAAAAATGCGAAAAAAAAGTATATTAGGTCCGCTTCAACGATGCATGTTTCTTACAGCGCATGTTTTATTTCGGATTATTTCCACGTCTGATCACGCAGCATGTTCACTGATTCGAATATATACTTGGTTGTTTTGACAATTCGCTTGGTCTTCGTAATATCATGCAATACCCACTAAAGTCGAGCATATTTTTAGCTACGGGGACATTCGTTCGTGATAACTACGTTGAATTTCGCGAAACCATCGAAAATTTCATATCTACATTGGTTCTTTTTTAAACTTCTTTTCTTAGCAGCAGGTGTACATCGCCCGCGGCTCGAGCGCAGACAGGGTTATAATATTTTACGCGTCATAACCATCATATTATTAGGAGGCAAGCCGTTGTGTGAGACTGCATATTGATTCCGGCCACCTGAGTTTTTTTTTAACGTGCACCTATATCTGATGTGCACCTATACACACACGCACCAAGCGTCACTTCTGTTTGCATTGAGAGTCATGCCACCATACACGTAAATATGCAACACCAACACGCCCTGTCTATCATTCTTGCACCAAAATATGAGCACACTGTTACTGCGTTTCGCTCCCGTGGAAATGCAGCTGGCGTTTGCGGGGATTCCTAGCATCACAACATCTCATCATGGTAACTCATCGGTGGGTGTTGCTTGCAAGACCTGTACGTTAAACGCTCAGCGTGAACAGGCGCATAAATCTGTTTACACTGAGTGGCGACAAGAGGTCAAGAGCCACCAGCTGTATAAAAACACTAGCAGGGCCCAAATTACGGTATTTTAACAGTGGTGCGTTAAGCTAGCAAGCTCCACCACTTTCGTACTACCAGTGGTTGTGCCGTAAAGTCAGAGCCCATTCACGTAATCTACAGAAGTTGCCTCTTTGCGTGATTCCCATTTACAAACGCGGTTTTCTTTAGTATAAATCCAGCCAAACACATGTCTTTTAGGTATTAGTTTGTAGTACTATACACAACTGAAATATTTCGAAGTAACGAGAGCGCGGAGCATCGGCGAATTGCCATATTCCACTCTTGACGCCTTTGCTTCTGGTATTGCTTGTATTGGAAACGGTAAAACTTGAGGGGCAATTTTCAGGTGTTCGTCATGTTTAAACTTTCGTAGCAGCAAACAATGCAGCAGTAGTGCATGCCGGCTTTTCAGGATGACGAAGGAGCAGTGACCATCACGTGCAAAATACGAGACAAGCGCCCCAAGAAACACGCTTTCTGTGCGCGCAATGGGAAAGCCCAGCAAGCGCGGCCCACCCGAGCGACCGGTGCTCTGCCCTCTTTTCACTAGGGCGGCCAATGGCGCTGCGCTAACTTGAGCCTGTATTTTCTATACCTTTGTCAAGAAAATATGCTGACTGCGTCTGCTGTGTGATGTCCACTGAACTTCAAGTGTTGTGACGAGTCGACGCTGGCAAAACATGCCAACGGATGCCCGCAAACCCCGTTTGCGGGCACCCCTCGACCTATAGTGGCATTGCGGTGAGTTTCCGATGTGACCAAACTGTCTCGTAGAATATTCATGCCACAAATCGCATCGCAAGGTACTATTCTGGCGCAGTGCATTTATGATGAGCTAAAGCATCTGAAGACAATGTATTCCGAAACTAATGACGTCTATCATAAACAAAGAAAGCGTACTTGTTAAGCTGACGCCTGCTTATAACTTAGTTTGCTGCATTTTACGTATCACAGTTATTCAAGAAGCATCAATGACCACGACATAAAACAAACGGCGTGCACAAAAATTGTTCACATCAGCACAAACCCAATGACCACATCATAATAAACGTTCTATACGCAGCACCCCGCCGTCTAATGAAAGAAACGTGCGAGATGACCGCACCGACGATGCCAGTTGCCCCGGCCTCAACTCTCCAAATTTTATTTCTGACGGTGTCAGACGTTACGTCATTGTCAGCAATGAAACTGCGTCTGTGGCAAACGTGGCCTCAGAGACATCAGTAGACATTGATTTCAGAGACGAGGTTGCGAGGCGCTACTAGCACCGTGCATGCTTGCAGTGAGAATGAGGGCCAAGAGAGCATGCATTTGAACTTGTTGGTTTGGTACGTTGAATGAAGCCATAGCACTGATAATACAGGAACTACAGAAAGACAGAGACCATGGCGCTTGTCTTGTTCATTTTCTGTTGTCCCTGTTTTATCAACGCTATGGCATCACTGAGGATGAAGGATCTGATATGCACTCAAGTTTCTCGGCTCAAATAAGAACAATTATTGCGATTTTACGTTTCAAACCACGGTATAATTTTGATATTTTATGGTACGTGACGAAAGAGCATGGTATCATAGAGTATACGGAACGCGATCATTTTTCTCGCCCACGATTCCCTCGCTTCTTTCCAACATTCGCGCATTTGTGGGCGCAGTGTGCTACACTATATCTACTGTTTTGCTGCTACTTTAACCCAACGCCCACCATTTCTTCCAACATACACATCTCACGCACACTATCCTACTCCCCACTCTGCATAACCTCTCTCTATCCAAGCCATCATTTCCAGCATACCCCGAAATATTTACACTCGGAAAAATTACCGTAGCTGGTACTGGAAATGATGCGGATATAGTGGGAAGAATACTGGGTATGCTGAAAAAAGCATTATTGTCATAGTTTGCAGTGACCGGTGGCATGGTGTACGTCAGATGGTATAGTGAGAAGAATGATAGACAGTACGAGAAAAATGGTGAATATAGTGGTAAGATACTCGGCCCACTATAGCGCGTATACTGTAAAGCGGCCCCGCAGGGGCGCCTGCGCAAGAAGGCGTTTGGTGTGTAGCGACACCACGGACCCGAGCTAACGGGGGAGTTTCGGCTCCCTCCCACGCCTAGCCGTGCGTGGCTTTGCCGTGTCCGGGGAAAAGGGGATCCGGGGGGTTGAGCCGACGCTGGGTGATTGGACCGTTAAGGCCCCCCGGCAGAGGTGACAGACCCCTTTGGCCCCGGCTTCACGTAGACGGCACCCCTGGGCTGACCCACTCAGGGGAAATCCGCAGTTGCCTTTTCCTATCTCTCTCTTCCTACATCTTAGTCTTTTCTCGTCTTTAAATCTGTCCTGTCTTCTTCTCTCTTCCATTTACTTCCGATTTTTCATGGCGGCAAGGGTTAACCTTGTGTAATTACTCAACCTTGAGTAGTTATATTTAGTTATAGTGGCAATGTACGGCTGGCGTCTGCAGCCTTATGCTATTAAGTGCTTCAGCGTCCCCTGGTTGGACTCCATGGTGGGTGGTCGCCATTGCTGCCGAACAAAAAGTACACTACTATGGGAACACCTACATTTCCCCGTCTCCTAGATCGTCTCCCGCCTAAGAGGGGACGCACCGATGACGTATCAATTTTCAGCCAACCCAGACAATGCTTTCCCAAATTCCATGTTGTGCACAGCGAAAACCCAACAAAACAAGCCAGAGCAATATCTCCATTTCTTGTTGCTAAATATCTCCAGTTCTTGTTGCTAAACCCTGACAGAGGTCTTTGGCCCAGGATACAAGGTTACAAAGATGGCTAGCGGAGACATTCTCCTTGAGCTGCCTGAAAAACACCACTATGAAAAACTTGGCAGTCTCGTAGCATTTGGTAATATCCCAGTGTCTATTTCACCTCATAGATCAATGAACACCTCACGCGGAGTTGTTTCAGAAGCAGACCTTCTTGAAATGTCTGAACAGGAACTGCTTGAAGGGTGGAAAGAGCAAAATGTCACAGATGTGAAACGAATCGTCATCAGACGAGACAACAAAGAAATACCTACCAAACATTTAATACTCACCTTCGCATCTAGCACACTGCCTTCATCTATAGACACAGGATACATCAAACTCTCTGTCCGTCCCTACATTCCCAATCCAAGACGGTGTTATAAATGTCAACGATTTGGTCATGGCTCGCAGAACTGCCGGGGTCAGGAAACTTGTGCAAGATGTGGTAGCCATGGCCACCCATCTGATAACTGTGTTACTACGCCTCACTGCGTGAATTGTGACGGGGAACACGCCGCGTATTCGCGTTCGTGTCCTAACTGGAAGAAAGAAAAAGAAATAATCACTCTTAAAGTCAAAGAAAACATCACATTCAAAGAAGCAAGACGAAGAGTGTCGCCATTTTACGGCGCAACATATGCTGATGCGGCGCGTCAGGGGGCAACGCCGCACCAGCCCTCGCCACCCCTTCGGCCTGCGCAGAGCGAGCCGTCGGCTGTGGCACCTGCCCCCAAGGCGGCTCTAGCCCAGGCTACACCGCCTACTCCCAAACAGAGACCGGAGACTCCAGAGTCTTCGGGTCTCAAGGCCTCCCCTCACCAGGCGAGGCCCAAACTCCAAACTAACAGCCCGCACGTGCGGGCATCCAGTGCCTCCGAGGAGGCAATGGATACGTCGGCACCCTTGGTGCCGAAAGAGCGGCGTGGCTCCTTGGAGCGCGCCAAGAAAACAAAAAAGCAAATAACAGGGCCTGGTGACAGCCCTGTTAAGTGAACTCAAACTCCGCGTCTAAACAGCCACTCGCTTTTCGTACACACAGCATTATTTTACATTCACCATGAACACTCAAATTATACAATGGAACGTCAGGGGCCTTCTCAGAAACCTTGACGACATCCAAGAACTCCTACACGAACACTCACCAAAAGTGCTGTGTGTACAAGAAACACACCTTAATTCAAAACACACAAATTTTCTTCGCAAATACGTTATTTTTCGAAAGGACCGTGATGATGCCATGACATCATCCGGAGGTGTTGCCATCATAGTGAATCAAGGAATTGCATGCACACACTTACAACTCCAAACATCCCTTGAGGCAGTGGCTGTTCAAGCGGTTCTTTTTGATAACCTAATCACAATCTGCACTATTTACATCCCTCCTAGCTATCAGCTGCAAAAACGTGATTTACACTCTTTAATTGATGAACTTCCGGAGCCTTATGTTCTCCTTGGAGACTTCAATGCGCATAGCAGGCTATGGGGAGACTCTCGTTGCGACGCGCGAGGTCGACTGATCGAACAATTCCTTCTCTAGTCGAACGCATGTCTCCTAAATAGAAAAGAACCAACCTACTATAATCTCGCACATAACACCTACTCCTCCATAGACCTAAGCATAGTGTCTCCATCTCTTGTGCCTCTACTCCAGTGGAAAGTCGTCAGTAATCTGTACGGAAGTGACCACTTTCCCGTAGTTTTGAGCACAACTACAGCAACTGAGTGTATACCCCGTGTTCCCAAATGACTCATAAACAGAGCCGACTGGGAAAAGTTTTATACTATCGCTTGTCTAGGTTGGAATGACATCTGTACTTTGAACATTGATGTTGCTGTGAACTACTTCACAGCGTTTTTGATTGATGCTGCAACAAAATGCATCCCACAAACAAATGGGTACCCAGGAAAACGGCGTGTGCCATGGTGGAACTCTGAATGCCGGAACGCGCGCAAACAGCAAAACAGAGCTTGGAGGCTGCTTCGGAACTCACCGACAGCCGAAAATCTTGACACCTTCAAGAAAATAAAGTCTCAAGGCAGGAGAACGCGTCGGCAGGCCAGAAGAGAAAGCTGGCAGAAGTTTTTGTCAGGGATCAATTCATACACACAGGAGGCTAAAGTCTGGAACATGGTCGGTAGGATAGCACGAAAACAAGTACACACACTTCCACTCGTGGACACTCGGGGTGATACCTTGGAAGATCAGGCAAACTTCCTCGGTGCACACTTCGAACAGGTGTCCAGCTCATCCCACTATACTGACACTTTCCAAAAATACAGAACAAGAATAGAAAAGCAGAAACTTGAACACAAATGCACTAGATCCGAGGCATATAACCAAGCTTTCAGTCTAGCTGAGCTGCAAATGTCTCTAAACTCCTGCAGTACTTCTGCCCCAGGTTCTGACCGTGTGGTGTATGAAATGTTAAAAAACCTACCAATCGAAACACGAAAAACCTTACTTTGTTTGTACAATGCTATCTGGTTTTCTGGCGCTATCCCTACCTCCTGGAAAGAGGCTATTATTATTCCCATTTTGAAAGAGGGCAAAGACCCTTCTTTACCCTCGAGTTATAGGCCTATAGCACTTACAAGCTGCTTGTGCAAAGTCTTTGAAAAAATGATAAACTGCCGACTTGTACATTTCCTTGAAACAAATAATTTGCTCGACCCATTTCAGTGCGGGTTTCGAGAAGGTAGATCCACCACAGACCACCTTGTTCGTATTGAGGCACAGATCAGAGACGCCTTCGTCCATAAACAATATTTTCTCTCTGTGTTCCTCGATATCGAAAAGGCTTATGATACAACATGGCGTTTCGGAATTCTAAGAGACCTTTCCCACCTTGGCGTGCGTGGAAGAATGTTTCACATAATCAAAAGTTACCTGTCAAACCGGACATTCCGTGTCCGAGTGGGCACGGTTCTTTCCCAAACATTTGTTCAGGAAACAGGCGTGCCACAAGGTGGTGTACTTAGCTGCACACTTTTTCTCATAAAAATGAATTCCTTGCGCTTGACCATCCCTCGCAATATGTTTTATTGCACATATGTCGATGACGTCCAGCTTGGCTTTAGGTCTTGCAATCTGACATTGTGTGAGCGGCAGGTTCAGTTAGGTTTAAACAAGCTCTCCAAATGGGCAGAGGAAAACGGATTCCGACTGAACCCACAAAAAAGCACGTGTGTTTTGTTCTCTCGAAAGAGAGGCATGCACTCGGAACCTGACATTCGACTGAACGGGCAACGTCTGTCCGTCAAAGCCGAGCATAAATTCTTAGGCCTAATCTTGGACAACAAGTTGACCTTCGTACCGTACATCAAGTATCTAAAAACAAAATGTTTAAAAGCCATGAATGTTTTAAAAGTGTTGTCACGTACTACTTGGGGTAGTGATAGGCAATGCCTCATGAACCTCTATAGAAGCCTCATTTGCACCCGCTTAGATTATGGGGCCGTTGTCTATCAGTCTGCTACTCAAAGTGCCTTGAAGATGCTGGACCCCGTGCACCATTTGGGCATCCGCCTTTCTACGGGTTCTTTTCGCACCAGCCCCGTAGAAAGCCTTTACGTTGAGTCAAATGAGTGGTCGCTTCATCTGCAAAGAACCTACATGTCCTTTGTTTACTTCCTTAAGGTGAAAGCAGACAAGGAGCACCCCTCATACTCTACAATTAATGATTTGTCAAGCTCAACTCTGTTTCAAAACAGGCCTTCGATGAGGCAGCCCTTCTCAGTTCGCCTGAAGTGTCTAGCTCAAGAAACTGCAGTGTCACTCGAACACAGTTTAATGGCTCCTGTAGCATACCCGCCACCGTGGCAGTGGCAGACTATAGACTGCGATGTGTCTTTCCTAGAAGTTACAAAACATGCACCTATTGCCCATATCCGAACATACTTTTTGGAACTTCAACACAAATACACACGTCCTGAGTTCTTCACAGATGCCTCCAAGACTAACTCCTCTGTGTCCTACGCTGCTGTCGGCCCATCCTTTTCGGATGCTGGCCCTCTACATCCACGCACAAGTATCTTCACAGCGGAAGCTTACGCGATACTTGTGGCAGCTAAACACATCAAACAATTACAAATACAAAAAGCAGTAATTTATACAGACTCCCTCAGTGTAGTAACGGCTCTGCACACTCTTAAAAAACACAAAAACCCAGTCCTTGTCTCACTTTACTCCATTTTATGCACACTCTACACACTCAAACAACATGTTGTAGTGTGCTGGGTGCCAGGGCACCGTGAGATTCAAGTTAACGTGAGGGCGGACCAGCTCGCTGCATCCGTCCATGAGAGCACCGCCATTACATCCATATCAATCCCGGCCCTTGATCTTAAGCCGTCTCTCAAACGAAACCTCCGGGACTACTGGCAGAGCAAGTGGGATACACACACACAAAACAAACTACACGTTATTAAGCCACACCTTGGTCATTGGCTGCCTGTATCGAAATCGCGTCATACAGAGGTAATACTAACGAGACTCAGGATAGGACACACATACACGACACACACATATCTTTTGTCTGGTGGCGATCCACCATTGTGTGACAGATGTGGTGAACCATTAACCGTCCTTCACATGTTAATCCAGTGTAAACAATTAGAAACTATCAGAAAACAACACTTTACATTACCCTACCGACAACATATACCTTTACACCCTGCAATGTTCGTTGGTAGGGAACCGCTTTTTAGTCATAAATCATTGTTAGCGTTTTTAAAAGAAATTAATAATTTTCATATCATACACCCGGGCATTCCGTAGCACGACCTCTCTAGAGAGGTTTTTGCTGCGGCGGTTACACAAGAAAGCACTTGCCTCACGGCCCTTGGACGCAAGGGTATGAACGAGTGAGGCACTTGTGCTAATGCCATTCATATCCACCATCGTTTTTTATAATCACCAACTCTTGTCATCTGTCCTCACCCCGCACACATTTCACGGCATGGTCATGATGTTATTACTTGTATGTTTTTACCCGCCTTACCACGAGGAATTTTATGGCCTTTATACAGCCGCTTATCACAATCATTGTCCATATTCTTAGTAACATGAACTGGCGCTCTTTGGCCGTGAAATGGCCCTTGCGCCACAAAACTTCAAACATCATCATTACTGTAAAGCGGCGTGGGGAGGGGGGGGGGCGGTGAGGGAAATGTTGGTGCACCTTGCTGTACCATGCTGGAGAAGCTACGCCAAACCATTATGGCAGCGATGACGTCATGTCCGACAACATCGGAAGTGAAATCTCCTTAGGCACTGTGGCTGTCACCACTATACTATCGCCACTGTCATGCTCCCGCATTTTTTTCTTTCCTGACATTGCGCTGCGAAGCTGCAACGTGGCCTTCGAGTGGTGATTGTGTTTATGCTGAATCGGATGAATTTTTTAGGACGATTATGTGTTTTAGGATGCGGTCAGTGACTCAGGTGAAACTTCTTGAAATATAATGATGTGTTGTATGCGCGAACTGAGTGAGCAGCAGCCACCAGTTTCCCAAGTACGACTCCTTCGTAGCTGATAAACGTGATCAGTTTTAGAACGAACCGTATTAAATGCTACAGCACACGATCGATTAACAGCGCGGGAATAGTTTCTCGTAACATGCTCTGTGGCATGAAGAATTGACGTAACAGTTCGTGCACATTGGGAACTCACCACATTGCCATTAGATCGCGACCTGGGCCAGAAAATGGAATTGTCAGCCAATGCCGACTCGTCATGTCACTCGAAGATTGGCCGGACGTCACAAGTGTACGCCACCAGCATGCTTCTTTTAAAAAAGGTATGTGGCCATGAGTGCTACTCTGTGCGTATTATGTATTAATGCCACAGGTCAGGTGTGTGCGGGGG
This sequence comes from Rhipicephalus microplus, assembly GCF_043290135.1. Lineage (NCBI taxonomy): Eukaryota > Metazoa > Arthropoda > Arachnida > Ixodida > Ixodidae > Rhipicephalus > Rhipicephalus microplus. Next base: position 170,183,886 of record NC_134705.1, read on the forward strand.
TTTCCCTTCAGAGTGGGAGGCGAAGGTTTGTCGCAGCGCCACCTTCTATTGGGTCACTTAGGGGGGTGCTTCCCTCCTCACATCACAATTATGATTATTGTCGCTGTATGAAAGAAATTGTGATGCTGAGATAATCGCTCGAGGCGCTATTTTTTTGCTGGGTGATTTCACGAATGGCCGAACAAAACATGGCTGGTTGAACTCTTGAGTTTATTTGAAAACTTTAAATATTGTTACCGGATTAGTGGAAAGAAGAGATTCCCAATTGGTTCTGCCAGAAAAAAAATTTTCCGAAGCACAATAAATCAATTACAATGACATTGGCGATGAATTACACAAAATATATGAAGCCGCACACTTCAAACTCATTTACATAAACATATGCATATTTCGCTCACGCTCAATAATTTTCGCTAATCTTGGTAGTGCAAAGATTTTTTTTACCTCAAGAGCTATCATGAAAACTTCTTTTTGCATACTTTGTAGGCTTTTTTTTTCTAAAAAGGGCTTACGACAGAGAGCTGAAAATTCCACGCTAGGTATTCTGCATGCTTATTTATAAAACCGCGAAAGTTTATACTAGTAACTCTTTTCAATAAGAAGATACAATCACGCCAAATTAAGCAAAAAAGCATGCAGTTTAAACGTTTGATGACGATTACAAAAACTATATTTCTTAAACTTTCATCACTTATTATCTTGCACATCAGCTTTCCCATTCAAAAGACATAATGTACAATGTCGTTTCACTTTCATTACGACCAGACAAATAATGCCCTTGCACTAAGATTGGACTTCCTGCTCACTAAGTATAGAATGCAGGCCTATATTTAATTTTCTTTGAAAGCAAGCAGCACTGAAATAGATGTCCTCTGCACAGAGGACGCACATTTAGAAAGTATTTGGTCATGGGAGCAGCCATAAGTGCTGGATTAACGAACTAGCAAGCGCTCACAGTCTGGTGTGTTCTGGGGCAAATATGGCTCATTTTCTTGTCCTCAGACGGATAGATTGCGATAAAGCCTGGGGTAAATTCAACGCATGTACGTTGAAGCATCGCTATTTTATTCGCCCTTTGCTCGTATCGCAGCCACGCACTATTAACATGGTATATCAGAAGTGCAGACGTCGCAGAGATTGTTCGCGTTTTTTGTGTGTTAAAAGTAAGCGCGAACAAAAGCACGTCTACAATTCGTACGCGTATATTTTAACAAAAGCGTCCCAACATGACTGATGTAACTTGGACATGACGGGATTCCAACGCCCGTGCTTAGCGCGTAAATTGAGGCGACCGGCGAAGGTCACAGATTGGGTCATTATAGGTTCAAGGTGCCCGACCGCATTCGGCGGCCGCACAAGAAACACTTCAAGACGTCGACGTGGCAGGTGAATTTTCGGCTGCGTTCCCTTGGTGGGGAGCACCATGCAAACTTTTGTCAGGAAGAGTATTCAAATTTCGGCTAAATGGTATTGATGCACATATAATTACAGCGCCAAAATGACGAAGCAACTTGTCTGGAACTTGGGAGCACTCGCTTCATGCGGGTGGCAATAGTTTTCGCCATAGAAACTGCGCTGCATGAATTGATCTGAGGGAAAACCAAAAAGGTGGCACTTCAGAAGCCAAATCAAAAGGGAACGATTGAAAAACTACCGACAACAGGGTGCGCCTTCCCTTCTCAAAGGACGGCAGCAAATGAATTGCACTGGATGTGCTCACAGTCCGCTGTTCAGACTTCATTTGACTCCGTTAGCGATCGCGTTTTGAACCGCTTCTGTGTGTTTCATGGCAGCGAAATATAGCTGCAAGCAAATTTACTGTACAGACTATCATTCTAAGCACGAGAAGTTCATTTTAAGGAAATAAAGTTCCCGCAGGGTTACCGACTTATACAACACAACTTAATGCTGCCGTGCTTCAAAGAGCCACGCGCTTCAACACCGATTTCTAATAATTAACTACCGTGTTTATTACCGCCAATTTGCAGCGGCAAGAAATACGAGGTCAGTAGTACAGACAGTAGCACTTGAGCTGGAAATAATCGCTTGTTTTCAAGTCATTTCTTTTGAACTGCGTCTCATCAATAACTGTGCATATCGCATTCGCGGCATGGATCTCGACAGTTCTGTTTAACAATACATGCGGATGTGCATACCCCACACAATGCAATATATTGAAATTGTTTTGCTCCTCAAACATATTCTTTTCTACTGAGCGTCTCAAGAATGATTCATAACTTGCCACAGCGTTTCTTCACTGCTGCGTCGTTCTTAAACTAAATGGCACAAGCTTATGCAGAGCTGGAAATTTCTCCACGAGGTTATGGGCTGACTTTTTGCTTTATTTCAGTAGTTTAGGTGTGTGCAGCATGAATAAATTTGAGGTATGACGCATTCTTTGTCGTACTGCGTGCAAGAACCACTACAAAATTATGAGGTACACCGCAGCTGGGGACTATGGATTGATTGCGACCTTTCGGTGTTCCTTTGTACGTGCATAAGTGGAAATACATGAGTTTTGTTATGCATTTTGGCCGCACTGAGGTGCAGCGGCCATGGCCCACGAATTTCAAATACTATAGCCAGCGCCTTCTCTTTGGTGACACAGCCCAGCCGTTTAGCTGACGTGGCACGCATCGCACTGCCTACACGATCCTAAAAATGTCAGTGGACAAAAACATTGTCACTGGCAGTCGTTGAAGCTGAAAAAAAGTGAGGCATACGTTTGCCATCATTACTCTTATTCATTGATGCAAACTTTATATTTTTCATTTCTTAATCTAAAGTTGACGTCTCCAGACAATATTTGGGGCATTATTGCAGGCTTGTAAGTTGTGTGATAACGAAACTCATATTCAGAGAAAAACATGAATGCAGAACAGCCAGTCTTTTGTTAGATACGATGTAACGGTTTCAATGTAACGGCCTCCATATACGAACAACACTTCAATCCTTGTCCAGCAATTCTACATTTGTGATACATAAGAAAAAACACAATGCATGCGTGCAATAGAAGCTGACAAATTGAATGAATTGTTATAGAACAATGAATTTATTCATATACAACGAATGACATGCCCGGTTGTTGTCTTTATGGCTATGCTGATTTCATCGCTGTATCAGTTGCGTAGAAACGATGCTTCGAAAAAGCAAGCTAATTTTTGTGTGCATTTATTACTCACAACGTAAGTTATCGCTTTTCTATATCAGTGTCATAATTACTTTGGAGGTAACCTCCACAGTGAAGTAACAAAATTAGAGACGAATCTTGAATATATTTAGCAGTGAATACTCGGAAGACATAACGCAGTGGAATTACTATCGATTGCTGCTCTTCACGCCAAAAATACAAGAAATAATCGAAAGTCTTCTTGCTGTCGTTCGAGAGTCTCGTAATCTCCCTACAATCTTCCGCCCGTAAACTTCAGTTTAATCATGTTACATCGCATTGCTCCCTAATAGGACAACACTGGTTGTTGCAAGTGAACCTTCTTAACTGAAAGTGACCGGTCCGTTAGAGTATTATCTTATAACAGTAAAATCTGTTACCAGAATGAAACAACAGCTTATTTAGGTGGACCAGTTGTCCGCTTCAGCTGCCGGTATCTATAATCACCATAACTAACGATAACACTGGAGTCACTGGAGAGATTTTGACCGCAATCAGGGCTTATCTAGATCAAGCTTCTTATTTAGTATTCATTATTTTATTTATATATTTAGAGATACTGCGTTTTTGCACATTATCTTCCCAGCTCCGTACAAATATAGGAGCATAAAACAGAAAAACAAAACAAAACGACCAATTAGTTTGGTCGCATTCACATGCTCTTTCACTATCGCAACCTATCACCACAAAAAGGCAAATGAGGCTGTTCCAATAATTTTAAAATTGACTTTATTGCGATCAACAATTTTGTCACCCCTGCACCATGCAGCCAAATGCGGATCGAGTTTGCATAGAAGTCAATGAAATCACGACCACAAAGCCTGATCGCGATGCGCAAATCACAATTGTCTTGATCACAACCACGCCTGATTGCGATTAAATATGATCGTGTAGCAGCACCTATCCTAATCAGCCCTGATTGCGATCAAGAGCTAATGTGTGACATTCACGTTGGAAAAAAAGTATGCAATACCGAGCGGGTGTCAAAGCTACGCCGTATTTGGGTTATTGAGCATTCCACCACAGATCCGCCAACGACGGCCCTCTAGTGAAAAAAAAAAAAGAACCTGATAGGCAGGCTTCATGTGGGGCGAGATATCACGTTAATAGGAAGCTGAACGGATTTTAGAATTCAATACCTTCGTGTATAGGAAGGACCGATATTATTGTTGACGATGTCATGATTGTTCTCGTGGTTGTAGCAGCAGGAGCTTTATCACAGGCGAAATAAAAGCTTGCCTTGCTCCACCCCGCGGGCACGCTGAAAGTGTGGGCGTGGAAACATACGTCATCTTCGTTTCCTCTGTCCTGGAGCAAGTGTTCTTTCTTATCTTCAATCATGGCCTCCGTGACTAACCCGTGACGTGCCGTGGCCGGAACTTACCCAAGAAGCCACACTTCAGCAGTGCTGCTGTTACAGATGACATGGCATGCCGAGAATGACGTCACCATGTTCGCTTGACGTCTCAAAAGGCCCGTCGGCCACAGCCACTGTTTCTTCACCAAAAAGTGCTATTGTCGTTCACTTTTAAGAGCTCCCACATGCTTTTCTGTTTCAGAAGGGTCAAACTGTTCTTACACGCTCTTAAGTGATTTTTTTATGGAAAAATGCTTCAGCTTCTCTTTAACACGTATGATGCAGTGCGGTAGAATAGTGAAATAATGACCAAGCTTCACACAATGCTGTTTCCGTAATCACTTGGTGGTTTAGGGCTTCCTGCTGATTGCACATGGCTCAGCCACAATTCTTTATTGTATTCGATTACTGCATAAACGAAGTACAGATGCCTCACAGAATCATTCGCCGCGAGATCATGCTATTGGTGGTGGCACCATCTGCGCATTAGTGTGGAAGTAGGCGATGCTTTGAGCGCTCTGAGTCTGATCAAGGCGAATTGAACTGTTGATTGCTGTCTACTGGCGATATACACGTTCCTCATTTTGACATTAGTCCACGAAGGTTGCCCAAACTTTTTATTGTGTGTAAGATAAGCGCAATTTGTCAATTGGGTGGGGGGGGGTCAAGGTTTGCGGTGAGTGTCGCGTGTTTTCCCACTGTGCTCGATGCTTTATCTTCTCTTGCAGCCGAGCTGTTATGTGCTTTGCTTCCCGTCTATTGTACATATAACATTATCATCGTAATGAACCTGTACACGCTCTCTTAATCTTCTACTTCCTTGTCTGCTTTGCTCGCAGAAGACATTTACCGATTTGTTCATAGCAAGAGGCAGAAGCTCTAATGATTGAGAGAACGAGTGCAGTGAAAGAAAGAAATAAAGAAAAGAAAAAAAGAAAAACAAAGAGAATGGAAAGAGCGAGAAATAAATAAATAAACACAGAAAAAGAAAGAAAGAAAGCGGGAAAGAAATTGTCAACACTTCTTGGCGAGAAAAATTTCAGAACCAGATGAGGTTCGAGCGCCCACCATACGAAAACGAGTGTCGTAAGCCCTCGGATATCCCAGCAGGCTAGCAGAGCAATTCATATTGTAGCAGAGCCTTATATAGCGTAGTATAGCAAGGGGTGCGGGAAAGGTGTTTTGGGGTATAAATGAGAGTTGCGAAGCTTAGAAAGAAGCGTATAGTTTCAAAAAACTAGCTAGAGGGGCCTCTTGTGTTTCGATCATTCAAAGACCATGGGAATGATGGGCAGTACACGCATTTGCCTTGTCTTCGTACTTGCGGGCGGCGAATCGCACTTGTGGCCTCGTTTGTTTTTGTGTTTGGATTTCGTTTCGAAGAGAAGAACGATCCCTTTTGAACTTCTTGAGCCGATTTAAAATAGTAAGCCTAAAAGAATAAGGTGGTGAAGCACAACCGCTGAACATTTCATAAATTTTGGTTCGTTAGAAAACAGCGCTAAGACACACGAACACACCCAGCATGAAGTAGAAGATTAGACTACCATGTACTAGCTATCAATCCCATGCTCAATGAAGAGATATGCATTTCAGCTCTCATAGACACTAGCGCCAAAGTTCCCTCTAGCGTAAATTTAGGGACTCTACGGAAAAAAGAAAATGGTAGACTAAAACATGGAAGACAAAAAAGTCGCAGCTTTGCCGCAAAAGTGAAGCACAAAACGCGTTAGCAACAAATCGGAAGGTCACGCGCAGAATGACAAGCAGATCAAAACGTGCCCCGCGTTTCTCACTCACAAATGACGCAAGAAACGTACTCACATGTACAGATGCACGCGAATAAGCGTCTCAGTTGTTGCTTTGCTGTGTCTGAAAAGCGCGCCTTTTTCGCAAACGAAGGCTGTACAACGATTGCAGTGAGCTTTGTGCTCCTGGTAACCACAACAGCATCGTTTCGACGAAACCTAAAAGCTAGCCAAGACGTACAATTCTCCCCACTGCAAAATAAGGGCGCGCTATCGAGCCTACTCCCCCTTATTCTCTACGCGGGCCGAAGTACGCGTGAGAGATGAGAGCCGCCGCGCGCTCACTGCGCCATATTGTTTATAATGCTGAAAACACGATAGTCCCCCTCTCCTCTGAGATGCCTGCCAACAGCGGTAAGTGGTAGATATGAAAATGCCCGCCAACAATGGTAAGTGATAGATATAAATAGGTTACCGTTTGAAGGTTGAAGGAGGTGCCTCTCGGTGACTCCGTGGTTAACGCCTCGCGTTCACGACGTAAAGGTTCCATGTTCGATCTCACGCGCCGTAGTCTATTTTGTGGAATTTTTTTTTCTTGCATTGTTATACATATAGATACGCATACATATACACTCCATGTTATCGACAACGACACCGGTGGCAAAATTTAGCCGAGAGTGTCCATATGATTGCTACAGCAATAAATATAACCAGACATCAATAGAAAAATGACCTCCTTCAAGAAAAATGACGTCATCAACTGTCCGGTGCCTATGACAGCCTTTTTGCAAGGTGCGGATTATCGCTGCTCTTTGCACCTCAAACTGTGGGCAAAGCCAAATAAAATGTTCAATATCCCCGATGTCACCGCAGAAGGCACAGAACGGGGAAGCGTATCTCCCAGTCTTGAATGACCAGGCCGGGGCGTATGCGGAGCCGGTTCTTATGTGGTGCAACAGAGCAATTGTTCACGAGAAAGTCTATGAATTACATATGCTTGGTGTGGAAACTTGTATATCGCCTTAAAATGGTTGCGTATCACATCTTTGTTGTTCTGGTAAGTCTTGGGAGTTCTTATATTTGGAACAGATGTCCATGCTTTGCATGCAACGGCATCAGCCTTTTCATTGCCTTCAATCCCAACATGGCATGGGATCCACTAAAACTTTACAATAAAACTCTTGCCAATTAGGTGTTTAATTAGTGCCAGAGATTGCCTGGTGAACTTTTTTTGAGGTAGGCCACGATGCAGTCTTTGTAGCGCCGATTTCAAGTCCGTCAGCACTACAACATCTCGTGCAGAAAAGGATCTCAATTTTAGCAAAGCCGCCGTGATTGCAGTGCTTTCTACCGTTGTGGACGAAACCACGTGATCCAGGCAGCTCGACCATGACACGCCAAGGCAGGGTATGCAGAAAGCCGCTATGCAGCTATCCGTTTGTGTGCACACTGATCCGTCGTTGTACACTTGTAGGTGGCCCCAGTATATGGTGCTCAAGCGCTCTAGCACAAGAAATTTCGCTTCTGCGGCTGGAATGGTGCGCTTCGCTGGTAGCTTGAGTACGCTGAAGTTACACGCAACATCCACAAAAGACCGTGGCGGGTTCATAGGGCGCCGTTTAGGCAGTTTCATGCTTAAATATCCAAATGTGTTCAGTGCCGCGTTGAAACGTGAACCAGTTCTTGCTCTTAGCCACCGGAGAAGCACCGTGCCTGCGAAGGAATCGCCCAGTCTTGACAGCTGCGTCAATAAGGCCTGCGACGCCAAAAGGCGGAGCGGAAGAGACTCGGCTTCATTGATGACCTTCGTGTTTGAAGCCGCCTGAGGAACTCCCGTCGCCAAGCGAAGACCCTTTATGTGCAGTGCCTCTAGGCGTTCGAACTGGCTCGGTGATGGTGATATCAGGGGCAGCTTATAAATACTGAGGCTTGTTATAAGCGAAGCATTCAATTTAAGCATGGACATGGGATTGTTGCCCCAACGTACCCCTGCCATGCGACGAAGAGTGTTGATCCTTTGCAGTGATTCAGTGACTATACCATCAACCGCACGTCGCTATAATTGCTTGTTGTCGATGGTAATGCCCAGGAAACAGACACTTGTTGCACAACGAATCGAGTGGCCTCGATTATTGAGCGACAGACGTGTTGACGTTCGTCTCGCTTCTGGGAAGACCATGAAGGCCAGTTTTTCCGCAGATAAAGATAGGCCAAGTGTCAACAATGAGGCTCAATGATTGGAATAACGCTCTGTGCTATCCGAGCCAAGCGTTTGTGCTGGTACCCTGAGATCCATGTGCAGATGTCATCGGAGTAGATGGATATTTTAACTGCTCTCAGAGCTATGTGCAGAGTGTCAGAAAGGCTGACCATGGCAGCGTTAAAAAGCAAGAGAGATAGAACACTTCCTTGTGGGACGCCGAGGGAAACGCGTCTCTCTTCGCTCGTTACTATACACGACGGTCATACACGACGGCCATTGTCTTTTTTCTTCAAGGTACCAAGTTAATCATGTACATATTGCCACAAGGCAGTAGTGGGACTGGGGCATAAAGCGGTAGAGGGTCTCTGCTTAGAAGAAGAGACTACGAAGTGGATAGAGACTAGTCGCAGCCCGACAGTGTGTCAGCCATTGCCATCGCATGTAAACATCGTAACTATACGCAAATATACGTTTCCTTGTAAGAATATTGGTGGAGGTGCGGGGTGGCTTTACCTGGCTCTCCCAGCAAACCAACACGGAACTTCGAAGTGGTCGCCACCTTCATTTACCTGCAATGGTTGGACAGGCCTACCCACAGGTGCAAGAGCAGCCGCAGCAGCAGCCGCAGCAGCAGCTGCCTTCTCTGATTCTCCTGCCTCCACAAGACCCCGGAACCTTCTCGGACACAGGCAAGGACAAGGTAAATGTCGAAGATTGGGTTGCATTGTACGAGCGCGTGAGCGAATACTATAGGTGGGACCCCCCATTGATGCTGGCCAACGTTGTATTTTACTTGCGAGATACGGCACTCACCTGGTATGAGACGCATGAGTCGGACTTGACCAGCTAGAACATCAGCAAAATGAAGCTTGTCTAGTTGTTCAGCAGGCCATTTGGGCGACAGCAGGCTGCGAGGAAAGACATGAAAGGTCGCGTGCAGACATCGACGGAATCGTATGTATCTTATATATAGGACGTATTGGGCCTCTGTCGAAAGGTGGACGAGAACATGAGCGAAACTGACAAAATCGTCACTTATTAAAAAGAATTGCCGACGACACCTTGAACCTGTTGATCGTTAACAATTGCGCCACCATCGACGCGGTGGTGAAGGAATGTCAGCGCTTCGAGCGCACCAAGAACCGTCACATAACCTACCAGTTTGCGCGTCTGCCTATACTGTAGCCACTTCGACCTGCGAAGACTGCCCCAGGTTCACGCAAGCTACATAATCCGAAAATTTCAGCCGGATCGTTCGCCGCGACTTCGAAGCAATGGCTCCTGCAGCCATCGCTTCCAACGGCCCTCAAGATAACGCATTTCCTGTCTCCCTCATCCAAGCCGTCGTTCGCAAAGAAATAGCAAATCTCGGCATCACACCTGTTTGCGCTGTTCGCACTACCGAGAGTTCGGCTTTGGTTAACCAGATCCCGGTGTACCCTTCACGCTACCCTTCCGCTACCGGAACCCTGCTGAATGGAGGACGTCAGATGATCGACCAATCTGCTTTCACTGCTCTCGCGCCGAACACATTGCGCGCTACTGTTGCAATCGTTGGACGTCCAATTCATCCAGGAACACTGCGACAGGGCGCCACTTTGAAGACAACTCTAGTCGATATTCTTCTCGGCACGATCCCCAGCCTACAGCTACTAACGTTCAGGGCCGAAGGTTCAACCGGTCACCATCACCCCAAGGCAACCAATCCCTCTCGCCAATGATTTCTCGATCCAAGTCTCCTACACAACCTGCCCTCAACCTCGGGAAACTAGACCACGCAGCTCCCGGAGGTGACGCTGCATTAATGACCCGGTCTGCAAATCCTCTGTTGGCGATTCTTACACGCCGCAATATTTTGGAACTTTTCGTGGATGACGCAATCGTTACAGCCCTTATATACACTGGCGCACAAAATTCAGTCATGAGCACTGCTCTCTGTATGAAACTGCGAAAAATGATCACGCCTCCTTTTAAGTGTGCAGTAATGCTTGTCGATGGGGCACATTTACCGTTCTCGGCACGTGCACCTCTCGTGTCTGCATTGCTGGCCGTCAGACTGTCGTATTGTTCACCGTGCTTGAGCAGTGTTCACTTGACGTGATTCTCGGTCTCGACTTTCTCTCTGCACACTACGCTCTTTTCGACTGCTCGACGGGCCTTCTTCAGTTGGAACTGCCTTTTGACGCCGCTGTTGCCTGTGATGCTCTAAGTCGCCTTTGTGCCACCGAGTTCCTGCATCTTCCGCCGCAAGCCGCGGCTTACGTGAAGCTCGTGTGTGATCTGCCTGTGTGCGATGATGAATATGTCGTTTCACTCATTACCGACGTTGTGCTAAAGCATTCCATTGTTGTCCCGCACATTGTCGTGAGAGTGCGCCACAACCAGACCTATTTGTCTCTTTTGAACTTTGGTTTCTCCGCGCACGTGCTGCCTGCTGGTATTAAACTAGGCGTCGTGTCGTCGTTGAAAGAGTGTGATATCTCTGAGCTGACACTGCTCACGTCAACTTGCTCACTGCACCTAGCCTTTCAAGCATTGACATTGCCAAAATGATAGCGCCAGATCTTTCGCACTCCGAAGCACAAGACCTCCACCATCTCTTGACATCCTATGTCATATTCGATCTAGACAACCGCCCTTTAGGCCAGACATAAGTTGTGACCCATCACATCAACACCGGCGATGCCAACCCAATACACTGCCTCCCTTACCGTGTCTCCACTGCCGAACGCTGTTATCCAGAAAGAGGTCGAGAAAATGCTAGCCAAAGGCGTCCTCGAACAGTCATCTAGTCCATGGGCATCCCCGGTCGTGGTTGTCAAGAATAATTACAACACATGGCGGTTTTGCGTCTATTATAGACATCTCAACAAGTTCACTAAAAAAAAACGTTCACCCCTTACCAAGAATAAATGACGCCCTTGACTGCCTTCATGGCGCAATGTTTTTCTCGTCCATTGACCTTCGATCTGGTTATTGGCAGATCGCTGTTGACCCACGAGATCGAGAAAAACAGCATTTGTAACCCCCAATGGGTTATATCAATTTAAAGTAATGTCGTTTGGGCTTTGCAATGCGCCGGCCACCTTTGAGCGCATGTTGGATTCCCTTCTTCGCAGCATCAAAAGGTCTACCGCTTGAGCTACTTGGATGATATCATTGTTTTTTGACCAACGTTTGTGAGCCAGCTTGAGTGACTGTCCAGTATTCTCCAAGTATTCCCCAACGCTGGTCTGCAGCTGAACTTTTCCAAATGCAGTTTCCGCCGTCGCGAAATAACTGTACTTGGTGACCTCGTTAACGCATCTGGGGTACAGGCCGACCCGGACGACATTCGCGCCGTGACTCCATTTCCTGTACCCTCTTCTACTAAGGATGTTCGGAGCTTCCTTGGTTTGTGCTCCTGTTTCCGCCGCTTCGTCCGGAATTTTCCCGATATTGCGCAGCCTCTCACCGAACTTCTTAAAAAGACGTCCCATTTACTTGAGATTCGGCTCAACGTGCTGCATTTTCGGCGCTCATTGCAGCCCTCATGACTACGCCAATATTAGCCCACTTCGATCAGACCGCACCAACAGAAGTTCGTACTGACACGAGTGGCCACGGAATTGGTGCTGTTTTAGCTCAGCGGCAGCATGGACGTGATCTCGTCATTGCCTAAGCCAGCCGCCTTTTGTCCCCTGCCGAGAAGAACTATTCCATCACCAAAAGAGAGTGTCTTGTTCTTGTTTGGGCTGTCACTAAATTTCGCCCGAACCTGTTCGGCCGCAGTTTTACTGTTGTAACCGATCATCATGCGCTCTGCTGGCTTTCGTCGCTCAAGGATTCCACGGGATGTCTCGGTCGTTGGTCTCTCCGCCTCCAAGAGTACACCTTCTCGGTCGTGTATAAATCTGGCAACCTCCATCAGGATCCGCAGTGCCTTTCACGGTATCCAGTGGATCCACCAGACGCCTCAGATAGAGCTACTGAGGCTTGCGTCTTATCAATATCAGACTTTCTTGATATCGATTCTGAGCAATGCAGCTACCCGGAGTTTCTTCCCATCATAGAAGGTCTGAGTTCCGCTACTCCACTCACTTCTCTGAAGTTGTATTTCCTTCATGAAGGGGTTTCCTACCGCCAAAACGTGCGCCCTAATGGTCCTGACCGGCTTATCGTCGTGCCTACCCATTTGCGTTCTGATGTTCTCCGACAGCTTCACGATGAACCGGCCGCTGGTCACCTGGGAGTCACCCGCACTTTTGATCGCGTCCGGCGCCGTTTTTTTCTGGCCACGTCTATATCGCTCTGTGCAAAAGTATGTCGCCAGCTTCGACCTTTGTCAACGTCGAAAACGACCAACATCGCTTCGAGCTGGCCTCCTTCAGCCTATTGAGATCCCTGCTGAACCATTCTACCGCGTACGGCACGACCTTCTCGGGCCATTTCCCACTTCTGCATCCGGGGACAAATGGGTTGCCGTGGCGACCGACTACGCGACACGTTACGCGATCACCCGCACTCTCCCAACCAGCTGCGCTACAGATTTCACCGACTTTCTGCTGCACGACATCATTTTGAATCACGGTGCTCCTCGACAGTTCATTACTGATCAAGGCAGATACTTTTTATCTCGCGTCGTCCAGGATCTTGTACGTTCCTGTTCCACAAATCACAAGTTCACAACAGCATACCATCCACAAACTAATGAAATTACAGAGCGCCTGTATCGCACTATCACCGACATGTTGTTGATGTACGTTTCTCCAGACCACCGCGACTGGACGCAACGTTACCCTACGTCACCTTTGCTTACAACTCCTCCAGACATGACACCACAAGCTATTCCCTGGTCTACCTTCTTTATGGACGTGAACCCTCTCTGCCTCTCAATACACTCCTTCCCGCTGGTTCAGGCTCCCCTGTCACATACGTCCGCGATGCCATAGAACGAGCCGACGCAGCACGACAGATTGCCCGAGAACGACTCACACTTCCTCAAGCCCCTCAGAAAGATCGGGACGATTGTCACCACCGTGAAGCTTCGTATGCACCTGGTTCACTAGTACTCTTGTGGACCCCCCGTCGTCATATCAGCCTCTCAGAAAAGCTCTTACTTCGCTATGACGGACCATACAAAGTCCTACGCAAGGTGACTAACCTCACTTACGAGATACAGCGAGTTGTCGATGAAGCGCACTCAATGCCACCACCATCTACTGTTGTGCACGTCGTAAGACTGACTCCTTATATGTCGCCCAACATTCCGCTTTTGTGACAAGCGCCAGGTCCGCGCTTTAACGCCGCGGGGTAGTGCCACGAGGCAGTAGTGGGATTGGGGCGTAAAGAGGTAGAGGGTCTCTGCTTGGAAAAAAAAGACTACGAAGTTGATAGAGACTGGTCCCAGCCCACCAGTGTGTCAGCCATGGCCATCGCATGTAAACATTGTAATATCCACAAATATACGTTTCCTTGTCACAATATTAATCTTTCCATCAACTTAGATACGCACAATGTCCGAGATACCGGTCGATATGATGTGAGGCTCGCAGGATCCTTTCCGGACTTCAGGACTGGCACCACCCATGCTGTCTTCCAAACAACTGGGATCTCTCCCGTGCTCCAGACATGATTAAATATGTCCAAAAGGGCCCTTTTTCGCTCATATGGCAGATTTGTCAGCATTCAATTGCTGATCGAATCCGGACCCACAGCACAGCGTCTTAATTTTCTATGTGCCATATCCAGCTCTCGAAAGAGAATGGCGTATCCATCGTGTGAAAAAACTAGTGTGACAGAGGAATCGCCGCTCCTGCTTATCTGTTAGATGTGTACACCTCTGCGAAATCCTCTGCAAGGTTTGCAAATCTTTCCATTGTTTCAAAGCGAGTGCTTCGAATGGCCTGTGTCAGGGGATCTTCCCAGAAAGACTATTTATTACTGCCCATATCCTTGTCGAGGGCGTAAACGTTGATAAACTCTCACGGAAAGCGTCCCATTGAATTCGTTTTAACTTTTTTGTATGGCGACGGATCGCAGCGTTTATCCTGTTATATTCGGTTTTCGCAGACGGATTTACTTTTGTTCTCATTAGTTTCTGCTCCGCTCATCTACGTGCTGCGCAGACGTTCTTCAATTTCAAGTCAGGAGCAGGAAAATGGTCAGGCAGTTTCAGAAACGAAGTTCCCGCTCGCTTGCTTTGCAACATATCTGCAAACAGCTCACCAGTGGACTTGTCCAACGCTTCTCTGTAGGTGTCCCAGCGTGTTACAAGAATTGTCGACCAGCAGTTCGAAATCCCAGGATGTCGGTGAAGATGGGGAAATGATTGCTGCCAATCCTGTCTGGAGCCGTGGTCAATGGTACCAGAAAGCCGTAGAGTGAATTACTAGGTCTATTGCACTCCATGAATCTGGTGGCCTGAAAAATGTTGGCTTGCCATCGTTCGCCACGCATAAGTCGGCAGCATCCGCAGCTGCTAGAAGTTCCCTGCCTCGAAAATCTCCACTTTTATCTCCCCAGAATGGATGGTGCGCGTTAAAATCAACAAAGATTATTTGAGGAGCGGGACATCGAGTGCAAAGGTCCTTTAGGAAAGCCTCTATGGAGACCTTTTTTTGTGGGCTTATGTACACCGATACCACACTCAGTTTTCGGTTTCCCAGGCACACTTGCACAGCAGCGAGTTTCAGTGAGTTGGAACAGAGGTCTTGCATTGGTAAGGCTTGGGTTAAAACCTAGCCAAGCCAAGATCATGTAATTGCCCACTAGCACTGCGGTGGCCTAGCGTTGCACGACTTGATGCAAGCTGTTTTTCATTGAATTCGGTTGCATTCTGTGGTCACCAAAGTGTTATGTTGCAGCAGCGAGGGAAGAGAGACGTGAGACGGCGTCGAAGGCGGCAGACGAGGCCGTGCTGATCTCGCCACTTTATTCCACGCCTGAAGCGGAGCCGCGGTGGCTGTCCACGTCCGACGCGCCAGGTGCGTGAGCTCGTTCTAATTCTCGCGCAGCTCGAGCTCGCGCCAGCTGCGCGAGAGACGCGGCGCGGTGATGGAAAAAATTATGATGGTGATGATGGCACTACAGGGCTCCCCCCCTAGCGCTTTGCGCGATTTGAACGCATATGAAAAAAAGAAAGGGGGCGACAAATGCTATGTACATGAACGGCAGTCCATAAAAAGTTCCTTTGGCAAGTCCAGTTTGTCAACGTGTAGTGACCATCGGTAAGCAGCGGGTCTCTGGTGGGCGACTCTGGGAGTTGCGCAGAGGACGCAGGAGGAAGTGCCGGGTCGCTGTGGTAGCCGACAAGTGGGTCTCACGGTGACCTGGTCGGACAGGCCGAGAGTGGACCGTGTGTCGCGAGGTCATGACAGGATGGTGGGTGACAATGTTGGCGCTGGGTGCAGAGGACACTATACTGCCGCCTGTCGAGATTAGAGGTCCCGACAGGGCCCTATGATGGTGGTGGTGGTGGTGGTGGTGATAGTGGGCATGCGCCAGTATCTGCGGCTGGGTGAACGTCGGTATCTGCACCAGGGATTGGTGCTGGTCTGTCTGGAACGCACCCAGTGTGGGCTGGGCCAGCGTGGTCTGCGTGAGCAGCATGGCCTGCAGCTGTTGGAGCGTCAGTGTCTGTCCCGGGACTATGGCAAACGAGGGGGGCGACATCATGCGTGGCGGTGCCAGAAAGATGTTGGGCCTTGGCCCCAGGTTCTGTGGAATGACAAGCGTCGGGGTGCCAGGCGGTCCTGGATGTCCCCCATGGGGCCTGAGCCCCGTCTGAGGTCCCAGGGTCCGGCCCGTGGCATGGGGTGGCCGCAGGGCCAGCTGGACCCCCTGTATCTGTCCCAGAGAGCTCTGGGTCTGCCCCAGTGCGCCTTGTATCAGAATCGGGCTGTGGTCCAGGCCCGGAATGTACTGGTTCAGCAAGAAAGTGTCGTGCGCAGGTCCAGCCGGAAACATGCCCGGCTGCGCTGTCGCGGGGTTCCCGATGAGCAGCGGACTCCCCGTGTTGAGCCCCATCGCGGCTCCGCGCTGCACCGTGGTCGCAGGCTGCGGCGCCGGTACAGGCGCGGGCCGCGGTGTGGCCTTGTGCTGGGCTGCCCGGGGAGACTGGGACCGGGTGGTCGCCGCTGCCGAAGGCGTCGTCATGTTCGCGCTGCCGCTCGACAGCTTGGGCAGGATCTGTGGATGTTTCGGCTGGATGAGCCAGGGGGCACCAGAGGTGCGAGGACTGGGGCTAGCCGAAACCACCTGTGCGACGCCGGGTCTCGACGTAGGGGCCTGCTGCGGCGCCACGGGCTGGGAGGCGACGGTGGCAGTTGCTTTGGTGGTTGCCGGTGTCGACGCCGACGATGAGGGCAGGCTCTGGCTCCGCGAAGGCACGGCGCTGGGGCCCGTCGTAGACCACGAAACAGAGACAGGGACAGGGGCGGGGAGCGGGGACGCCGAGGGTGGTCGGCTGCTGGCCGGGGAGGTGCGAGTGGAATGTGGCGAGGCACCCGGCAGGCCATTGCTGGCACCAGTGGCAGGTGGCGGAGCGGCAGGGGGCACCGTCGAGGAGCTGACCAGCAGCTGCGGCGAGGAGGAGGCCGAGACGTCTGAGCTGGTGGTCGCGGAAACGGCGAGGGCCACGGTGTCGCGTGCCGTCGCTTGCTCTGCGTGCGCTTGCGTGCGTACCTTGCTCTGCGACGCCGGGGAAACCTGCCTGGTGCGGGTAAACGGAAGCGGACGGTATGTGTTGCCGCTGCGGGCGAGCACCGCAGTGCAGAGGGCATCGTAAGGCTGCGGGATGGTGCTTGAAGTGGCAGCGAGATGGCGTAACTCTACCGGTAGGGCGTCGAGAAGAATGGCGTGCATCAGCAGCTGGTCCGTGATGCCATTCACCGCAAGAACGGCGTCGAGCTGCATAAACCATACCTTGGGGTAGGTCGATTAGAACGGCGGCACTGGCGGGCAGAGTTGCGGGAACATGGCCGCGGGCCGCTCGGCGAAGGGCGTGTTCTCCGGGTCACCAATGTAGCAGCGAGGGAAGAGAGACGTGAGACGGCGTCGAAGGCGGCAGACGAGGCCGTGCTGATCTCGCCACTTTATTCCACGCCTGAAGCGGAGCCGCGGTGGCTGTCCACGTCCGACGCGCCAGGTGCGTGAGCTCGTTCTAATTCTCGCGCAGCTCGAGCTCGCGCCAGCTGCGCGAGAGACGCGGCGCGGTGATGGAAAAAATGATGATGGTGATGATGGCACTACAATGTCTTTGGTGGCCAGCTTCATTACTGTTTATTTCCTTTGTACATGTTACGTAATGTTTGGGCTTTGCTGGGGTAACAATGGTGTTGTATGACTCAATCAAGTAAGTATTTAGTTTTTGCTTAAGTGACAACAAAAACAAAGAATCCGCCTGCATTTCTGCGCACTGGATTGAAAAAGAGCTTGGTCCACTCTGTTCTTTTGTGTGCATGAATGCTTATCCACACATTTACTATTTTTAAAATAATGAAAGTGCATGGCTTGAGATTTTTATGACCCCACCCGCTCTTTGAATCCTCAAGGGTGTATTTTTTTTATGTGCAACACTCTTTTAGTATGTTTAAAAATACCCTAAAAACACAGGGTGTAAAGAGACGTTACACCCAACTTTTATAGGTGTTTATGAACACCTCCAAACTATATGTGTTAGATCAAGCTACATCCGTGCGAGTGGTGTGTAAGCACATAGAGACACACTTGAAACGATGGCAGTTAAATGTATGAGCATACTTGATAAAATGAAGCGCAATTAGCGGGACAGCCAAAAGAGAGACTCACAGAGGGAAACGATTCATCCTGTGTGACTTCTCTTTTGTTTGTTCTTGTCCCTTTCATGGCACATGAAATATGCCTCACTAACTTGTCCAAGCCTAAACTGTTCTATAGAACAGTGGAGACACACAAAACGAATTGTTTCTTTTTGTATGTCTCTCCTTTTGTTGTTCCGGTAATTGCACTTCATTTGATCAAGTATGCTTATCCATGTAACTGCCATCATTTTAAGGTTGTTTTCGTGTTACACCCCACTCGCATGGCTCCAGCTTGATCTAACACACATAGTTTATGGGTGTTCATAAACACTTATAAAAGTAGACTGTAACGTCTCCTGGCACCCAACGTTTTTAGGGTGTCGCTAAATACTCTAAAAGTGTGGTGCCTGTGGAACGAAAATACAACATTAAGGGTGTAATATTTTTGCTTTGCACGTTGTGTCAAAAACATTTCGAAATGACCAAGATTTCTCATGATGGCGTCACTAAAATTCTACATTCATACCTGGATATTTCATATTTTTCCGTAGGACGACGCCCAATGCACAATGTGATGTCCTGAACGGCAACACGGCACACTTTGGAATAGTTTTGGCCAGTGCTAGGTTGATAAATACACCTGTCTGACATGTGCATCTACCATCTCTTGAGAATGCATGTAAGCAGCGTAAGCGGAAATGCTTGTGTATATCGCGTAGAAATACGCACAAGCATTTGCGACTGTGCTGACAGAACGGAATGAGTGCGATGTCCGCACACGTACAAAAAGAGTGCAAATTGCCGACGACACAAGCATACAGTCTCACAGAGCGGTCCTCACCCACTCGGCGCTTCGGCCTACGTCCCTGTAAGCCATTCACTGAGAGTATAATAGCAGGAGTGTTTTCAGAAGTTCATTATGGAATAGTCACGTGTTCGAAATACGAAAAAAAATAAGTAAGGGCGAAGACCGAATTTTTGTGGTTTCATACATTTAAATTTTTTTTATTTCAGTGCTTGGCCTATGGAACACTGCACATGGAAGCATAGGTAATGTAACATTTCTCAATCTTTGCTTGTCAACTTACGTGTGTATATGTGAACAATCTAAATGGAATCGTTGCGCAGTGTGTAACACACAGTCTACAAAATGTGTTACAACCTGCGAATATAGGTTATACAAATGTGTAGCACATATTCTAAAGAATAACCATGCATACGAGTAGCGACATTTCAAAGATTTTGTTTGGTTCTGGTATATATCGAGAGAGTAACGGTGCTGGTATAAGCCACTCATGGCTCAGGTACAGGCAACCTTTGGCGTAGACGCACAAAATGCGGTACAATATAAGGACGATATATAGTACGACCTCTTTCATTAAAACAGATTGTTATATCCAAACCAGCTGAATAGTTCTCAGTAAAGTTGTTTAAGCTAAGTTTCAAGAACTCCTGCGAATGCAGCACGAAGACAATTTTCACAATGCGGGGAAAGGGCTGGCGGCAAGGCTATCAATTTTTGGCGTAGATGAAGGAAAGGTACATAAGCGTGTTTAGAACCTTTCAGATAAAAAAAATACTACTTGTAAAATAACTACGTGCTTTCAAAATTAACTACTGCAGCTAGAAACACTAAAAAGGGAGAGCTTTTCATTGCAACGTAACGAAATGTGTCGAGAAAAATCACTTGTTGGTCTCCTTACACACTCGCAAGATGTTAATAAGCAAATATAATTTTTTAGAAAAGCCTCTACTCGTCATTCGACCAAATCTTTCATAGCTGTCAATGCGCACCTTCTCCATTGAAAGTTTATTCATGTAACTGTATAATAATGGCTGTCAGTATAGTGTGTAAGTGTGTGTTCTTGGAATAAACTTAATGACTGACGCGCTTGACTTCTGTATACGCAATTCGCAAAAGGCGAGTTTTGATCCCTCTCTAAAGATATTATTATTTCATATCAGCGATTTTTTTTCAGAAACTTTTATTGAACTCTCTTATCTGCAATTTCATTTCACAGCGTTCGGATTAGAGACAGCAACATTAAAAAAACGCAAAATGATACAGCAGTTATATGCATATATTTGTTTCAGATATCACCACTATGAAGCCAAAAAAATGCATGAAAGTGCCTTTTATTGGCCTATGTCACCCATTGGTAGGAGCTTGGTATTATAATTATCAAACTGGGGCTTGCGTAAAGCTGCCAAGTGGAATTTGCGCTGGAGGTGGCAACCTGTTTTTGACACAGAAAAAATGTATGCAAGAGTGCCACAGTAAGTAGACCTTATCACTAATATTAGTCAAGGATACCTTTGAAATATAACAACCCCGGTGCGAAAAAAATGCTTCTGCGATAGACGTTCAATATTGCACAACTAATAGTCACGTTAATGCTGGTATGCCAATGCATCACAGCCAGAACTGTTGACTTTTCTAAAACTAGGTAGATGGCTTTTCTAGCATTTCAATCTCATGAAGGCTTGACCCCAGCATTTAAAATTTACCTTCGGGATATTATTCCTACCTAGGCGGCCACATTTGCTATTACGCTACTTATCATTCAAATAAATACCAGTGAATATTGTTGAAAAACCACATCAATTACGTTATGAAACCAATAGTTCAACTTCAATAGCATGGCCAATTCACAACTCTATAAACATATGAAAGCTGTACTGCGTCAACAGTGGTCTGCAGATTTCTTCTGCTAAATCAGCCACTTATAATCCAAGGGATTATGCTCGAAGAAGTGTGAACCAGCTGTACACTGGAGACACACCAATAGCGAGGGTACAACGACATCGTTACACGCGTGTAAGTACCGATTATCGCCTCTCTTGGCGCTCTGCCATTATCTTCGTAAAATGGAAATCGCAGTCGTTCCTGAAATATGCGGCTGCCTTGACTGCTAGAGGTACTGGCTGCGACCAGGCGACCTCCCTGCAGGTGTGTCAGTGGGCTGTTCTCTCTGCCTTGATGTACGCATTGCCTGTTTTGCATGTGCCGCCAAGTTTGATGTCTCAACTGGAACAAGACCATTGCGTTGCCCTCTGAATCATACGGGCTTACCTCACAGTTCGCAATCTGTACCTTTATCCGCCGAAGCGCAGCAGTTGCCTATTAGGCTGCAGGCATACCATGGAGCGCTGCACCATATCAAGTGAACGTACAGAGCTCGACATAGCAAACCACTTATTAATCACCTCACTTGATCAATGTCAGAGCTCTCACGTGGGAAAAATGGCGGCATTCGTTACCACGTATACGCGCATTTAGGAAGATCCTACTCCTTTCAGAACTCCCAAGCAGCATAACAAATGCATCTTCCCACTTGGTCTTACCATTTCCTGATTACTGAAAAAAAGACTGACCAGCCTGTTTTGACAATACTTCAATTGACCCAGTCGCACGTATTTGAAAATTTCGACAGGAATCTTCAGCTTTTCCCAGACGCAGCTGTATGCAAAGACGGCCAAGGTAACTCTGCCGCCTTATCTTACGCCTCTACTAACACCTGATGAGCGTTTCGTATAACGCATCCATAATTTTCAGCAACTGCGCAACCAACTGCAATTGATGTTACTCCAAAATACGTAATAAAAAATAGAACAATCAAAGTTTATCACACCTGCAAACTCTCCTTTCAAACGTAAAAAACAACAGACAAGATGTTGCTAACTGTTCTGCTAACTCGTGCTTTCCATAGCATATTGTTAGGAAAAAAAACTCCAATGACACAGTTATATGCAGCATCGGTAAAACTACCGCAAAACTTATTATTAGTTGGGTGTCCATATCTTGGCAGTAGATATTGATGAAACAAAGAAAGATAACCACGTGTGGTTCTTTCTCATTTACTTCTTAAACGGCGCTTCATTACGTTACATGCGATATTTTACTTAGACCCTGGAAGTTGTTCACAAAACCAATTGGCCAATGATGCCATTATTGAAACGATGAGAAAGATAAAAGTCGTAGGCAGCCAGATAGATAGATAGATAGATAGATAGATAGATAGATAGATAGATAGATAGATAGATAGATAGATAGATAGATAGATAGATAGATAGATAGATAGATAGATAGATAGATAGATAGATAGATAGATAGATAGATAGATAGATAGATAGATAGATAGATAGATAGATAGATAGATAGATAGATAGATAGATAGATAGATAGATAGATAGATAGATAGATAGATTTGCTCAAACTCGCCGAAGCTTCGGTCGCCAAGTGCCGACGATACCACGGCAAGGTGTTAGGCAAAGTGCTTTTGTAGTGCAGCTAGATGTAAAGAGGACAAATAATAAAGGGAAATAACTCAGTTTCAATGAAAATATAAACAATCGCTGGGCTTTCCAACTAATATTTTGTTCAATGGGCAACGACTTCATATGAGGATAAATTATTACGATAAAACTTTTTATTGGCACCTTCCGTTCATAAAATGTGTTGCGACGACACACACGATAAAGTAGCGCTATTACGAACACTTAATAAAGCGCAATTGAGAGCATATTGGAGTGACTTTAGGCTGAATGCTATAGCCCTGCCGCGGTGGTCTAGTGGCTAAGGTACTCGGCTGCTGACCCGCAGGTCGCGGGTTCAAATCCCAGCTGCGGCGGCTGCATTTCTTATGGAGGCGGAAATGTTGTAGGCCTGTGTTCTCAGATTTGGGTGCACGTTAAAGATCCCCAGGTGGTCGAAATTTCCGGAGGCCTCCACTACAGCGTCTCTCATAATCAGATGGTGGTTTTGGGACGTTAAACCCCACATATAAATCAATCAAAACTGTTCGACGTCAGTGAAGGCATCGGGACGATGCGTTTCAGGAGGGGGACTAATGCCGCATGTTGTTAGGCACCTAGCGAAGTTTTGCGCCGCTTCCTGCTCTTATTAATTCTGCCACACCAACTGACAAGCCAAACGCGCCAAGCTAATCGTGCCATGCAACGCTGGCTGCACGTGTCACCACACCACGCGCTGGAAAAAGAAGGCTGGCAGTTTTTCGAAGGAGCGCCACGAGGCGAGACGCAAAAGAAGTTGACAAGGTTTTCACTAGCGAGCTTAGGACAACCTTGAGCAGTTATTTGACGGTCACAAGTTCGCCATTAATCATCAGCTGTTTTAGCTTCTGGCGCTGCATTTGTTCGTTACAATACACACACACCTATATATATATATATATATATATATATATATATATATATATATATATATATATATATATATATATATATATATATATATATATATACTCGCGCTGAGAGTTTGTGCTTGGCCGTTACGGTCGCCATTGTGGATACTCGCTGTGTGCCTGCTAATAGACGCCATAACAAATTGGTGGAGAGTGCTACGATCCCCTTCGATGCCCTTGGAACTGCGCTCACGTACCCTGCAATCTACCATGTCCCACGACACCTCTCAGCAAACGCCTCCTCCCATGCCACCCCATTGTCCCTGTGTCCCTAGAATCCGAGATCCACCCATCTTCACGGGCGCCGATGGCACTGACGTGGAGGACTGGCTCGCCATTTACGAGCCCGTGAGCGTTCCCAACAAATGGGACGAGGACGGCAAGTTGAAAAACTTGGTGTTCTACGTTGCGGGCGTTGCAAGCTTGTGGTACAACAACCATGCGTCCGATTTCGCAACCTGGTTCGATTTCAAGACCGCTATCACCAACGTATTTGGCCGCCCTGCCGTTCGTAAGCTGCAAGCCGAGCAGCGCTTACGCGAGCGCGCTCAGCAGGCCGGTGAATTATTCACCACTTACATAGAAGATGTCCTGGACTTGTGCAAGAAATCCAATGACAGCATGTCCGAATCAGACAAGATCCGGAACGTCATGAAGGGCATTGACGATGATGCGTTCACGATGCTGCTAGCGAAAAACCCAGACACAGTAGCTGAGGTCATCACGCTGTGCCAGAGCTACGAGGAGCTCCGCCGGCAGCGTTCGATGACCCGTCGCTCCACACCATGAGATGCAGGGCTTGCTGGTTTGGAGGCGAGATGTGATCAGGTGGCGCTGCTGGCAGACCTCAAGTCCTTCATACGTGAGAAAATCGCGTGCCAGTTCTCTCTCCTTCCCTTTGCCCACCCCCAGGCTGTTCAACAATCGGCAACTACTATTCTTCCACCCATCCGCCGAGCGATTGAGCAGGAAATAGCGGAGGTCATGCCTGCGTACCGACCACAACAACTTCCGGCCCCTGCGCCCCCAAGTTACGCCCAAGTGGTCGCCAGGCTGCCTCCAGTCGTTCAAGCGCCTGCACCACTTACTTACGCCGAAGCGGCCACACGACCTCCGTCCTTTGCAGCGGGTATGCCGGCTGTGTATGTTGGTGCAACCCCTCAGCCTCATTTTCAGCCCAGCATGCAGTCTTTCGAGCCACCGTTCCGGGCTAGACCCACCCCGGTGAACCGATGGCGCACACCCGACAACCGGCCCATCTGCTTTGCTTGCGGTTAAGGCGGTCACGTAGCCCGTTATTGCTCTCGAGTACAGCCAGCTCCCATTTCTTCTTCTGTTGCTGGCCACCTTCGCCATCCGTATAACGACGAACTGCCGTCTGTGCCAGTGTCTCGCCCAGGCCCGTCTCCTCGAAGGTCGCCGTCACCATGACGTCGGTCCCTGTCCCCCATGCGGCAAAGTTCGGCTGCTCGTGAGTGGAAAAACTAGTCGTCGCAGTCCCAGAGGCAAGGACTGCGATGCTATTGCATTGTGAAAGCCCTCAGAGCCGCCCACTTAATGTCAATGACGTGCTTGTGGACGGTGTTCATGCATCTGCTCTTATTGACACTGGAGCTGCCGTATCAGTTATAAACGAAAACCTTTGCCGCTTGCTTCGAAAAGTGACGACGCCCATTTCTGGGTTGTCCCTTCGTACCGCTAGTTCACATCGTATTCATCCTACAGCAGGCTGCACAGCTCTCGTTGTCGTTCAGGACGTTCTCTATGTCGCCCAATTCATCATCATTCCTGCATGCTCTCACGACGTCATCCTGGGATGGGATTTTCTCTCCCGCAATGACACCGTCATTCATTGTGCCGCCGCCGAAATTGAACTCTCGCTCTTCTCGCATTTGACGCCAAAAGACGGTCCCTCGACACTGAGCTAGATTCTCGTGAAAGACGATACTATAGTGCCTCCAAGCTCGACCATGGGTGTATCGGTCTACTGCACTGGTCTCTCCGACACAATTGCACTCGTTTCGCCATCTGACCGTGCTTCCAGAAGGAAAGGGTTGCCAGTGCCTTTCGCGACCGAGCAAATCACCCAGGGCAGCGCCGCTATTTTTGTGACCAACCCATCCCCGTACATTGTTACCTTGGTTCGAGGGGAATGTCTCGGCAGAGTGGAACCAGTCGACGACGCACAAGTCCTGAACGTACACGAAGACTCGCGTTGTCCCGATTCGCGTACCATCAGTGCTGTTTCTACTTCTGATCCATCATCTCCTGATGTATTTGGCCCATACATTGATGACGCCCTACGTCAGTACAGCGTTCCCAGCTTCTTGAACTGCTGCAAGAATACCGTTCTTCTTTCGATGTCGGGCGAAGTTCTCTCGGTCGCGCGTCCACTGTTACGCATCGTATCGACACTGAGTGTCATTCTGTCCACCGCAAAACTGCTTACCACCCGCAGACGAATGGCCTGACCGAACGATTTAACCACACCCTCGGCGACATGCTCTCGATGTACGTCACCGCCAACCACACGAATTGGGATACTATACTGCCCTTCGTCACCTACGCCTACAACACCGCCCCTCAGAGCACGACCGGTTTTTCACCTTTCTTCTTGCTTCACAGAAGGCATCCGTCACACACCATCGACACGATACTCCCGTACACGCCGGATCCATCTTAGTGTGCACCTATTTCCAAGACAGCCAGGCTTGCTGAAGAGGGTCGCGAGCTGGCAGAAATATTTACAACGCATGAGCAAGAGCAGCAGAAGAGTATTCGTGATGGCTCCGCCACTTCTGAACGCACGTTCCTTCCTGGTTCCCTTGTATGGCTCTCAATCCCGACCTCTGTAGCCGGCCTTTCTTCCAAACTACTCCCGAAATATGAAGGTCCCTACCGCGTGATCGAGCGCACATCTCCAGTCAACTATCTTGTCGAGCCAATCGATTAACGTTCGGACATGTGAAGTCGCGGGCGCGACATAGTCAACGTGGAGCGCCTGAAGGCTTACTATGACCCGCTCGTAGTGACAAGCTGTTTGGTCGCCAGGCGGCTCCCTCTTCGAGCCCGGGGTAATTGTAGAGAAGCCGCCGAACACTGAAGTGGGTCAAACTCTCAAGTGTTCTCTAGTGCGTCTACCCAAAAAGGACACCGCTCGCGCTGAGAGTCCGTGCTTGGCCGTTACTGTCGCTATTGTGGATACTCGCTGTGTGCCTGCTAATGAACGCCATAACAATATATATATATATATATATATATATATATATATATATATATATATATATATATATATATATATATATATATGCTGCAACCGAATACATTCAAGGGTTTCTTTTTGAAACACTTTCCTAATCTCAGACGTTTACAAGACTCCCCTGGTAGAAATGCTGCTTATACGTTTTCGAAACATAACCTTCAAATTGAACTTCTTTCTTGAAATGTGGAGACGAACATCAGTTAAGACTCAAGAAAGTGTTTGGCACCATTTTCAAGAAACTCGTCTGAGAGCCCTATGAGAAAAACCTGTACATATATGTACTACTGGCTGTATAGCATGACATTAATATCTGTACATATAGGTACTGCTGCTCTCAGCAGATACTAGACCAAAATTATGGACAATTGGTTTATTTTTAAATTTAATCTCACGGGTACCTTCACGAATTGCTTCAAGTCTTCAACGCACAACAAATTTTGGAGTTCGCTGTATAGATAGATTCTGTAAATTTATGTAAATTCTGTAAATGTAAATGTAATTTCTGTAAATTAGATAGATAGATAGATAGATAGACAGATAGATAGATAGATAGATAGATAGATAGATAGATAGATAGATAGATAGATAGATAGATAGATAGATAGATAGATAGATAGATAGATAGATAGATAGATAGATAGAAACCAAAAGTTCCTGCAGTATGCAAAGAAATGCTTCGCATTTAAAACAGAAATATTGCTCATATGCCAGTATACCCGTGCGATAGCCGTTGTATTAGGGCTAACACCATCAGCCAAAATCCAGTCTAAAACCAGTAATTGAATGTTAAAGTGATCAAAAATGTGTGTGTGTGTGTGTGGGTGTGTGTGTGTGTGTGTGTGTGTGTGTGTGTGTGTGTGTGTGTGTGTGTGTGTGTGTGTGTGTGTGTGTGTGTGTGTGTGTGTGTGTGTGTGTGTGTGTATGTGTGTGTTGGAAGGGAATTAGTATGGTATTTTCTGTAAACGGGTAAAATGGGAATTCTCGCAGACATGTCGAAGCGATATTTTCAAGGCTCTCATTTAAGCAACAGCAGGGGATAACGACCAGTATCCAAGGTACGTGCAAAATCTAAGGCGTGGTACTCGCCTCATAATGTAGTGAAGTGAAAACCTTTACGAGCCTTCTTCTGTACCTTGGCTGATGCTACCACCATTAGGAGCTGTGCCGAATTTAGCAAATTCTTCGTTATGGGTAGTAGAAAGACAACGAAAAAGCAGAAGACATTTGTACCACCATCCTGCAAAAAGCCATCTGACACATGTGTAGTTCTGCTTGTCTTCTACATGTCGTTCGACAAAGCGTTACGGTTTTTCGTAATTATATTACACATATCTTATGGACAAGTCTGATTTGCGCATTTTCCAGTGCATTTTGAAATGCGCATTTTGAAATGCGCATTTTCCAGTGTAGGCACGTGGTACTGCTACATTGTTGCAGGTAACCAATAGTTTGTCCTACATCACATGGTTTTTTTATTGTTGCTTGTGTTGCAAGTTTTCCTTTAAATTATTGTTTCTATAGTGTAGCTGACACTTCCTAGATGTAGAACCATCCTGATGTTACCCCTAGCATCTAACGATTCTTTTTTTTTCAGTACTCAGTCACAAAACTTCAAAAACCTGCCTCGCACTACCTGTGATCGGGCAATGCGGACCAATTATTGTGTCCTACTACTACGATTCTCAAGCCAATCACTGTAAAGCATTCAATCGCACACTTTGTGGTGGGGGTGGCAACTCTTTTGTTACAGAGATTCAGTGTCTCACTACGTGCCGACGTGAGTATCACATTTGTTTAGGATTGGTTGTGTTAGAGCGGAGTAAACGAGTCTTTAAAGAGCGACGGAAAGAGGAGCTAGTTGGCAGGTAACGATAAGAAAGAAGTGTGTATGTTCAATTACGGGAACATGAGCAGAACTATGTTTCTTAAAAAGAAAAATTGACATGCGGCTGTTTAAATTTGATCATGCGCACGAAAGTGTGTGTTTAGAAAAAGTGATTAACGATTTAGAGTATTTGGTACTCTTCTATGGAAGAGCACAAGATATTACAAAGGAACACAGTGCAAGCGTTTGTCCTGCGTTCATTCATAGTCTTCCATGCACCTAAAGAACAGCTATACCATTCACCTCTGCCAACTAGCTCAGGTGTTCATTCTCTCTCGTGTAAGTATTCTTTTTATCTATTTTCTTCCTCATCATGATTCGCTTTGTGAATTGATAGTCCACGTTTGTGTTGCCTCGTCTTTTTTTTTTTTGGTGTATTCGTGCTTCCTTGCATAAGCCCATTATTCTGTAGTGTGTGGGAAAAATCACGCAGGTTTCACTCCACGAAAACTGCACAAAGTTTGCAACAGTTCACATGATGAGCACCCGCCTGCCTGTGTTGGTGTTCAGCTTGCGTCTGTTTCTTTTAAAAGTGGGGTTAACCTGCAATTTTCTTGCGTTTCCTTTCCACCTTTGTTTTTCATAGACCTGCGTCTAATTACCGACGCGGGCGTTTTGCTATCACTTATTTGATTCGCGCTCATTGATTACGCCTTCGGCAAAGCTGATCTTCACGCAAGAGTGCGCTGGTATGCTACACATGTTATGTGCTATACATCCATAGCGTGAAAAAAAAACGACGTTTGTGATACAGTGGCGCTTTCTCTTAACCTAAAATGATAATTACTTTAACAGTAGCGTCCTACTGTTTCCTAATACAATTGTAAATGTGTTTATTTGTTTATACAAGGTGACGATGTGCAATGATCAGTACCAAGACAGTTCCCGGACATCCACGAGAAATGTTCTTTCAGAAAAAGAGCCGAAGAGAATGACCCTCTAGAAGGTGCTCGGGATGGAGACCGAATACATAGTTCCTAGGCGTTGCTCTAATTACCCCGGTTGCGAAAAAGGAGCCGGCCAGAGACCTCACACCTGGTCACTATGAGCGTGTCATAGTAAGCATTGAGGTGCTCCACATTGACAATATCATGCTTTCGACAGCGCATATCTAAAGATGGGTTTGATCATGTAGTTAACTGGGAGTTATCTTTCGACGACATGGGGCGGGCCGTCACATTTTGGTAGCAATATTCAAAGGCTAGCTCCAGCCTTAGGAGGCCGAGAGCCCCTCGAGTGCACCAGAGAGGACCATGGACGCAGAAGTGGTTGTTTCACCGCAAATGTTATTCTGTGTAGTTAATGTCTTCAAACGCGTGACACTGCTCAGCCAATCTGGTTGCGGCAGAAACAGGCACTCACTGTCATGGATCCAGCTTGTATGGAATGATTGTATCCATAGTGTGTGATGGGTGTCTGCCATCCAACAAGAAAAAAAACCAGTTGTGTTCTGAAGAGCGGTATTGTAGGGGTAGATGAAAGAGGGCAGAACTACATGTCGATTTTAGTCAGCAGTGACTTACTTGGAGAACCTGTTGCCAAGCGTATGGTTAAAGCGTTCAGTGAGGCTATTCGTCTGTAGGTGGTAAGTAGTAGTTTTTTGGTGAACAGCGTGTCCCTCCTTTAGAACATCTTCAATGACTTCCGAAAAGACATGCCCATGATTCCTGAGCAGCTCTTTGGAAGGACCGCGACGCATTATGAAATAGTGGAGCAAGAAGGAGGCAACAACGTGCGCTGTAGGCTCTTGGTGGGTCGCAATTTCACCGTATAGCGTAAGATGGTCAACAGAAAAAATAGATCCGTGGTTGCCAGCCGTTTAAAGGAAGTGGCCCATATAGAACTATGCCAACATACTCTGGTTGCCGCTCAGGACAAGGTAACGGTTGGAGAGCTGTAGGTGGCAGGTGAGTTGAAGGTTTCCACCTCTGACAATCGATGCCAGAGCGAAGAAACTCTGACATGCAGTGGTATATATATATATATATTTGCCTCGCCACAAGTATCGCTGTCGAATGCCATGATAAGCGTTAGATACATTAATGTAATGATAGATACCCAACAGTAATGATAGAAGAAGTCAGAAAAGCCTTGGAGAGCAAGCAAAGAGGCAAAGCTGCTGGTGAGGATCCAGTGACATCAGATGTGCTGAAAGATGGAGGACAGATTGTGTTAGAAAAACTAGCCACCCTGTTTACGAGGTGTCTCCTGACGGGAAGAGTACCAGAGTCTTGGAAGAATGCTAACATCATCCTAATACAAAAGAAAGGAGATGACAAGGACTTTAAGAATTACAGGCCGATCAGCTTGCTCTCCGTAGTATTCAGGCTATTTACAAAGGTAATTGCTAACAGAGCTAAGAAAACATCAGAATTAAAACAAACAAAGGAACAAGCAGGATTTCGAACAGGCTACTAAACAATCGACCACATTCATACTGTCAATCAGGTAACAGAGAAATGCTCGGAATATAGCCAACCACTATACATAGCCTTCATGGATTACGAGAAGGCGTTTGATTCAGTAGAAATATCAGCAGCCATGCAGACACTGCGGAATCAGGGCGTTGATGAAGCATGTATAAGCATCCTGGAAGAAATCGACAGGGTATCAACTGCTACCATAGTGCTTCATAAAGAAAGCAACAGAATACCAATAGAGAAGGGTGTAAGGCAGAAGGATACAATCTCACCACTGTTATTTACCGAGTGCTTACAGGAGGTTTTCAGAGGCCTAGAATGTGAACAGTTAGGGATAAGAGTTATTGGAGAGTACCTTAGTAACCTGCGCTTCGCCGATGACATTGCATTGCTGAGTAACTCAGGGGACGAATTGCAACTCATGATTACGGGGTTAGACAAGGAGGACAGAAAGGTGGGTCTTGAAATCAATCTACAGAAAACAAAAAGTAATGGACAACAACCTCAAAAGAGAGCAGCGCTTCGAGATGGTTATAGTCCACTTCAAGTTGTAAAAGACAATGTCTACTTAAGACAGGTAATAACCGAGGAGCCGAATCACGAGATATAAGCAACTAGAAGAATAAGAATGGGTTGTCCTGCAGTGGACGTAGTTAGGCTGATGATGATGATAACGATGATGTTGATGATGACGATGCTGTTTATAATGACAATGGCTCTAAAGTGCGCACTCTGCTGGTCAAAGTGGTATGACTCACACATTTCATAACAGGGACTACGGGGTTTCACGAGTAGCTACTGGTGAACGCCATAGTTGTAGTTGCATCGGCTAAGCAGGTTATTACGAATGGTAGAATAATGTGTTTGGCGACGTAACGTGCAAGTGGTTGGAGCAGGCGTATTATCGAGCATGTGTATCAGCGAAGCAATCTATTTGTCCTTGTGTTATTCAACAGCCAAGGTTCGAATATAGATGAATAAACGACAACCGAGCCGTGCGCACTGTCGTTACGCTATAGAGGGGAGATAGAGGGGTTCTCTAAATAAGTACGCTGGCAGCCATTGCGCTACAGAACGCATGATATCGCAGTATTGCAGGTGAAATGCGCAGTGGTCGATACGAGATGAGGGATCCTTCAAAGATGACAAGCAGCGTGGTGCAGGATGGTCTATGGTGACGTCAATAGAAGACCACGCAAATAAATTTTGAACTCGGTAAGGGTAGATTATCGCCAGGAATTTGTTTCCTGGAACGGTGTGATTTGTCTCGGCTTTAGTAAGCGTGGAACTTGCATTTGTTCTGACATATTCAGGGAACCTAGTTTCACATTGAGCAAAGACAGCTCCGACGCAAATACCGCTGTCCTCCGTGTGTACATTTGTAGGGCTCGTAGGGTCGCAGTAGTTTGGTGTGAGAGAAGACGTCAACAAAACATGGAGCTTTATGAAAGCATCGTCAAGCACTGATGACCATGAGCTCATGGGTCCGTTATTTGAATCGAACTTTGTTAACGGCAATATGATAGTGGCGAAGTTTCAAATGAAGCATCAAAAATTGGGACAGTCTGATGAAACTGCGTATTTCTTCGACGAACGTAGGTTCGGAAAACTTGGCCAGAGCACACAGCTCGGCTGGATCTGCAGAATTGGATTTTATTTAAAATGCGATATTGTCTAGAATTGCGAGCTACCGTGCTGCAATTTGAGAATTATTTCTATGCAGCTGCATATATATATATATATATATATATATATATATATATATATATATATATATATATATATATATATATATATATATATATATATATATATATATATATATATATATATATATATATATATATATATATATATATATATATATATATATATATATATATATATATATATATATATATATATATATATATATATATATATATATATATATATATATATATATATATATATATATATATATATTATTCCCATACACAAGGACACAGAGGAAAGAGGGAGAGAGCAAGCTGGCAACTGCCAGCTGGAGGGGCACAAAGCCTGCTCACTCTTTCGGGAGGAAGATATAAACAGAGGAAAGAAAGAGGAAATAAAATGAGGATTGAAAAAAAAATGAGGAAGACTTCGACGAGTATGAGTAAAAAACAAAAATAAAAATAATAACAAAAGTATAACAAAATATATACACATAATAACGGACACCCATTTTGGGTTTTGGGAGATTAGCTAGCCAAGAAATTCACTACCTATAAGGACAAGTTATCACACAAGAGCTGTGCGAGTAATCAAATACAGATTGGTTAGAATAAGTTAGTGATGCTCATGTATATACTTCAGATCAAAACTGCGCTGATTTTTTCGAAAATTTTGCTATGGCAGCACAGAGGTCCCGCTGACAATGAACTGACTTCGTGTACAAGCCTCCTTTTATTTTTTTCTCACTATGCGAGACAGGTATCAGGAACACTGGCGGAGTTGGACAGCATCGCTGCCAAAATAGGCTGCGTAGAAACACCAAGGAGTTAGACGATAGTACGAGACGGTACATCTTGCAAAAAAACAAAAGTAGATTTTAACGTGGGTAACCCATTAGCTTCTCACGCCACCAGGAATATTCTTGCTGAAAAAAACGAAATATTTTAACGTTAACTAGGAATAAGTACTCTTTCTCGAGACAATGATAGAAAAAATAATTTGGCAGATTTTGACATTCAATAATACATTTACTAAAATGAATGTGATATTTTGTTTCAGCCAATAAGAAGCCTGAGCCACGTTGCAGCGTATCGCCGAAAGCTGGAAGGTGCTTCATCGCAAGGAAATACTACTATTTTGATGAGACAAAGAACGACTGTTTTCTATTTCCTAACAAAAAATGCGGCAGTAACAGAAACGCATTTTCAAGTTATAAGAGCTGTAAACAGAGATGTAGTTGTAAGTATTTACTACTTCAGCAAAATCTCTTCTGTCCTAATTCAGAGACTTCGCGGACGTCAAAAAAAAAAACCCGTGGTTACCGATTGACTGAGTGGGGGAACAGATAGTCGTGCTTAGAATATCGTAATTTTAATAACCGGGACATATGTCTCTCGGTTTTGCAAAGTTAATTTAGCGAGATAATTTGGCCATGGCTCCATTTACTTGCTTCCTTCCTTTATTAGGGTTGTTTTAAAAATGATGAGAATCTCTTTTTCTCGGTTTTCCGAAACCAGTATAGTGAAACCATTCAAGCGTGTTTCCATCGTTTAGTCAGTTAATTTAACCGAGCTTTAACTGTGCAAATATTGTCCGCCTTTTACAGATGTTGATTTAGAAGTAGAAAGCTATTGTGATTTGATAAGATTCACTAGATTACATTTCATATAATAGTAGCTACAGTTTCTTATTAAAACAATGTCCTAGAAAGAGTGCAGCAATTTTTTACGCTGTTTCAAGTTAATAACAAACGGACACAATATGCTCAAACTTTGTAAGTAATTTCGTAATTTTAGAATCTCATTTACAGAAAATGAAATATTCATCACCTAATAACCCTTTTTACGTTGAACTTTATTATGACACGGTGATAGGAAAAATGGCTGTGGTGTATTGATATTCTTACGAAAGAGAGACGCTGTATCGAAAAGGCTGTTGATGAAATATATTTCAAACCAGCAGTGGCAGCTGCGTGACCGGTAGATCAGACACTGAGCGGAGACCACTCTTTGTCCTCTTCATCAGGCACACACGTGCATCGTCCCACAAAATGTCACATGCATGTAGCATAATCCCCGGCGGCAGAAGCGGCACAGAAGCTCCGGGCGTCCATGACAAACTTGGGTTCAGGAAAGCTCGTGATGGCACGCATTTTCTCTGGGTCAGGCTGCACACCTGATGCGTCGACAAGGCGGCCCAACATCGTAATCTGCTGGCGGCCGAAGTGACATTTCGACGAGTTTAGTTGAAGGCCAGCAGTGCGGAAGATGTCGAGAACCACTGACAAACGCTGGAGGTGTGTCTCGAATGTAGGCGAATATACAAGGACATCATCCAGGTAGCACAGGCATGTTGACCACTTGAACCCTTGCAATAGCGAGGCCATGATACGCTCAAACGTGGCTGGGGCTTGCATAGCCCAAACGGCATCACCTTGAATCGGTGTAGGCCGTCAGGAGTTACAAACGCAGTCTTCTCTTGGTCTTTCTCGTCCACCGCAATCTGCCAATAGCCAAAAGGTAGGCCGATTGAAGAAAAGCATCGCGCGCCATGAAGACAATCGAGGGCGTCATCAATTCGGGGTAAAAAATAAACGTCCTTTTTTGTGATTTGGTTAAGATGACGGTAATCGACGCAGAAGCGCCACGTGTCACCTTTCTTTCTAACGAGCACAACTGGAGATGCCCAAGGGCTCGAGGAGGTTTCAATAATTCCTTCGGCTAGCATTTTGTTGACTTCTTTTTGAAATAGGTTACGCTCTGTGGCAGACACCCGGTATGGTCGGTGGTCAATGGGAGGAGAATTACCAGTATTATTTCGGTGCTTCACGAGGGAAGTCTGAACGAGTGTACTGGTATCGGTATCAAATATGTCGTGGTAGGAAGCCAGAAGGCGGAATGGGGCGTCGGATTGCTCAGATTTGAGTTTCGGTTCGATCATAGGGCGCAAGGTCGCATCGAGGGATGTGGAATCCTGCGGGCGACATGGAAGATTGGAGGATGCGTCCGCCGCAAAAGCGGTGGCATGGCTCTATTAAGGGTCGAAGCTTGGCGACTGAAATTCCGTGTGGTAGTACTTTTCGCATGAAACCGAAATTGACAATGGGCAGACATGTTCGGCTAGAGGCCATGGTTACGACAGTGTGTGGCACAGTGATGTCGCGCGCCAGGAGAACATCTGCAATAGGTGTGACGACATAATCACCATAGACAATGGGTGAACTTGCTGCCAATTGAATGAATTTGGGGGCTTTTGGTGGTATCCGACAGAGGTCTGTGGTACAGAGGCTTTGCAGCAGCTCGGGGCGAGAATCTAGAAGAAGAGGAAGTACTAAACAGAGAGTGCTAGTGGAACTGTCAATCAGGGCAGAATGCGTCGATAAGAAGTCCATCCTGAAGATGAGGTCATGAGAGCAATCGTCGAGCACGGTAAATAAAATAGGCACATGGCGGCCGGCAACGCTAATACGAGCGGTAAACGTTCCAATGACGGCCACAGTTCCACCATCGCCGACATGGACGGCTTGTGTTGCGGCAGGCGTGAGTACTTTTTTGTGACGGCGACAGAGACAAGCACTGATTATAGACAGCTGAGCTCTAGTGTCAACTAAAGCCGTGAAGGAAAGACTGTCCACATGCACTTGCAGTAAGTTCTTATTAGTAGGTAGCGTCAACGGAGAATCAGGGTCAGTCGCACTTGATGCTGCACTACCTCCAGGACCTGCATAATCTAGTTTTCCATCCGGGAAGATCCATAATTAGTCGGCGATGGATAGCGGCGGCGTTGTGGTGACGGAGAACGCCGGCGTTGCGGTGATGGTGAATGGCCGGTAGAACGGCTGTTAGGTGCGTCGAAAGCAGGATACTCATGGCTGGGCGAATTCCGACGGGGGTCCGCGTATGGCCAAGGAGATGAAGAAAATTGGCTCCAAATGAGGGGGGGGGGGTTTGTCCAAGTGCTGCGGCAGTAGCGAAAGACATGGCCAACTAGGTGACAGTGGAAGCTGATTGGCTTGTCATCTGCTGTTCTCCAATCCGTCAGATTGCGGGATCGGGGCAGAGGGTGTGAGTCGTGGCGTGGTGCATTTATTGGCATCGGTCTGTAGTCCATTCGGGAGACAGAGCAGGTGACAGGAAAACCAAGGTTAGCAATTTCTTGCCGCACGACTGCCTGAATAACTGACACCGCCAGAGGTGTTTGCACGGTACCCTGGTCGAGTGGAAGTGCATGAAATGGCGTCGGACGGGCCGCCTCAAGCTCATGCCGAACGATGCGTGTGACATTCTCGTGCAAGGGTGGTGCGGCACCGAGATCGGTACAGGTTGACGTGATAGCCGCGTTAGAGAGCCGTGAAAATTGAGGATGAACTCGGCGGTTTTTTGGCCATTTCGAAGCGGCGGCATTCCTTAATTATGATATTGACGGTCATGACGCTGTTGTAGACGAGCAAGTTTAAAGCGTCGTCCGCGATGCCCTTGAGTATGTCGCCTGCCTTGTCGCTCTCGGTCATTTGCTCGTCCACTTCTCGGCCCAACGCGAGCGCGTCCTGTATGTACGAGACATACGGCTCGGTTGATGACTGTACTAGGGTGGCGAGTTCTTGTCGTGCGGCCGTTTGTCGACCGGACGGGTCCCCAAAGATGTCAGGCAGTCGCTCCTTGAAGATGTCCCAGCTGGTGAGCTCGGCCTCCTGAGCGTCGAATCATACACGCGGGTTGCCATCCGAGTAAAAGATTACGTTGGCGAGCATCATGATAGGGTCCCATCGGTGAGACAGGCTAACGCGCTCGTACATGCGGAGCCAGTAATCGACGTCAAGGCCAGGCTGGGCGGAGAACATACCGAAATCACGGGGGTGGGGCATCGCAAGGTACGTAGTAGCTGGCGCTCTAGCTGATGAGGGTGACGGGTTGTTATCATTAGAAGCCATGGATGGAGGCTGGACGGGGCGGCCACTGCGAAGCTTTGTGGTGAGGACGGGGAACGTTCCACCTCAACCAAATATGTTACAGAAGAGAGACGCCGTATCGTTGAGGCTGTGGATGAAATATATTTCAAACCAGCAGCAGCAGCGGCGTGACCGGTAGACCAGACACCAAGCGGAAACCACTCTTCATCCTCTTCATCAGGCACACATGCGCATCGTTCCACAAAATGTCACATGCATGTAGCAATATAGGTACAAAAAAATAGTGTGAAAAAAGTTTCATCAAAATTAAGCTTTTGTTTATTGAAAAAAAGTGGTACTCATATGTCCCCCTGGCTAATGAGAGTGTTTTTCAAAAGTGGAAAAACACGGTAGCATATTAGCGTGAAGGCACCATATCGCAATTGCTTCAACGGGTATTTGAAATGAAATGACTAAAACAAGAAGTGCCAAGCCTTGCAGTTGTACCTTTTGTGAGCCTTCATAGCACTCTGTTTTGTTCCTTTAAAGCTTACTTAAAAGCAAGCAGCAACCGTTATTTATTTCTTATTTGGTTATTCTTATTACTGGCAAAACTGTCTAGCACAGCTGTAGTCTTTCAATATGTGCATACTTTTCAAAAGGTGTACGATATAAGAAAAAAAACCGGCATACCTGGGAATCGACATTATGCGAAGCATGCGAAGGAAAGGTGACCATGTTACAATTTGTTTTGTTGAACGGCACGGCATGAAGTGACACCTTATATATCAACAAACGTTTCACGCACAGACATATGTTGAAGAGTTGCAGATGTTTATATAACCAGTTCTTTGCACTTGCGCAACGATGCAAACTCGAACATGCGTATTAGCAACACTAGAAGCTGATATGAAGCGCTGATGCTCATGAGGATGCTGGCCTTGGACACTGCTACACAAATCAACTTCAGCGCATGGCAACTAACCCGAATTGACGTTAACCCGACGTGACGGCTGTATCAAAGGGGTACATATTGTGACGACGTGGGATCAACGAGCACACAAAGTTCCTTGAACAAATACGCTTTATCGATCGCAGGAAAAGGACTGCAACGACTTCTTCGTCTTTTGCACTCGGTCAAGCGCACTCGCGCTGCTTCGTTCTCGCCATCCCTCGCACATACGCGCGGCATTATTTTCCCTTAAAAAAAGCGTCGCCCCAATGTTAAACGTTCGAGAAGCAAGTCGAAACCAAAACTGCACAGTTAGTCACTGAAAATAAAATTTTATCCGAATCACGTGGACAATTTTTTGTCTGCGGCGCTTCGAACACTGCACAGCGTCCGGAACAACGTCGTAGTTGACGTCACTGATGCGTCAGCGAGCCTTGTAGGGTCCGAAGTATCTTCGCAACAGCTTTTCGGAGAGCCCACGCTGATGAATAGATGTCCAGACCCATACTTTGTCGACAACGTTGTATATGACGGGTCTGTGCTGCAGGTTGTAATGTTTGGCATCGTCATCTTGTTGTTTGGTGATTCGCAACCTGGCAAGTTGTCTGGCTTCTTCTGCTAGCTGGGTAAGCTCTCCAGCGTCCGTCTCATTGCCGTCATTTTCATGAGGGAGCACTGCGTCCAACGTTGTCGTAACCTCGCGTCCGTAAAGGAGACTGAAGGGTTTCTTCCGAGTGGTCTCCTGACGAGCCACCTTGTACGCGAACGAGACGTAGGGCAAAATGACGTCCCAGTTCTTGTGCTCTACATCTACGTACATGCTTATAATCGAAGCCAGGTTATTATTGAGGTGTTCGGTGAGCTCGTTCGTCTGGTGATGGTACACCGTTGTTTTCCTGTGAGCTGTACCACATATTCGGAAAATGGTGTCCAAAAGCTCGGCCATGAACGCAGTACCTCTGTCGGTGATGACTATTGCGAGAGCACCGTGTCTTAAGACGATGGCTTTGATGAAAAATTGCGCCGCTTCAGCTGCTGTTGCCAGCGGCAGAGCGCCTGTTTCCGCGTATCGGGTCAGGTAATCCGTGGCGACAATTATCCACCCGTTTTCAGTGAAAGACTTCGGGAGGGGGCCCAGAAAATCCATGCCAATTTGTGCGAATGGTGTCACCGGCACTCAGACAGGCTGCAGCAGGCCAGCTGGTTTGATGGATGGTAGCTTGTGACGCTGGCAATTTAGACATGCCCGCACGTAAGTTTGGACAACTTTGGCAAGTCTTGGCCAGTAATAGTTCTGCCTTATCCTCGCCAATGTTCTTGCGTAACCCAAGTGACCAGCGGGAGGTTCGTCGTAGCAGGCTTGCAGTACCTCACAGAGAAGCGAAGAAGGAACGACAAGCAAGTAGTTACTGCCAGCGGGTGAAATGTTCCTCTTATAAAGAACGTCATTTCGCAAGCAGTACCACGTAAGCCCTCTCGCAAATAACTTCGGCACGCTATTCGTTCGCCCTTGCTGGTAATTTATGAAAGAAAGCAGTTCAGCATCGTCACGCTGCTGTTGAGAAAAGACGGCAGTGTTCACAATTCCCAGAAAGGCCGTGTCGTCATCGTAGCTGTCCGGGGACGCCGTCTCAACAGGAGACCGAGAAAGACAGTCAGCATCGGTGTGTCGTTTTCCCGACTTGTAGGCAACAGTGAAGTCAAATTCTTGGAGCCGAAGACTCCAACGTGCAAGACGGCCAGACGGATCTTTCAAGTTGACTAACCAACAGAGAGAGTGGTGATCGCTGATAACGGTGAATGGGTGGCCGTACAAATAAGAACAAAACTTCAGGACTGTTCATACCATTGCGAGACATTCTTTCTCCGCCGTAGTGCAGTTAGCTTCCGCTAGGGACAGCCTCCTGTTGGCGTAGGCGATCACCTTATCGTTCTTGTCCTTCGACTGTACGAGTACTGCTCCAAGACCCACATTACTAGCGTCTGTGTGAAGTACTGTTGGCGCATCTTCATCGAAGTGGGCCAGAACAGGGGGTGTTTGCATGCACTGACGAAGCTCGTGAAACGCCCGCTGTTGGTCTTCGCCCCATACGGAAGGGGGTTTCTTCACGAGTAAGCTTTGTCAATCGCCATGCGATGCGCGAAAAATTAGCAATAAACCACCGGTAATAAGCACAGAGTCCCAAAAAACGTCGCACTGATTTTTTGTCTGATGGCGTCGGGAACTTTGCCACAGCGGCAATTTTATCTGTGTCAGGTCGGATCCCCTGGCTGCTCACAACGCGACCGAGGAATTGAAGTTCATGGAAGCCGAAGTGGCACTTTTCAGGTTTTAGAGTAAGACCGGCCAAGCGTATTGCTTCAAAAACTGCTTCGAGCCTTCGTTGTATATAGTGTTCCTCGAAAGTCGCCGAAAAGACAATAACGTCGTCGAGGTACACCAAGCAGGTTTGCCACTTAAGTCCCGAAAGAACTGTGTCTATGAGACACTGAAATGTTGCTGGGGCTGAACAAAAACCGAAAGGAAGTACCTGAAATTCATAAAGTCCATCGGGTTTAACAAAGGCGGTCTTCTCACGATCTCTCTCATCCACTTCAATTTGCCAGTAGCCGCTTTTTAAGTCCATGGACGGAAACTAGCGTGCGTTTCGTAGTCTATCCCATGAATCATCAATACGCGGCAGAGTGTAGACGTCCTTCTTTGTGATCTGATTGAGCTTCCGGTAGTCGACTGGAATATGTAATGTTTATTAAATTGGGTAGGCAGCACTGCAACCACTATTGATGTTTCACGAAGACCAGCGTCATTCCTAAAGTAATTCAGAAACCTGGCGTAGCTCTCTAATAAAGTTCTTCATTGCCACGCAGAATATTTAGGTTCGATTCCAGCTGAGACCCTGAAACTTACTCTTCACATTCGTCGGGTTGACACTACAAAGGTCGGGTATTTGTTATCGCCCGCACGCTGTATTTGTCCATGTGTGTTTTGGTCGTTCCTGGGTAAACACTAAGTGTCTCCTGCGGGACATGCCCGCATACCAGTGGCCCATACCCGCCCGTGAGCATGTGGTACTGTCTGGCGGGGAGTGTTTGACGTTGTACGTGACGAGATTGTGACAGTATTCATGTCTTCACCAGCACGTCAGTTTTGTTGAACCATCTCACCCTCCCGCGATAATCTTGATTCACGCCAGGTTTAGGGGGTGACCATAAGAGCACCCAAGCGTAAGCGGCTCGATAGATAGATAGATAGATAGATAGATAGATAGATAGATAGATAGATAGATAGATAGATAGATAGATAGATAGATAGATAGATAGATAGATAGATAGATAGATAGATAGATAGATAGATAGATAGATAGATAGATAGATAGATAGATAGATAGATAGATAGATAGATACGCTCAAAGTAGCTGAAGTTAAGTCAGAAATGCTTCGCATTAAAAAAATTTCAACCTTATATCCGCAATTTTTCTGAAGGATGAACGGGCGATTTCACCGGGAAATTTCCAGATGCACTTATAGGTCAAGTTAGTATACAAATTCACGAAAACACATGATGAACGTAACTTAAGATGACCTCTCGGAAAACCATAAAACAGGAAATCCGGCATTCGGATTAGAAGCTTTTATCTGTATAAAAAAGAGGAAAATTAAGAAGCTATCATAAAGAAACTGATCGAACTTCATTGACAATGTAACACTACTTAGGTTCTTTAAAAGCTCGATTAAAAAGCTTCTCTTGAGACTAAGACCTTAGTATAATGTGAGAAAATCAGAGCCGCACTAAGTGCGACGGGTGATGTGAAACATTTTTTAGGAAAAGTGGGACGTATGTGTCCCACTGTCACACTAAACGTCACGGAAGAATATGACAGTGAAATACGAATGAACGGAAAGGATTGTGCTTAAGAGATTTTCGAATATCTCAGAGCATTTTCATCTTTTGCTTCCAAGCAAATACCAGTACAATACGAAACAGTAATCTAAACATTTGAAAACCATTTGCTCCATTTTTTTATGAAATGGCAAATTAGTTCTGTCATATACCTAAAACACTCGCCAGTATAATTTCATAGAGTTCACTTTCATTTTACGTTTGGAGAACCTGCTGAATTCGTTATTTATTGATGTTTCGTTTTTTTTCCCACAGACAACAAAGCTGCGCTGCCTTGCGCCACATGCGGACAACAGATAAGCAATCAGCTGCCCTCCGGAGCATTTCCTGGTCCCGTCATACCACCGGGAAGTCAGGGGCTACCAGGCCAAGGTTTTCGACCAACAGTATCTGGGCAAACAGCCCATGCGGGTCTGCCTGCCAATATCAGCACGCCAAGCCTGCCTGCGTAACCTGTACCAGCGAATCAAAATTCCCTCCCCGGGTCAGGCATCTCGCTCCTCAATTAGTACCACTAGTCCAGCTACTTCACTTATAATCTACCACGACGCAGCACATCTGTTCAATTAAAAGGATTGGCCAGCGCACTATGCCTACCCTACTGAATGGTATTTCTTCTAATCCCAGCTGCCTGCTGAACTCAACTAACAAGACCTACACTATCTGCCCGGATAAACTAGTAGGCCTAGCACGCCTAACGCGCAGATGGAACCTGCCCAACCTTGCACATCACCTGTAGCCGGCTACACCAGTTGGCGCACTGTCCCAATTATACAGCTTTCTAATGCACTACAGGGCACAGAACTATTGCAAAGCAGCAGCCTTTGTTTATCCACACAAACTGGTAGTTGAGGTTGGGGGAAAATGTTTTTGTCGCCCCTTGCTACAGTTCTTTTACATAGATTCGACCAGGTCTACTGAGATAAATTAGAGTAAACACATTAATTTGATTTGTTGTGGGTGTTAAAGTCCCGAAACCACTATATGATTAGGAGAGACACCATAGTGGAGGAATAAAAAATTTTGACCGTCTGGAATTTTCCAACTTCCAGCCA
Organism: Rhipicephalus microplus; assembly: GCF_043290135.1. Taxonomy (NCBI): domain Eukaryota; kingdom Metazoa; phylum Arthropoda; class Arachnida; order Ixodida; family Ixodidae; genus Rhipicephalus; species Rhipicephalus microplus. The sequence continues at coordinate 170,227,386 of NC_134705.1, forward strand.
AGTCGAAGCACACGGAAAGTTCAATTGTATGTTCTATAGAATGCCCACTACTTTTTTGTAGTATAGTTTCTGTACTGATTCTGCAAATATTCATAATGTATTCAGAGAAAATATTGCATACAAGAAGGAGTGAGTAGAAACATGAGAAATAGTGTTGCCATATATAGCCGGAATATTCGGCAAAAAAGAAGTGTAAAAAAATTTCATGCTCTTGATGAAAGCTTTATGTTAAAGAATATGTTACAATAAATGTGCATGTCAATATTACCTTTTAATTCAAACAAGGTCATTATGTTGTGCCTAGTAGAGAATCTCTAAAGCAAAAAACCTGAAAAAGAGAATGCGAGTCAACTTAATACCAATTCAGTAAAAAATGGACGTACAGTCTTGAAGAGGCGCTGCAACACTTTTTGAGCATGGTCAGAAAACGCTGCCAATCGGTAGTACGGTCTCCCGAGAACACGCGAGCTAATTAATATGTGCAACCCGTGGTCTGTAATTCACAATAAATTAGCGAAGTCAGCTGAAAATATCTTTTTTCTTCTCTCGACAAATGACCGAAGACGCTCAAAAATCACTCGTAGAAGACAATTTATCAATCATTGGCTGATATGAACATGGTGGACTCGCAGATCACAGGGATCACCGTTGGAGGCCGTGACTTGTCCACGCGTGCGCGCGTGATCGCACAAACAAAACTGCGTAATAGAAGAAAAAAAAACAGTGCACAAAATCATGAATTGCACGCAACGTTTTTTTTTTTTTTGTCCCCGACATCTCTTTTTGCTTAGCTCCTAGTACTTTCATTGGGAAAAGAGAAGAGAGAATGCGTTTGCATCGTGGGACAAAACCTTTGTAACTCTGCTCGTACTCGACAGATTCTTAAAATATTTGCGGCATTAAATTCGTGAGGGTATACGTTTTTGTAGTGAATCCATTCTATGGGTACTCGGAAAAGTGTTTCAGGTTCCTTTTCAGGTAAACTTCAGTGGTCATCACTAACAGCTAAGAATATTTTCTTGGGCAGTCTAACGGCGTATCATTGCTTCAGTTTGCTAATTCATAAATTTCTGCGCACCTCTAATGAATGATGCATGAGTTGTCTTACGAAGAGTTTCGGTATTACTACCACAAACAGTTTTAACCAAATGTTTATAAAGATCTCTTAATTTTACAATTGTTTTTTATTGTCGACTCAGCATAGCGCGTTTACCTATTTCTCAGCTCAGGCTTAAAAGAAGCGTTGGTCAGTGCGGTTACAGAAAAATGACGATGAATAAAGCGTAAAGGAAAGTGCATCAAACTAAAAACAAAGGAAATTGTGCATTGTAAGGGAAGATATAAGGACTACAAGCAAATGCAGTAAAAGATAATATCCGCCATGCTAAAATGTTGCGGTTACGCTATTCAACTGCTGATCCGAAAATGGCGTGGTCATCTCGGTCGCAACAATTGCATTTTTTGGAGGCGATATGGTAGAGGACTGCGTACAGTTCGATGCCAGCACACTTTAAAAGAACACCAGATGGCCCGAATTACTGTAGCCTTTCACCACGACGTTTATCATAATTAGTTTGTAGTTTAGGTGGAATAATTCCTAGATACCTTATTTGTAGTGGTAGTAAAAGAAAGCGAGAAAAAAACATTTTAACAGAAAGACAGCAGAGAAATGGCCATAGTTCAAGAAATTCGGCAGGATGTATCAATAAACTCATTTGATCAGGAAGGTCGTTCTATAGTGAGATGGCACGGGGCAATAAAAAATTTTTAATGACTGTGTATGGCCGAAAATTTGCTTGAAGCTGAGATTATAGTAAAGTCGACTCAATGTACGTGAAGGTATTTCAAGCGAGATGCGACTGGTCCACGATTATGGTGGTGCTCAAGAAAGAGGCACAGAAGGTTAGGAGAGTGGTAGGAAATAGAGTGAGTATGGGCCATATCGAGTATAAATTTGGTAATAATAGAATTACGATGATACTTTAATGTTATGGAGCGGGATTCCCGGTTCTGTATAGATTTTAGTTTTCTATAGAGAATAGTTAACGAAGAGATTAACTCGATGAAGCATATTTCAGTTGTGGCCGAAGAAATGTTTGAAAGGTCTGTTGACGAATTGCGCATGGGGAGTAATGCAGATTTTGATGGAGGAATGCAAACTTTCCGCTGGATTTTGCGCATTTATTCTCGACGTGAGTACACAGGGCAGGATTGGTACAAACGTGAACACCCCATTGTTTGTGAATAAATGCACTTGGACAATAAACTGCTTTATAAACTACGCAAATAATCACAAAAAGTCGTACGGAGGAAGATACGTTACAAGACAAACTGATTATGGACAATATGACTACGATATATATCCAAGCGTTCATGTTTTGCTCTTTGGGTAGGACACCCAACTTCTCTTTGTATGACCAGAGCTCTCAAATCCAGAAGCATCGTAAAAATGTATATGGTTAATGAATTATTTTATTATTTCTAATTGATTTTGTGACAAAAAAACATTGTTTTCTCGCTGAGTTAGCAATGAAATCTATTCGCGAAACCCGTCGGGGTAGGTTCGTCAGGGTAGCTTAGTTCGCGATAGTTGAAAAAGCTGGAAGCCTATGCGCCCATATCAAAGTGCACATCAAAGAAACGCCGGTTGTCAAAACTGATTTTTTGTCCCCTTCCTTTCCTTCTACGACGTTTCTTATAATTATGCGATAGCTTAAACAATAAAAACAAACCAATTATTAAATGGAAAGCGACCCACGTACGTAGGGGTAGGCGCATATCAAGAACTCCGTGTGGATGAGTGAATGGTATGGATGAATATATGAACTTTATTAGATTATTCGAAACTCCTTAGCCCGTTGCGGGCCACTCAAGTCGGAACAGAAATACCAAGTATCTCTGCTGCATCGCGGGCATGTTGGACGGCCCATAACTGTTGTTGGAGACCTGAACTGATAAGCACCCTCCCATTTTGATGGCGTGTTGACTTCACCGCAGCGTAACGTGAGGCACCATGGTTAAAATTGATACGAGTATCTCAGTATTGGTTGCCGCATAATAAGTTTTCTGGTTTTCACCACATAAAAGCTGATTAAATAGTGTTATATACATATACATTGTAGAATAAGACGGTGTAATAATTCTGGCTCTGTAGCACCCCCACTCCTGCATGGGCCCATTTGTGGCCTGCAGTATTGTACAATAAATAAAAATTAAATAAAAATAAAATAAATACAGGGGCATATTTAAACGAGTGCTTCTGCAATGAGGTTCCGCGGAGCTGAATTAGGAGTTATCTGATGCCATCGTCGCGATAAAGAAAATTGTTTTTCGAGGAAAGTTTTACCTATTCCTAGTTCCGGGTCCTGCTCGAAGAACTACATACAGAAATAAAAGGGCCCCATTTCACACCACCTGATCTGCTGTATTATTGTAAGTCACCCCTCTGCCCCCTCCCTTCACTTAACCCATGTTGTCACAACAAGAGACCCAGCATGATTTTCATCAGCCATATATTGACGGCTAAATACCTCGGCTCTAAACCGAAAGAGCAGGCTGAGGCCATCTGAATAATAAGGCCACTGCTGACCTTCAGCGTTGAATAAGCACACTAATTACATATAGTGAGGTTTGTGACCAGGCTAGCCAGAGAAGATTCATGTAAGCTCCGTGACAGAGAGTGTGATGTATGCTATTATAACATATATTGAGGCGGCGCATCCAATTGTGAAAAGAAGTTATTGAAAAGTTGCGAAGCATTCAGATGACGGCAACCCGTTCATGCGTCATTGAAATTTGCCACATAAAAAGAAACACGCTTTCATCGTAAGGACAGAGCGAACAATGCGATAGCAACAAATTGTAATACGATACGAAGTAAGACTGGTAGCTAACTCTTTTAGATATGATCTCGTGGAACTCCACAAAATGCTAGTGTAAGCGAGTAAAGCCGCTCCAGAGAAAACTTTGAACCAACGAGCTGTCACACGTATCAAAAGGATATTGATTGCACTAACATAAAAAAAAAAGTTCACATGCTGCTCGGTCACTGAGCACGACTTCCTTTCTGCAGTTAATTAATGCTGCAGCGAATGACGAGATGACTTCCGCTATGCTTTTTCTAGCCGTATGCGGTCGCAACGTCACACTTGATACAAATGTATCAGGCAGGGCTCTTTCGAGTGCAGTGGGTTGCACGAGATTTTCGCGTCTGCAGATCCCGAGTTTCACCAAACTCGGGCGATCCTGCAGAGCACCCCAGGATTCTGCGTGGAAGTTCAGTATTCTGCCATAAAGCCGTGCCTGTGCTTTGACGAGTTTTCGAAAAATTACTCGCACTACATGCACATTGCAACTTTAAGTTAGAAGACGGAACTGCTCAAGTCGACAATGGCACCAACACCGCAATTTTAGGGCACAGGCTTTATAGTCCTGTCACTCAAAATATTACTCGGGAATATCAGTCTTACCAGCAACCATGTACTAAGAACGGGTGCAAGCAAGCGCCCAAGTATATTCATATAAATATGCTATAATGTCATCTGAAACACAGATGTAGTGATGAACGTGTTCTTTCAAAATAAAAGTCACTGTTCTTTCTTGTTCAAAACGTTTTTATAAAGATACTGACATGCTGAGGATGATAACAGGTGCACGTGAAAAATAGCGTTTCAACGTTTAGTCGCGTATTATAATTCAGGCGAAGCCCTCACATCTCTTATCAAACTCAAAACTCGACTGTATATGGCCCCCAAACGAGTCATATAAAAATTGCCACAATGTGAAAACTTCACAACAACACGTCACATCTCATCAAAACTTGTGACGCCACCATGGCTTCACAATATGACGTCATCATGCCCCCAAGCAGCACCGTGTGGTGTCAACGTCACGTCATCGTTGCGTTTGTGAATGACGTCACAAAATAGCCTCATCACATGTCATCGTCGAGTGATCAAACGACGGCTTATTAGAAAGGCACTATAACCATGATTTTCTAGCGCAGAACATCAAATAAATGTTTTGTTCACTCTCGCCACACGCAGGACCATCGTCTTTCGACGACATTTGCAGATTAACATGCAGATATGGGGGCCAATTTTTTTTCTCGCAATCGTTTAACTGCAACAGTAGTATCTGCTGTGATTTCGAGGGGTGCTCAAAAGCGTGCGCCACGATGCACTTTGCCAACTTCGCAGCAACCTCGCACGAAGACCGTGACGACGCTGTTAACATTGTAGCAAGTAACCAACATTGTAACAAGCTACCCTCCAAGCAACAGCGGCGATGGCGTAGTGGTTAGAGCATCCGCCTCGCATTCAAGAGGTCCGTGGTTCAAATCCTGGTGCCGCTCAGTTCCCAACCGGATTAAAAAAAAAAAATCCGCGTGTTGATGGAACTGCACTAAGAGGCCCGGGGTGCGGCCTCACCGGTAACCACCGCCGGGAACGCACTCCCTCACCAGAGAAGGATTGGCCACCCTGGTGCAGTATCTTGCCACTACCCCCCACATGCATACGTCAAAGAACTGACGGCCCTCAGTCCCCAGCAGCTGCGAAGCAACTGACCACGGCGCTGGTCAGAATTGCAACGCTGCAGAGGGTGCTAAGAATCTCTAGATCCGGACAGGCCGCCGTTGGAACCTGAACTTGGCAACGTTTACCGTTAGAACCTTATCTAGTGAGGGAAGTCTAGTATGTACTATTCGAGGAACTAGAGGGTCTTAAATGGGATATCATAGGGCTCACTGAGGTTAGGAGGACAGATGACGCCTATACGGTGCTACGGAATCGGCACGTCCTTTGCTATCGGGGCTTGGCAGATAGAAGAGAACTGGGAGTGGGGCTCCTAGTTCACAGAAACATAGCTGCCAACATAGAGGAACACTATAGCATTAATGAAAGGGTGGTAGGTATCGTAATTAAACTGAATAAAACATACAAAACGAAGGTAGTACAGGCTTACGAGCCTACATCCAGCCATGATGACGCTTCAGTTGAAAGCTTCTATGAAGACGTGGAATCGGCAATGAGTAAGGTAAAAACACAGTATACTATAGTGATGGGAGACTTTAATGCAAACATAGGAAAGAAGCAGGCTGGAGGCCAGGCAGTAGGAGATTACGGCATCGGTACTAGAAACGCCAGAGGAGAACTACTAGTAGTATTCGCAGAACGCAATAATTTATGGATTTTGAATACCTTCTACCGAAAACGAGAAAACCGCAAGTAGACATGGAGGAGCCCTAATGGCGAAAATAAGAACGAAATAGACTTTATAATGAGTGCCCACCCAGGCATCGTGCCGGATGTGGAAGTGGTTGGCAATGTACGATGCAGTGACCATAGAATGGTACGGTCTCGAATTCGCCTAGACATGAAGAAGGAACGACAGAAACTGATACGCAAGAAGCCAATCAATGAGCTAGAACTGAGAGGGAAAGTACAGAAATTCAGAGTGTCGCTGCCGAACAGGCACTCGGCCCTTTGTGAGGAAACCAACCTTAGCGTAGATACAATGAATGATAATCTGACGAGTATCGTTAAGGAGTGTGCAGTGGAAGTTGGAGGCAGGGTACTTAGACAGGACACTGGCAAGCTTTCCCAGGAAACGAAGAACCTAATTAAGAAGCGTCAAATCATGAAAGTGTCAAGTACAACATACAAAATAGAACTGGCAGAGCTTTCGAAGTTGATTAATAGACGTAAGGTATGCGATGTAAGAAGTTATAACATGGAGAGAATTGAACATGCTCTGAAAAACGGAATAAGCGTCAAAGCAGTGAAGAGGAAACTTGGGATAGGCAAAAATCGGATGTATGCACTAAGGGACAAAGAAGGCAAAATAACTACCAGTATGGATAGGGTAGTTAAAATAGCGGAGGAGTTTTACAGAGATCTGTACAGTAGCCGAGACAACCACGACCTTAATACTATAAGAACTAGCAGTAACCCAGATGACACCGCACCAGTAATGATAGAAGAAGTCAGAAAAGCTTTGGAGAGCATGCAAAGAGGCAAAGCTGCGTGTGAGGATCAGGTAACATCAGATCTGCTGAAAGATGGAGGACAGATTGTGTTAGAAAAACTAGCCACCCTGTTTACGAGGTGTCTCCTGACGGGAAGAGTACCAGAGTCTTGGAAGAACGCTAACATCATCTTAATACATAAGAAAGGAGATGACAAGGACTTGAAGAATTACAGGCCGATCAGCTTGCTCTCTGTAGTATACAAGCTATTTACAAAGGTAATTGCTAACAGAGTAAAGAAAATATTAGAGTTCAATCAACCAAAAGAACTAGCAGGATTTCGAACAGGCTACTCAACAATTTACCACATTCATACTATCAATCAGGTAATAGAGAAATTCTCAGAGTATAACCAACCACTATACATAGCCTTCATAGATTACAAGAAGGCGTTTGATTCAGTAGAAATATCAGCTGTCATGCAGACACTGCGGAATCAGGGCGTAGATGAAGTATATATAAACATTCTGGAAGAAATCTACAGGGGATCAACTGCTACCATAGTGCTTCATAAAGAAAGCAACAGAATACCAATCAAGAAGGGTGTAAGGCAGGGGGACACAATCTCCCCAATGCTATTTACCGCGTGCTTACAGGAGGTTTTCAGAAGCCTAGAATGGGAACAGTTAGGGATAAGAGTTAATGGAGAATACCTTAGTAACCTGCGCTTCGCCGATGACATTGCATTGCTAAGTAACTCAGGGGACGAATTACAAACTCATGATTACAGAGTTAGACAAGGAGAGCAGAAAGGTGGGTCTTAAAATTAATCTGCGGAAAACGAAAGTAATGTACAACAACCTCGGAAAGGAGCAGCGCTTCGAGATAGGTAATAGTGCACTTGAAGTTGTAAAAGACTATGTTTACTTAGGGCAGGTAATAACCGCAGAGCCGAACCACGCGATTGAAGTAACTAGAAGAATAAGGATGGGGTGGAGCACGTTTGGCAAGCACTCCCAAATTATGACAGGTAGATTGCCACTGCCCCTCAAGAGGAAGGTATATAACAGCTGTATCTTGCCGGTACGGAGCAGAAACCTGGAGACTTACAAAGAGGGTTCAGCTTAAATTGAGGACAATGCAGCGAGCAATGGAAAGAAAAATGGTAGGTGTAACCTTAAGAGACAAGAAGAGAGCAGAGTGGATTAGGGAACAAGCGGGGGTTAAGGATATCATAGGTGAAATAAAGAAGAGCAAATGGACATGGGCTGTGCATGTAGCGCGTAGACAGGATAACCGCTGGTCATTAAGGGTAACTAACTGGATTCCCAGAGAAGGGAAGCGGGTTAGGGGGAGACAGAAGGTTAGGTTGTCAGATGAGATTAAGAAGTTTGAGGGTATAAATTGGCAGCAGCAAGCACAGGACCGGGTTAACTGGCGGAACATGGGAGAGGCTTTTGTCCTGCAGTGGACGTAGTCAGGCTGATGATGATGATGATGATGATGATGAAGATGATGATGATAACCGCATGATCTGAAGGCAGCACGAACCCACATTTTTAGCGGAAAGCTCTCGCTTAACGCAATAAAAAATTTATTGACAAGACAAATGACATGTTTTTCGTCTTCCAATCGTCTTAGATCTATCAGAGACAATGTGTCTATTTACCAGTCCGATAACTTGTCATTTATCATACCTTTGCTTCCGAACAAGCATCACCTTTCCACGTGTGAGACAAAGTGAAAGCTCATAATGGTGCGTGGCAATAACAGTCGCTCGTAAGCAACTGTACAGCTCACACATGAACGTCAACTTTTTCAACTTTCTCCTAGACGACTTTTAGGATCTGTCTCACTAATAACTGATAATTTCAGCAAGAACAACGCAACACAAACCTCAGCGGCAAAAGCGCCGACCCGGCACGCCTATGGGCTGAAGTACAAAGAGTATGGTAGCGCTTGAGCCTCGATACGTGGACGACGTCACTATGGTTAGGAGTGGCGACGTGGTTGTGGGTTAAGTCAAGACAATTTCTTACGTAACGTCGGTTACCTTTCGAAGCGCACGGTATGGGCCCGTGATATTCTGTCAGAAAGGCTGACGCGTCGCGTTGGGGAACAGAGGATAACGAGGAAACCCGGTGGAAATAGTTATTCGCGATGCTGCACGTCGTAACGCGCCTACTGTGTTTGTTGAGAAGCCGTCAGCCCGTTGCGGCCAAGCTGAAATAGTAGTAACAATATTACCGCAACAATATTATAGGCAAAATGGCTGCGTGTGTGTACACGGACACAATTGAAGTGAAAAGTGCTTCAGAAACGATGCTTCTCGTCACCTGTGTTTTTCACGTAGCCTTGTGTCTGGCAGTACCGAATGCCACTATCTAGTTCCAACGTTCTGGCGCTATAAAAGAAGTTCTCATTTCAAACAATAGGCAATAAATATTTGCCTTGAACTCTGCTATCATTGTTATTACGCTTCGCATAAGAAAACTGTTGAACTCTTAGAATACGTTAAAGAACAGTGATCCAGCGATGCGGCCGCTCTACAACAGCTGCCTTCTCCTTGTCTTGTCTTTTTGCGGCGTTCATGGTAAGTGATAATGTGTTGCTTTCAAAAAGCATCCTATCATTGCAATATATTTTCTATTATTAAAATCGCAGGCTCTTGTTACTAATAAAAACTCAAAGACAATGTTCTTAAGGAAACCGTGCCGACCAAACAAATATTTTTCGGGGCCAAAAAATGGTATTCTTCTGAAAATTTATCGTGATTCCTGATGGTGCTCTACCACATGGCGTAAGCCTGTGTAGCCTTTGTGCAAATACCATCGTACATCTGTAAGAAAGTACAATTAATTGACTGATGTGTGGGGTTCACGTCTTAAAGCCACCATATGGTTAAGAGAGAATCCGTGGCGGAGGTCTTCGAAAATTGCGACCACCTCGAGTTCTTTAACGTGCATCCAAATCTGAACACACGGGACAACATTTTTATCGCCTCCATCGCAAGTGCAGCCGCTGCAGTCGAAATTCGATACCACAACCTATGGGTCAGTAGCCGAGGTCTAGTAGCTCTACCAACTAGACCACCACGGTGGGGCAGTGAGGCAATATACGTACACTTCCATAGCTACACAATCTATTGGTGCTCTGGTTAATGAAACGATAAGGCCCATTACTTTCTAATGAATAGTAATTTTGACACTACTGACTTGTTGCACTGTTCACATAGTGGAACACCTGTTGCGATTCCATGCCTCTGCCTCGAATAATGCATCTTTAACAACATTTATTCCCCGGCATGAGGCTTGCATGTTGTTTATATGATAATGCTGTCACAGTTGAGAATACAAAGCACACCGTCTGTCAATAGTAGCGCAACACAAACCAGGTTTTAACATGTGTGCCGTATCTGTCACACTAATCAGATGCACAGGTGAATAAGAAATTTTATATGTGGCTGTTTGTTCATTGAAATACACCCGTAAAGCTTTCTTTGGAAAACAGTTACCAGAAACTTCTGTGATTTTAACTGCCACCGAGGACGTTGACGAGAGACATGTACAACAAGGCCAGTGCTCACCTACCTAATGAACCTCCTACGATAAAGGTATTTTTAGAGTGCCACTCGACACCACTGTCAGAAGCCAAATGCCCAAAAGTAGATAATAACGAAAACAATCATAACTGTATTCCCTTCTCAGGACGCTTACGAGATTTCACTCACCTGCAGGCAGAAACATATCAACCGTACGGGCCTATGTTTTAAGAAAGGGTGTGAGAGCACAGGCTTCATTAGGGCACTTGTAAAAAAAACGTGGAAGAAAACCCATCAGTTCTTTTTTTATTTTATAAATCAATAGCTGGACCTTTTCATATGATGACCAAACTGCTGTATGACAGCATATACAAACGTCTGTGTTCTTCCCATTCAGTTTCAAGTATGGGTACGTTGGGGATCGTTAGCCTGTTATATTTACATATTATAATATCTCGTGTTCTGTACTTATTTGAATATAGCACGCAAGATGATGTGTTTTAACGAGATGAAGATTTCGTGAACTACCGTTTTACCCAAAAATCATATCCGAATTCGGGGCGATTTGACAATGGCCTTTCGCTTTTGTATGTTCAACTATGCTGCCACCATGTTTCTGTTTTTTTCTAAGGAATCACATTCATGATTGTTATTCTCACTGGCTACTTCTGCGTGTATAACGCCTCCGTACTGGGGACGAGTCACACCGTAAGAAGCGTCTTCATCAGAGAAAGCTTAGTTAGTAGTTAAGCGCTGGCCCTATTTTGTAGATTTCTTCCGTCTCCATCCTTCGTGTGGGTTAACTTCACAAATGTCGCAACAGCTGGCCCATACCAGAACACTCCAAAAACTGCTCTTATTTTTTATGGCATTAAAGCCAAAGCTACAAAGCAAGGTGCAATAGCCCTGAAAGCTTATTTTGCAGAAAACTGACCAGCCCTATGAATGTTCACAGGTTTACAGATACTGGATAAAATGACCCGAAAACCTCTACGCAAAATTCCACTGTGCTGTTTAAAACCACCATTTAATGCAACCTGTCAACCAATGGCGTCTACATGGTACTTTGACTCCAAGAGGAGAATCTGCAAACAGATAGGCCCTGGAATGTGCAACCGGGGTAGCAACAGCTTTGATTCTCACGGAACGTGTATGGAAGCCTGCAAGCGTAAGTGTAAAGGCCATAATATACTAACACCTCACCTCGCTACCCTTTTATATGTGAGGCATTTTGTTTTATACCAAAGATACCTTGACGCTTTCTATCTATATGTATTGTGAGCATTATTAATGCGCGTCATCTTGTCATATGTACATACTCATCATCATCAGTCTGACCTGTGTTGTGGTGCAGACGCTCGGCAAGTAAAAGAAGTGTCCGCAGCAAAAACGTTGCCTTACAAGTGGTGGAGGTGCTGGGTAGTTGACACATACTGCGACGATTGCTGAGAAGGTGACGCTGCAACCACCTGAGCGTATGTCGGCTTTGGAGTGGTATGCGAGCTGGGGACTTGCTTACACGTCATGGATGCCAGTTCCTCCCTGACGATGTTGCGGAGGCTGCCTGCAGAAGGTGTAATGCGGAGCTCACAAGACGACGAGGTGGTCTGAAATTGCAGCTCCTCGCGGATCATGGACCGTATCAACGCACGGAGCTCATTGTCGTGCGTTGTCCTGAGATCTCCTGCGTCAGGTTGTAAACGTATAAGTTGAAGGTCGTCGAGTCGCTGACACGTACTGATGATATTCGCGACTGTGGTGGGGTTCTATGCCGCCAAAGCGTTAAATGCGACGGCGCCTATGCCCTTGAGCAGGTGGCGAAAGCGGTCATGTTCCGCCATCGAGCTGTCGACGCGGCGGCATAGGGCGAGGACATCTTCAATGTACGAAGTATAGGACTCGCCGGAGTGGTGGACACGTTCAGCAAGCTTCCGTTTGGCGATGTCTGTACGTACAGAAGGGTTGGAAAATATCTGACGGAGCTGCTGCTTAAAGGTAGGCCAGTCGGGGAAATCCAGCTGATGGTTAGAAAACCGTGTTTTAGCGACCCCCGTCAGATAGAATGGTACGCGGGACAGCTTCCCAGGATCGTTGACTTAGAGTATCTCCAGTTGCCTAGCCGCCGGTGCCTGAGTGACCCCGTTTTTGACTATTTAACATTTTATGTATAGGCTGACTGCATTACAACGAATTATCGTCTGAGCCTTACGTTACTCAGTCATATTCAATATTTGTTGTATTAGTATAGAAAAAATAGGTGCTAACATATCGACAGTCAGGCTTACACTAACATTTTCTATTAATTAACAAATTTTTCACTATTGACGAGGTGCTACTTCTCTCTATCCTCATGGCACATCATTTTAGGGAGACCGAGACATAAGAACATGAAAAACAAAAGAACAAAGTTTGCTTAAAAAGAAAAGGTATTGATTAGCGCATCTCCGGTAAGCCTTTCACGGCAACGCAACATAGAAACATCCCTTCATGCGCAAAGCACTTATGTCATTGATGGCTGTGTATGGGTATACCGAAGCGTGAAAGACGCAAACATTCGTGTGTGAGTGAGTGAATGAACTGTATATACCTAAGTTAAAAAAAGACTAGCTCAAGAGAAAAGGTATGATCTTGTTTTAAGGAAATTCCATTGCCTCATTATGCTGTATAATGTCATTCTACATGTTGTGGTAGGCCTGTTATACACCCTCAGCCCACGTCAGGGCTTGGTAAGCTGTATACTCCTGATACCTGGAACAGGGCCGAAGTGACATTTTGGTGAAGGGTATGTGGGAGGGCAAAACACGTTCGTGGTGTATGGAAGGTGCGAGTTTGTAGTTTCTCCAAAAATATTTCCTTTGCGGTGCGTTCAAGGCAGGGAAAAAGGGGTGGGTGAGGCCTTGAGGACTGTAATAATTGCTAATGTCATTAAATACAATTTCATAAAGCATGTACCAGTGCGTCCTCAAGCCTAGTGCTAGAACAGCTCAAATTTCGAAAGCTCGGCTCTCTTATGCCGTTGCTTGAACCCAAGTTGCAGAGGCGAAGCGTGCGGGGAACGAACATTCGTGCGCCTATCGAGTTTGACCATGTTTGAGGAAACGTCAAAGTGATAGTCATGAGATGACACGTACTGTTAAGGTGTTCCTGTTAATGAATGGGTGAATGAATGATATGAGCCTCGTCTTTACAAGAGGGTGGTGATAAATGGGTCATCAGAAACGGCGAACATTTTCTCCTTTTATATGAATTTGCCGTAATTATTTGCTTTGTCTGCACCAAATGATTTTATTTTACCACTGAAAACAAACTGAAACGTAAATTCCTTATGATGATTGTAATCACGCGCCATCTTTCCGAAATGAAGTGCAAAACATACTAAAACTTTCAGCGAGAAGAAGTAGGTTGGCGGCATCTGTCCGCTCGCTCTCCTTAAGAGGGCATGATGTTAACACGCAGCTAGTAACAAGTAAATCACGAGATTATTTTGCTTTACAAGGTGTGGTAACCAACGATTGACTCTGCTGGACCGTCACACTTCGCTTCCGATAAGTGAGTTAACACGTTCGCAATGATACAATGACTTTAAACTAGTGAAAACGTTCCACTTAAAGAATAAAGAAAAGGTCAATAGTTCCAGAAGGACTATTCTTCTAAGGGCTAGTTTTTTTTCTTTCGACACGACTCAAGAAACCACCAGAATATTACGCCAAGCAATGCAAACACGAAATCAGTTACTGTTTTTAGGCGCAATCCAATGATCATTTCTTATATTGTAAGAAACTAAATCCGTCTTTTCCATTTATCTGTGCTGCCCTTTGGCGTCCGGGTAGAATTTGGCAGGAACTGGGAGAACTGGCATGGCTAAAAAGAAAGCCTCCGAGACCGGGAACCGTTCGCGACTTATCCCCTAGAGGAGGGCGCACGCAACGCGGCATCGTGGAAAAAGCGCATGGGAAGAAAAAAAAAAACACGCTTTCTACCTCTAGGATCCGATTTTACAGCTTTCAAATCGCGTGTCCGACGGACACGTAATTTCAAAGTGGTAAGTTCGCACCCTACTGGATCCGGAAATACTCTTTTGCGTATTCCGGATCTGCTCCTTGGGACTAAATTGTTTTTTTTTCTTTCATTGATGGTGCCTTACACATTAACACAGCCCAAGTGCCAGCACTGTGCATAACAAAGTGTTTCTTTTTAGTATATCAACTAACCCCGCTGTCACCACTGTCATGCGCACCACATGAATAATTTATTCAGACACGTATCATTTTGTGAAATATCGCTCCTACTCCTGAAAAATCACTGTGGTGTGACTTTTTTTCAGCGCCTACCACAGTGATGCTGGGACAATGTCTGAAGCCAGCGGTTCTCGTTCGCTGCAGTGCGCCACATCACGCATGGTACTATGAACACGCATCGAGGTCGTGCAAAATGTTCAGCTACATGAATTGCGGCACTTCTTGCAACGTATTTCTGAGCGAAATGAAGTGTCAGTGGACTTGCAATCGTGAGTATAGAATTCGTTTTAATGCTTCCGCGGCAAAGACTGCATGCAGATTGATGATTGATATGTGGGGTTTAACGTCCCAAAACCACCATATGATTATGAGAGACGCCGTAGTGGAGGGCTCCGAAAATTTCGACCACCTGGGGTTCTTTAACGTGCACCCAAATCTGAGCACACGGGCCTACAACATCTCCGCCTCCATCGGAAGACTGCATGCAGAGATTACCTAATAAAGTAGTCCTTGCAAAGGTGTGATGTACCACTACGGATCTGCAGTGTGCATAGTTGCGCTAGCGAAATGGTACAGCAACAAAAAAAGCTCGCAGAACAAGTCAACATGGTTGTGCCTTAGGAAATAGGAAAAAAATACTTAGGCACTCGTCGTACTCATACGAGGTAGTAAATAGGCTCGTATGCAGAGATAATTACCAAAATGTGGGTCTAAGAATCAAAGCGAATTTTTGTCAATTTTTTTTGTCAATTACCTACACAACTTCTTGATCTACAACTGTATCTATAGGTGTACACTCACGCATGCAATTAAATGTTCTATTATTATAAAGAATGTCATGTACGTTTGTCTCTGGGCATATGCTGGTTTCTTTGTTATATTCAACATTTGACAGTGTAATATTCTGAATTGGTACTATTGGTTGTATTTTATCGTTATCTTGCGATTGGCATACTTGAGCTGTAAGTATACTTTCAATTTTTCTTGCCAAACAAATAATGGCCCTGCAAAATTTTGTCTGAGATTCGTATACATGCATAAAAAGCTTTCCACAAGTTTTCAAGATACTTGGGTTGATATGTTACAAATTATTTGTCGTGAATCCTGTGACCCGAGTTGAATCTTCCTGAGAGCACTGCTGTTTCAATAGACATGAAAGTATATACATAACACGTCTTTGCCTTTCCGTTAGATGAACTGTCACTTAATGAAAATTATCGTGATTTGACAATAATTCCGAACTGCCTTTGATATTGCTGTAAAACAGTAAATGAACAGACTAGGCAAGAATGGTATGTCACAGTATTTATTGCCATTGTTTTTTCACACCAGGTCAATGGTAGCAAATTTACACGCTAACTTTACATTTCAGTCACTAGCTATCTGAAACATGTAAAAAGCATATGGATAAATCTCCCATTTCTAGGAGGCCGATGTCCGTATTCCTAAGCGCTATACATTGCCCTTTTTCACAATGTCAGATTTTACTTAGATAATTCTGGTGTTACGATTAATATTAGCAATAATGAAAACTGCTAATTGATTGCCAATACTATTGAAAGCCTGGGTGTGAGTGCGAGATTTTTACCTTTTATTGGGAACTAACAGGCATAAAACCTCAGCTGTATTTTCTCGCAACGAGACTTCAAAGATGATGGTTTTGTACTGCATTTCAGCTTAATTGCATCCCAATGTATTTACATTACTTCAAACGCAAATTTTAAATTATCTTTCATGACATCGCAATGCCACATCGGTAATCATTATAGACGATCAATAAATATCGTTTGACGTGAAAATGAAGAAGTTCTAAAGAAGAACACTCATCTAGATTGAAGTTACATAATACATTGTAAAAACAACGCTTTAGTGAAGTGTTTTGTGAAATGATTTACTAATGCAACTGATTTATACTAACGGTGTAGATTCACAGGCAAATCAACAACAACATGGCGTAATTTATTCATTTCTGCACGGCTCGGCTGATAATGCAGGTGCATACACTGCCACCCTTCGTAAACTGTGTTGTTCTAAACATAAGGCCACACAGTAAACCGATTCTGACCCTTAAGGGTGTCGAAAAGGGTGCCGACACCCTAAGCACACCCTTTGAGCACCCTATTCGCGTTTCAGCACCCTACAAGCGGAACCTAAAGGGTGAACACATCAAAAGGGTGGAAACTAGGGTGCAAAAAGGGTGCAACAACTAATGGGTGCTGATGAGCACCCATTAGGGTGCACAGTCACCGACAAAGCTTTGTGAGTAACGTGGTCATAGAGCATAACCAACAGCTTTTAGATGTCTACTGGTTAGATACCATGGTCTCATTAATAGCCCCACCGCAGTAACGGATATCTGAATAGCGATAGTGCCCGGCTGAACGTAAGTTCTGAAGTTCTGCACTGGTTCTTGCATTCTTGCTGCTTTTTTCTCGTCGCCTCACGGCCGGCGCTGACCAAGCCATGCGCTACAAGCTCACTAGCCAATGGCGGAGTACGCAGCTTGTAAAGCTACAACAGGATTGTGACTTACACATATAGAGCTCTCGGCCTCGTTTGCGCCTAACATTGAAAACAAAGCTTCGTCCATGACAGTATATATAAATCATACATTTGTTAATGCAAAGAAATACAAACCAACAAGACCGTGGTAGATAAAATAGTTTTTGTGTTGTACAAATATTTGTTAACCTTACAATGTATCAGTTGACACGTGTTACCAATTTTTATGGCGGGCTATGGACTTTGACGCTCTAATAATATAACATTAAAGAAACGTTTTCTTGATTTTGTTCATAGAAATATTCTTCAAAGCAAGTTAAAATGAGCCTTGACTAAAACATTTTCCTAAAGAAAATTCACTAACGACAGCTAAAATATTGTTTGCCAACTAATACGCTTATTTTGTTGTGACAAATTTTGCTTGCTGCCTGTACTTTGTACTAATATACAACCGCTTTAACACTGTTTTTAACAGCCAGCTTAACCACTCAACCAATGTACAGATGTTAACAAGGTATCGGTATAAGAAATACACAAGCAAGCAAACGTTTCAAATTTCGCGCGCTTTTTCACATTTCAAATTTCGCGCAAATACGCGTTATGTGATTTTGTCATTTTCGAAGGTTAAAAAATATTCTATGCAATACACACTAGCGTATCTTCTATTTTCACTATCTTTTATTTAAATTTTAAGCAGAATTAATCTATTTACTTATCATATAAAAGATTATGTGCGCAAATGCGGATCGGTGGCGTCAGCAGGACAGAAATGGCGGTATCTTCCTGGAGGCCGCAACGGCCGTGTGCCGAGCGTTTAAAGTCGATTTTTTATGTTGTTCAAAGTGTGCTTGCGCTGTCTTTCGTGTTCTGTCGGTGCTGCTTGTTACGAAGATGCACTATACTCAAGAGAGGACCGGCTGCTTTGTACCGTCGAGCGCTCGCCAAACTAAAAAGGTAGGTGGATGTTTCTGCTGTCGACGCTTTGTTTTTTGCTTCTCCGGCCAGGCCGCGGCGTGCCCGATCCAGGGTGTTGTCTTTCCGCTCGAGTCCTCGGCTCCTCCCGTGGTTCACACCGAAAGCGCTATAGTATAATAACGTTGTGAACTAAGGTTTTCCTATCTTGTTGACGATAAGTGAGTTTTTATTAACGTAGCGAGCCTGCTGGCGTGTCTGATTTCATTAGGCTCAAGTCTAAGTTCAGGGACGTTACGTGCGGATGAATTTTTTCTGTGGGGAAGGAGGTTAAAGCAATGTGCGCTGTGATGCTGTGAGTCGGCGGGCGATGCTCTTCACGCTATGAATCACTATATTTTTGCAATGCCGTCGGACGCCGTTCGGGGACTGCGCATGGAAGCCGTAAGCGTCGTCTGTGTGTCGCGTGCGTTGGAGTATTCCGGTGATTCGCGTTGAATTAGATCTTTGCGTATTTAATTTAGAAGAATGGAGAAGAATAACGTGGCGTCCGCGTTGGTATTTACGCGGCCTTGTTCGTTTTCTGTGCCAAAGAAGTATATGAAGAAAGTTTTATATGTTACGCGTCCTCTTTTCAACAGCTACATGATCATTAAATGTGTGTGACTACTATAAGGTAGATGTGTTTTCCTGTGTGACCAAATGTGTTTGAATCCACCGGGCAAGTATAATATTAAATTACCATGATATTCAGCTTAATTAAGTGTGCGTAAACTTGACACAGCGTGCTGTAGGCGCGGTTCTCAAAGCGTGCAATTACGCCTGGGTCAATACATTTTCTCTGTGAGTGGCCGAATAGCCGTACCTTAGCTGTGCAAGCGCTAGGTTGAGCAATAGTTCACTCGTTCGAGTGCAATTTTGGTGGTACGTACTGCTTGTTCCCACCTGTTCACATATCATCGCATTCTTCTGGTTTGTAAAAGAATTGTGGGCGCTGCAGCCCGCTTTGGTGTTAAAACTTTGCCGAATACCTATACGTCTACAAACATTCTAAAACTAAGTTCTACCAAAACTTCCAATGACACTTTCGAATACAAGTGTAACGCTTTATCTGATATAAATTCTTTATGACCTCGCTGCAGATTTACAAGTGACCTGTGATATGTGCAGTGTATGAATGCCTAATTTATTGCTCAAAACACAATAAGGTTATACATCACAGTATGCATGTCAAAGGCGTGCATATGTTGCTGCTGACATGCAAACTTAGACATTGTATTTATCTAAGATTGAACAAATCTAAACTGCCGTTTTTTGAAGATGTACGCATCAGACCAATTGAATAATATCAAAAATAATGTTCACCAAGTGATTGTTGTTTATTGCTTTGCACCGACGTCACTAAAACTGCATTGTTGGTACTTAGACCACATGGTAGGATGCAAGATTCATGACGTCATATTGAATGTTAATGTCACATGATATGCAAGGTAAATTGTTATTAGCATACAGAGGCCAATAACGTTATGGCCTCATCGTTATCATAATGAAGCAGGTTAGGCAATATGTGATTCTGCTGCCTTTACGTCATGTTGGGAAGCCATTACGTTATGTAGCTATCTGCAGTGTCTGAGATCCTGGTTGCCGGTCAATATTGCAGAAGCTTGCCTGCTTCATTGTGATGGCATGGGGTTCAAGATTGATGTTTTGTCTTAGCGTTTCCACTTTTCCTCCCCTATGGTCATTACACAGCTTGTGCTGTTTGACTAGAAGTGAGGAGTAGTGCCTTTTTAGCCAACCAGAACAATTTAGATCAATGATCACTCTGAAGCAGCACACAATATTCATTTAGTGAACTCAATTTCAGGCAAATTATAAACGTCCGAATGTTAGCCCTTTGAAGGAAGCTTCATTCGTTGAACTCATGAGAATAAATGGTAGAGAAGGAAAGGCAGGGAGGTTAGCCAGACCAGCAAAGACGGTCTATCACCTTACACGGGGGAACAGGGAGATTGAAGTCCTGTCGCAGTGGTCTAGTCGCTAAGGTACTCTGTTTCTAACCCAAAGGTCGCAGGATGATATTCCGGCCTTGCTGGCTGCTTTTTCGATAAAGGTGAAAATGCTGTAGGCCTGTGTTCTTAGATTTATGTGCACGTTAAAGAACCCCAGGGGGTCGAAATTTCTGGAGCCCTCCACTACCTTGGTAAAAAATTCATGTGTCAGTATTGCTTTAATTTTATGCTTTATCTGCAGTGGATGCATATGCGCATACTGACATGTATATGTAGTGGTATTGCAATTTTACGAAATAAAATATTCATATGCTGCATATTGCATGGCATTTACTTAAGAAACACATCACATGGGTATCATAACTACAGAAATGCAAATATGCCTCTATGGATGCACTCGTGCATATATTTGGTCAGCTTCAAGAACAGAATTTATTGATTGCAGGCAACAGCATTACTCACGCATGCTTATCTCTTAATTACGCGCAGTCAATAAAGCTAAAAGGGGGTGTCTTCATCTAAGAGTTCTAACTTCATCTTTGTGCATGAGTGAGCTATAAAGGTGAATGAAAATTCACATGTATGACATCGACATGAAAAGCTCTGCAGCAGCATGTTTTTCGTTGTATTTATACTGCAGCATGCCCTTTTTGTATTTCTCAGTTGTGTGCCACTAAATATATGTTGGCCATGCGTTTCTAGCCATTCACTGCAATTTGGCAAGCAGCGCATGCAGTCTAGACAAACCTCACTAAAATAATTTTTTTGCACTGGTGCAGAAATTCTTTGGCACGGTCTGTCATTTCATTTGAGTGAGGCTGCTCAAGGAAATTTCCTGACAAGGTCAAGGAGCCCAAGCACCAGCGAACTCTGAACCATTGTTTCAAGCATCAGCTCTGTTCACCCTGCTTATGCGCTGTGCCTCACCAAGCTACTGGATGCTGCCTACTTATATGAAGTGCTCTCCATATTCTCCTCAGTTTGGCAGCAGTGTCTGTGGTCTTCACAGTGCTTGCCAAAATCATTTTTGCACAGGTAAGACACCTATTTCTTGCTTTAATTGTGTTAGTATTACTGCATGCACTCCTGCCAAGCAAGAGTACTAATGTTTCCTGTGAATTGTTTGTCATGGTAAACAGAGGATTTCAAGCACGAAATTCATACTGAACTTTAGTCCTTCAAGAAGTGTGGAACGAAGGTGGTGACAGAGTCAACGCGCTCTCTTTAGAAATAAAGGCTTTGCATGAAGAGCCTCTCCCACCTTGAAACAGGCACAAAAATCTTCCAGGTGAAAATAAGCAACTTCAGATGAAAATCGAAGAATTTACACTGTATTCAAGGTTGAACTATCCGACATCAAAGGCGTCTCAGATGAGGGTTTTCTTTTGACGCTGTCTGAAATTTTTGGGCGTTGATGGAAAAACCATTACTCGTGATGATATTGACACTGCAGACAAAGTAGGAACAAACAAGCCTAGTTTGAAAAAAAAATAGTGCATTATGAACGATGTTACAAATGAAATGTTCTGGATAAAACAAAAAACTTAGGTCTGTCTACAGTGGCCTTTCCTTTTAGATCAAGTAGTCCTATTTATGTTAACGAACACTTGACAAGACGAGGTAAGCAGTTAGTGAGAGCACAAATGCAAAAAAACAAGTAGGATGGAGGTTCATTTGGATGCAAGGCACGAAATTTATAGCAAAAAAAATTGGAAACATTAGCAATTTTAAAGACTGCCTTCTTAGAAGATCTGGCGATACGCTGTGTTGATGCCTTCAGAGCCACACTTTTCTTGAGCTTGCAATGTCAGTAAACTATGACTGACATGGCAGAATTTTGATACCTAGATAGTGAAAAAGGCCACCAGCTATCTTCAATGCCTTTACCTTAAATGCTCTTAGCATTATAAATAAGACTAGTAGCCTGTGTCTCTATTTCGATGACATGTCGGTAAAATTTGATGCCATTCTTTTGACATAATCCTTGTATTTTTTGTGCGATATAGCTCACCAAAAATACCAGGGTACAATTATCACGGCATTGTGTAGTTCATGAAATGGGGAAAAGGAATAGCGCTGTACATCTAACGTTAATTTTTGGCCGATGTCAATAGACTTCCGTGTGTTAAGCCCTGTGATGAGTGTCTAGTAGTACGACTTGGGGGTTTTGTTTTGCAGCAATTAGCACGTCTCCATTAGGTCATAAGTAGGAATTTTGAGTTTCTGGAAACTAGGTAACTTGATTTTTCGGTCACAGATGCACAGACGATTTTTCGCTCACAACCAACGGGGCAGACGCCAGCGGCGGGTTTTCTGCGACACGAGCTCTTCAACGCTATCATGTTAAAAAGCTGACATAGGCAGCATGGACCAAATGAATGCAAAGAATAAAGTCAAGTGTCCTAGCAGGAATCGAAACCTAGTATTCTGCTTGGTAATTAAGTATTCTACCACAGACCCATGCCCGACCTCGGTTATACTTTCTAAATAGTCTCAAATGTTTGTGTAACATCAACTGTCGTTGCAGTACTGGCTATCAAATTTTATAACTATTACATGTGCACTCCTATGATGCAGCCGTGAGGTCGAATCAAAGTCAATTGTAGTCAGGCACCATCCTGTGAAGTATTTGTGTAGCAGTGTTGAGGGCTACCATCGTCGCGAGTGCCAGCACAAACACCAGTGCTTCATACCAGCCTACCACTTCTAGTGTGGCTAATATCCATGTTTCTGTTGGCATCGTTACAAAACAGCAAATAACTGGTAATGTTGTCAAAGGTGTGACATCTCCCCATAACAAATGAAACATATGCGGCTGTTTAACGTATGTGTGTGCGAGAATTTGTACTTATATTGAGCTCCACTTCATAAGATCGCTCAATAAAAAAATTTAAATACATGTTATGCGTGTTTCGCATAACATCGATTCCCAAAGTATGTGGGGTCTGCCAAATTTTTAGCATCAATTTTGTAACCTAAATGCTACCATAAACAATTATTTATTGAACATGAACAGCTGGACTGCAACATACTAAGTTTTAGGTATTAGGAAAACTGAATATGTTCATGACTACAGCATACCTAACAGGCAAATACTAGTACTACATACATGACACACTATTGTAGAGCTAGACTAGAATATTGCTTATTGGCACTTTACAATTCTTTAAAACCCTAATTAACTTCAGTGCCTTATTTGGTTTGTTCAAATCGGATGTGCACAATTACTTGATGAATAGCTTTTTACTCAAACCTAACTCATGTTTCACGTGTGCATCATGCTGAATCATTGCTCAGATGTTTCTTGTGTATATATTTCCTTTCTACTATGCTGTTTGTTTTTGTATGTGAAATCTGTTGTACGTGCTACCCTCTGTAGGCCCCCAGGTACTGTCAAGTTGTTTACACAGTTTTTTGCCTGGGGGACCTCCAACAAGCATGTTTTCCGTTGAAAACAAAGCGAATTTTGATGCTGACTTCTACTCACATAGAACTAAGAACACTCCAGCATGACAAAGCATATTGTATCTTGGACAGTCTGTCTTGTGAAACTCATAGTGATTACTTCTGTCTCTATTTTAGGCTTCCGGGTGCGGATGTGCTGTAGAGAAGGAGCGCCCTGACCACACTTTTGTAAAAGGAACCAAAGTCGCCTGGGCAGCTGAAGATGGATTGTGCAAGTGTTTGAATGATCACATTATATTAATCCAACACCACTTGCATTACTTTGCCCATATTTGTGATTTTGTAACGCACAAGTTTAGAAACACACACACATATATAAAGGGAGAGCTGTAAATAAGCCTTGAGCAAGTTGGTAGTCAAGGCTTTTAGCATGATGACCAAAGCATGTTATATAAGCCCACATGTTTTACCACACACCTACTTTCCTATCTATTTTCTTTTTCAATTTTGTGGGCACTGGCAACACCCTCAATAAGCACCTTTGGACTGCTGGTGCCTCTAACTTATATTTTGTTGTTCTAAATAATTTATTTGTTACCTACTATGCAAGGAGGGAAGTCAGAATGTTAAAAGTTAAAAATAGAAGTCTCGTCACAAAAAAGATGTCTACTCGTAAGAAAAAAGATTTGAAAAACAGAAGATTGATCCTCACTCACAAAGATCTCACCATTACAATCGATGCAGAAGGTCATAGCTCATGTTTACTATTGTCAATCTTTTTCGGTTGTATGCTATGTACAATAAAATAGTGACTATTTGCATCATGTTAATTTATTTGTCATAAATTTTTGTTGGGGCCTAATATCTTGCATTCTCACATGCATAAAAGCTCATGTCTGCTACACATAATTTAAAAGAGCGCAATGTGGTAAGGTTCTGTGTTTAGTGCATATTATCTGTGTGTCTTTCAAAGTGAGTATATGGCATTTGAAATAATCACCAGTATTCGAAACTTGTGAATTTTTAATTTGCAGGCATGCATGTCTGTATGGTGACCAAGCATCCATAAATTGTGCATGCATGTGTGCAGCAAGGGGCCTTGAATAGATTACATTCATTCTGGACCAAAAATGGTAGCACAGGCCATATACGCACTCTGGGATCAATTTCATGATTATTGAAACACACATATTTATTCAATATAGCTTGCTTTAAGGTATATATTTACATATTGTCTACTTCCACCTTGAACATTGCACCATGCATCCGGCACTCTGCCGAGCGCTTCTCGAGGGCACTTTGGTAACTAGTACACAAACGTACAGACAGCTGTAAGTGGGCCTCCACTTTGTTGACTGCTGGAGAACGGCAGCTTCGCCAAATCACACTTCCTTTGTGGTGAAGCTAACTTTGCTCTTGCAACAGTACAAGCTTATCTAAAATTCGACACTGTTCTTCAGAAGTGCAGGTTGTTCTATCCAGAGCAGCCAAAAATGAAAACCCGAGGAACAGCACCTGGACAGGGTAAGGCACAATTGCAGCACTTCTCGATAACAGTGCCGGATTCTCTATTTGCCTACACATAGAGAAAGCAAAACACTGGAGCCAACTTACCAGTAGCTTCACTGCAGAGACACTGTGCTTTAAAAGACGATGATGCAAAAGCCCCACCTAGAGCTGTCACTGTGTTTCAGTGCTAGTTTCATAAGCGCCTGCGGAAGGCACTCTGTGGAGGGCCGGCCGCGTGCATGGTGCACGTGTTCAGGGTGGAATGGACGACTTAGTACATGTGTTCAAGTACTAACAAACCGTATGTGGGCTGTCACTCAGCATGGTCTACAGAGTATACAGCAATCTGCATTTTTAGCCATCTCCAGCATCAATCCTAGATTTGGCCCACTGGTACGTCGATGTGGAGCACCCTTCCATCACCCATTTGAAAGGGTGTTATGACATCACAGCACCTTTTTTTAAAGGGTGCACTCATTACACCCTTCAAAATTTTTGCTCTGCACCCTTTTCTTAAGGGTGCTGAGCCCTGCACCCTTTCTCAGCACCCTTTTTTGAACACCCAATAGGGAGCAAAGGGTGTTCGTCTGGCGACAAGCTCATTTACACCCTTAAGGGTCAGATTTGGTTTAGTGTGCAGATTTAAAAAGTAAATGATGGAAAACGCAGGCTCAGCGGTTTAAACAGCAGAGATTATCCACAGTGAAAAATAGCTACTGCTGAGGAAAGAGCAATTTGATAGACAAGTTAATCAGAAATTTAGCATTCGCTGCGCTTTTTGGGCCCCATTGAACTTTGGGCCCCATCTGAACTTTCAAATACCGGAATGCAGAAGCACTGACTGCAATAGATATCATGATAAGCCTTATAAAGCGTTCTGTGTAATTTTGAACAACGTCTGCTACCATTGCTGCCTTATTGACTCACTCATTATTTTTAGCTTACAAGTTACTGAGTATTTCGTGACTGCATATTGGAGGGTATCTCCATTCAGATATTTTTCTCCATAAAAACAGGCTCCACCTTCACCACATAGTTGATTTCACCGCAAAACTATGCTACGTCAAGACACTCAATGAAAAAAACCCTCAGTGGAAAATATTGTTTCTCAGCAAGGCAATAGTAGTGGAAAGTCACTGTTTTTAATAGAGACAAGTGTATAAGAATGAAATGTTTTTGAAAAAGCAAATCTTGTAGAGGCACTTGAAGACACCTTTCGATGCAATTGCTTAACTGTTCTATACTCTTGTGCAATAAAGCAATTAAAAAATCCTCATGGTTTGTGGTATTATGTGATGAGATGGGTGCATCTTTAATATTTCGTTTTTGTGTACATAAAATTTCACATTCCTTTCAGCGAAAATGAAGCCGAAGCCTCTCTGTAGCGCAGATCCTGAACCTGACCGGTGTGTGCTCAAAAAGAGACACGTTTACTTTGACTTTAGAAAGAACGTATGTTTGGAGTTCTCGAGACACCGTTGCGGGAAAGGCCACAATAGCTTCGCCTCATTTCGTCGCTGCTACAATACATGCAGCTGTAAGTAGTTAATTTTGCACGTCCACTTATAGAGCGTTCATCTAACCAGGCATCTCAAAGTGATCTTAGCAGGCCGTAGTCAGGAAATTTAGTCCAACAAAGGCCTGAACGCGCAAGGAAGTTAAAGCGGGGAGGAAAGAAGTGCGCATTTGAATTAAATTGCACGCAATGGTACCATTTTAAAGAATTGTTTCTCCTAATTCATTATTTGGTGATATCTTCAGGAGATTTCTTGTAGGTTTCGAGTAATACATTGAAATTGATGTGCAGATTGACTGAGATTCTGAAATAGAGGTTTTGTTCCACGGTGATGTTTCAATAGAATTACCGCTGGGAAGCCTCAGCAGCAACATGCTTGAAAGAAATCCTGTCGTTGTAGCTTCCCCGAACAAAGCGTTATTAATCACAACAAGTAAGAAAATGATACGAATGACATTCAGAAAAGCTGCGTAAGTTTATTATACTCGTGAAATCACAGGCCTATAGCGAAGGGTTCGTGGGCTGTATTCAGCCAGCGTGGCATGTATTTTAGACCCCCGACCTAAACACTGAGCGAGAAATGACATCAGGTCTTGCTTATATGCCAGCAATAAATTTGGACAGATTTTGCATCCAAAATGGATGTATTTTCTTGCGTAATGCACAACCCTGATGAACGGATGGAACGTGTAAATGGCAAAATTGAGTTGGAGTAATACATTTCAAGGCAATATTTTCGCGTACTTTCAACACTTATAGGTAGCAAAGCTAAAAGTACGGACTTTGAATACCAGCAAAGCTACTAAGATACCCCCCCCCCTCGAAGGTGGTGCCCATTGATATAGTTGTTTAAATGCTACATGGGGAAATGGCAGCACATTATAGCATAACCGCATAAATATCGGAAACATTCCTAGCATATGACTATGCCACCATTGGAGTAATTCATTGCAAAAATTAGTAAGAGGTCACATAGACGGCTCCTCTAAAGCAGTGTCTCAACGACACAATTATCAACAGCTAAGAGAAAATGTAGAAGGGAAAACATTCCTATAGATAACGCATAGCCTGGGCTTGAATTATAAGTTCAACAGAACCGGAATGGAATTATGATGATATTGATTTGTTATTCTGAAAGAACGAGTTCGCTCTACCTCTTCTCTTCCTCCTCCTCCTCCTCCTGTGATACAAAGAAATCGAAAGCAAATGAGGCCAGAGACAGAACAGTAGATTTGTTTTTATTATATTTTATTGGACCTGTTTTGCTTCGATGCTAGTTAGCTCCACCAAGTGGTTGAACTAGCCGCCATACTTATATTTTTTTCAGTACTCACCATTTGAACGCATGCCATACGAATAAATTGACGACATAAAACGTAGAGTATCGGTCTGGATCCTAGCATTTTTTCACAGACTCAATCATTTTAGATACGATTTCATGGATGAACTCATTTTACGTAAATCACTGATGAGTCAGTTTTTTCAATTCAGTTGTTTTCTTGAACACCTCGGGTCGCCTACGCAACATCATCTTTGCTTCACGCTTTTGCAACAACGGTGTGACCATGTAGCTTACCGGGGGCTTGGGCCACATTTTTTATTATTCACGTCGAAGCTATTCTAGCTTGACGTAAAATGAGTGACTGTGCCCGAAATTTATCATCTGCTTGAACCCGTGCACCAAAAGCCTTCGGGCAAATCTCACTTTTCACTACTACGCCACGGTCTTTATTAACCCTTCCAACGAGTTAAGAAAAAAAGAAATGAAGAGAGAAAGAACTAATGAAACAGAAATAAACAAAGAGGGAGGAAAAAATTGACAAACCTGAGCTGTTTACGAGGCGGGATTCAAACCTGTGGTTTGGTAGTGAACGTTCAAACCTCTCAGATATTCAGACAAGCTAGCCTAGCATAGCATAGCCTTGTACTGTATACAAAACTTTTTGTAGGCTGCTTGCCTACCACCATCTTTTAGAACGAAGATTCACAAGCAGCCTACCAAATTTAAATAACTATTCTTTAGTTCTTGATCATTGTTTGACCACAACGTGGTAAAAATGAATACGCATTGTCATTTTGTGTTACATTTGCAGGCACCAAGGTGTATGTTTTGCCGCATTCAGTCACTGTTTGACGCGATTTTCTTTTTTCAGATAACCGATCTACGATGCCCTGCCCAACATGCGAACAAAATCAGCAACATGTACAGCCATCAAGCACGAAACCTGGAGCTCTCAGGCATGCGGTGCCAGCACGTTCACATCCGCTACGAGGTTAAGATACTGAACCTTGACTACTTATAAAAAACCATACAATAAACATACAGGCAGTCATTCTCAATATTGGCCACGTATTTCATGTCACTCAATATATATATACATATATATATATATATATATATATATATATATATATATATATATATATATATATATATATATATATATATATATATATATATATATATCATAAGTGTTTCTTTATTTGAAAACAACAACGTAAGGATGATTTTTATACAAACTATTTCGACTCTCAGTCAGTAACGATTGTCTGACTTGTCTGAATTTTGCGCTGTTTTTCACTCTTGTAAGCATAACGAAATTGCCCAGGTCTCAACCGTAGCAAGTATTGTAGGTGTCATAACAGGCACGCGATAATATGCCCACATATCCTGGCAGGTACAAGCATTTGCGTGCCAACACAGAGTCAACATACAACTTATGCTGAAGACATCTAGCACAATGAGACATTCACTGGAAAGAAAATTGTTGGATATATTTCCAGTACAAGTTGTCCTTTAAGCAAAACAAATGTGAACACAAGCCCATGTGACAAGCCTGTCTCAATAAATACAAGACAATGAAATCCTTTTTTTTTTCTTTTTGCTCAATGCCAACACTTACCAGCAGTGACACGCTCTTCGCGAAAAAAAAATTTAAGGGTCCCTACGGGTCTCCCACTGTCAGGACTACTGTGTCCATAGCACAATTGTTTTGGACGTTATTGTTTTCGAACAAAGGTTTAAAGTTGAGGCTCGAGAAATGCTGCATTCTCACTGGGCTCAGCACTTCAAAAGAAGAGGCAATACATTATCATTTTTAATGCAGAAGGAACTGCAGTAGTTGTCTTTTTTTGAACGATTCAATTTTCGTGATCAATTGGAAATAGCGAGCAAGCAATGAGGCCCCTCTACATCTACATCATTGTTACCTTCTCCATCTCAACTGTCTCTGGTATGTTGGGAATCTCAATATTGTAGGGTAATCGTACCTATATAGTATATACCTATCAAATAATTTTCACGTTGACTCATGTTTTTAATCAGTTGGCATCATATTTCTACTCTGTGTCCTAGCCAAATGGCAAACTTTTTTGCTTGTAGCGTCTTAAAAAACAATGTATAGCAGATAGCAATAGTGTGGATGGTGTAAACAATGGATTAACTTACTGATTTATGCATACATATATAGTGATGTTGTGATGGCAAGTTGCGGTGAATTGATAATGGCAGTGTGTTATAGTACTACGCGTAACAGCGCAATAGGCAACCTTCCCGTTTTTTTGCTTCGTTCATCCTGTGTATGCTTAAACAGTGGTCTCCTTGACTCGAGGACCGTCTAGTTGCCAGCCAATCACGTCAGCAACAAATTTGCGTGTTGCTCACCGGTGGCTTAGGTACTTAGTTGCTGCTTTTTGTAGTCTAATGTTGCCGTCAATGGCACTTTCATTTCTGAACTGTTTTTATTTGCATGCACGTATACTTTTCTTGCAATTTCAGACGCAAGAATAAGTTGAGAAAGTTTGTTGGAAAATAGTGATTCGTCGGTATTCTGAGTAACATTGCGGGTGTTCTCTACTTAGATATCTGTGATGTTACTATGCTTCTTGATCAGTTAATTGACTTGGTTCTTCATTAGGACTGTTGTGTCCTCAATGGCAATATCGTTATCATCATCATCATCATCATCCGCCTGACTACGTCCACTGCAGGACAAAGGCCTCTCCCATATTCCACCAGTAAACCCGGTCCTGTGCTTGCTGCTGCCAATTTATACCCGCAAACTTCTTAATCTTATCTGCCCACCTAACCTTCTGTCTCCCCCTAACCTGCTTGCCTTCTCTGGAAATCCAGTTAGTTACCCTTAACGACCAACGGTTATCCTGTCTACGCGCTACATGCCCGACCCATGTCCATTTCTTCTTCTTGATTTCAGCTATGATATCCTTAACCCCCGTTTGTTCTCTAATCCACTCTGCTCTCTTCTTGTCTTTTAAGGTTACACCTACCATTTTTCTTTCCATTGCTCGCTGTGTCGTCCTCAATTTAAGCTGAACCTTCTTTGTAAGTCTGCAGGTTTCTGCTCCGTAGCTAAGTACCGGCAAGATACAGCTGTTATATACCTTCCTCTTGAGGGATAGTGGCAATCTACCTGTCATAATTTGAGAGTGTCTGCCAAATGTGCTCCACCCCATTCTTATTCTTCTAGTTACTTCAATGTCGTGGTTCGGCTCCGCGGTTATTACCTGCCCTAAGTAGACATAGTCTTTTACAACTTCTTACAAGTGCACTATTACCTATCTCGAAGCGCTGCTCCTTTCCGAGGTTGTTGTACATTACTTTCGTTTTCCGCAGATTAATTTTAAGACCCACCTTTCTGCTCTCCTTGTCTAACTCTGTAATCATGAGTTGCAATTCGTCCCCTGAGTTACTCAGCAATGCAATGTCATCGGCGAAGCGCAGGTTACTAAGGTACTCTCCATCAACTCTTATCCCTAACTGTTCCCATTCTAGGCTTCTGAAAACCTCCTGTAAGCACGCGGTAAATAGCATTGGCATTGGGGAGATTGTGTTTCCCTGCCTTACACCCTTCTTGATTGGTATTCTGTTGCTTTCTTTATGAACTATAGTAGCAGTTGATCCCCTGTAGATTTTCTCCAGGACGTTTTATATACTTCATCGACGCCCTGATTCCGCAGTGTCTGCATGACGGCTGATATTTCTACTGAATCAAACGCCTTCTCGTAATCTATGAAGGCTATGTATAGTGGTTGGTTATATTCTGAGCATTTCTCATTACCTGATTGATAGTAAGAATGTGGTCGATTGTTGAGTAGCCTGTTCGAAATCCTGCTTGTTCCTTTGGTTGATTGAATTCTAATGTTTTCGTTATTCTCTTAGCAAATACCTTTGTAAATAGCTTGTATACTACGGAGAGCAAGCTAATCGGCCTGTAATTCTTCAAGTCCTTGTCATCTCATTTCTTATGTATTAGGATGATGTTAGCGTTCTTCCAAGACTCTGGTACTCTTCCCGTCACGAGACACCTCGTAAACAGGGTGGCTAGTTTTTCTAACACAACCTGTCCTCCATCTTTCAGCAGATAAGATGTTACCTGATCCTCACCAGCAGCTTTGCCTCTGCATGCTTTCTCAAGCTTTTCTGACTTCTTCTATCATTACTGGTGGGGTGTCATCTGGGTTACTGCTAGTTATTATAGTATTAAAGTCGTGGTTGTCCCGGCTACTGTACAGATTTCTGTAAAACTCCTCCGCAATTTTAACTATTCTATCCATATTGGTAGTTAATTTGCCTTCTTTGTCCCTTAGTGCATACATTCGATTTTTGCCTATCCCAAGTTTCCTCTTCACTACTTTGACGCTTCCTCCGTTTTTCAGAGCGTGTTCAATTCTCTCCATGTTATACCTTCTTACATCGGATACCTTACACCTATTAATCAACTTCGAAAGCTCGATTGATTGATTGAATGATATGTGGGGTTTAACGTCCCAAAACCACCATATGATTATGAGAGACGCCGTATTGGAGGGCTCCGCAAATTTTGACCACCTGGGGTTCTTTAACGTGCACCCAAATCTGAGCACACGGGCTTACAACATTTCCGCCTCCATCGGAAATGCAGCCGCCGCAGCCGGGATTCGAACCCGCGACCTGCGGGTCAGCAGCCGAGTACCTTAGCCACTAGACCACCGCGGCGGGGCAACTTCGAAAGCTCTGCCAGTTCTATTTTGTCTGTTGTACTTGAGACTTTCATGATTTGACGCTTCTTAAAAGGCTCTTCGTTTCCTGTGAAAGCTTGCCAGTGTCCTGTCTAACTATCCTGTCTCCAACTTCCACTGCACACTCCGTAATGATACTCGTCAGATTATCATTCATTGTATCTATGCTAAGGTTGGTTTCCTCACTAAGAGGCGAGTACCTGTTCTGAAGCGAGACTCTGAATTCCTGTACTTTCCCTCTCAGTGCTAGCTCATTGATTGGCTTCTTGCGTATCAGTTTCTGTCGTTCCTTCCTCAGGTCTAGGCGAATTCGAGACCGTACCATTCTATGGTCACTGCATCGTACCTTGCCAACTACTTGCACATCCTGCACGATGCCTGGGTGTGCACTCATTATAAAGTCTATTTCGTTCTTATTTTCGCAATTAGGGCTCCTCCATGTCCGCTTGCAGTTTCCTGGTTTTCAGTAGATGGTATTCGAAATCCGTAAATTATTGCGTTCTGCGAATTCTACTAGTAGCTCTCCTCTGGCGTTTCTAGTACCGATGCCATAATCTCCTACTGCCTGGTCTCCAGTCTGCTTCTTCCCTACCTTTGCATTAAAGTCTCCTATCAGTATTGTATACTGTGTTTTTACCTTACTCATTGCCGATTCTACGTCTTCATAGAAGCTTTCAACTGAAGCGTCATCATGGCTGGATGTAGGCGCGTAAGCCTGTCAGTCATTATAAAGTCTATGCCGTTCTTATTTTTGCCATTAGGGCTCCTCCATGTCCACTTGCGGTTTCCTCGTTTTCGGTAGATGGTATTCAAAATCCGTAAACTATAGCGTTTTGTGAATTCTACTAGTAGCTCTCCTTTGACGTTTCTAGTACCGATGCCATAATCTCCTACTGCCTGATTTCCAGCCTGCTTCTTCGCTACCTTTGCATTAAAGTCTCCCATCAGTATTGTATACTGTGTTTTTACCTTACTCATTGCCGATTCTACGTCTTCATAGAAGCTTTCAACTGAAGCGTCATCATGGCTGAATGTAGGCGTGTAAGCCTGTACCACCTTCATCTTGTGTCTCTTATTCAGTTTAATTACTATATCTACCACCCTTTCACTAATGCTATAGTTTTATTCCCAGTTTTATTCCTATAGTTTTATTCCCCCTCCCAGTTTTATTGTGTCAGCCAAGCCCCGATAGTAAAGGACGTGCCCATTCTGTAGCACCGTATAGGCCTCATCTGTCTTCCTAACCTCACTGAGCCCTATTATATCCCACTTAACACCCTCTAGCTCCTCGAATAGTACAGCTAGACTTCCCTCACTAAATGAGGTTCAAGCGTTAAACGTTGCCAAGTTCAGCTTTCAATGGCGGCCTGTCCGGATCCAGAGATTCTTAGCCCCATCTGCTGCGTAGTAGATCTGACCACCGCCGTTGTCAGTTGCTTCGCAGCTGCTGGGGACTGAGGGCCGTGAGTTATTAGACGTATGCATGTGGGAGGTAGTGGTCAGATACTGCACCAGGGTGGCCAATCCTTCTCTGGTGATGGAGTGCGTTCCCGGCGGTGGTTACCGGTGAGGCCGCCCCCCAGGCCTCGTAATGCAGTTCCGTCGCCACATGGATTTTTTTCCGGTTGGGAACTGCGCGGCACCGGGATTTGAACCACGGACCTTTTGCATGCGAGGCATATGCTCTAACCACTACACCATCACTGCTCTAATTGGCAATATAGCTGTTTTTATTAGTAGTGAAACTATACACAAATATCTAGCTTGCCTCACTAATGTACGTCATGTGATGGAAGATTTGGGGCCGCTCAATATTCGACTATCAATCTGTATAAATGAAATTCTGAAGCCTAAAGAATTATATGTGAGGTTTAACGTCTGGAAACTACATTATGATTACTAGGGACGCCGTAATACCGGGCTCTGGAAATCTCTATTATCTAGTGTTTTTACCTTGCACTGATAATGCACAGTACACAGGCCTCTACGATTGCACCTTTTCTGAAATGTAGCTGCCTGAGCCGGGGCTTAACCACGACCTTAGGGTCCACAGCTGAGCCTCTTAGCCGCTGATCTCCCCGCAATGGTGGTCTAGTAGCTAAGGTATTCGGCTGCTGACTCGCTGGTCACGGGGTCGTATCTCGGCTGCGGCGACTGCATTTTCAATGGAGGTGAAAATGCTGTAGGCCTGTGTGCTCAGATTTGGGTGCACGTTAAAGAACTTCAGGTTGTCGAAACTTCCGTATCCCTTCACTACGTCGTCTCTCATAATCATATGGTGGTTTTGGGACGTTAAACCACACATATCAATATTCAATTAGCCACTGATCCACCATGGCAGACAGCTTTCATGCCTCGTCAACAGGTTCAGATGGGGCTCTTGAGTGCAAAAAGGTCGGTTTTACTTGGTCATCAGACTTTTAACAAGTCTTTAGCGTAGGTTATCACTTTTGGTTATTATGTGGGGTTTAGCGTCTCAAAACCATCATATGATTATGAGAGACGCCGTAGTGGAGAGCTCCAGAAATTTCGACCACCTGGGGCTCTTTAACGTGCACTCAAATCTGAACACAACGGCCTACAGCATCTTCGCCTCCATTGAAAATGCAGCTGCCGTAGCCGTAATTTGATTCCGCAACCTGCGGGTCAGCAGCCGAGTACCTTAGCCACTAGACCACCGCGGCGGGGCTATATGTTATCCCTTTTCATCTTCGCTAGTGATACTACTCAAGTTCAATAATGTAGCTTTCACTGCTGCTGAATTTGATGCTAGCGATGAGGTACTCCTTGCTGCAGCCGAACACCAGATTTTTACATCTTACAATTCAACTTGAAGTACGAAAGCGGAAGTCTCTTCATATCCCAAACGAGCTGTTTAGGTGCAATCATCTAATACTGTGTAGCTATCTAGAAGCTTCGCATAGTTTCTACCCAACCTCATGGTCATTCTCTTTACGTAGATCACTAGGGCCTCAAGGTACGCTTTCTGTATATAGGATGTGAAAAAATTTATGGCTTTCCAACGTGCTCGGCTTTTTGGTACTAAACTTCATCATACCGACTGCCTAATAATCATGCCGCCAGACGAGATGCATTAACGAGATTTTGCAGTGTCGGCAAACAGCATCTGCTCCTTCATCATCGAGGCTACGCTGTCGGCTGACTGTCAAATCATACTATTTTTCCTAATTAATGGCGTTTTCTTCACTTGATCTGCGCTTCTATGCCTAGATGTTTCTAATATATGCCAGCACTCAAGAATTTCTGAAACAAAAGTACGTCTGATCATAAGTCTGTTCCACGACGCTGTTGAGTGCCAAAAATATTTGAGCGCTTATATACACCACCGAAAATAAAAGTAGCTATACCACTACTTTAGCGGAGGCTGCTATGTTTCGCGGGTTTGCATAGACAACAGGCGTGCCTTCAGATTCGCAGTATACAAACTGTCGTTTCGTGAATGCGTATGTATACAGGTGAATGCCAAGACAGCCTACTATGTTACAGTGCAACAAAAACAGCTGCGACTGGTATTATGCATCTTACATTGTAATTTTTCTCGTGCTACGTATAAAGCAACCATGCTAGCCGGCAAGCCTGTTTTGTTGAAGAAACAGAACGACGCTTTTTTTTTTAGCTGGTGTGGCTGTTTTGGAGTGAAGTGTCTTGTGCGTATTCTAAAATGTCGTGCCATTGGAGCTGGCGTTCGTTCTGCTGGCACGTATACTGATGGCATCGGGAAAGTGATGCTTAGTTTTGTCAAATGGCATTGTCTGTATATTTTCACAGCAAGCCAAATTATCGTATTATCTCGTATAGCGGCAGTGCCATATGCAAAATTCAGTTGTTAAATAAATGTCATCGATAATTACAAGAATGTCTTGACCAAATTCTGAGTGTAGCTGCGTGTTCGGCCAAGGTCAACTCAGTCTGAAGTTCTGGCTTTCCGCAAGATATTTAGAACGCCGTAAGTCATAATTATTGATAAGTAGAACCACACTAATACGCCAACATTCGTCGATCTGCAGATAAGCGAGGTACCCGCTACACATTTCTAAGGTAGCCTGAGTACTTTTCTGATGCTGTAAGTAACTGAGCAAGATAAAGAATTATTGCTTAGCACTTTATAGTTGGTTAGAGACAGTAAACCATACATACTCGTAGCGCAATCACCATTGTGTAATGAGTGGTTGTTATTTTAATCTTTTGCAACGCCACATACATATATAGGTTATCGCGATTCTTTGACTGACATGAGCTTGTATATAGGGTTTTTTTCGCAAAGTAGTTCCATACCGAGTTGGGGTGTGTGGTAGAATACTTTAATGCCAAGCAGAGAGCCCGGGTTTAAAACCCAATAATGCATGCGTACTTTTTTTATTTTTTTAATGTCTGATGGTTACGCCACTGACGGCGACGTCACTCGCCGCAAGAGCGGGCACCTCAGAGTGGCACTCTAAAGTTCTGCATTGGCCAACTTACTGCGCCCAATGTGCGGGCAAAACTCGCCATCCTGTGAGAGCGGTGGGCACAGACGTCGCACGTGGACTAATTATTGAGCTCGTGTGTGAAAAGCATTGGCTCTCATAGATTTGTTGCCGAACATCCAAGCGTCATCGCTGGTGCTTGAACTAGCTCTAGAATAACCTGTGTTACTTCTGACCGGCGTGTAACTTTATGAGAATAAACTTCAATAATGGCGAAGCTTCCCGAAAAAGGCAGCGTGACCTCCGCCAACAGGGGCTCCGAGCTTGTGTGTGTCTGAAACTTGATCACATGGTAAATAAAGGTGCATGACAATACTGTTTTTTTGTTCTGTAGTTGAAAGAGTAAATAATCTTATAATTTTACAGCAAAGTAGTACAACTAGTTCTTTAAATGGTCAAAAAATGTTTCATTTTCAGACGAACTTGTTGGACATCATATTTATTGCACGTGCTTTTTTATTGCGTCGGAAATGCTGAAGGCTCGCTTCTTTCAAAATATATTAAAAACCTTTTCCTTCTTCTAGGAAGAGTTAAAGAGAATTATTTACCCTTTCAGATACAAAGTCATTTCCTAAAAAGCACAAAAAGGATGATCAATTTTACATGGTGTCAGACGACCATTACAGGCCGACACTTTTGCCCTTACAGGTTTCAATGTATGGGGTAAAAACCCACACAAGACTCCAATGAAGGCACCCTCATTCTGCAGAAAAACCTCCATTTAATGTGAAATGTCGGCCAATATTGTTACACTGGTACTATGACTCTGCTCAAAAGCGCTGCAAACCAATAAGTCATGGGTTTTGCAGCGGAGGCCACAACAAGTTCCGTTCCTTAGAGAAGTGCATGGAAGTCTGCCAGCGTGAGTACGCACTATTTATAGCTTTGAAGTTTTGGATGACTTGTTATTTAGTGATTTCGTTTTACTGAACGAGTTTATAGGGTAATCATGGAACAGTAAATGACGATGCTTAAAATTGATCAGTAATGCTGAGTCTGGAGGCTTCGCCGACTTCATTTATGCGTTATATTTATGTAAAATTGAATAGTGAGCGTAAACAAAAGCTATTACAAGTTGTACACGAGCGCCTGTTTTAAGCGGCAGGGGCGGATTTGTTCCGCAGGAAGAGACATTTCCGAACAAGGTTATTGGCGATACAGCATAGATATACCATTTACTTGACAAATAGATTCGAGTCTGATAAGTAATAGCAACAGCCAAGAATTACGTAGGGCAGATTTACACCACCTCATTCGGACTCGCTCAGTTTTCTAGCGAGGAAGAACACATCCAACACCTGCCATGCGACGACTTGGGAAGATTTAGCATTGTGCTTCAATCTAGTAATAACGCTTAAGAAGCACTTGTGACCTATGCTAGTGTAAGTGGTCTGTTTCGAGATGTGTAAAAGAGGTCGCCCATCTCGTGAGAGTCACTCTACCGATACTCTATTATAATGCATTCACACGAATAGATGTTAGTTTAGCATGCGAACGCTGTTCACCTATTCATTGCGTTACCACTCATTCCCAAAATGTGACGTAGAGCTGTCCGCTTCTACAAAACAAAGGTTGCTTTCATTCATTCATTCATTCATTCATTCATTAATTCAAGGCCACAAAGCTAAAGATTCCCGACTCTTTTTCTGTGCCTGTAGTGACCTCAGGAATTGGTGCGTTTTGCTGTTCGTAAATCTCCTTGATTTTTTGGTAACCCATTGTTTTCTGGTACTTATTGCTCTTAGTTTAGTCAAGAGCTTGAGGTATGCACTGATACATGATCATGAAACTTTGTGCTGTAGCTGCGTTATTCCAGGTATTTAGGATATAATAAGTGCTAAATATCAAGCTTCTAAGAACCATTTTATTATTGCCTTGGGAACGTGTTGTCATTTAAAAATATA
This sequence comes from Rhipicephalus microplus, assembly GCF_043290135.1. Classification (NCBI taxonomy): domain Eukaryota; kingdom Metazoa; phylum Arthropoda; class Arachnida; order Ixodida; family Ixodidae; genus Rhipicephalus; species Rhipicephalus microplus. The sequence continues at coordinate 170,266,397 of NC_134705.1, forward strand.
TGAATTCCATGAACGTGGCTTTCTCAAAATGCGTAATTCCGTATAATATTTTTCATCAGGGACCAATACAACTCAAGCGTTTTGCGATTTTTAGGTAACTGTGCTGTTCGTACTCCGAAAGAGTATGTGATGTTACAGGAATGTTTGTTTAAACAAACTCAATCTTTAAGAAATTTATTCTGCTGCAAAATGAAATAAAAATGTCAAATAGCGCTTCCCTTGCACACATTTTTCATTTGTATCTCCATTTGTCTAACCTTTCCTCCCCTTGCACATTTTTATGTACGAGAAAATGCATATATTTTTTCTGCGTCATTAGTAGTGATATAATAATTAAACTAATGATTCCTGCAGTATTACGTGACGAAACTACTATATTACATTAACGGTATGTCATTGCGGAGGACTGCGAAATTTTTGACCATCTGATATGATTCAGCATGCGCTATGACTGCGAGTACAAGGCATTATAAGATTTAGCCTTCCTCAAAATGCAACCATAAAAGCCCCAACTTTGAGTTAGCAACAGGGCATTGTAAATACAGTGCGAATCACATTCACTGGTCAGCTGCCATTCTCACGGTGTAAAGCAAAGGCCACAATAGAGACAAATAATGACGATAATAAGCTGGCGCAATAAAGAAACACCGTACACAAGAACTACCCACAAGAAAAAAGCGGTTGCAGCTTTTACGTGTGTTCCATGTTTGCTGCGTTTTTTTTTCTTGCGCAAAGTACTTTTCGTTATTATGCCATCAATTGGGCTCTCAAAAACTACTAGCTTATAGGTGACAACAAGTTTTTAAAAAAATTGGCAGACCCCACAAACAGTGGGATCTGGCAATCGATGATATGCGAAGCACAAATGAGGAAGGTGGATATGCCACTTTAAAATCAGCACAACCTTACGAGGTGGAGCTAAATTATGCCATACATGACTTCCGTGCTTTGATTACCATGTTTGTGCGGGTCGTTTACCTTCGTCATCTATTCACGTGACGTGATACCTAATTTAGTATATGTGGAGCTGATTCGTTGTCCATAGACGTCACGTAACACCGAACTTGGTATATGTGGGGCTAGAGAAATAGCCGCGAGCACATCATAAAGGGCCCAAACTACTACAACAAAACGTTGACACGCGCGAACGCGGGGCACAGTGACACTACGTAAGCGAAACGCGAGCACTCTATAGTCAGACGCCAGGCGCGACCAGCGTCCGTCGGCACTGCTCGACGGCAATCGGTGCGAAAGGAGACATGCTGCATTTCACCCCGATGCATTACCCAGACAGCACTGCCTCTGCCTTATTTCGTGACGGAGGGACGTCGGACGCGCTGAAACGCACATGCGTCAAAGCAACGCAACGCGGCGCGCGCACGCGAGTATACGGCAGCACTGGCAACTAGCGTAGCACCGCCGACGTGACGCGACGCAACGAACGCCGGCGTGCACGCGCGCTGGGTCCCGTCGAAATGTATTGGCGCCTTGACGTGGCATGTAGTCATGTTCTCACAGGACCCGCACCTGATGATTATGTTTGCATCAGTCACATACCTTTGTAATCTATTGACGTCATCTTATACCAAATTTCGTTTAGGTGAAGCTAGCGTAACGACCATGAGCGCATCATGAGCGTAGCATGGAGTCATGTTGTTATATGACACGCATCTCAAGATTATCATGTTTTCACCAGTCGCATACTTTCGTCATCCATTCACGTACCATAATACCAAATTTAGTATATGTGACCCTAGTGAAATGGCCGTGAGCGCATCAAGAGCGTGGCATGTGGCCATGTTACATCACACGCATGTCATGTTTTACATGTTATAACTAGTCATTTGTGCTCGTCATACAGTCATGTCATGCCATCCAAGTTTGGTATCAATACCATTATCGAAAGGGCCAGGAGAGCTAAAAGTCGTAGGTGGTTAGATAGATAGATAGATAGATAGATAGATAGATAGATAGCTAGATAGATAGATAGATAGATAGATAGATAGATAGACAGATAGATAGATAGATAGACAGATAGATAGATAGATAGATAGATAGATAGATAGATAGATAGATAGATAGATAGATAGATAGATAGATAGATAGATAGATAGATAGATAGATAGATAGATAGATAGATAGATAGATAGATAGATAGATAGATAGATAGATAGATAGATAGATAGATAGATAGATAGATAGATACGCTCAAACTCGCCGAAAATCACTGAGAAATGCTTCGCATTTAAAAGTTGTCAAAATAAGTGAGCTGAGGACTGAATACTTGTTTAGTCTGTCATTATCCTCGTCAATCAGGTGGAATAATAATTTATATATTCTTGTAAATTAATTTGACATTCTCAGTCAACTGCATTGTTCTCCTCGCGATACTCCCTTCCCAATATTGTGTGCCTCACAACATGACCTTGAAACAAAGAGCTTCAAGGCTTTAACTTCGAATCATTATTTTGAGGTGTGCTGTATTCAGAGGGTGACCAAAAGAATTTTCATGAAGCTATAAAGTAACTTATTAAAGTAAAATATCATCGTTATCGTGATATTACAGCTTTACGTCTGCCACCATGGTTTAGCTGCTGCGTGGTTTAAGATATAGAGTCTTTTTATAAATACGCTTGAGGAAACTGGTGGTATTGTCTAAGGGAGCTGCAACACAAGGCGCTTCATACAGAATGGTAATGGTGCATAGTACGTGGTTTTTTATCAACTCTGTTTTTTCGGCATATTTTGGCTTGGCGTGGCCTAGAGCCACTTTGTCGCAAAAGTGAAATTAGTGAATGTTCGACAATTCCACTTCCCAGCCTTAACCTTTTCAGGCTCACCGATAAAAGTTGGTTTGCGGAATTTACAATGGAGAAACCTGTTGTCGAAAAAAAATTGCAAAAACACAAGATTAGATGAAGCCGCAAGTTGGTACGAAGCCCACAAGCACGAAGACTGGGCAAATCTGTGCACTACCCGTCTTTCCCATGGTGGCTGAACGATCGCAGTGCCGGAGTTCACTGTAATATTGAATACCTATATGATTAAGTGTCCACCCTGTCGTCATATTATGTCATATCAAAGTGACATTTGCCCTCTCGCGCAAAGCTCTCTTTCCTTTGCCCTACTGCATGGTTGCGTCGAGTGTTTTGACTGTACGCAGCGGGAGAGATGTAACTCGTGGTGGGCTGTCTTCTGCACATCGCCAGCGCCGCTGGCCAAGAATGCGGTCGTGAGGTCGGGCGATGGAGATGCGTGGGACCTGCGCAACTGCCCGCAGTCCGGCGCCCTCATGAGTGCTGGTCGCAACCGGAAGTCGTGTCGGTGCGAGGGTCGGTTCTTGGCGGGACCGGCACTGGGGTGAAGCCGTCGAGCCGGACTGTGCAGCAGTATAGCCCGGTGGTGGTGTCGTGGTGCACGAAGTTTATGTAGAGACATGTGTTGTCATTTTTTGGTTAGAGCTTGTGTAGCTGATTCCTTTTATGTTTTTTTTTCTTTTCGGAATATAGTTTGAATTAAGGTTGGAGGTATGTGAGGGTGCTGCTACCCCCTGTAAATTTGTTGGTGCCACATAAGCACGTGTTTTGCCTAGAAGCCGTAATTCAGGGTCACAACTATTGAGCGGTAGATGGCGTTGCTTTCGCGAGCGTTGATAACCACTATAAGCCTCATGGTTAGATTGGCAGCACTGGCAGTGACCCCTGGCGACAAGCCTTGGTGGCGGCTTGAAAGAATTGAGGGAGTCTCTGGCTGGAGGCGTTTGGCGCGAACGGTTGTCTCTCGCAGTGGGACCCCAGTGCACGGCACCGAGGGCCATCTGCCGGTAGCCCTTGTAGTGAGTCAGGCGCTAGCAACACCACCTTGTTTGTCGTATTGATAAGTGTTGGTTAATATTGTGTAAGGTTGTCTTAGCGGGTTGATCACGATTGATGGTATAGTAATTCGGCTGACAACATCGACATTTCTAAAAGCAGTTAAATAAATGTGTGTTTTGTTTGGTTTCTTCCGACCGCATCTACTGTGTTCGTTCACTCTAAGATCGCGGCATTCGTCATTTCAAAACCCCGCAATTTTGGACGTGTTGAATTACACAATCAGCAGAAAAATTTACGTTTTTTTTTCAGAAAACGAACAGCACACGAAGGTACACATTTTTAGAAGGCCATATATTTGGACGAAGTGTTTGAAGGTGTCAGTTGCCCCGTGCAGTGACAAGTTCTATATAATACGAAAATCCGCTGCGTATAAAATGCGATACGCAATAAATTTATTGAGTTACCTGATGTTGGCTTACGGTAATGGATTTTGAGCGAATGCACAATGTTCAAATACAGCAAGGCAAAGTTAGGTAAACAGTAGCCCCAGAAAAAATTGTGTGATTCTATGTTAATCAGTAGTAGCCCGGCACTGATTTCCATATTTTAAGAAATAGAGCGCATCAGTCTTTCTAACTACGAAACTGGCAGACATGCCCAACATTCGCGAGAACAATGCATCTTTAGGATCTTCTGCATAGAACACCTGCTATCAATAGTAATCAAACTTTCTATTATTTCAGCACATACCAAAATCGTATATTCACAGTGTCTGAAGCCGCCGGTCATGGTTCGCTGTGGTGCACCGCGTCATGCATGGTACTTCGATATTCTGACGGTGACCTGTAAAATGTTCACCTACATCAGTTGCAGCAGTGCTGGCAACTTATTCCTCACAGAACTTATGTGCCAGCACGTCTGCTTACGTGAGTATATACTTAATATGAATCTGCTGGTAGCAAAAAAATTATAAGGCTTTTTCAAATCGTCTTTCAGTGCTGGTAGGTACTCCCCAGCTTATCTTTCGATGAACGAGGCTGCTATTTAAGTATTGCGTATTTTTAAAATCAATAAAAAACTCGTGGTACCTTGCTGCATTACCTTGGTTAAATCTGACGAGGCATATGACATCGCACTGACGTAGCTAAGCTTTTCATCTATAAGTCAAACTTCAGTAGGGAATCTAAAATCTGACTGTTTTATTTTCTGGCCGAAAGCTCGAAAATAACAAAGTAGGCTTAATCAATTACCCAGTGGTGGTGGCGATGAAGCACGCAGACCACAAGCCTATGTACAGATGGCGTAATTATATGGTGAACTCATGCCCATGCTATAAACTAAAAGAACAACCAATACTTCACTGTGATAGTGGAAGGCATGTACGCTGGGCGCCTACTATTATACTTGCCCGTAAAATGCACCTGCTTTATACACGCCTTTTCAAAGCTTCCAGCGTTAACGCTGGTGTTTCCGTGAGCTAAAAAAAACTAGGCTAATGGTTTTTTTCTATGATATCTTAAAAGAATAACCTGAAATAATTTCGAAGGTATTCAGACACTACGGTGGGATCAGTGCTGACCGAGGAACAGTTTTTGTGGGTTAAACCCAATCTTCCTAGTATTTTGTTTATTTCGGCATTTCTTTTCCGTGCAATAATACATGTTAGAAAATTCTTTTTTGCAGTGTTGCGCAGAATCATCTCACTAATTGCTCCTCAATTAAAGTGTGACCACAATTTTTTTCCAATTTTCAGCAAAAAAGTAGGCCGAAACCACTATGCAGTCAAGATCCTGAACCTGATCGATGCTTTCTAAAGAAAAAAGTATGGTTTTTCAATTTTAGAAATAACACGTGCATGCAGTTTCCAAGACAGCGCTGCGGCAAGGGTTACAATAGTTTCGTCTCCCTGAAGAGCTGTATGAATACCTGTAGCTGTGAGTTTTTCAACTTTCTTGATTTATATACACCCAGTGTTTATGTAAAGTCTTGGTAATTTAAGTTTTCCTCGGGGCGACAGGCCACGCTATGATATGAAAAAAAACAAACAAAAAAACACGCCCACATCTACGACGCTATACGATTTACATACTTCCCATTAATTATTTAGGATGGAGAATGCAAACCAGAGGCAGACAGTCGATTTCTAATATTTTGGGGAAAATTCTGGGAATGCCAGCTTTTTGCGTCTAACGCTGCTTTACTTTGATGCGACAGGAGAAAAATATATTACCAAAGTACCATTGGTCAGGTTGGCTTCAAATATGTGAAATTAAAATGAGGGCTGATAAGTATGTGAAGAGTTCCCGATCACACATTGTTGATAAAATTCTGAATTATTACATCATGGTATTAGAACATACGCGCAAAAAGTAAAGTGACAAGGATGCCGACCAAATTTAAAGCCACAGCAAACAATAGATAACTTACGTAGTGACATGAAGATAACTTACCTAGTGACATGTAGATAACTTACGTAGTGACATGAAGATGCGCCTTTATCTAGCAAAGAATGCCAATCCATCCCATGGCCTCCACCCGAGGGACGCCGAATCTTGGTGGAAATTCAACAAAGCCCAGTTGAATGGTTAACCAGTCGTCCGCAAATAATACTTTCCAGCACTGTTAGTCTAGCTGTTTAGCCCAATTATTCAAAAAAAGCTCATCCAGATGTACTTCGTGAATATCTTCATGGGAAAAACTTAAACCCTTAGTCAGTTTAGGGTGTTGAGCCCTAAGAATTATTAGACTAAAAACCCTAACAAGTCGTTGAATTGTCATGTCGGAGCAAACTCCAAAAGACGTTATTCTGCGACGCCAAACACTGAAAATATGCACTGTTGATGCTGTGCTCGCTTTTCATCATGGCAGTACAGCCCATGTCAATGTACTGAACTCCTCTGGGATTTCACGCACTCCTGGCCTGCATCGACAGTACTTTGTTGACAGGGCTGCGCAACAGGCGACAAAAGACGCCCGCTAGCAAGACATTTAAACACAAAAATAAAAACTTGATAATATCGGTGGTAAATCTGATTAGTATCTGGCTGGTGCCTATTAAACTTGCCCGTAAATGTGCTGTCATATCGCTTTACCTATGAAACAATGCATATTTTAAACTTTAAATCAGATTACCTCAAAACATGCTTGCTCAGTGCTTGTTTCTTTATCTCAGCAACCACAGTATCTAGAATCATAAATTTCAGCCAGTATTTACATAACGTAATATGATATATGCGGAAACATATTTATTGTTGTGTGAGGAAGTACTCTTCTTCAACACAACATCTAATAGCTATTACCGGGTGACAATTGGGTATCTGAAATAAAAAGTTTACAAAAAACTAGTGGTACAATTTAAAGCGGTAAATTTGCTTCGGTGAAAATAAGAATGCCTTAAGATCAGAATGATGGTAAAATATTTGCTGCAACTATTATGGTTTCGGAGAAAAAAGTAGATAAACTTTACTTAAATTACATGGTGGGGATAGGCGCTACTCTGTTACTTTGAGAGAACAATAGTAAAAAATGAATAGAACATGTGCCCAAATGAGAGTTTAATTATCGCAAGAAAAGTGAAAGAAATGATCCATTCAACAGAATAAGCATAGTCTTAAAAATCCTGCTTTTCTTCTGGTTTATTGCCTTCGAAAATCGAACATATATGCAGCACCTATTACACATAAACACATTTCAAATTAGACATACGGGGTTAATTTTCATTGAACGGCTTTAACGAAATGTCAACTATGAGTCAATGAAGATAGACAGCGATGATCATGCCTCAGCTATCATTCTTTAAGTGCTAGTATATGCTGTTCCGAGCCAATTTTATGTGCGTATGAAATATTTCCTGTGTTGGCTCATACATATATCTTGACAATATAAATGCAGATATTTTTACAGTGAACCACTGGTATCGTAACAGTACCTGCCCTAAAAAGGGGGCAAATTCTTGATAGAGTGAGATGCGAAAAATAGTTAAACTCAAAAGCGGAAGCTCCTTTAGTGATCTTTATACAACAATGGTGGCAAACAAAAGGAACAATTTCTTTTATACAGAGTCATGCCAATTAGCGCATACCTTTTGCTGTTTTAATACACCAATATCATTGTTTTGTTCGTTGTGCAGATAACCAGACTTCGATGGACCCATGCGCTACCTGTGAACAAAAAGTCCCAAATCAGGTACTACCTATGAATACTGGCGCGACCAACTCCGGCAAAGAAGTCATTTCACACGGCCAGAATGTTCAACGAAGTCAAAGAAATCATGTTGCAAAGCCCAGCTTTCCCCGCTTCACTTTACCCGGCCGACCATCCCAACCTCTGCTAACAAGAAGGAACCATTAACACTGATCAAACTACATAGATCGAGTGAGCAGTGCTGTACCTCCCTTTCAAGCAGTATAATCTGTTAAGCAGCATAATAAGCAGTATAATCATACTTGCCCAACACAGTCCGCTTTCACTAATTTAGAACTGGGTTCACTGCTCTCAAATCTCGGGCTTCTCTTCCTCCCAAAGTATTTATGCTAAAACTAACAATTACGTAGTACCTCTCTTTTTTTCTTTGCTTTTTAGTTGCTTTCTTGGTTTCACGATCCTAACTTTTTTCTTTATCTACGCTGACAATTGAAGTTTGCCCACGTCCTCAGCAGTGCTACAGTTCAGTTTATATATATTTATATATACATACATATATATATATATATATATATATATATATATATATATATATATATATATATATATATATATATATATATATATATATATATATATATATATATGTATGTATATATATATATATATATATATATATGTATGTATATATATATATATATTGTGACGACGCGAGATTGACGAGCACACAAAGCGCCTCAAAGAAATACGATTTATCGATCGCAGGAAACAGACTGCAACGACTTCTTCGTCTTTTTCCCTCGGCCAAGGACACTCGCGCTGCTTCGTTGTCCTCACCACTGGCACATACGCGCGTCATTATTCCCCCTTAAAAAAAACATCGTCCCGATATTAAACGTTTGAGAAGCACGGCGAAACCAAAACTGCACAGTTAGTCACTGAAAGTAAGGCTTCATCCGAAGCACGTGGACAATTTCTGGTGAATGTCTGCGCCGCTTTGAACAATGCACGCCGTCCGGAACAACCTTGTAGTTGACGTCACTAATGCGTCGCAGAACCTTGTAGGGTCCGAAGTATCTTCGCAACAGCTTTTCGGAAAGCCCACGCTGACGAACAGGTGTCCAGACCCATACTTTGTCGTTCACGTTGTATATGACGGGTCTGTGCCGGAGGTTGTAATACTTGGCATTGTCGTCTTGCTGTTTGGTGATTCGCAACCTGGCAAGTTGTCTGGCTTCTTCTGCTAGCTGGGTAAACTCTTCGGCGTCTGTCTCATTGCCATCATTTTCATGAGGAAGCATTGCGTCTAACGTTGTTGTAACCTCGCGTCCGTAAAGGAGACTAAAGGGTGTCTTCCGAGTGGTCTCTTGACGAGCCGTGTTGTACGCGAACGTGACGTAGGGAAAAATGATGTCCCAGTTCTTGTGCTCTACATCTACGTACATGCTTATCATGTCAGCCAGGGTCTTGTTGAGGCGTTCGGTGAGCCCGTTAGTCTGGGCATGATACGCCGTTGTCTTCCTGTGAGCTGTACCACTTAGTCGAAAAATGGTGTCCAAAAGCTGGGTCATGAACGCAGTACCTCTGTCGGTGATGACTATTGCGGGAGCACCGTGTCTTAAGACGATGGCTTCAATGAAAAATTGCGCCGCTTCGACTGCTGTTGCCCGTGGCAGAGCACCTGTCTCCGCGTATCGGGTCAGGTAATCCGTGGCGACGATTATCCACCTGTTTCCAGTGTCAGACTTTGGCAAAGGGCCCAGAAAATCTATGCCAATTTGTGCAAACGGTGTCGCCGGCACTCGAACAGGCTGCAGCAGGCCAGCTGGTTTGATGGATGGTGGCTTGCGGCGCTGGCAATCTAGACATGCCTGCACGTAAGTTTTGACAACTTCGGCAAGTCTTGGCCAGTAATAGTTCTGCCTTATCCTCGCCAATGTTCTTGCGTAACTCAAGTGACCAGCAGTAGGTTCGTCGTGACAGGCTTGCAGTACCTCACGGCGAAGCGAAGAAGGAACGACGAGCAAGTAGCTGCTGCCGGTGGGTGAAAAGTTCCTCTTATAAAGAACGTCATTTCGCAAGCAGTGCGATGGCAGCCCTCTCGCAAATAACTTCGGAACGCTATTCACTCGCCCTTCTAGGTAATCTATGAGTGGTAGCAGCTCAGCATCACCACGCTGCTGTTGAGAAAAGGTGGCAGTGTCCACAATACCGAGAAAGGCCGTGTCGTCATCGTCGTTGTCCGGGGATGCCGTCTCAACAGGAGACCGAGAAAGACAGTCGGCATCGGTGTGTCGTTTTCCCGACTTGTAGGCAACAGTGAAGTCAAATTCTTGGAGCCGAAGACTCCATCGTGCAAGGCGGCCAGACAGATCTTTCAAGTTGACTAACCAACAGAGAGAGTGGTGATCGCTGATAACGGTGAATGGGCGGCCGTACAAATAAGGACGAAACTTCAGGACGGCCCATACCATTGCAAGACATTCTTTTTCCGTCGCAGTGTAATTAGCTTCAGCTCGGGACAGCGTCCTGCTGGCGTAGGCGATCACGTTTTCGTTGTTGTCCTTCGACTGTACAAGCACTGCTCCAAGACCCACATTACTAGCGTCTGTATGAAGTATTGTCGGCGCGTCTTCATCGAAGTGGGCCAGCACGGGGGGTGTTTGCATTCGCTGACGAAGCTCATGAAATGCCTGCTGTTGGTCTTCGCCCCATCCGAAGGGGGTATCTTCCCGAGTAAGCTGTGTCAATGGCCATGCGATGCGCGAAAAATTAGCAATAAACCGCCGATAATAAGCACAGAGTCCTAAAAAACGTCGCACTGATTTTTTGTCTGATGGCGTCGGGAAGTTTGCCACGGTGGCAATTTTATCCGGGTCGGGTCGGATCCCTTGGCTGCTCGCGACGTGACCGAGGAATCGAAGTTCGTGGAAGCCGAAGTGGCACTTTTCTGGTTTGAGAGTAAGACCGCCCAAGCGTATTGCTTCAAAAACTGCTTCGAGCCTTCGTAAGTGTTCCTCGAAAGTCGCTGAAAAGACAATCACGTCATCGAGGTACACCAAGCAGGTTTGCCACTTAAGCCCCGATAGAACTGTGTCCATGAGACGCTGGAATGTTGCTGGCGCCGAACACAAACCGAAAGGAAGAACCTGAAATTCATAAAGTCCGTCGGGCGTAACAAAGGCAGTCTTCTCACGATCTCTCTCATCCACTTCAATTTGCCAGTAGCCGCTTTTTAAGTCCATAGACAAAAAGTAGCGTGCGTTTCGTAGTCTATCCAATGAATCATCAATACGCGGCAGAGGGTAGACGTCCTTCTTTGTGATCTGATTAAGCTTACGACAGTCGACGCAGAAACGCAAGCTACCGTCCTTCTTTTTGACGAGTACTACAGGTGATACCCAAGGACTGTTAGACGGTCGAATAACACCATCTTCTAGCATCGTTTTCACCTGTTTTTGAATTGCCTCACGCTCCTTTGGGGCGACTCGATAAGGATTTTGCCGGATGGGTCTGGCATCGGAATCCGTGATGATGCGGTGTTTCGTCAGTGCAGTTTGACCAACTCTTGATGTGGATGAGAAGCAGCCGTGGAACTTGTTGATCAGCGTGAGCAGGCGGTCTCGCTCAATGGGAGATAACATTGGACCAACGTCTACAGGTGTCGGTGTAGTGATAGTAGACGCTGCTGCTTCCTCCACTAAATGACAATCTTCTATTTGCGAGAGTTCGTCAAAATAGGCAATAGCCGTGCCTTTAACTATGTGTCGGCGTTCTCTGCTGAAATTTGTCACTAGCAGTTGAGCACATCCGTCAGTAACAGTGATGACAGCCCTGGCAACAGAAATGCCGCTAGTGAATGCGAGCTGCTTGATGTGTTCAGCGATGCCAGTATCATTTTGTAATTTGTCACAGTGCACGGATACGAGAGAACAACTTCGTGGCGGCAGTATGACGTCGTCATCGGCAATACGGAAACGAGGTGGCTGGTGTTCCTTATCTGTAGCAGTCTCAGAGCTTACAGTGAACGTTACGCTTCTGTCACGGATGTCAATCACAGCCCCGTATTCGCGCAAGAAATCCATTCCCAATATGAGCTGTTTACAGCACTCGTGGAGAATGACGAGGGTGGCGACAAAGGTGGAACCAGCAATGAAGAGTCGGGCCGTGCACTTTCCAACCGGTGTCATCAACTGACCTCCTGCAGTTCTTATATTGGGTCCCTGCCATGGCATTTTCACCTTCCTTAGTCTTTCGGCTAGCTGTAGGCTTATTATAGAAAAGTGGGAACCAGTGTCCACAAGTGCCGCCACTTGGTGGCCTTCAATGTGAACGACGAGGTCAGCGCTGATAACGTCGGTTACGTCGGCAGTTGTCTCATTCGTCGAATTAGTAGTTGCTGTCGTCTTCTTCGGGTTTGATGGCTTCGAGCTGTCACTTGTCTGCAATGGGGGCTGTTCGGAATTTCGAATATTGGCAACCCCACCCCCCGAGGTCGCTGCGTCTAGTTTCCCCGTCGCGGGCTAGGGGACCTGCCCCTGGTGACGTCGGCAAAACTGCGAGGATTAGGTGAACTGGGCCGCGCAGGAGATGGAGAACGTGATCTGGGCATTACTGGATTCTGCGGCGGTGTGTTCACAGGGGCGTAGTTGTACATGCGTTGATCGTCGTACGCAATGTAATCAGGGTAGCGAGGAAATCTCTTGTACTGAGCGTCGCGATAACGGCAAACTCTGTAGACGTGCCCAGCTTCGCCACAATGAAAGCATACCGGTCGACGGTCAGCGGTACGCCACAAATCGGTTTTCCGACGCTGGTAGGTAAGTGGAGACTCACTATTGGGCCACGTTGTGGGGCTACGTTGTGGGGCATGTTGGTTATACGGCATTCGTCTTGTCGGAGGAATCGATGAGGTTGCGAAAGTGGTCGGTGCAGACAGTGACTGTGTTTGCAGGGTTAGTGGTGGTCCAGTCATTGGGGTCTGCTGCGCTGAAGGAGCGACGACGGGGCGTCGGACGGCATCAGCATAAGTAAAATGTCGTCGCACACCATTATAGCCGGATGAAGAGAGAGCCTGGCGGACCTCATCCCGGACAACATCAGCGACAAAAGACAATGCCGGCGTCGGTTCAGTTGATGGAATTAAACCAAGCTGCCGAAGCTCCTCCCTCAAAATCTCCCGGATGACTTCCCGCAGAGGCCTGTCGTTCTCGCAGAGGCTCGCCGCAGTTGTAACAGGGCTACTCGCTCGAACGTTGACCGGGTTCTGCTGGCGGTACCGTTGCTGTAGGGCTCGTTCAATAGCTGTGGCTTCTTTCGTGAACTCCGCTACTGTTGTTGGCGGATTTCTCACAAGCCCAGCAAACAGTTGCTCCTTCACGCCTCGCATTAGATACCGCAGCTTCCTGTCTTCCGGCATCTCGGGATCCGCCCTGCCGAAAAGACGGGTCATGTCCTCGGCGAACATAGCGACGCTCTCGTTAGGTTTTTGGATTCGAGCTTCCAAGAGACGTTGCGCATTCTCCTTTCTGTCAAGACTACTAAAGGTGTCAATCAGCTGGTTGCGGAAGTCATCCCACGTAGCCATGCTTCTTTCCCTGTTGATGTACCACGTCTGGGCGTTGTCTTTCAGGTAGAAGTACACATTCGCGAGCGTGTCTTCTGGGGTGACCCACTGGTTGTAGTTCGCGCAGCGTTCGAACTGGTCCAGCCAGTCTTGTGCATCTTCATAGGTCTCACCATGAAAGCAGTCAGGAATCATGGGATTCTGAAGCGTCATGTGCGATGTAGCTGCAGTGGCCATGGTGGTTGAAAGAGGCAAGTGATTGCTGGCAGTTTCTGGAAAGGGATTCAGCTCGGGAGCTAGGCCTCGCAGACGGCGGCTGGAACGGTGGACTGGTGTGTCGACGGTAGGTAGTGATTCCGGGCTTGAATGTCGGGTCCGCGAAGGGGTGCCAAGCATGTAGACGTACCCAGCACCTCGACCAGTGTGACGACGCGAGATTGACGAGCACACAAAGCGCCTCAAAGAAATACGATTTATCGATCGCAGGAAACAGACGGCAACGACTTCTTCGTCTTTTTCTCTCGGCCAAGGACACTCGCGCTGCTTCGTTGTCCTCACCACTGGCACATACGCGCGTCAATATATATATATATATATATATATATATATATATATATATATACATGCACCAACGACGGTAGAGAATGAAACAAAAAATTGCAAAATTAAAAGGTAAGAGTTAGGTAGGGTTAAAAATGAAATATACTATCTGGTGTGCATATCAGAAACAGCTTCTCGCTGATAAGCCCACAATGAACATATAATCAATTGTAAGAAAACAGAGTCCCCAAATACGCAGGCAATCGGCACATCTTTGACAGCCCAGTTGTGCACTGCAGCATTTGTACACAGCTGTCGGCATTGCGTTCTTCGCAAACTATGCCACCGCTGCCTCCTGCAAAGTGCTCGAAACTAGTTTGTGCTCTTTCGGAGCCCTAATATCAAGTGTGAAGCCCACGGCACTGCTTTAGGCTCATCCATAGTAGAGTACCTGATACTCTAAATTGTTCCTTCTTTCTGTAAACACAAATACTCTGAATTTCGCAATGCAGCATAGTCCTTTTGGAAATATATTCTTAGACTACCGTCGTGAACATGTTTACGGTGTAATTTTTGTCAACACAACCCCGTGAAGTGTGAGGCCCTCGGGATGGCTTTATGCTATCCCATAGTCGATTGACCACTTTTTCTAAACACGCAGAATATGTAACTGACACGAGCGTCACCTAATAAGTAAGCAGACCCAAGCCGACTTTAACTTCCCACTGTATGCACCCAGTGTATCACATGCCCCAAGCAGTATTTTATCCAAACGCACAATCACTGCAGCATCATTCTTCAGCATTGTTGATCATGTAACACGACGCATTTCTTTCACAGTAGATACTGTGAGAGTAATCATGAAGCTATCGAAATTTCTGGAAATAAATTTTACTGTTATCTCATTTTTATGCATTGAGTCTACGATACACTAGCCAAACTGAGCAGCATGCATATTTTAGCCGCAAGCTCTCCGGTTCCCGACTCGTATTTCAGTGAGCTCAATGAGGATAATAGTTTTTCTTTATTTGTTCGGCCCATGCGCGTTCTTTTTTTTTTTCGTGGGCAACTTCATTTTAACGGAGCAGTAGTGAACTGTGCAGTTTTTCAATTTATGCGGAAATTACTAGCGCTAAGAGTTTCCTGCGTACTGGTGGATGCTTACCCTAGAGGTGCACTGCAGCTTCTCTGCAACACAAAAAATATTGGCAGATCTCACGTACAGTGGGAATCAATTATATGCGAAGCACGAATAAGAAAGGTTCATATGTCACTTTCAAATCAGCACAACGCTACCAGGTGGAGGTAAATGATGCCGTGTATGATTTCCGTGTCATGATTATCATGTTTGGATGTGTCGTTTACTTTCGTCATCTATTAACATCTCGTGATACCAATTTTAGTGTATGTGGAGCTAGCCAAACGGCCGCAACCACGCTATTAGTGTGGTACGTTGTAATGTTCTTACATGAGACGCGTGTCAGGATTATGATGTTTGCACAAGTCATATATTTCGTCATCAGTTGACGTCCCATAACACCACAATTGGCATTTGTGTAGCTAGCAAAATTACCGCGAGCGCATCATAAAGTGCCCAATATACTCCTATGTAGCATTGACGCACGCGCATGTTGGGCACACCGACGCTACCTTAGCAAAACGCGAGCACTTTATTGCCTGACGCCAGGCGCGACCGGTGCGACCAGCGTCCGTCAGCGCGGCCTGACGGCAACCGGCATGAAATTCGCGCCGATGCGTTACCCAGACAACACTGCGTCTTCCTCCTTCGGTGACGGAGGGACGCCGGACACGCTGAAATGCGTATTCGTCAAAGAAACGCAGCGCGGCACACTCCAACTAGTATATGGCAAAATCGGCACCTGGCGTCGCAACGCCGGCATGACGCGACGAAATTTACGCCGGTGAGCACGCGCACCTCCTCATACTGAAATGTATTGGCACCTTGACTGTGGCATGCAGTCATGTTCTCACATGACACGCATGTCATGATTACTATGTTTGCACCAGTCACTTACCTTCGTCATCCATTGACGGCATGAAATACCAAATTCGGCATATGTTAAGCTAGCGAAACGGCCGCGAGCGCATCATGAGTGTGGCATGTGGTCATGTTGTTACAAGACACGCACGGGATAGTTATCGTGTTTAATGTGTAATTTACCTATGTCTTTCATTCGCGTTGCGTAATACGGGGTTTATACATGTGAAGCTAGTGAAACGGCGGCGAGCGCATCATGAGCGTAGCATGTAGTCATGTTGATACATGAAACGCATCTCATGTTTATCGTGTTTGCACTAGTATCATACCTTTGTCATCCATTCACGTACCGTAATACCAAATTTGGTATAAGCGAAGCTAGCGAAACGGCCACCAGTGCATCATGAGCGTGGCGTGTAGTTATTTCGTTACATGACACGCATCTAATGATTATCATTTTCGCACCAGTCACATACTTTCGTCATCCATTCACGTACCAAAATACAAAATGTGGTATATGTGATACCAGCTAAACGGCTAAGAGCACATCATGAGCGTGGAATATAGTCGTGTTGTTACATAACACGCATGTCATGATTTTCATGTTAGAGTCTGCCACTATTACGCCATGCAATCATGGCATGCTATACCAGTTTTGCACCATGACATGCGAAAAGAACCACTGCAAGAGCTGCAGGACCATAAAATGTAAGTCATGACATTCATGAAATACATATAGCGATTTTCATGTCACGACTAGTCAGATAGGTTGTTCATGCAGTCATGTTGTGCCATGCCAAGTTTGGTATTGATACCATTATCGAAACTGCCAGGAGACCTAAAAGTTGTAGGGGGCCAGATAGATAGATAGATAGATAGATAGATAGATAGATAGATAGATAGATAGATAGATAGATAGATAGATAGATAGATAGATAGATAGATAGATAGATAGATAGATAGACAGACGGACAGACAGACAGACAGACAGACAGACAGACAGAGAGACAGACAGACAGACAGACAGACAGACAGATAGATAGATAGATAGATAGATAGATAGATAGATAGATAGATAGATAGATAGATAGATAGATAGATAGATAGATAGATAGATAGATAGATAGATAGATAGATAGATAGATAGATAGATAGATAGATAGATAGATGCACTCAAAACCACCGAAGTTCGCTAAGAAATGCTTCGCATTTAAAAATTATCACGCAAGGCAGCTTGATCGAAGCAAGGCTGATGATCCCTTAGGTGGTCCTAAGCTGGTTGAGTATACAATTACACTCGCAGCTGTCTCTTTGTTGCTCCTTTTTCTAGTATATTGTACGTGACTATGATTGCTCTCTTTTTACTAAGAATTCACAAGGCAACACAAATGCGACAAACACCGATAAGGGGCTGCATGTGCAGCACTTATTTTGAAGATCTGTTCAATGTTTGTCGTTGGGGACTGCTGCCTCCGGCTCGTGCATGATGATCATTTTCTGTCTACGACAACCAGCAAACATCGACCATCACTGTTTGCCTGTTAAACATGACTTTTTATCCATGCTGAACAGTTAGGGCTACAAAAAATTCGCGAAATTGTACAGGTATTTACATGCATTGTCGGTACATGTCCACATCTTGCGTCACTGGCTATATTTCGCCATGCGGGAGAATAGGCACGATCATTCCTGAATAGCACCGACCACGTTCATCGCAACCGTCACATTTTTTTTCTTTTTCATGGATGGCGAAACTAATCCCTTAGCATGCAACTCAGGAGAAGATGACCATAAATCAGCGCTGGGCAGAGGTATCGTATTCCAAGATACAAACAACGAAATATCTGGGCTAGAAGCTTAAAATAGAGATAACAGGATATATTTGTCCTTTACTAACAGAATATTCTGAAGATAGTCCTAAAACGAAAGGTCAAGAAAGTGTCCCAGAATACAAACAGCAATACAGATACTTCCATGCTTTTATTTCAGGGATGCTCATACTCCGCGTAGACATTTACAAAGTGCAAATACGTGTTGGCGATAAAGTTTCAGGGCTTTGAAACTTGCAGTTTATGCACTCGCCACGGTACCCATATACTGTCTTAAGGCACTGCACAGCGGTGTCATGCACTACGTAAATAATATTAAAATCATAATTACGGGTGTGATTTTGAATAAAATGTAAATTGTGTGACAGCAAGAGCAACAAGAACTCAGCACCGAAATTGACATAATTGGTGACAATAAAATAAAAATGATACAAATAACGTAGTTCAAAGAAATCACTCAAATTGTTAAGCACCCTTGAATTAAGAGCAAAATAAGCGTTATTTTACCCATGTGAGATCTGTTTTTTAGTTCTTTAATTATTTATTGAAAAGTACTTTACAAGCGCGAAGGCATTGAGTAAGAAGGTTTACAATGAATTCAGGTTAATAATACCTACAGCGTAATGTACTGCAACAAAAGTGGCAATTTAAAAAGTCAGCAGCAGTCTTGCTATGAAAGTTACTGTGTTAGTCGCACTTCAGCAGCAGTTTTAAAATACTTTTTTTCTACAGAACACTCACGAAAGGAAGAAGTCTGTCTACCAATGCAGACGGGAACTAATCTGTATTGTAATGAATAACGACCACCTTCGTAGCCAGATAGTACAGCTACATGGTGATGTATTTTGTAGGGTCATCTAGCCGTCCCGTTTAGTTGGTGCCATGCCAGACAGTTGAGGACACACCTGCCCTTATAAGCGGGCTTTAACTGTCTAGGGGTGATGGAGCCCATGCGTCGAAGCTGTAAAATTCCAACAGTGACTTCATAATATCATTTCTTTCAGGGTAAGGAAGTTTTTCCTAATCGCTCCTGCTATGTCTATCGGAATTGACTTGGGAACAGGGACAGCTGCTCAAATCAAAGACTATAGGAAACACTCGTTGCCTACGCCAAAATGGCGGCTGTTCGTGAGATGTCATTCGAATGCTCTGCACTGTCAGGCAAGATGGGGATAAAGCTGTCACCAACACCAAAGCTATAACCCATTTCAGCAAGCCGCATAAGACAAACTCTGCGCCGATGGTGGGGAGTCTGGTACCGCAAATGACCGTTTCAATCTTTCAAACCAATTAGTAACGCAACACGACACGATGGAGGGGTGACTGAAAGTGCGAGGGAGAAATCATCTCTAGTGACTTTCACAACCACTATAACAGCGGCTTTTGGAAGTGCTGTCAATTTGAGAACTGAACACGTGTGAAGGACTGCAAAGCCTCTGTTTCAAGGTGACATGCACCCCGGTAGTTATGAAGTTTTGAAAGTACACCCGAAAAAAGTTATGCGGGCTGCACTGACCAACGCTGCCTCTGCGAGTTTGCAGCCAGTGGTATCGCACGCTTTACCCCATGTGCCCTTCTGTGCTCGTGGGTATACCATCACCGCCTTCCCTACATCGCTGACCGGCGGCACACTTTTGCTGATCTTAAGAAAAAGAAACCATCAGTCTTCCTTTTGAAAACACATTTCAACTCATTTCCGAGAAAAAACAAGTAACGAGACATTTGTGTCCTCCATATTATCATGACAGAATCGATGCTTCGTAAAAGTATTTTACTATAGTGAAGTGAAGTGAACTTTATTTCCAAATAGATCGAAACATGTTTACACAGCAAGGATGGTGAGTATAAAAGCTGCATGTAGGCAGCTTGACTGGTCCCACCTCCCAGAACAATAACAGCAGCAGCAAATATTAACAAGAATTCTTACTTGTCGCAATAGTAAAATAGAAATACACAAAGCGAAGAGAAGAAGCGAAAAAAACAGTAAGAAACACACATTTTCAACAAAAACATTCATATAGAACAAACATTGGTATTTATAAACGTGGTTGAAACATTATTTAAAGTTGAAACTGATATAGATGCATTTTTCAAGTTTATCTCGCGACAAGAACACAGATAATAAAAAATATTTCTGAAGTACTTTCGTGATGCCCTTGCATGTATCGTTATCCTGCCCAGCATTTCCATAAATGTTGTGTGTATCTACCAGATATCAGTGGCGTTGTGGCACTGAGAACACAGCGAGAATGCATAGAACGCATGTTTCATCACAGCTGGGCACAATATATTTAGAGAAAAATGTGTTATCAGATAAAAACGGACAATTTTAGAGGCGCAGTTGCCCGCCGCCGCTGCCATTGTCTGTATAACACCTATTCCGTTCAACAAGATAAATCTTTCCATGAACGCACGTGGCAACAAGGTATTGTACCATGAAAACTCAGTGCTGCTTGAAACTCATTCGCCGAAGAAATATGCAGAAGTCAGGTAAAGCAACAAATTGCGTTACCATACGTAATATTCGATGCTAGGACAGCAAAACAAGAATGAAACCTCCGTGGGACGAACTGCGTAACGATTTGATCGGTCAATGTTTCTAACCCCTATCGGAATTTTCTACCATAACTGTCATTGTCATCATTCACAGCGTAAACGAGTGCCCATCATGCCTTATGCCTTAATTATGAGTAGGGGGACCTCGCGTTTGAGTAGAATGAACATTAATGACGTATACTGCAGGGGTGCTTCCTACTCATCACACGTGACTGATTTGGTAATTTGTGGGCGTGTGCCTCTCTCAGCAGGACCTGGTTAGCCAGCAGTCAATCTTGGACGAGGCCAAGCGAGCCGCTCAAGCCAGTGGCGCCCTGAATAAGGACTTGATTCACAGGAACCTAAGGTGGTAGTTTGCATAAAAGATTTAATCCTCCTCCTTCCTGCATAAAATAATGTTATCATGTAGGACATAGTGCGTACTTTGAAAGTGTACTGGTATTTTTATTTGTTGCCCCAAGAAGCTCACAATGGTAATTAGAAAGGCTGCTCTTCTAGATTTTGCTGTGACTGTGCTGCATCTTGCACAGAAACACAGTGTCTTTCTTTTTTTTTTAACTTTAGCATGGACATGCGTCCCATAAAGAAGCATTTTGCGCATTGTCTAGTTTCGCAGTATATCATAGACATAGAGCGTAGTTATTCGGTGGGAGAGTTAGTTCATGAATAGTATGACAGAGCAGCACAAAATATGAGACCATGAAGAGACTAGCCACAGCGCTCTCCCATGTGCTTACTTCCCAGTGTTCTGCGTGCTTCTGCCATATATTATACCGAACAGGGCTGCACAGATGGCAAGGCATTCAATGAATACAATATACCACCTTTAACAAAACCACGATGACATGTGATGGTCATAGCGTTTTCTAAAGTTAACAAAACGGGACTCTGGAACTGCGATTGTTCTGTGACCATGGAAACTATGGGCAGTAGATAGAATTGCCTAGTCTACGTGCTGGCGAACCTGGCATTGCACTTATGGCTTCGTTTACTTCAGTGTTTCAGTTTTGTTTTGAATAAAAGTAGGGACCATTTTGAACTTCGTGCCCCGATTTGAATTGGTGAGCCTAAAATATTAAGGGGGTGAAGCATAGCTTATAGACTATTGCTGATCGTTGTTTCGTGACAAAACAGCGTCAAGCCACGCGAAGCCGAACTAAACGTAACGTACGAAGATTAGGCGTATCGATAATACCCATAATTCCCATGCTCGCTGAAGCGCTGTGCGTTGCAGCTCCCATAGACACTAGTGCCTTAGTTCACTGTAGTGTATTTATAGGAAACTCTACGGTGATGGTGATGGCATCATCATCCAACGTCATGTCACGTGATGTCACAGTCTCGTCATGATGGCGGCATAATGTTGCAATTATTGTCGGTATCAGGAGCATACAAGGGACGACATCACGCAATATTTTTAGAAACACTGAAAGGAATCTTCCGCTTAAAAAAAAATCTATGGCTTTCAAAATAACTTTATTTGCCTCTTGAAACGTGTGGTGTAGTAACATCAGGTTACGAATACTGCAGAAATGTTTCTCGGCATCATCGTGAATGAATGTGAGAACATCTAACAAGAAAAACGGGTGTGGTTCTGTGGTGAAATAGAGCATCTAACAACATGTCTGGCTTTTAAGAAGATTGCTTGCTGGCCTAGTTGGTACTTACCTAAAGACAAAGTTTAGCTGCAAATTCAAACACATCTAAAATCGAGCAACACGGAGGCAAAACGAGGAGCACTTAAAACTAAGTTGTTGCGAATGTTGACGCAGGAACAAATATGCAAGGTACAGTCTCGGCACAACCTAGCCTATCCAGTGATCAAATAATCACTTTTCTTCTACGTAGGAAGCAACTTGCGTTTCACTGATGCAAGTCTTTTTTTTTTGCACATTGTACGCTTTCAATAATTTAAGCACAGTCTGAGATTTCCTTCTGCATAAAATCCTAATCTCTTTGAAAGGTGGCTGACACCTGTAGGCTTTATAATGCGTTGGTAAATGCGTCAAGCCTTTAGCTCTTTACAAAGCCTCGCAGCATTACCACTTACAACGGAATCATATTTCCGGGCCTTAACAAATTTTGGAGCCCTTAATCTTTGTGTTTAGAAGTTGAACTCGATAGCAATATCCTGTCCCCACTTCCACTACTTAGTGCATACTCTTTATTGTATGACGTTACTCGAGCAGTTTAAATTGTGAGTTGCTGCAATGTAATCTGTAAAGTTGAAAGTATCTTGTGCCCCGCCGTGGTGGTCTAGTGGCTAAGGTACTCGTCTGCTGACCCGCAGGTCGCGGGTTCAAATCCCGGCTGCGGCGGCTGCATTTCCGATGGAGGCGGAAATGTTGTAGGCCCGTGTGCTCAGATTTGGGTGCACGTTAAAGAACCCCAGGTGGTCGAAATTTCCGGAGCCCTCCACTACCGCGTCTCTCATAATCATATGGTGGTTTTGGGACGTTAAACCCCACATATCAATCAATCAAAGTATCTTGTGTTAGCACGTGAAATCTTTCCGAACTTGTTATGCACTCACTACGTGGCCTTAAGAGAATAGGCTCAGTGACTTGTGTGCCTGTTATAGTGGGTGCCCAGCTTTACACCATGAAGATAGTACTACATGTTTTCACGCCCGATGGCAATATATGCTTGTACCTGGCAGTATTACTGCGATAATACATCTTGTATTGTGAAGCATGTATACAGGATGCATGCTTCCGGTAAAGCATGAAAGTCACTTTCACTGCATTTGCAAGCAGATTGAAGAACTTAATTTCAATGTATTTAAAAGCAGAAGAGTGGCTGTGTGGTATAACTGCTTGCCAGGCAAATGACCCGGTTCGGATCCTCATTAGGACCTAAACTTTTCGTTACTTATTTTGTCTGCATCTTCCTCGACTTTTGTGTCGCGCACAAGATGATTTGTTACTCACAACCAATGACACTGACGTTGACGCCGATGCTGGCATTTCTGCGAGACGAGCCCTTTAACGCTATTGCATCAACACTTATTGCTTCAGGTGCTTTCACATTAAAGATTTCCTATCAAAGCACTACAAAACAATCCTCTTTGTCAGCTTCCAAAATGACTAAGTTATTTTCTCCATATACCCCCACTGGCTCCCGCTTTACCTCAGCTTTAAGTTTTAAAGGAGCCCTGAAACACTTTTCAAGTAACCATGGAATGAATTCACTGGAAGAGCTTATTGCCTCATGAATTCAACACTGCAAAAATTTTAAGAAACTGTCCAGTGTGAGTGGAGTTACAAAGGTTTGTCGCATGCTGCAATTGCATTCTCTCTTCTCTCGTCCCGACGAAAGCGCTGGAAGCTAAGCAGAGAGGGATGGCAGAGACGCAGAAAAGCGTTACGCGCGCCTCGTGACCTTGAACACTTTTTTTTATTTTCTTGAAATGCGCAGCTTTCTCAGTGCGACCGCGCGCACACGTGTGGACAAGTAACGGACTCCCACGCCGAGCTCCCGCGCGATCTCAAGTCAGCCATTGGCTGATAGCTGGGCGCCATGTGATTTTTGGGCGTATTGCGTTATTTGTTGACAAAAAAGAAATCAATTTTTAGCTGATTTTGATAATTCATTGTGTATACTAGGCCACGTGCTGCGCTATAGTATTTGGCTCGCGTGTTGTCGGGAGCCTCTACTTCTGATCGGAAGCGTTTTCTGATTATGCTCAAAAAATGTTCCAGGGCCCCTTTAAGCTTGTTCATGACACACATTTATCGAGGCTGTCCACACCATCTAACGAACACCTTTATGCTCTGGTGAGTATTTCCTCGCCACATAACCTTTAAGCGTTTCTAATTCTTGCACATTAACATTGGCGTCAATGAAATACTATGATATTTTGGAAAGGAGGGTAGAGGTGTTGTCCGGAATTTACTAACCCTACTACATTCGCTGACTGTCCTGCTCATTTACTGTCACTGCAAAGTCTTCAGCATTTCCCTACGACTTGCATCTGCCGGTAATCAGTTATATAATAGTTGAAGCGTCTCAATGTTTTAGGCCTATTTTGGCTACATCTGCAAGGTGGACAACGCAGAGCCAATCATAAAATAAGAAAACTTCTCTCCACACTTCCGAATGTAATGTTTTGCACACACAACCACTGTGACCCCTGTACAGGGCAATGTAACTAAAAAGGCAACTCACTTCAGGTGGCGTAAGTTCTTTCCTCACGTAGAAGGCGATGTATCGAGAACGAAAAGTAGTTGCAATGATACATTTGATGAATTTGTCAACACTGGGTAGCAGGGTCGGAAACTACAGGCATGAAGACAAGCCAACTGTTCTAAAAATGGATTTTTGCAAAACTGCTTGCTGACATAGTTTGCATTTATTAAAGACACAATTTAGCCTCGAATTAAAACCCACTAAACGGAGGAACACGGAGACAAGGCGAGCACCACTTCCAACTGAAGTATTGTGGGCGTCAACCCAGATATAAGTAGACAATGCACACGCGCAGGCTCGACACAACCAAGAGTATCTTGTGATCAAACAACCTCTTTTCCGATACGCACGATTCAACAAACATATCGTTGATACAACTCGTTCTTTTCTTTAGATCGGAAAGTCCATCAACTCACGCGTAGTCTGAGACTTGCTTCTGCCTAAAATCTTAATATCCTTAAAACGCGGCCGACACTTGAACGTATTGCGATACATTGGCAAATGTGACAAAACCATCGAACATATTTTGTGTCAGTGTCTTCAGTAGAACTGTCAGAGACAGTCCATATCAGTAGTGTTCGCACGCCTCGACGACTGGTCACTTTCCGAAAAATTAATTTTAGAATACCAGAAAGCTCGACTTCGTGCCGAAAAGCGACGAAGGCCCTCCGGAAGTTTCTGCGATCGACCCGCCTTATCGAACGTTTGTGACGTTATAGTGTGTTTGAGTGTTATCACTTCCGCCCCGCTCTTTTTCTCTCATTCCCTTTTCCTTACTTTTATGTCTCCTATTTACCCTTTCGCAGTGTAGGGTATCAAACGAGACACTTGTTTTCTGGTTAATCTACCTGTTTTTTTTTTTCATACCATATATCTCTCTCTCTCTCTCTCTTGGCAAATGCATCAAGTCATCTCATGTTAAATTTAGTTGATGCTCTCTGGCTCGCACGTTAAAACTTGCAGGCTGTAAAACCCGCGAGTGTCAACCGCGTGTTAACGCGCCTCCTAACAGTTTCTGGAAATAGTAATAAAACAACAAGAGTTTTATTCTTTCCCCCCTCTCCCGGCGTTTCCTGTTCTAGCAGCTAAATTTGTGACGTCAGCAGCTTGTTCACGTGATGTCACGATTACATAGGCTCTCGACCGGCCAATGTACGAGAAATATGTGATGCAAATTGTTTCGTAGCCTGCATTACCATGCAGTAGCATGCTCGTTCTGCCTTGTAGTGCATGACTGTCATGCGAGACCAACTGCCGTCGCTTCGTTTTCTGCAACTCCAAAGGCAGAGGTAGCAGCACGTAGCAGTAAACCCCAAAATTCCAACTGCCTCAACGCTCAATGCTGGGATTCCACGTGTCTTGGAAACAAATTAGAGGCAAGGAGGAGATTGCGATTTAAAAAGGGTAGTGAAAGGGATTTGGAAACTACTGTCTTTGCTTTGAACTCAGCGTGATTCAGGGGTGTTTCGAAGAGGTTAAAACTTTAGGCCTAATTAAGTCCCGGACGGCGCTTGGGTCGATGGAACCGTGCCGTATAAAAAATGAAAGGGAAAAGAGGTATCAGTGATACGTCTATTGCATTGTACAAATCAGAAAAGACAGTTTAATCACTGGATAGCCTAGGTTGCGTTGAGAGGGCACGTGTACGCAGTTTATTTCTGGAATAACGCCCACCACTACTCATTTAGATATGCCGCTCATCCTGACTCAGTAAACGTGCCTTGCTCTTAGAGAGTAGTATCAAGCGCTGAAACAATACAAAACGGATTTGTAGGTGGGCTAGTTTTTAATAAATACTCGATAAGAAAACGGAAGAAGAAAGGTACACATAATAAATACGAGTGCTGTAGCTATGGACGATGATCCAATCTAAAGGCAGAAAAAAAAAGATGATAAACATGACGATAGTTATAGCGCGAGAACAAAACGACGACACAGAGACAAGAAGGACACGAAATATATGCCATACCAACTAGCCCAAGCTGCCACACTTCTATGATAAACATAAATTTTGAAAAATAGCCTGGTGCATATTGTTTCTTCAGTGGCCGCTATAGCGCGGTCTTTGATTTGAGTAAAAATAGCTTGGGAAATTTTCATATTTGTAACGAGTGAACGAATGTAGTTTACAAAAGCAATTCCTTAAGGTGCGTTCTTTCTTATTCGTGCGGCTTCCAGGAGAGGTCAGTCTGTCCTTTTCTAATTTCGTGTGCCTATCTCAGTTTCTTTTATTGAGACTTTTTTAAATAAATGAAGAAAGCTGCACCTGCACATGTTCGCTGCTTAAATTGATCCAAATATTTTGTATGTATGATGATTATGCTGTCATAGTCTAAGCAAAATAGATGAAACATAAAATACTCAAATGGAACAAACGCAATGCTTTTTTTAAATATCCCGGGTCCATATGCGGTGAGCTATCGATTACATCAGTCTAGTCAAATGAATCCCTCAGCAGCTTTGTTAGCTGAATTGGCTGAGTTCCGGAAGTGCATCTGTCTTGAATTCAAACCTTTGTAGCAGGCTTAAATTTTCTCCAACTTGAGAATTTTGTTTTCTAGAAATCCATAATGACATCCGTTGCATTTGAATATAATCGCTTTTTTTCTTGCGCAAGCTTTTTTTTCCCTTGCAATATTTTACGAACTGAATTTCCGGAAAAAATAAATATCAATATTCTCTGCTCATTGATGACCATATGAAAATTAAACAATGAAAATGGAATCATTGTATTGGCAAGGCGAACACGTGCCTTTGAGCGGCAGTGCAGAAAGAATTATACATTGTACCTGTAAAGTAAATGACATTGCAAGGAAGTTAAAACGCAAAACAAGTTTGTTTGCTTTTAAATAGTGTTTTCTAAAATACTTGCGGGCCGTGGAAGCACTCCCTGAACAAATAATACACGGGCAATAGCTTCTTTTCTCATGCCGGAAACGTCATTTTTTATCCAGGCAAACGCACTATTGAAATGAAAGGAACATTGGAAGGTCGTTATGCAAGAAAACAGCCATGCAGCGACAGCACTTTGAATGCTACGAACAGTTTTAAAATACTTTCCTTTGGAAACGGCTCAACTCTTGGGCAAATCAGACATACTCCCCTATGGCAATGAGACCGCCCTACACCTGCCTTTTTCTTCTGGTGTTCATCTCTTATGTCTACGGTAGGTGATCATTGATGTAATTAGAAGAAATGGGCCTTGTCTCAAATGAGGGTTACTTATTTTCTGGAGAAATTCTAGATGGTAATTTCTTATTCTCGAAGTCAGTTTATTCTCTTTGTAAGACTATGATCCCAATTCTCCACTTTGCACTTTTTAGTGAGCGCGCCTAAAGAGAATGGTGGCCCTACCGCGGTAGTCTAGTGGCCAAGGTATTCGGCTGTTGACCGCAGATTGCGGAATCTAACCCGGGCTGCGGCGGCTGCATTTTTGATGGAGGTGAAAATGATGTAGGGCCTTGTATTCAGATTTGTGTGCACGTTAAAGAACCCCAGGTAATCGAAACTTTCAGAGACCTCCACGGCGTCTCTGATAATCGTATGGTGATTTCAGGACGTTAAACTCCTCATATCAATCAATTGAAGAGCATGGTGTGCTTAACAATATGGTGATGCCAAACCCCACACTTACGAAACTTCTGATTTGGATACACATTAGAAACGCGAAGTTGAAGGCTTCAATCATCCAGTGTAGGTTCAAGAAATAATGGAGGGCGCTTGAGCTTCACTTCGAGGAGTACAAGGCGAAAACGTAATCGAATCCTTCGTGAATCGCCTTCTCAATCGCTAGGCTAGCTTCGGTTTTCTGTGCAGGTCCTAACTGTGCTATAAAGCACTGAACAACTGTGTGCATAATTATTCTCGTTTGAAACTTTTCTAGAGTGCCTACAGTAATAATAGTTGTTAGGTGCCCAAAACGTATGCCATCAATCTTCCTTTTGCAAATCAGGGAAGAGCCACATGTCCGTAACTCAACTCGCAAACCAACGCGTCTGCTTATTTTGCTGATGCTTACGGAGTTGATGGAAAGTAAATGCCTGAGCGCTTTCTGACTGATGTGTCTGTGAAACATTCCCCGATTGTGCAAATGACAAATTTTGACGCTTTGCGTGATTATACGCTTCAGCCACGCAATATTACAGGCACATTCATACGTGTTTTTTTTTTTTCCTAAGCAATTGCAAGCAATTGCGTGGCTCGGTGGTAAAACACCTTTTTGCCACGAAGGCAGCCTACGTTCACTTCATACACGAACTCATCTGTTTTATTTTTATTTTATTTAAAATCTTCTCAAATTTTTCGTCACGGACAAGATGATGAGTTTTTGTTCACAACCACCAAAACCTACACCTGAATCTCTGCGGAACAGGCTGTTTCCCGCTATCGAGTTAAAATATTTATATTATCTAGTTCTCTCACCGCTGATTTTTCGCATTTGGTGTTTTAGTGCAGTTATTGTCGCCAGTTAGGCCGTGTTAACGCGATTCGGTTCACACCATGCTTAAATTACTGTGGCAGTCGCCATCCTTTTAACATGACTCTCAAGATACAGTTTCATTTAATGAGAAAAATCGAAGCGTTAACATTTACGAACAGATTTGTGCAGAGTTCGATCAAAGCCAGTATAGACAGTTGTTAAATCACTGGATTAAGTTCATACCTAACTTTATCTTGTGTAACTCAGTTCTGCGGCTAAATATAAGAATCAAGTATATTGTGTTGTTAAAATGAAGGTTCTTGAATCACTGTAGGCATCCATGCTTGTCAAATAACCGAAACGACCTCCAAATACCAGTGGGACGAAAATGTAAAGATGCGGTGTTTTTCCGCGAACTGATTTTGACAATGTAAATAACAATGCAATCACATTTTCTCTTGTGGTTGACACCTGTACCAAATAAAATAAAATATTTCAAGGGGTAGATAGACCACAAGTTTTATCTACAAATTGTTTCGCGAACAATTACAAGGGTAAAATAGTAGAGGTATTTAAATATACCTGGGTTTACCTATTGATCTGCGGGCAACTCTGGATCAGCGCACTTAAAAAAGTTTTTTTTTCTCAACCTTAGACAGAAACAGACGTTTGTTTCATGACATGCTTAAGCTAGATCACCTTGATATTATGCATGCGATTTATTTTGGCAGAATTACTCAGGTGCATACAAAATAAATGAGTCTGCACACTTAAGCGTATTTCACCATGTCTTTAACTAACACCTTTAGGCCCCACGATAACGGGTTTTGACAAACCAAAACAGCCATGTCACACCAAAACAATGTTTTCTCTTAAGGAAGGAAAATGTATATTCGAGGGGTCGTTTTTCTTTGTTAGGCGCAATATGAACGAGTAGTTCTCGACAATAATGGTGAGCAAAGTGTATACAGGGGACGTTATTAGAAGTGAAATGTAACTGCGAAGAAAGAAAAAAAGTGGAAGAATAGAAAACTTGCCATCGGTGGCGAGGGAACCTGCGAAGTAATGGGTCCGGTGCTCTACAACTGAGCTAAGGTTGCGATCATCCCTCCGTCCTCTCTATAGGGTAAACATGTGCGTTTGAACGTGAAAGCGTTAGTCAACACTACCTGTTGTCATTATGGTTAGTGTGCAGTATACTCCTTTTTACCGGCTTGGCATCACGAAATGCTTGATCCTTATAGGACACGGCAACTGACCAGTTATCTCTCGCATACCACTTCAAGGCATCAAGTCTGCCAGAACTAGACCCTCGCTATGATTGAGAAAACGTGTAAATAAAAAAGGTTCTTCTGTTTTGTTAGGTACAATATTATTCAAATCGAATGACAATAATGATAAGGAAAGTGTAGGGGACTTAATCAGTAATGATTGTAATGTAAATGTGAAAAAGGAAAAAAAATTGGAAGTCTACTTTTCTTTCTTCATTTCCTCAGAAGCCGTGCATGCTCATGTTGTTGCTTGTTCGTGTGTGTTAGCCATTCTTGAAAGCTGTTACTTGTTCTACAGCCTAGAAGCTCCTCTTGTTTCATGCATCAGCTGTTCTAAAAAATGAACTTTATTGAAACGCATCAAATTTTTTACCAGCTTGGAGCCACAAAATATCAGTAGCTACAGCCTACGTTGCATGCCATTCAGTGACATATGTAACATTTACAGAAACAGCTCTCTACAATACTTAAAAAAACATATCTTTTTATGAAGGACGTGCTAGCAAACGTCAATGTTTTGCTCAGGAACTGCAATATCCTTTAATTGCTGCTAAAGTTATGAAACCATGTGCCATTATGCGCAAAACATATCATCGAAACACATCTTTTCAGCATTGCCGAAATGGGGACCATCAAAGAAGCCACCAGTCTACCGGCCTACATACTGCATGACGCTACCATTTAATAACAACTGTAAACCGCTAGCGCCACTTTGGTACTACAATGCTAAGCTGAAAACCTGCGTGCCGATTAGTGCTGGATACCATGTCGAAGGAGCCAACAAGTTCGCGTCTTTCCGGAAATGCTCAGAAGTTTGTCACAGTGAGTTTTTTAAGCATTACGCTGCATGAAATATAGAGCATCCTTATTATTTCATAACGTGTACTGGTTCGCCGATGAATTACGGCAGAAGTTATCACTGTAGAAATGTTTAGGTAGTAAAAAAGTTCTAAAATGTCGTGGGCTTGCAAGTGCAAAAACTAACAAGGAAGACACCTTTCATTTTATTTTTCACGTTTTGTGTGTGTGCGTAAAGTACTTTTTAGAATACTGTTGTGTTCACCATGTGCTAAAAATTTTTTTTTGAAAAGTTACGCAATTTTGCGCACTTTCTTACTCTGCATTCAAACGACGGGGTTTTCGACTACCACAACAAATGAAATGTACCCTGTCTCACAATGACCTTTCCATTGCGACATTATTACCCCTCAGATACCTCCTTCACTACTAGCAAACTATCGAAATTTCCACGCTTCACTTGAGTAGAGCCCATTACCTGTACTGCAATGTGTACAGTGTTTGCATTGCGTAATAAAGAAATTCAAAGCAGTCGCACGCGCCTGTGAACTCCCAGTAATCAACGCAGCTGTCAGGCAAGTGTCACCACGTGATGAACACAGATTGAGTTGTTTTTTTATGTATTTCTTTATTATCGTCTTTTTTTGTTGCCCTTTGACCTCATTTTGCTTTTTAATCCTCACACCACTTGTTACCCTCACTTTCTCGTCCCACCCCTTGCTATGCTATACTGTACATGATATTATATGATGTTCTCCCCTAGTCTCTTTTTACTTCCTACATTTTGGCCTTTTTTTCCTGCTTTGTGCAATGCCGCTTAGGCTGCATCAGATAATTAGAAGGAATCTTATGGCATGCTTGATGCATATTAGTCACGAATTGATTAGTGCCACCACTATAACCACCACCAACCAATATAATATCAATTTTACGTGGTGCATGACTGACTCTCTCTCAATATAATATATATATATATATATATATATATATATATATATATATATATATATATATATATATATATATATATATATATATATATATATATATATATATATATATATATATATATATATATATATATATATATATATTCGTATAGGGAAGAAGCCGCACGTACGAAGTGATTTTATTGACGTTTCGGCCGTGGGTCCGGCCTTCATCAGAATTCTGATGAAGTCCGGACCCACGGCCGAAACGTCAATATATAAATATATATAATATATATATATATATATTCTCCCAGTGCTCGCTTGTGAGAAGTCTCCCACTGCTTCCCGTCTTCAGGAACTATTGCAAAGTATTTGCCACGAGTTGATTTTGGGTGGCCTGTTCTGGCAAATACACGATATATGGCCAAGATTGGGTTGGCCTGCACACCGCAGACCGCTGTAGCAGTACAATTTGGGGCAAATGCCTTGTGTCACGTTAAACTTTGTATATGTATGCATTTGTACATGGCACGTATCATAGAAGTTCAACCCGGATAAATTAGGGGGTGGGAGTGTCACTTTAAGAGAGAGATTTTGTCGGGAGAAGCCAACCGCTACCTTGACAAGACTGGTAGCTTTGCCATTCACTATCATTGAGTTCTGCGTGACTCGAGCCCCAATAAAGACAAAATCTGCCTTTATGTCGGGTTCTAACAGGTGAATGGTGCTCTGTCGTAGTCGACTGGTAGGGAAGAGAAAACTTACGACACGAAAAATCATTGAACAGTGCCTTGACGAAGTTTGTGGCTTCACATGTTGTTTTTTTTTAATAGAAAATGCGACTGAAGCCAACAATTGCTCAATAGCCTCTTTCAAGTTCATTGTAGCTTGCAGTAAATTTGCTTAAAGTACAGCAAAGTATTTTTGATACTCCATAGGAGAAGTACGCTGAAAAGTGAAAACAAAATATAAAAAATAATTTTCGGGGGTTTCGTCAGTCATAATCTCTATGTAAAGTTAAGATGGGGGCTCTAAAATTGACTCTTGGTTGTTTCGGCCACAAGTCCTGCTTAAAGGGGCACTAAAGTCAAATAACAATTTACGTCACGGTAAAAGCTCAGTGTACGACAACGTCCAAATTTACAATATCATCAACAGTAGTGCTTTACTTACCGAGAATTTAAGGTAAATGCAGAAGAATACATGCACCGCAGTAGGACATTCTCAAGATGATCCCGATGGCGTGAGACAAACCGCCTACAATTATTCACTGTAATCGACATATTTGCACTGAATAATGAACCTTCCGAGCATCAAGAGACGCAATAAAATGCTGCTTGTTCGTTTCTGTTTGATTCGTGGAAAAAATAACCGCCGGACTTTACTACGGGGAATGGCGCGCACAGTTCGAAAATTCATTTTTTGTGAGGTTAAACAGGACAGGTCATGCCATCTAGCGGGGCTGCGTTGAACCAATTACGCCTGCACTTTTGAAGTTCATTGCTGAAAATTCTTCAACGACTGTTGTAGCTGCCGTGATTTCCGCAACTTTCCCTACGCTGCTACTATAGTGCTGCCGCGCACAGCAACAGTGGCATCAGACGTTCCGTTGAGGCGGGTAGTCAGAAGTGCGCTAACCCAATGCGGACCACTAAAACGTGATTTTATTTCAAAATAAGCCTTAACTTGGCCCAAAAGTAACACTTTGAAGTTTCTGAAACACTATTTTTACAATCAACATTGACCTAATAGTTGCCTTTAGCATGCCTTCAATTTTGTACCCATATATTGCTCTTGTTTTTCACTGCCAGGGGTTTAAATAGAAATTTTTTGTCGGAAAGTGGGAGCTGGGCTACTTAATTTTGGGGGTTGGCAACACACTTGAAATGGTCATTTTTCTCCGTGTATGCCATGGTGACGAAAAAATCTCGGGGGGAGGAAGGGCGCGAGCTTGTTCTGTCACCCTCTGAATACGCCACTGACCCTGGCCCATCAAAATGCAACCAACGTTGCATGGAATCAAACCGGCACCCTCGAGCTTAGCCTCTTGAATAAACATCAGTTACCAATATTATAACCGTTGGATGTCTGAGTTAAGAGAGTGCTGAAAAAAGTTTTTTTATTTTCTAGTTTTCAGTAATTCCACAGTTAAATTGTCTAAAATTTAGCTTTAATGCATATTTCAAGGTATATGTTACAAATTCGAGGTGGGCCCTAGAAGCGAGCACCTTGCAACAAAACACATACTTGAGATCTACGTTACGTGTCTTGTGCCACCTCTTGGGCACGTATATACACTTCCTTAAAGAAATGTTACAGAGGATTACATTACGTCACTCAGGCGAGACCGAACCAAGAAGCGAGAGTTGTTGCACGTGCTTCGCTCTCTCCACCATCACCTACACAACATCTGGTTTTAGCATGAAATACCTTACGTGAGAAGGCACTAGATTTAAATTATGAAAGTTTACGGTCTCCGTGAGTTCTTGACAACCGGCATCAAAGGCGGCACGCATTTTGTTACTGCTTGCTCAGAGTTTTTCGGTATGTAATGAATTTGAGGCACTCAGAAGTAAATGATTAAGTTTTGATCACTGAAAAAACTCCAGAAATGTTCTGTACAAAAGTAATTCCGAATTTTCCGCCCACTGTTCAATCAAATTGATTCTGAGTATGATTACATTTTAGAGAAAACACTGATGTTAATCAGAAGTTGCATACTTTCAGCGCATTCTAAGGTCATCTTGAAGCAGTGCCTGACGCCACCCACCATCACTTCTGGTAGTGGTCTTAAATTCGCCTGGTACTTCGATGACCAAACGAAATTCTGCAAAATGTTCACGTTCTTTACGTGCAAGAATAGCAACAGCAACTTCTTTGCGAGTGAACTGAAGTGCGAGTCGGTATGCCTACGTAAGTATAAGTCTTATTATATCTTACGTTACAACAAATTTATGTAAGAAATGTGTGTATGTGTGTCTTTTCTAAAAGTTCCGTGTTTTTGCGCTAATTATTCATTTTAAATAATCACGAACCAACCTGCTCAAGCAACAGTTTTAGATATGTTGAAAGCTTTTCATTCATCAATATTTTAGGCATTGTATTAATTTGCCTCCAAAAATGTTTGAAGAAGAATAGAACACGCGACATCATAATTTTGCATAACTAAAAAAATGGCGAGTAAGCACATCGTCACGCATCAAATTTTATTAATGTGATATAATTGCATAGAGTGGCGAGAAAAAAATTTTTGGTTTGTTATTTATAAAAACCTGCGCCCTCTTTCTCGCTTTGGCTGGTTTCATGTTGAATACAAGCAAACTTGATATTGTTCAAGGAGCAACGCCTTCTGCATTACACTTATTTACTAATTCCGAACGTATACCAACTACAGTAACAGCTTCATTTTGAATATTCAGTGTATACTTCAAACAAAATGCACGAGTGTGCTAAAAAAATGCAGATAAGGAAGACACGTATACAGTACGCATGCTAATTTACAACTTCGTGACCAAATGAAAAAACAAGCCTTATGAAAGCAAACCTACATCAACATAAATCGCATCATCACTTGCCCTCGTCACGCATCCATCATGGCACTCATCAGAAAAACACTCCCTTGGGACTGTCCTTCTTTCCAACATGATCTTAAAATTATCAGGCGCGAACAATTCGGATGCAGTGACTGCAAAATATATGCTAAGAAAACTGAAACATTCCAACAATTATTTGTGTGTTTGCACTCGTGGAACTCTGCCCACTTTTTGTCATCTTTTCAGTATACGTCTTTTAGCTAATAAATCCTGATTGTTTACGCGCGATAATTTCATGATCATGTTGAAAGGAAACCCAGCGCTAAAGGGGTGTGTCCCTCACATCAGTGCCATGATGCAGGCGTAAGAAGAGCACTTGATATGCATAGTGATGGTATAAGCTTGCTTTAGCATTTCGTGATAAAGTTTGAAGTTTGGTGGCCTCACGTGTCTTTGCCCGTATTTTTTGCACCGCTATGAATTACCCAATAATTACTTTGGCGGCGTCTCTCTGCTAATTCTTAGCTAGCAAAGCTTGTAAATATTCTCGTTACGAGCCCTAAAGGCAGTCTGAAAGTTTTAACCAGGTAATCAATACGCCACTTATGCTGCCAGATGCATAGGTTCTCAAACTCGCTCGTGAGTCGACTCACTTGAAGTCATTTAGACTGAGATCCAGTCATGAGTCTGAGTCCGAGTGATTCTGAGTGAGTAATATTTTGGTGATTTTGAATCGGAGTGAGTCATAAGGGAAAATTAGGTTTGAAGAGTGAGTCAGAGCCTGAGCTTCATAATATTTGCCGACCTATGGGCATGTCAAGAAAGTGCGCGCAAAAAGAATTGGCAGAAGGAGACTAATTTGATTTGGAAGCGTAGAAAATGCACTACAGCCTAAAAGCCACCGTGCTTCAAGGAGAACTTTCCTTGGGCTACTTGGTACGTGGCACACAAAGAATGAAGTACCAAGTAGACGAATGCAAGAAGCTACACGGGCTAGTGCCTACTTGCAAACAACTCGCCTATGGAATTTTTAAATGACACAGTGGCACCTTCATTTTCATTGCGTGACTGAACAGTAACCACAGCTTGAGAGTGGAATAATAAATGCCTTTATTATCGACAAAAAAAATTAAAAAATGACGAAAAAAATTGTCAAAAGCTACATAGATCAGACTGTATCATTGTTTTTTATTCAAAATATTTCCTATGTTTAGAAATATCAGATGCCCGAAACTGTCTGTTAATTGAACTATCCGACTATAACAAGTCCGAGCAACTAACAGCCATTTCACATGCTGGGTCAGTTAATCACTAAGCTAATGGACAACCATAAAAAAGCTAAATAAATAAAAACTTTGTCAATTAAGCGTCCGCGCTGCTTTTGGCATAATTCGCCCGAAAATGTATCTTTGGTTTGCGTCAGAGAATACCATGTATAAAAATGAAAGAAAAAATGTATCGCCTTTCACGGAACATATAGGGGAAAGTTTAAAAGTATTGATGTACTTAAAAGAAGCTGGCCCATATCACCATAAGGAAATACAAATGCATTTACACAATGGTCCTCTGCTGAAGCAAATATGGTGTTCTTGCACTGCACAGGTCTGCATTGGGAATCAGTGCTTCTACACTTTTGAGCCGACAGAAAATCGCGCGTGAAGGCGACAAAGGTGGTGCTCAACTTCCAGAAAGCAACAAACTTGCACTGGCGATTATAAACTTACTGTGCTAAGGTGACTGTGAAGTGAGACTTTATTTGCGTGCTTCCTCTTCTGTCACCCCTTCTCGATTTTTCAAACTGCCCGACAGCTTTCCCAAGTGTAGTGTAGCCACTTCTCTTAGGCTAGTTAACATCCCTATCTCTCCTTCCCCTCCTGTTTTTTTCTTTTCTTCCACATTGAATTTATCTGATCAAAACTCGATGACTGGGCTTTCGCAATACAGCGTGAGTCCCAAACTTTCATGAGCTAGTGGAAAGCATTCACAAGAATTCGATGCTATACGAAGCACGATTGAGGAAGGTTGATATGTCACTTTCAAATCAGAACAACGTTAGGAGGCGGACGCAAATTTTACCGTACATGACTTCCATGTTATGATTATCATGTTTGGACATGTCATATACCTTAGCCGTCTATTGACGTCACCTGATACCGAATTTGGTATATGTGGAGCTAGCTAAACGACCGTGAGCATGCTAAGAGCGTATATTATAGTCATGTTTTACAAGGCACGTATGCGATAGTTATCATGCTTGCACGTGTCATTTATTTTCGTCGTCCTTGCACGTAACGTGATACGAAATTTTCTACATGTGCAGCTAGTGAAACGGCCGCGAGCGCCCTAAGAGCGTTGTGAATAATCATGTTTTTGTGACACGCATGTCATGATTATTCTGTTTGGACGTCGTTCGTTCGCTTCACGTAATACCAACTTTGGCATATGTGAAGCTAGCACAACGACCGTGAGCGTGTCATGGGCATGGTGTGTTGTCACCTTCTTACATGACACGCTTGACATGATTAGCTTGTTTGTACCAGTCGTATACTTTCCTCATCCTTTGACGTCACGTAATGTTGAATTTGTGATACGTGAAGCTAGCAAAACGACCACGAGCGCACTGTGAGCGCAGCATGTCGTCACCTTTTACATGACAAGCCTGCCACAATCATCATGTTTGAACGTGTCATTTACCTTCATCGTCCGT
The DNA here is from genome assembly GCF_043290135.1 of Rhipicephalus microplus. Lineage (NCBI taxonomy): Eukaryota > Metazoa > Arthropoda > Arachnida > Ixodida > Ixodidae > Rhipicephalus > Rhipicephalus microplus. Next base: position 170,304,694 of record NC_134705.1, read on the forward strand.
TCGCGTCACGTAATATGAAATTTTGTGTATGTGAAGCTAGCGAAACGACCACGAATGCACCATGATCGTGGCATGTAGTCATCACTTACATGAGACGCATGTCGTGATTTCCACGTTAGGGTCTGTCACTTATGCTCGCACTGCGATCATATCATACCATACCAGTTTTGCAATATGCCTTATGAATAAAACCACCGCAAGAACACCAAGACCATGAAATATAAATCACGACATTCAAGACATGCATATCATGATTTCATTCGTCATGACTAAAGTTAATTATACTCGTCATACTAATATGTTATTCCATACCAATTTCTGTATCGCTACCATTATCAAAACGACCAAGATAGATAGATAGATAGATAGATAGATAGATAGATAGATAGATAGATAGATAGATAGATAGATAGATAGATAGTTAGATAGATAGATAGTTAGATAGATAGATAGATAGATAGATAGATAGATAGATAGATAGATAGATAGATAGATAGATAGATAGATAGATAGATAGATAGATAGATAGATAGATAGATAGATAGATAGATAGATAGATAGATAGATAGATAGATAGATAGATAGATAGATACTTCGTACAAATGGTCAACCAGCAAAAGCTGAAGCGTTCGGCTCCGATGTGGCACTGAAGCCTTTCACAATTATTGGTGGCATGTTCGTCACACGTTCATGTTGGGGCTAGCACAGTGTTTATTTCACGTGCCACATTGCGCCTCGCATGATTACGATCATGAAAGAGTGTATTGAGCGGTTAAACCCATTTCGGAATGCGTTAATCACAGAGGGTGTTCTGAAACCAGAGGCGGTCACAGACGTCGCAGCTGAATCCGAAGTGCCACTGGGGACACTCGCGCCGAAACACGCTTACGCCATTGTCACATTGATGCCACAGCGTCCAATTGTTGCAAGCGTTTCACATTTCCAGCTAACTCCCAAAGCAGATACCCAAGCACGCCCGCGTGCTTGGGTACGACGCTGCTAACGGTGTAACTGATAACACAGCCAATAAAGACCGCACATGTCACCGCTGCCGTATAGAATTCATTTCTCCTAGTTCTATACAGCTTTCGCTGTAAAAGAGATGTGACCTGTCAGTGCCATTTGAAAGACACGTTTCTTGAAGGCTCAGTCTGAATGACGTTCAAAACTGTACCATGTCTGCTCTGTGGTACAGTTTTGAAGGCAATTCACAGTGAGCGTTAAAGAAAGACATCGAAACTAATCCGCAGAACAAAGGAAATGTTGACGTCGATTCTGAAGCATGGACTTTGTGTTCTACGATTATTTTTTAACTCGCGGTGAATGAAATTGGATGCTTGACAGAAAAATGCTTGAGAGCAGTGACGCCTCTGTAGGCCAGGAGCGCATCTTCAAAAAAACTGTATTTAGAAAATGTGACGAAGACAGTCATTTGCTGGCTGGAGCCATAACGAAATGTCTGCGGGCCACATAGAACCCGCATGCCGCGTACTTTAAACCCATGCTGTGGAAGGGTAACCTTGCGTGCTGTTAACGTAAATGGCACTTATAAAAGTTAGTCCCTCATACCTGGCCTCCAACTAAAGTATTCACCTTCACATTTTAAAAGAAAGTTTTGTATGGTCTCCAAGATTTCCTTTCATTGTTTCTGTTGTGTGATATATGGAACCTTTTAAATGAAAGGACTTTTCTCAAACGCTCATAAGTTTTTTTTTCAAATTCAGGACATTTTGGCAAAGTGCGTCTCATCATTGTTTTTTTTTAATTTCTAGCGAGAATGAAGCCAGCACCTCACTGCAGTGCCGATCCTATTAAAGATGTCTGCCTTTTCCAAAGGAAACACTATTACTTTAATTTTAGAAATAATACATGTATGGAATTTCCGAAGAAAGGTTGTGGAAAAGGACCTAACAGTTTCACCTCAATGGTAAAGTGCATGGACCGATGCAGTTGTAAGTGTTCATTTTTTAAATATTTGAAACTTTTTGTGGCATTGTATGAAACATGATTCATTATTTATAGCCTATTCACTCTCTAGTCAAGATCAAAAACTAGAGACAGATGTTCAAGAGGAGTGAAAGGCTTTAATTTATGAGATTTATTGTTCCTTGAGCTTGCATCTGATGAAATGGTTTGTCTTGGTCAGGGATGCAGCTTATATTTCAGCTAAATTCTTCACTCAGCTATATCTTAGCATTTACCCTCGTGGTCGACTGACCATTTGATAAGTGATACGGGACTGAAGTTTTTTTCTGAAGCAGCATGGCTATACAAGACTCATATGGTGTAATTATTGTTTCTGTTCGACGTTATGTTTTGGCAAGTGAGCGCATCTTCGTATTCAATAACTCCCCCCTACAACAAAGATATATAGTTCTGAAGGGGCCCACATATTACGCTGTTGGACAGTCTGAGAAGCGTCTGCTGATGGTGCATATAGAAACTAATAAATGTGGCCTTTTGTTCTATAACTGCTAAACATCACGCTAGGATTCCTCTTGCACTTCTTCTAAATGCCTTCGCTGATCTAGCCACCAGTGAAAAGAATGAACATAACAAAATTTCGCGAAGATGGCTTATTCAAACAAATTTCCAACTCCTGAAAGAGTACTTGAATGTGTTACGACAGTAAAACTCTGGTTATACGCTCACGGTTCATTGTATTTTTGGGGTGGAACAAATTTTCCAGTGGTCCTGGTGAAGGCCCATCGGCTTGTATTGTAGGGGAGAACAAATGTGGCTGACCGATTTTCGCACCACAAGCTTTGATACAAACGCACGCTACGACACAGGTACAAACATTGGCTGCTAGTGCTTCCGTAGAAGACGTGACAATCATATGCGCGGGCGAAGGAATCGAAGCGCGGAGATGCGCGACGCAGCACCACTTTTGCAGTGGCTTGGCCTGCGGCGTGTCGTAGTCTCCGAGATAAGGCACGCGAATGCTGGAGGACATTGTGCGCCTTCGTCTGCCTTCGCGTTTAGATTACAGTAGGCGCTGGTGTCACACATTTTTTTTTAATTTGTTTTGCACATATACTCATTTTGCCCTGTGAGAAGCCGCGTAGATGTCCTGTGTTTACTGCACCTGCCACGTCGATGTAAGCTATGCCCCCGCAGTAACATCTAAGACAGGTGGACATGGACCGAAAGAGGAAGCAGATGGTCCCGTCGACCACACTCGCCAACTCTCGGATTTGCACAGTACACTCCCGAATTTAGTAGTAAAGCCCAGGATTCGTAATTTTTTTAAAAACATCCCCCCCCCTACCACCGCAATAGGATTGGTACAAAAAATAACAGCCTTTCTACCTTGCTGGCCTTTCATCTATCGTGTGGAAAGCGCTCCTTAGGTCGCATATGCCGCATTACTCATGATGTAATGCTAAAAGTTTTGCTAAGACTATTACGGTTGGACTATCTCTCACGGTCCACACCACATCTGGTTCATTACGCAGGTGCAATGTGTTTATCAGTGGAAGTACGATCTTTACGTTCAAAACATTTAATGGTAATCACTCAGCGCAGCTCACGCCCTAAAAAACGACTGACGAAAGCGTCCTTCCTTCCGCCCTAAAAAAAAAAAAAAAACAGACGGAAACGTGGGACCGCTTTATTCTGTAACTTACGCTTATGTTTACTGGGGATATCAATTTCAGATGATACGTATATTTTTGGTAACACCACGAGATTTGCATCACAGAGGTTTTATGGTGTTTGCCGTGCTCGAAAAGCGCGAAGACTGAAAAATTCACTTTTTCTTTGGTTTCATGCAGGTTCTGTGTGGCTACGCAATCATTATTTACAACTGCAGGGCTTCTTAGCTAAGTTTAGAGAACACCAATCAGGACTCGAAGTTTCATTGACGCTGTCACTATTAAAACGTATCGTTGCCAATTATTGGATATTCATTACAATGGGGGTGACAGCCAATGAGGTTGAGAAATGTGCGTGTTTTACTTAAAAATTAGGGGTAATATTTTGACGGCTCACACATCCCATCAAGTATTTGGGTGCTTCAAATATTTACCCCATACAAAGTGGAAACTGGTTCTTCTACCAGGCCAACCTGCCTGTCTCTTTCATTTCAATAATTCTCTCTCTGCGTCACGTGAACGCTACACAAATTAGAATTAAATAATTGTTTCGTAAAACACTTGCTCACCTTATGATGACAGTCTTAACAAACCCACTTGAGAAGTCGTATTCATAACAACAACAGAGTCCAACCTAAAGTGACACTTGTAATGCATTATATGGCAAGAGCGTACCTGCTAAACGATGGCCTATAATTATTGCTAACACACTTAACCCCGTTTAACTTTAAATCTTCAATGCCAGAGTCTTTGTGTCACATTGGCATTGATGAATCGGTAAAAAGAAAAAAAAACTTCCCTACTAGGAGATAATAGGGTACTAATGAGGGTTAGAAATTGTAGCTCAGTGAATTCTAATCAAAGATAGGTTAATATATTTTGAGCGGTTAAAAACAGCAGGAGCACCATGCATGCAGCTAAGTGTTACCAAATATTTTCAAAGGTCATTCCTTTTCATCCAAAAGACAGAGGTACAATTTTACCGAGGTTTACTAGAGTAATAAAGTAAACTGTTATCACTTTAGCTGCAATAATTCATGAATAACTTACACGTTTTGTTCTGGTGAAATTCAATGCTCGTTTTGCGAGGGAACGCAACGTGCTACGCGCAATTCTAAACAAACTGATGACACGTTTTCGGAAGAGAAGATCCTCCGAACGTAGCTTTATGCATTGCAGGACAGCAAAGCGATGCTGGCATTTTTGGCGTGTTTTTAAGGTCAGTCGGACTATGTGACCGCTTATAAGCGTGCAATTGAAAGGCAGACATGAATCCTGATGATGCTCTCTTACTTCCCCTTTCTTTCCTTTACCAACTCAACCCCTTTCCCCAGTTCAGGGTAGAGAATCGGACGCACGTCTGGTTGAACTCTCTGCCTTGCTTGCTTGCTTGTTCCCATATGCTTTGGCTCGTATCCACTATAGGGATTGGCCATTAAATCTCATTTTGCTGAAAAAAATATTTAGTCAGTCTTCTAAAAAGTATTACAGTAAATTATCGTAAGGTTACTTACGAATGAAGTAGATAGATGCCTAATAATTGAAATAAGTAATTTTTTTGTCTTCTACTCCTCCTCTATATACGAAGTGAAAACAACCACAAAAATTACAATTCATTTAAATGCAAATCTCTTCTGTAAAAATGAATCGAAATGGCCTGTTAAGATCGGTGAAGCAAAGCTGTTTTATAGTGAGCAAAATATTTAAATTTTCTTTCTCATCACAGTGCTACGCTCCTGTGCACCATGAAAACTGTAAGGCCATAAATTCGCTTTCTTTATATTGCTACATTCATTTTGACTTACGATACCTGGAATTACGAAGTAGTCACTCGTTTCTTCTGTTGGCCTCAGACAACTGACCCTACATGACATTTATACAACGTACGGTGATTCTCTGCACATGTAGAATGTCAGGTCCACCACACTTAGCACCTCCGCCGCAGCCTTTGTCATCCCAGACGTGTATATCGCTCGACGATTCAAAGTGGACCATAAAACCCCATCAACTGCCGCAGAGCTTTTCGCTATCCTGGAGGCAATAAGATATATTTCCGGAGAGTTACTTTGAGCCTTGATGGTTTTCTGTGATGCCAAACCCGCTTTGCAAACCATTAATTACATTATAAAGCAAAGTCCGTATTACATCCTGGCCATAGAAATTGCAGAACTTATTCAAGTTGCTTAAACAAATGGCCATCTTATCACTTTCTAGTGGACTTCCGCGCATCGCGGCGTGATGCGAAACGAAAAGGCAGATGCTGAAGCTAAAAATGCCTTAGGCAGTGTCTAAGAATCACGCATAGCATTTTCACAAGCTGGCACGAATGCCCTGCTTCGGTGCGTGATGCGCCGCTACACACTTCAGCACAGGACCAAATCGGAACGGTGACACCGGCAACTTCACAAACGGGACTCGGAAATGAGGTTCCGAATGCCCCCTAAATTGAAACGGCAACGCGCAAGTACGATCCACCGCATTCGTCTTGGTGTGGCGTACACAAGACGTTACGCACATATCATCGGTCGCAGTGTCACCGGTCCTAATTGTGAACACTGTGATGTGCCAGAAACACTTGAGCACATATTTTGTGTCTGCCCAGCATACGCACGTGAAAGACAAACACTGATTTCTTCTCCTGAACTATATCTCAGTAGGTCATTAACTGATGAGACCATGTTGGGCCCTTGGCCAGACACAAATGGTGCAACTGTGGTCATAAGAGCAGTTATAGTCTTTTTGGAAGCAACTGACTATATGCGCGGCTATAAATTTTTAATAGCTAGAAAGAATTACATATAATCACCTCTCAGTCTCACCATCGTCATCCAATAGTCTTTTTCTCCCCTTTCCTCTCCTCCCAGTGTAGAATAGCAGGCTACATCAAGCTATCGCTCAGGCGAACCCCTCTGCCTTTCTGTAAATAAACCTCTCTCTCACATTGCCTGGGGCGATGCGCGCATGTTCCTGACGCAGCGTTCGAAATGCTGTCTGCGTTCAGTCTCGTATTAGAACACGACTTCTTATTACTCTTCTTTGAAAAATATGCTTCACCCTATCCCAGGAAAATGTTCTTTAGCTTCGGTGCCTCAGGCTTGGGATACTGCCACAGGGATGGCTTTGATGTCGTGTGTAATTTCATTAAAACTACTCAATGAGTACCATTTTTATCTAGTATTTTACATTTTTCTTCATATCAACTAGGTCAAACCTAACAAAGTTTTCAAAATTGTTCCCTTCAGGTTAATACGACAGTCTGAAATACCAGCGCAAAAGCATAATACTTAGAGTTTAAATTGAGCGTATTACTTATTATTTCCATTACATTTCTTTGATATTTTTATTCATCTACCACACCTAAAGTAACCATTATTAGTCTCAAAGTCACATTTTTGGCCAATCCCCCAAAGTGGGTGGGTGCCATTTATTGAGAAACAAACAAACAAAGCATGGTCTCCGATCAACCGGTCATGCTGCTACAATTGGATTGAAATTCATTTCATTGTCAGCCTCATTGAGCCAGCGTCTCTTCCCTCCCGTAACACATTTGGTGTAGGTGGAACGCTACCCGTCCTCACCGCGATGCTTCGCAGTGGCTGCACTGTTCAGCCTACAGCCATGGCTTCTGAAGACAATAACCCGTGACCGGCTTCAGCTGGGGTGCCAGCCACTACATGCCTTACTATTTGCCACTCACGGGACCCCGGTGCATCCTCCGCGCAACCTGACGTTGACGTCGTCTACTGGCTCCGCATATACGAGTGTGTTAGCCAGACGCACCGAATGGACCCTACCATCATGCTCACCAACGTAATAGTTTACTTGGATGGCAACCCGCGTGTATGGCTCGACGCTCATGAGACCAAGCTCACCAGCTAAGACATCTTCAAGGAACTACTACGTGACATCTTTGTGGACCCGTCTGATCGCGAAATGGCCACGCGACAAGAACTCACCACCCGCGTGCAGTGATCAACCGAGTCGTATGTGTCGTACTTACAGGACGTGCTCACATTCTGCCGGAAAGTGCACGAGCAAATGACCGAGAGTGACAACGTGGGCCACATACTTAAGGACATTGTGGGTGATGCTATCAACGTGCTTGTGTACATCAATGTCCCGACCTTCAATCCCATAATTAAGGAATGCCACCGCTTCTAAATGGAAAATAGTCACTGAACTCTGCATCAATTTTTGTGGCTCTCGAACACGGCTGTCACGTCAAAATGCACTGATCTCGGTTCCACACCACTCTTGCACAAGATTATGACACATTTAGTTCAGCACGAGCTTGGGTCGGCAAGTCCGGTACCAGTTCAGTTCCGGGCAAGTCCGGTGCCAGGGCACCGTCCAACCACCTCTAGCGGCCTGTATTATTTTAGGAGACGTGCGGCGAGAAATTACAAACATCGGTTTTCCTGTCACCTGCTCCGTCTCTCAACCCGGATCCAGACCGATTCTAATGAAGGCACCATACCATGGCCCATATTTTCTGCCCAGCTTCCGTTATCCAACGGAATGAAGAACTGCAGACAACAAGCCGTCTGCTTCCACTGTTACCACATTGGTCATGCCTCCCGCTACCCTAGCAGCACTTGTACCCCCCCCCCCCCATCGGAATCAAATTTCCTCTTGTCCTTGCGCATACGCAGACCCTCGTCGGTATTCGCCCAGCCGTGACTATCCTGCTTCCGACGCACCTAACAGCCGCTTCACCACTCAATAACTGGCTGCCATGTTGCTGTTTTATTACTTACAGTGCTAAAAAACTACCCTCACGCCTTCATCTACGAGATGAATTTTTTATCGACGCATTCTGCCCTAATCGACTGTTCCACCAGCACTCTCTCTCTCCAGAACTCCCTATTCTTTCAGATTCTCACCCGAACTCGCGAGCAGCCTCTCTACCAGAAACTTCAGTTGAGTACCACCCAAAGCCCTCACAATAAATGAATTGGCAACACCTTCCCCATTCATGGCGGTGATTATTTGTCATGCCTATTCATATTGTTTTCCTGGCGCGCGTCATAAATGCGCCGCTTTCAACCGTAAGCATGGCCTCAAACCGGACATATTTCCTTATTGCCGATTTCGGTTTCACGAGAAAATACTACCACAAGGACTCTCGGTCGCCATGCCGCGACCCATAGTCGACGACCACGTCACTACTGTTGCGTGAGACGCCTGCTCTGATCTTGCATATTTACCGCAGGATGCGACATCGCTCGAGGCAGCCTTACGTTCCATGTTTCTCCCAGAACTAAACATGGGCAACCAGATGCACTATGCCGCCTTTGGTCTTCCTACCATGATATATTCGACATCGACAGCCGTGCACTCGGCCAGACTCCACACGAAAAGAACCGCATTAACATTGGTGATTTTCTTCCCATTCACCGCAGACCATACTGGGTATCTGCCACAGAGCATAAAGTAATTCAACAAGCAGCCAACAAAATCCTAGCCAAAGTGATTATTGAACGCTCCTCGAGTCATTGGGCATCTACCACTGTACTCATTAAAAAGAAACATGACACTTGGCGCTTGTGCACTGATTTCTATTATCTTGATCAAATCACAAAAATGAGCGTTTACCCTTTCACCTGCATTGATGACTCCCTCGACTGTCTCTACGGTGCACGATACTGTTCTTCAATGGACCTACGTTCTGGCTCTTGGCTCTACGGTGCGCGGTACTGTTCTTCAATGGACCTACGTTCTGGCTCTTGGCAGATTGTGGTGGACGGAAAAGACCAAGAAAAGACTGCGTTTGTAACTCCCGAGAGCCTATATCAATTCAAGGTAATGCCGTTTGGCCTATGCAACACCCCAGCCATGTTGCAGTGTATGTTGGACTCGCTGTTACAAGGGTTCAAGTGTTCAACATGCCTGAGCTACCTGGACGACATCCTTGTATATAGCTTACATTTGAAACCCACCTTCAGCGTTTGTCAGCTGTTATCAACATCTTCCACATGACTGGCTTCCAGTGAAACTTGTCAAAGTGTCGCTTCAGCCGCTGGCAGAGAACGGTGTTGGTCCACCTTTTCGACGAATCTGGTGTGCAGCGATTCATGCAGTTACGAGTTTTCCTGTACCACAGTCCGCAAAGGACGTCCGGAGTAATGTGGCACTTTGTTCCTTTATTAGAAGGTTGGTGAAAGATTTTGCAACAATCGCTCGACCACCCATTGGCATTTTGAAGAAAGGCTTGACTTTCACGTCGTGTTCTGCTCAAGCTGCCGCTTTTTTCACCTCATCACTCTCCTGACGACTCCACTTATATTGGTACACTTCGTACTATCTGCTCCCACAGAATTCCAAACCGATGCGAGTGGTCACGGGATTAGAGCCATCCTAGCCCAATGCCAGTGGGTACACGAGCGAGTGAGTTAACGTCTATGGTAGCCGCCTTCTCACAGCTGCCGAGTGCAACCATATTTTTACCGAGCGTGAATGTTTTGCTCATGTTTGGGTAGTCTCGAAGTATTGACCATAATTACATGGCACGAAATTTTCCGCAGTAACAGACCACCATGCGCTGTGTTCGCTTTCGTCACAGCAGCTTGGGTGCTGGGATCTGTGTCTGCAATAATAAAGCTAGGCAGTCACGTACAGGTCGGGACACTTACATCAGGACGCAGACTGCTTGTCTCGCTACCAGTCGATTATTCGAGTACCATCCCGCACAGCGACACTGACACTTACGTTTTTTTTTTTTGTTTCGCGAATGACCCGCGTCAGCGACGAGTAATGGCATGATGCGTCTTTGCGTGCTATAATCGAATGTCTCAAACCACCATTTTCAGACAGGCCCATCGCTCATTCGTCCTCCATGATGGCTTACTATACCATCAATTCTTCTACCCATGTATATCAGCCCAGCTGCTCGTCATTCTGAAACACCTTCACTGGGCAGTCCTCCACGAACTTTCGCATCTTCCCACTGTCGGTCACCTTGGTGTGTCACGCACTTATTACCAGATTCACCTACGCTTCTTTTGGCCAAGTCCTTCACGCTCAGTCAGAACATACGTTGCGGCTTGTGAGAAATGACCACGCCGCAAAACAGCATGGACGCTTCCCGCCGGATACCTTCAACCACTTGACATTTCGTCAGTACCTTTCTTCTGCGTTGGTTTAGCAGTACTTGACCTTTTTTTGTATTCCTCTGACAAAGAGTGGATAGATAGCTATGGCCACAGACTACGCAACACGCTACACCATCACACAAGCTTTTCCAAGAAGCAGTGCCACTGATGCCGCTTACTTTCTCCCTCACGACGTGATTTTGCAACATGAAACTTCACGCCAGCTGTTAACAGACCATGGTCGCACCCTACTATCGGAAGTCATGGCCGATATTCTACAGTCATGTGAAAAGAGGCACAAGCTCACTACACGTACCTCCCGCAGACACATGGAGCCACTAAGCGTCTGAATCAAACACTTAAAGGCATGCTAGCGAAGTATGTTTTTCCGAAACACTCTGACTGGGACCCTGCTTTGCTATACGGCACAGTTGCCCACAATTCTTCTTGTCATTACACTGCGGCTTACTCTCCAATTTTTGTTGTTCGACCGAGAATCTAGCTGCCACTAGATACAGTCATCCTGCCTACCACGGCACCGACCAGTGATTATGCCCTTGATGTCATCACTCGGGCTGCCCATGCAAGTAAAATCACCCACACTCGCCTTCTGGCCTCTCAAGAGAACAGCAGCGTTTGTACAATCAATGGCACCGCGACGTGCACGTTTCACCCGGTTCATGGTCCTGCTGTGGTCCACGACCCATCAAGTCGACTTGTCGGAGAAGCTGCTTTGCTGCTGCACAGGTCCATACCAAGTGATTGATGAGGGTACTCCTGTTACTCCTTCAACAGCCCCAATGACCACCGCTATCGTACATGTGGCATGCTTGAAGCCTCACCACTCTCCCGGTAACATTGACATGTCGATGCGCCTAGACGGTGCTTCTACCACTGATGATTATGCTACACGCATGCTGATATTGTCCGAGATGATGCGCGTGTGTGCCTGACGAAAATGACGCAGTGCTGTCTCTGCGCAGTTGGTGGTCAAGCATTCACGCCACTACTGCAAATTTGAAGTGTATCGTCAGCCTCGTTGACTCAGCGTATCTTCTCTTCTGTAACAACACGCTTTTTTGTAAGAGTCGCTAAATATTCCACAAGGTTATTTTTAGTAACGTTAGTTTTCACCTAGATATGACTTGAAATACATTGTGTACATAAATGTGCAAGCAATTTGAGTACTCACCACTGCGAAAAATAAAGAAATGAACTATTTCTGTGTGCTGTACTTTCGTCTCAAAGTATCCCAATGCAAAACATTGAGGAAATATGAAAATTTTAACAGGCCATCTCCTTCTTTCAAACGCAACGCCTAGAAGAATTAACAAGAAAGTTACGAAAATGTGAAATTGTATTTAAGGAAGGAAGGCTTGCTCCCACGAACCGTAGTAACAAGCCCTAATTACCATGCGGGAACCAAATGTAATTAGCGAAGCTTTGTAAAGGTCACAATAGTAACAAAGCTTTGCTATCACTTACTTTACAGTAGGTTTGAAAATGAGAATTCACCCGGCGAAAGTATAATTAGTGTTGCCACTTCGTACTGACTGCAACACTCTGCCATGTGTCGACAGTGATATTTACAATTGCTTCAATAATCCCAAGCTTTTTTTTTCGTACAATACCCATAGCTTACTGCGTTAGATACAACCTTTCGATAACTTTATCAGAAATGAAGCAAAAATACATTTTTAGACCTGGGTGGCTAGAAATGTCAGGTAATAAAGCGTTTCTTTGGCTTTCTCGATTTTATTATGGTTTGTGTTTCACGTTACTTATGTGTAAGGAAATTCCTTTCCTTTTTTTTCTTATATTTTCCACGAACTCAAATAAAATTGAATCATTTGTTTCTATACCACTCAGAAAAATAGGCTGGGTTTAAAAGAATAACCTTGAATCTCATTTTTTACTTCAAAACAATATGCATTTACTTTTGTTTTCAGATAACCAATCTACGACGGCCTGTCTTAACTGTGCACCGCAGCACCCAAATGAGCTGCCACCTTTTGGAAAACCCACTGAGCCGAATATTTCAGAGCCAGTTACTCCACCCATCCCATCAGTCCCGTCCAGCCCGCTGAACCCACAAGTACCCCAGGGCACACCCAGCGTAATCGTTTCACCTGGTAATCAAACCCTACCTAGTAGACCTACAACGCCAGGGAAACCTAGCTCTACTTTTCCTGTTAGTGTAGCACGACCCAACCCCCATGTGCCATCGAGCCAACAAATTCCCGCTGGAGGGCCAGTCTCATCTGGTATCCCCATTTCACAGACTACAAACAGCTCAACTTTCCCTGGTGGTCCAGTAAGACCAATATCATCTGTGCAATCTAACCAGCCGACACACAACCCCATAGGCGGACCTGTCAGACCTGGCAAAGCCACTTCACCCAAACTCAACAGCCGAGCCAGTCGACCAAAACCAGCAGCCTTTCCACTGAGGGCTGGTTTTCACTGAGAATCATGTCGTAAACTGCGCTAATAGATAAACCTTTATCTTCGAAATGGTGCTGTGTTTGCACAAACAAGGACTATAAACACGAAAGAGGAAGTTGAAGGTAACTTCTCGCTTGTGTGAGCACTCCACATTTTCGAAGGTATACGACAATGTTATCACACCCAGTTTGCTTGCCAAGGTCAGCACGCGAAGCCTGCCCCGCTCTGTAAAAACCAGGTACAGATGATTTTTCTAACTTTCCCGGTGCAGGTGTCTAACTCACCCCAGCGCTAGAAGCAGCACTCCTACTCATGACAGGCCATCACAAGCCAAACATGGCTGCTTGTGCTGCTTCTCCGTTATTGCACAAGAACACCTGATACACTTTAACTTTCTACCAACATTCCTCACAAATATTTTTTATGAAATAAACTCACTGATTCTGTAAATAATGTCGTAAAGTATGATGTAACTTCACACGGCCCGAGTCTTCGCATTGTAGTGGCTACGGTCACTGAACGTGTAAAGGAGCCAGCATTTTCAAGTCCAGCGTGTTTGCAAAAGCCACAAGAAAAAAGAACGTGTTGTAAAGATTCCTTAGATTCATTGCGTATTTCACAGTCTAAACGATATGAGAAGTATATATAGGGGCGGCGTTAATGTTGATTTTACGACTGCTGATAAACCGGCTAATATTTGTCCCAGAAAAAGAATGACAAAATAGTAGGGGAGGAGTGAACCTATACTTGGTATCGTCAACCCCACCACTATAATCACTATAATCACTGAATTTAATCCAGTTGTATTTTGTATGGTCCCTCTTACCTGCGGGCGCCTCTACACAGAATCGACGTGCCCCTGTGCATGGGTACGTACAAACTAACAGCAAAGAAAAACGCGCATGACACGCACATGCCTTCGTGCTTCTACTCGCAATTTACGTGACGTGACATGTTTGTCTGGAGTCGCGAGTGATCCCGTTTGTTGGATACTGCCCGTGAAAGCGCGCACCCATTGGTGGGCTTCGTTCGACCAATTTTATTAACACGCGAGTATCTTCCTTCGAAAACTGTGCGTCGAAGGCTCTCGTCGGCAGGATTTAACAGCGCCGCTGCCCTCCTTGTCCTTCCATCGCCCTGTGGTATCCCGAAGGACTGGGCTTTTCGCACGCCCTTTTTTTCCACTATGGGGAGGGGCAGGGGTGAAAGATTTCTGTGGAGCCGCGTTTTTTTTTTTTCATTTATGCCATCGTCAGAAGCAGAGCAGTCATATCCGGCCATGTGGTGGTCCGCTGCTAAATGTGTCACCACGCTGGATGTTCTTGGGCTGTGACACAAGGAACGGGAATTTCGCAGCGTGCGTGTCACCGCATGCATCGAAATTTTATGCACACGTGTCACTGTTTCAGTCTCAGAGGCCTTGCATTTTTATTTTTTGCATGAGACACGTGAGCCCCATCACGGTGGTCCAGTGACTAACATACTCGGCTGCTGACTCACAGGTCGTGGGATCAAATTCTGGCTGTGGCTGCTGCAATTTAGATGTAGGTGAAAATGCTGTAGGCTCCTGTGCTTAAATGTAAGTGCACGTCAAAGAACGCCAGGTAGCTGAAGTTTCCAGAGCCCTCTACTACGGCGTCTCATAATCATATGGCGGTGTTGGGGCGTTAAACTCCACATATCAATCAATTCAACGAAGACACGTGGCGCCCCAGCTGTGCGGCTCGCTTCTCAATGAACACCCTCGATGAATAATGCTCGAACCCTACTACTGCATCACGCTCTTCAGATCTGTATTACAGATTGACGGTACATATCAAGTAACACAACTTTGGTCATTGTGCTTTATGTCGAATGCTAAAAAGCAGTTCCCAGTGGGAGATGACGACTGAACACAACAGGAGGACAACATAAATCGTCGTTGAAATATATGTATCCCAATACCGCAGTGTGCCGTTAGATTTCCCTGCACAATTTTGAAATCAGTTGCGTATCAAAAACATGATAGCCTGTTTTGGCAACAGATAAAAAATGGTGACTTCTTGTGTGAACCTGCACATATACCATATTTCGGTGCTCTATATACGGAAAGCTTGTGCATATATAGCTTATTCAAGCAAGAAACCAGTTGCTCACAGTTCAGCGCCCTCGTCTGTCGTTCTTTGACCATCCTTTGTCCAGCACTGTCTGTTGCAGACTTGAATAGGCACTAAAGAGCAAAACAGATTTCTCGTGAATTAGTAAAGTACAACTTCACAATTCTGAAAACACCATTCTTTAGTTCACATGACGCTTGGTAAGAAAAAAGCTGCAAAAAAAAGTGGGTGGAGCAGCCATTTAGACATTCCCGTACCTAATACCATGACTTCATGAATTTGAATGTGTCTGCTGTGTCGTGCGTAGCTTCTAAACAGTAAAAATGAAGTACATTAGCACCTGTTGGTGCCATAGGTCTAACATAAACATTTCAGAAAATGTTATCGAGGAAACGCCGTACAAATGCAAAAACAAATACATTTCAAAATTAATGACGCCACGCGTGGAGATTTCGGCATGAATAATCAAAATGAAAGCTCAACCACTGATATTGTCTGCTATTAATTAACTAAGAGTGAAACATATGACGTTAGAATTCGCAAAGTACAGTTTGTCAGTCGAAACTAAAAATTTTTTTAGTGCCCAAATAATGATGCGCCGATCAGCCCAGTTAGGAGCACTGCTTCAACTTCCTAAAACGATATACTTTGTGCTATGCAACAGGTATCTCCTGTACTACGACAGAAGTGGGTTTCGGCATGTGTGTTTTGGCCCAGAAAACCACACCAAATACACTACAAAACAGTACAAAAGAAAGTATGGTCACATATGGCTTTGAATGGTCTAGACAAACCTGTCCTTGAAACAATGTGAAAAAACTCCCAAGCATTTCCCCGAGGGTGAACATGGTTAAGTGCGAATGCATAGGGTGATGCTATGAGGGGTATTTATTTATTCGCACTATTATATTTATTATTCAAACTATGGTGCCTTTATGGTGTAATGGTTCCTGGGAATCGCAATTTGATCACACGGGGGAGTTTACGTTAACTCACTGGCGAATGCCAACAAATTTTAACTTTACTCCCCCTCATAGCATCCTCCCGTGCATTCGCACTTAACCATGTTCATCCTCGGGGAAATGCTTGGGAGTTTTATTACTGATGTTGATGATTAAAGTGTAATTAATGAATTTAGGTGTTTGTCATGAAGCACTTGTACGCAGATACATTATATACGAAGTATTATTTATTTACACTTCACGACGCGCCCGGACGATAAAAGTCCAGGGCTCGCACCCTCTCCCGCGCGGCACGTTCACTGGCTGGAACGGCTTCGGGAACGTCCACTCGCCGTTGACGATTGCGAGCGGCGTCTTGACGCTGGCCTTCATCGCCCTTCTACGCCAGACGCTTGCGTTATCGTACCGCTTATTGGGCCGCGTTCGCGGCTCGATGCTGACGCCTCATCTCGGCCTCGCGAGCGCGCAGTTCACCATCCGCTGCACGCTTCGCCCACTTGTCCTCGGCCTCGCGAGCGCGAAGTTCGGCATCCTCTGCACGCTTCGCCCGCTTGTCCTCGCCCTCGTGAGCGCGCAGTTCGGCATCCGCTGCAGGCTTCGCCCGCTTGCACTCGGCCTCGCGAGCACGCAGTTCGGCATCCGCTACACGCTTCGCCCGCTTACGTTCGGTCTCACGAGCCCTTCGCAGCGCCGCGTTGTCTTCCAACGTCGGCGAAACCACCGCAGTACCGTCACCTCCAACGACGGGTGCAGTGCTGGCATTCGGTTGCACTGCATTCGTTGTTGATGGTAGCGTTGCCTCCGGGACATCCATCGGATGACCCGCTCTCGACGCGAGACTGAGAGAGAAGGCGGGCGCGCGAGAGAGAGGGGTGCGCACGCACCTGCAGCGAGCGAGGAGAACGGAGGAGCGAGCGAAGGGGAGAGGGTATAAGACGCGTTACTGACACCGATATTAGCGTCGCGTCCGTGGCTTAAAGTGCCAACCACTGGCACGCGTATGCACGCGCCTACGCGTCAAAAGCGTCTAGTCGCGCCTGTGGAGGAAAAGGGCGTGCAACTACTGGCACGCGTCGACCGCGTTTACGCCCACGCGTTCAAGGCCAATGCACAATGTTGCTTGATCTTCTGGCTTAGAACTGTCCAAGTTCAGCACAGAACGGCACGCTCTCAACTGGAGCGGGAATGTATGTTTTAGAGGATATGAAAACACGTTAACAAGTTGATAGTGCTTCAACCACTACAGTTTAGACTATTTTAGAAGTAATTGACATTTCAATGCCTAAAGTAACTACAGCGGTATGCACCAGAAATCAACATCGGTGTGCACCAGTGTGTCGCTCCCGCGAATGAACATTTGCGTCTAGCATACTGTACGTCTATCATAGGCGTGTGCAGGGTTCTCCTTAAGGAGAGGCGGGGATGGGCAAAAGTTTGTCCCAGTGCCCCTCCCCAGGGCTGACTTAGCACCCCCTCCCTATTATGTTAATATATGAAGTTGACATTAAGCTCTCCCCCCCCCTTCCTCTCTGCGGTGAATGAGGCGTGGCTAGCCCTCCTGATCAGGTTTACAAACCACCGGGTTTCTATACCTGCCCTAGCAAAGTTACTAACAATATCTTGCATATGCTCGTACCTTCAGTATATTTACACAACATATTTTATACCAGTCAACTTAATAATCATGCCTGCAACTTCACGATCTGACAGATTTAAGTCAGTCATAAGACTACAATTGAGGCCAGAGTAGCAGGCTTTCGGCTAATGTGTGTGTTCGAAATATCCTCTAATGCAACAAAGCACACCTGGTTCTTATTGATACAACTGATATTGGCCATAAGATAGGAACCAAATACTGCGTAGAATGTCTTCGGGCATTTTCCATAGTCGAAATGTGCTCTAATGCAACTAACTGTGCCTGACACTTCATGATGTGACCGATATCGGTCATGATATTGCAACTGACCCCTGTATGGAAGACTTCTGGGCGTTGTCTTTAGTCAAAGCATTCTCTAAAACGACAAATGACACCCAACTGTTCATTAAGTCACAGATATCGGTCATAATATTGGAACTGAACCCTGTATGAAAGACTGCTGGACGTCGTCTTTAGTCAAAGTATTCTCTAAAACAACAAACGACACCCAACCGTTCATGAAGTCGCGGATAGCGGTCATAATATTGGAACTGAACCCTGTATGGAAGACTTCTGGACGTTGTCTTTAGTCAAAGTATTCTCTAAAACGACAGACGACACCCAACTGTTCATGAAGTCACAGATAGCGGTCATAATATTGGAACTAAACCCTGTATGGAAAACTTCTGGACGTTGTCTTTAGTCAAAGTATTCTCTAAAACGACACTCAACTGTTCATGAAGTCACGTATATCGGTCATAATATTAGAACTGAAACCTTAATGCAAGCCTTCTGGACATTGTCTTTAGTCAAACTATGCTCTAAAACGGCAGACGACACCCAGCTGTTCATGAAGTCAAAGATATCGGCCATAACATTATACTGAAACCTTAATGCAAGATTTCTGGACGTTGTCTTTAGTCAAACTATTCTCTAAAACGACAGACGACACCCAACTGTTCATGAAGTCACAGATAGCAGTCATAATATTGGAACTGAACCCTGTATGAAAGACTTCTGGACGTTGTCTTTAGTCAAAGTATTCTCTAAAATGACAGACGACACCCAACTGTTCATGAAGTCACAGATAGCGGTCATAATATTGGAACTAAACCCTGTATGGAAGACTTCTGGACGTTGTCTTTAGTCAAAGTAGTCTCTAAAACGACACTCAACTATTCATGAAGTCTCATATATCAGTCATAATATTAGAACTGAAACCTTAATGCAAGCCTTCTGGACGATGTCTTTAGTCAAACTATTCTCTAAAACGACAGACGACACCCAGCTGTTCATGAAGTCAAAGATATCGGTCATAATATTAGAACTGAAACCTTAATGCAAGTTTTTTGGACATTGTCTTTAGCCAAAGTATTCTCTAAATTGAGAAACGACACCCAACTGTTCATGAAGTCACATATGCCCGTCGTATTATTAGAACTGAAACATTAATGCAAGACTTCTCGACGTTGTCTTCAGTCAAAGTATTCTCAAAAACAACAGACGACACCCAACTGTTCATGAAGTCACAGATATCGGTCATAATATTAGAACTGAAACCTTAATGCAAGACTTCTGGACGTTGTCTTCAGTCAAAGTATTCTCTAAAACGACAGACGACACCCTACTGTTCATGAAGTCACAGATATCGGTCATAATATTAGAACTGAATCCTTAGTGGAAGACTTCTGGACGTTCTCTTAAGTCAAAGTTTTCTCTAAAACGACAGAGGACACCCAACTGTTTATGAAGTCACAGATATCGGTCATAATATTGGAACTGAATCCTTAGTGGAAGACTTCTGGACGTTCTCTTAAGTCAAAGTTTTCTCTAAAGTGGCAGACGACACCTAACTGTTTATGAAGCCACTGATATCGGTCATAATATTGGAACTGAACCCTGTATGGAAGACGTCTGGACGTTGTCTTTAGTCAAAGTATTCTCTAAAACGACCGACGACACCCAACTGTTCATGAAGTCACAGATATGAGTAATAATATTAGAACTGAATCCTTAGTGGAAGACTTCTGGACATTGTCTTAAGTCAAAGTTTTCTCTAAAATGACGGACGACACCAAACTGTATATGAAGTCACAGATATCGGTCATAATATTGGAACTGAATCCTTAGTGGAAGACTTCTGGACGTTCTCTTAAGTCAAAGTTTTCTCTAAAGTGACAGACGACACCTAACTGTTTATGAAGCCACTGATATCGGTCATAATATTGGAACTGAACCCTGTATGGAAGACGTCTGGACGTTGTCTTTAGTCAAAGTATTCTCTAAAACGACCGACGACACCCAACTGTTTATGAAGTCACAGGTATGAGTAATAATATTAGAACTGAATCCTTAGTGGAAGACTTCTGGACATTGTCTTAAGTCAAAGTTTTCTCTAAAATGACGCAATAAAGTTGTGTTCTCTCTCTCTCTAAAATGACGGACGACACCAAACTGTATATGAAGTCACAGATATCGGTCATAATATTGGAACTGAATCTTTAGTGGAAGACTTCTAGAAGTTGTCTTAAGTCAAAGTTTTCTCTAAAGCAACAGACGACACCGAACTGTTTATGAAGTCACAGATATCGGTCATAATAGCGACGCCGACAAATCCAGCGAATGCCAGCCGGCTATGCTAGCGCCGGTCCCGTGTGCGATCGTCAGCCGAGCGAAAAGAGCATGTCGGTGTTCTTGTGCTTTGATCTGTGACTTTCTGTGCTAAAATAGGGTGTAAACAGACTTCCGAGCTTCGAAGGTTTGAGCGTGAGCCCTCGCCTACCGCAGAAGCAATTCAGATCGGTGTCATCTGCATCCAGCGCAGGCCTCTACCATCTAGTTCGTATGAACCAGCACATGCGAGGCACATCGGCTGAAAAAACTCTACGGTAGTTTCCGTCGCGACATAGACACCATATACGACGCTCGAAATATCGCGTAGCTCATACGGAGGAGTTTTTATCTGCACTGTGTTTGTTTTCAACATCGGTATTCATCATCGCTGAAAGCGAACCTCGCACTAGCCAACACATTTCCGTGATGTGAAAACGTACGTACTTGTATAAGTGTATTCGCGAATGGTATGACGCTGAAACATTCGTTGGCTTCGGTGCTAATCGTTTTCGTGTGTTGCCAAGCTAATAACAAGCGTGCGCTGGTTGGTAGCAGTGAGATGTGACTTCGTGTCGGGTACCAGCGACGCCGACACATTGAGCTGCTAGCGGTCTCATTTCCATTCACGTACATGACAGAAACTCGAGCGTGCGTTGCTGTGGTGATCGAAAAAGAAAGTTGCATGATTAAGTGCTGCTGGTATTGCCTGCTGTTTCACTTCTCGCTCCTTCTGCTTCTCTGCCACGCTCAGTAGCACATAAGTTGTTTGGAGGCATTCTAACACACACATTCCTAATTTATAGTTCATTCTGATACTCATAGATATAGGCGTACAATGGCGCTTCTCCGTCGTTTTACAGTTTACTATGACATAACGCGCGTTCTGTTTACAGCTGAACAGATAACTGAAAACCTTGTGAGAAGCACCGGATTTGAAATCAGCTGCACGATGACACGATAGTTGGAAGAGAAGATCACCACTTGTATGCACAGAATGAATGAAGGTGCACTAGTATGGTACTGCACTTTGTATAGAAGAAATGCAAAAAGTACCTCATGTGACTTATGAGACCTTTCAGAGCTGTGCATGTACCAGATTGTAATGAGCTGAAAATATTCGATGGTTCCGAACATTGAATATTCGTGTTTCCAAGGAGTCCTTCATTTCTGTTCAGTTTTTTAGTATATGCATCAACTTGGATTACATATACGCATGCGCTTAAGCATAATCAGTTTAGTTCTGTTTGAAAACTTGCCAAAAGTTCTGTACGGTGCTCTGGTGCAATCCTTTAATCGGTATCTGTCCCATCAAAAATTTTTGGCATGCTTTATTGCATTATAGGGTATTTTGACAATTGATGACATCTGAAAGTCGCAGTGCTTGGCTGTAATCTCAAAACCAATGTCTGTCTCATCAAGAAGTGTCAGATGCATTTTGTAGATGTTAAAGGATATTGGAACTACAAGCAAAGTGCTGAAGTCTTCAACGCAGCACTGATGCGCAATCACCACCCAGCTTAGAAGTCATTTGTAGAGCTCTCTAACAGGTTCAAATAAAGTTATCAAACACTGGATTGATCTACTTGGTTTGATTCCTAATACCAGTGTGTCTGACTTTTTGGAGGCACTTGTATTATAATAATGTCCTACTTCTCTCATTTATTACAGGGGTGCACTCAAGCGTAGTCATATTTGTTTACCTTAACACACTTAATGTGATATTACTGTTTAAATCCTTTCATTTTGTATATATGTACGCCACTTTTGCAGTAGCCTCACAGTGAGCAGCCATATTTGAAAATAAATATACCATCCGAAAGTGTTCCACGCTGTGCTCGGTTCCGATCTGTTCACTAATATCTGTTGCATCATGGAGTGTCGGGTGTGTTTTATTGCATAGGAGAACATTTTGGCTGCCTTCCTTGAAAGGTTCAGTTCCAGTATTATGACCGATATCTGTGACTTCATGAAGAGTTGGGCGTCATTTGTCGTTTTAGAGAATACTTTGACTAAAGACAACGTCCAGAAGTCTTCCATACAGGGTTCAGTTCCAATATTATGACTGATATCTGTGACTTCATAAACAGTTGGGTGTCGTTTTAGAGAATACTTTGACTAAAGAGAACGTCCACAAGTCTTGCATTAAGGATTAAGTTCTAATATTATGACCGATATCTGTGATTTCATGAACACTTGGGTGTCATTTGTCGTTTTAGAGAATACTTTGACTAAAGACAACGTCCAGAAGTCTTGCAATAAGGTTTCAGTTCCAATATTATGACAGATATCTCTAACTTCATCAACAGTTGGGTGCGGTCGGTCGTTTTAGATAATACTTTGACGAATAACAACGTTCAGAAGTCTTGCATTAAGGTTTCTGTTCTAATGTTATGACCGATATATGTGACTTCATGAGCAGTTGGGTGTCGTTTTAGAGAATATTTGACTAAAGACAACGTCCAGTAGTCTTCCATACAGGGTTCAGTTCCAATATTATGACCACTATCTGCGACTTCATGAATAGTTGGGTGTCGTCTGTCGTTTTAGAGAATACTTTCACTAAAGACAACGTCCAGAAATCTTGCATTAAGGTTTCTGTACTAATATTATGGCTGATATCTGCGACTTCATGAACAGTTTGGTGTCGTTTAGAGAATACGTTGACTAAAGACAACGTACACCAGTCTTTCATACAGGGTTTAGTTCAATTATTACGACGATATGTGTGACTTCATGAACGGTTGGGTGTCGTTTGTTGTTTTAGAGAATACTTTGACTAAAGACGACGTCCAGCAGTCTTTCATACAGGGTTCAGTTCCAATATTATGACCGATATCTGTGACTTAATGAACAGTTGGGTGTCATTTGTCGTTTTAGAGAATGCTTTGACTAAAGACAACGCCCAGAAGTCTTCCATACGGGGGTCAGTTGCAATATCATGACCGATATCGGTCACATCATGAAGTGTCAGGCACAGTTAGTTGCATTAGAGCACATTTCGACTATGGAAAATGCCCGAAGACATTCTACGCAGTATTTGGTTCCTATCTTATGGCCAATATCAGTTGTATCAATAAGATCCAGGTGTGCTTTGTTGCATTAGAGGATATTTCGAACACGCACATCAGCCGAAAGCCTGCTACTTTGGCCTCAATTGTAGTCTTATGACTGACGTAAATCTGTCAGATCATGAAGTTGCAGGCGTGATTATTAAGTTGACTGATATAAAATATGTTGTGTAAATATACTGAAGGTACCAGCATATGCAAGATATTGTTAATAACTTTGGCAGTGCAGGTATAGAAACCAGGTGGTTTGTAAACCTGATCAGGAGGGCAGCCACGCCTCATTCACCGCAGAGAGGAGGGGGCGGAGAAAGCTCAATGTCAACTCCATATATTAACATAATAGGGAGGGGGTGCTAAGTCAGCCCTGTGGAGGGGCACTGGGACAAACTTTTGCCCCCCCCCCCTCCTTGCTTGAGGAGAACCCTGCACACGCCTATGATAGACGTACAGTATGCTAGACGCGAATGTTCATTCGCGGGAGCGGCGCACGCACCAATGTTGATTTCTGGTGCATACCGCTGTAGTTACTTTGGGCCAATTACTTCTAAATGTCAATTACTTCTAAAATAGTCTAAACTGTGGTGGTTGAAGCACTATCAACTTGTTAACGTGTTCTCATATCCTCTAAAACACACATTCCCGCTCCAGTTGAGAACGTGCCGTTCTGTGCTGAACTTGGACAGTTCTAAGCCAAAAGATCAAGCAACATTGTGCATCGGCCTTGGACGCGTGGGCGCCAACGCGGTCGACGCGTGCCAGTAGTTGCGCGCCCTTTTCCTCTACAGGCGCGACTAGACGCTTTTGACGCGTAGGCGCGTGCATACGCGTGCCAGTGGTTGGCACTTTCTTCGGTAGAGCGTCGTGCTGCGGCCCGCCAAGTCCTCTTTCTTTTAAAGATAGAGAGAAGACTACGGACGCCGCCGACGGCAGTGGATGGTTTGGGGTCGCTTATAAAGTGTATTTACACTTAAAACTCCAGACAGCGCTTCATAAACATGCCAGCGCAACAGGCCACGTACAGTGCCTCGCGAAAGATCACTAGGTTACAACAGCATGCCATGCCCCGAATCACAATATAAAATCAGAATTTTTCGGTTATCGTAGTCTGTTACATTCTTCAACACGCGATAGCCAAAGAAATGGGAAATTAGTACTATTTGCAAAACTGAGGGAAATATGTTCAGAGCCATGGTTACTGAAGCTAGAAAATAACTTCACCTATGGTATCGCTGTTGCATGCACAAAAAGCAATGCTGCTTCCGCAAATTCTTGTTCTCTCCAAAGCCCTCGGGTGCACACAGCAAGACCTGCCGTTGCGTTGAGTTTAAAAGTAACCGGAGCACAAGCCCGATGTAGCCAATGTAGCCATTTCATATTATCACCCAACTGGCAGCAAATTGCAACCGGAGCGGCATTATGAAAATAGTTTTCACAATTGATAAATTATTAAAAGCATTTTGAATGAGTAAAACCAGAAATAATAATGTAGCCAGTGAAAATAAATGACGCGAACTGGAAATTTCCGCCACCAAACGAGCCAAAAAGTAGCCGGTTTGGCGCAAAGTAGCCTTCTGTGGCAATTCTGCACACCGCGAGGCATCAGATTTGCACTTCAATTCAACCGTATGGAACAAATAGCAAAAACGAAGCGCTGGCTAACCCATGGTGCTAAAATTGAAATGCCCTATCAAGGCCAACGATACGACGAGAAATATACGTGCATCAATCTCATTCAGCAAGGTCTCATATGTGCTGGCGGATGTGACGCTTATCTACACCTTTTACTCGAATGACAAGGCTATCATAGTATTTATGTACATGACCGTAAGTACGCTGCCATCGACACCGGAAACTAGTAAAAAACTCCGCTCGCAACACTACATGTGGTGGTTCTACTATATATTGATGTTGCTGAATAATCCTTGGTGGTATCAAGTCATAAATACAAACACGATTCGGCCTCTCACGTTCTTTCAATTTCGCAACACAGCTCCACTACACCACTTTGCAGCAAGTTTCTTTAAAAAGTTAGCCTAAACAAATGCCTCTGAGAAACAATCCTACTGAGTGAGAGAGTGCCCACTGGAGTACACAAAAATGAAGAGCCGAACGTGTTCTAGGAGTGATGCCGAAGATGAAGAATTGGCCCAACGAGAAGATGGAAACGAAAAGAGTGCTTGTGATTTTTTGATGATAATGATTTCTATTCACTACTATCTGGGAGCCTCTGAGCTACTATCGGGGAGCCTCTAATCTTATCAAACTGCGGTGCAATTGAGATTTATTTATTTATTTATTTATTTATTTATTTATTTACAAATACTGCTGTCCCATGCCTGGGACATTGCAAGAGCGGGTACAGAAAAATCAGCGAAAGCACAGAAACAAACACTAGTGCGCACAAATTTATGTGACTAACACATAAAATTTTTCCCGAACGCTACAGTGTTCATTCTACGCAATGCACCATCAAGCTTGTTCCAAACTTCCACCACACACGGAAAAAAAGAGAATTTGAAACAATCCAAACGAGACCTGAAGGGTACAAGGTTCAAAGCGTCTGTACTACGTGTTGTAGGCGCTGGTATATCAGCGAAAGATAAGGGCGCGTGAACGCGGGTCATTTTCTGTACAATCTTGTGCAACAAGATAATACTCCCACGTGTACGGCGGTGCCCCGCCACGGTGGTCTAGTGGCTAAGGTACTCGGCTGCTGACCCGCAGGTCGCGGGATCAAATCCCGGCTGTGGCGGCTGCATTTCCGATGAAGGCGGAAATGTTGTAGGCCCGTGTACTCAGATTTGGGTGCACGTTAAAAAACCCCATGTGGTCGAAATTTCCGGAGCCCTTCACTATGGCGTCTCTCATAATCATATAGTGGTTTTGGGACGTTAAACCCCACAAATCAAATCAACGTGTACGGCGGTGTTCCAGTGAATGAAGTGACAACAAATGAGCATGTGAAGACGGAGAGAAGTCCCGATCATAACGGTTAAAAACGAACCGTATAGCCTTATTCTGCACAGATTCTAACCTGTTTTTATCTTGCTCAAGATGAGGCGACCAAACCACAGAGGCGTACTCGAGCATCGGTCTCACTAGTGTCTTGTAGGCAGTTAACTTACAATCTTTGGTCGAGTTTTTCAATCTTCGCTTTAAGTAACCAAGTTTCCTTAGAGCTTGACAAGTTATCTGATCAACATGTTTGCCCCATTTAAGGTCATGTGTAAAGGTGATGCCTAGGTATTTGAATTCACTCACATGTGCTAGGGTAGACCCATTGTAGTTTTAACTGAAACTGAGAGGCTGTTTTTTATTTGAGAAAGTCATAGCTACAGTTTTCTTGTAATTTATGGGCTTTTGCCACGTTATGCTCCAATCGCAGAATAACGAGAATACGTTGTTGAGGACTGACTGGTCTTGAAAGGTAGTAATGCAGTTATACAGTACACAATCATCGGCATACAGACGTATGTTTACAGGGGTTCCAGAGATGACATTAACAACATCATTAATAAATATAATAAACAACAGAGGCCCTAGCACAGAGCCTCGCGGCACACCGGATGTGATTTCAACAGGGGATGACTGCACCTGGTTGAAAGTAACGAACTGAGATCGAGAACGCAAGTAATCCGCAATCCAACTGAGTAATTTAGAATCTTTAAGAAAGGAACTGAGTTTTAGAAGAAGTTTTTTATGGCATACGTTGTCGAAAGCTTTCGAGTAGTCTATGAAAATTGCATTTGTCTGACCTCTTTTGTTAAGTAATGTGGCAATGTCATGGGTGAATTCTAGGAGCTGCGTTGTTGTAGAAAATCCAGCTCGGAAGCCATGCTGACCCCGGGGCAGAAGGTTGTTTGCGTCCAAATACTCAACAATATGTTTATGAATGATATGTTCCAGTAGTTTACAGCTTGTTGAAAATAGGAAAATTGGCCTATAATTGGGAATGAGCTGCTTATTGCCAGATTTAAACAACGGGGCAACATTAGCTGTCTTCCAAAGTATGGGAACAGTGGCCGACGCAAACGATTTATTAAAAATGACAGTCAAGTAACGAGCGCCCCATTCGGAGTACCGCCTCAAGAACGTATTAGGAATGCCATCAGGACCGGAACTTTTAGTCACATCTAATTTCAGTATCAAATTGTGAACACCTGAACAAGAGATTGTGATGTCTGGAATTGTACACTGAACAAAGTTGCAAGCATAATCTGGAATAGTGCCATCATCACGAGAGAAAAAGGACTTGAAATAGTTGTTGAAGCTTTCTGCAATAGTGTTAGAATCGGAGCATGATTGGTCATTTATAAGGAAGCAAGACTGAACAGATGACTTCGGGTTAATAGACTTCCAAAATTTGGTCGGGTTTTCTACCATAAACCGTGACAATGTATTGTTGAAATAGAAATTTTTCGCTTCCTGCATTTTCGCCTTCAAAGTACACTTCAAAGAATTAAGCAGTGGTGATCGCGCAGCTGACAAAAGAGGACGACCTTTGCGAAGTCGCTTTACACGGCGACTTAGTTGAATGATTTCCCGTTTGTACCACGGATGTTTTGGATTGCGTTTAATGCACTTTTGAGGCACAAACTTGCGAAAATTGCAAAACAAGCCACTGAGGTATCGGAGAACGTTTAACAAAGGCTCAAAATCATTTTTTTTTCATTTTGACCACTGGTAATTGTGAAGAAAGCAACGCACACACGTTAATGTAGCTGTTCACTTTGTTTTTCATCATATGTATACTGCACTGCGGTAGTCCCAATTTATGCGGCAGGACCATAGCAACTGCAGGTCACTAATAGAATCTGCAGCTAGAAAATTTATTTCTTCTTGGTGATCCAGCGTAGGTGGCTATCGCCTCCAAGAGCTCGAGGAAACTAGCGAACAGTATGATCGGAGGGCTACAATCATGGTTGACGCTCGCGAAACATGCACAAGGGGACCTATGATACTAATATTTATGGCCATTTCATAATGTTTCCGATATATTAAGCTTCATTGTTTATTGGCATCGATGACTGTAAGCTATAAGCTAGCACGCTATTATCATATCGGACAAACGGTTCGTAATAACTAGGTATTCTGCGAGCGTTTACAACCTATTTTAATAATGTATTATTTCCATCTTCTTACAGAACTTTTCTGTCACCTTGCTCTCACGAAGCACAACACACGTACTCATACACAAGCAAAGCCTTGTTGCTGCAAAAAATAACTTTATTTTTTAAATAGGCATTGGACACATACAATGCAATGCGGCGATCGCAATTTCATTCTGCTAGAGTTTAAAAACAAGCGCGTCGTAGTTCAGCTCACAAGCACTGTCTGGAAGCTGCTGACAATATCTTTTATTTATCAAGCGTTTCATAGATGCGCACACAAGCGCTTCTATAGGTATATAAATGATCGCGACTGCTTCACAAATAATGACAACGCTAAGCTGACTGAGAAAAAAAATGCATGAACAAAGCGAGGTTATAAGTGTGGCCATGACATCACGCTATTTGCACTGTTATAACGCTCGGTTGCTAACGTCGCTCTCGACGATTAATGGCGGAACAATTGTACAGAATATTCGTTTTCGTCTCCGTCCTACACCCACATGGTAAGTGCTATTGGAGGTACTATCGATATGAGGTTAAGAAGAATTGGAAAGGTGTGCATAAAATTATACCTTTTGAAAGTATTTATTTATTTATTTATTTATACATACTGCAGCCCTATTCAGGGCTATCGCAGGAATGGGACGTTATATAATACTAGGCAACCAAGAAAAAATACAAAGAAATAATACAAATTGTGAAGCAAGTACAGTCGTAACAAAGCAAAAGTAAAAATGAAGTTAATTACGCGTCACTAAGATATTCATCAACCGCAACTTTAAAGTCGGTTAGTGGTAAGGAGCGAATGCTACCAGGCAGGGAATTCCACAGTTCTATCGCACGCGGAAAAAAACTGTACTTAAAGGTATTAGTAGGAGCAAAGAAAGGTGTTGCATTCAAGGCGTGGGAACTGCGGGTACAACGATAATCAGTAAATGTGATGAGGTTACCATGACCAAGGCCGGAGGAGGAGTTAATAATTCCGTATAAAAATTTTAAATCTTCGTTTTGGTATCGCGAGAGTTGTGATGGGATGTTTAATGATTGAAGGGCTGTGGTCGGCGAGAAGTGGCGGCTATAGTTATGAACAATGAAACGGATAGATTTTCGCTGAATGTTATCTAGCAAGCTTATTTCACAGTGTTTGTAAGGGAACCAAACTACGGATGCATATTCGAGAACAGGGCACATTCACTTAGCACATTCTTATGTTCTCTCCCACTTGATCACCCTTCTGTGGCTAGGTGCATGGCATGTTCAACGGCGGAAGAATCAAACAGTATAACACGTACGTGGATGACATATACTAATAGCTAAATGCGTGTGATGGCATCGTAAATAAATTCTTCATATTCCCGCAAGATGAAGAAAGGATAATAAAAGATAGAAAAAGTCGTACACGCCAGTGTAGCATAAAACTTCAAGGCTAACCTATTCTGATTTTTTTTTAGAAAGCAAAAATTCTAGTTGAAGAACGTAAGTCATTGTCTGCAAATATAACCAGCGGCTAACACAT
The DNA here is from genome assembly GCF_043290135.1 of Rhipicephalus microplus. Taxonomy (NCBI): domain Eukaryota; kingdom Metazoa; phylum Arthropoda; class Arachnida; order Ixodida; family Ixodidae; genus Rhipicephalus; species Rhipicephalus microplus. Next base: position 170,334,828 of record NC_134705.1, read on the forward strand.
AACCGACTAGGAGGTTAGGAATTTGCAGTGTGATAAGGTGTTATTCTCAAATTGAATCGCACGAATATCACTGTTTTAAATGGTCATATACAACGGCCAAGTGCTTCGATTTGTTGAATAATTTACACATAACGCAACAATAGGTAGCCTCCTGATATGTTGAAAGGGGGAAGCAACGAATCCGGTAAGGTATTGATCTCATTAAATCTGCAGGCCAAGACCAATTATTGAAAGTAAAGCTGCCTTAGCCTTACATATGCCAGGGTGTAGTAGCAGAGAGTAGCAGTAGTACAAGTAGAGTAGTAGTAGTAGAAGTAGTAGTAGTAGTAGTAGTAGTAGTTGTTGTAGTAGTAGTAGTAGTAGTAGTAGTAGTAGTAGTAGTAACTTGTACAGTAGCATTAGGTGGTGAACCTGAGTGACCGCCTGTAGACTGCGTGTGCTTCTCCGATTGTGCTCGTGATTGTATGTATCTTTCATCCCTCTTTTTTATATCTTTTCTCCCCTTCGTCTCTTCCCCCAATGCAGGGTAGCGAACCGGACGTGCGTCTGGTTGAACTCCCTGCCTTTCCTCGCATATTTATCTCTCTCTTTATTAGGTGGCATCCGCTGAAAGGCCTTCTGCTAAGCCAGCAGCTCTCGTGATCTGGCTTTGACCAATCTTGTGTGAAAGTACTCATTTCAAATCTAGTGGCAGTGACACAACTTCACGTGATTTCACTAGCGAAGAATGTAGACTTCGGCGCTTTCGTAACCACAAGCGACTTCGCTAGGGGATGGTACAGACTAGGATATATAGGCTTCGCCCTATTTTGAATGGGTATGCCTCGTGCATCTGCACAGCGATGCACCACCGCGGCGCGAACTGTACCACCAACGCAATCGACGTTACCAGACCGAAGATGCCGTGTAGCCAATTCACGTATTGATTTCACCTGGCTCAAGATTGTTAAACGTTGTGCTTATCGCCAAGAAGCCAGCTGCTTACACTTGGTGCAACAGCCAGTTTAACTATGAGAGCTTAGCCATTCGACCATCTTCACAGAGTGGATAGGCCTATCCTTTTGATTGTGATATCAAATATATGTACATTCTCGGCAGCTTTGTGCCGTCGCCATCACGTTCTGTGTATATATATATATATATATATATATATATATATATATATATATATATATATATATATATATATATATATATATATATGGCACAACGGGAGCGTTGTCAACAAGGATAAATATATTTATTTCCCAACAGTTTCGGGAGGGGAACTCCCACTGACCTGAACCATGGCTGCCAGTACATCATCAACGGAGCGTTTGTCGCGGAGATATCCAAATTACCCTACGAAGTGTGCCGTCATCGGGGACTCAATCATGCGGTACGTCCACACTCACTTCAGCCCGAACGACTCGTCGACGCCGTGCTTCATCTCCTATGGTGGTGCTATGTTTTCGGACATTCCGGCGCTACTTGAGTACCTACCTTACCGGGTGGACACGTTGTTTCTGCATGTGGGCACCACGGACATCCTGAAGACGAGCTCTTCAAGATCACTGGATTCGTTGAGGGAGGCATTGAAGCGAATGAGGCAGATGCGCCCGAACATCAAGACACTGCATCTTAGTCTGCCACTACCTCGCGCACCCAATCGCCGACGGCGGGACTCGAACTGGCGATCAATGAATCGGTTTAATATGGAGGTACAGCGATTCAGCAGAGAGGCCCGCCGTCTCTGCCACTACGGGTTGTTGGGAGCAGGCGTCTATTACGTCGAACATGGTTTCTCAACACTCCCGCTGCGCCGCTTCCTGGCTGCTGACGGCTTACATGCAAGCTTCGAGGGAGTCGCGCTGCTGGCACAGCACACGAGGGTGCAGCTGCGATGGACGTCGGCGGCATGGAGATCGGCGGCAATCGCTTGCACGGACAACTCCAGTGCCAAGCCCCCTCAACAACAAGAAGCCGAGCGACACACAGAGCCATCCAGGGCACCAGCAGTGACGATGTCGCCACTACCACCAGCGAGGCCAGCGAGCCAGCGGGTCCCACCAGTGAGTCAGAGATCGGCGGCAACGGCTTGCACGGCAAACTCCAGTGCCAAACCCACTCAACAACAGGGAGCCGAGGGACACAAAGAGCCATCCAGGGTCCCAGCAGTGACGACGTCGCCACTCCCACCAGCGAGGCCTTACAACACCAGGCGGACGAATGCGGCGAAGACCAAGGCGGCGGCTTCCAAATGACACGAGGAAACAAAAGGTACGGGCAGTCTTAAACACGCATGGTCCCACTCATTTCTATCGATTAGGAAAATCATTGAAAAGCGGGTGCAATACGAAAAACACGCAGAACAACTAAACAAATATCTATCTCACGAAATTGCACCTAAGGGTCTCCGCCTAGCCTGCAACCCCTCAATGTCTACACTAAGTGAAGCAGAAAGGGGGAAGTGGGAAAAAATATTACTAGAAGCGTCCTTGCAACTGACTCGGGTCATTGCGGACCATTGTCTGCGTAAGGCCGCCGAACACAGTGTCACGGAGGCCACGCAGAAATTGGTATCTAATCTCGGAGAGCATGAGGCAAGAGAACTGGAAAGATATGAACTAAAGAAGAGAGGCGAAATTTCAGTGGTAAAAGATAGAAAATTCAAGCGGGACTGCAGTAGCTCCACTGCTCTGCAGCAGGAAAATAGGAATGAGGCCGTACAAGAACACCAGGGACCACCCGTACCACAACCTAACTTTGAGGAGAAAAATGGGAACTCAGAACCACAGTGCAATCCTAATCAAAACATCCTTACTCTCGAATATGACGATGACACTCCCGTGCCACGTGATAGCCAAGAGCAGCCGAAAACTTATGAGGAAAATGTCCTCAATCTGTCAAACACAACACTCACACCCGCTCAGCTTCAACTTTTGTCGAGAGGCTTGACCTTTTGTCCATCATCCGGTAGATTCAATGAATTTGAACTGTACCAAGACCTCGATAACTTTGCGCGTAATCTCCGCCTCCGTGAATACTTTTATGATCGCAAGGACTGTACGAACGAGAATAGAGTGATTGGTGGTGACAGATCATGGTGTCCGGGTGAGCAGAGGGACAAACACCTCGATATGTATATATCAGCAGTTCAAAAAGATATCATCAGAGCGTATGGAAAAAATCGGCCATTTCGAAACAACATATCAAAGTCAGAACGAAGGGCACTCGATGAACTACGAAAAAACCCTGGAATTACTATCAAACCGGCCGATAAAGGAGGCTGCATAGTAATTCTAAATACGTCGGACTACTTGAAGGAAGGGGAACGACAGCTATCAGACACAAAATTCTACAAAGAACTTCCAACGGACCCGACTGCCGAATTTGAAAGGGAGATAAAAGTAACCATAAACAATCTCCGCCGGGACGAGAAAATTACCGGCAAAATGTTAAAAGCAATGTTACCGGCCCACTCTGTTCCCGGTCGATTCTATTTGCTCCCCAAAATACACAAGGCAGGTAATCCGGGACGTCCGATAGTATCCAGTAACGGCACATCAACAGAAAATATATCAGAATTCATCAATTCCTTAATAAAAAACATCCCCCCAAATTTTCCCTATTACCTAAAGGACACAAACCACTTCATCTGCGAAACTTCAAGTCTCGACATCCCAGGCGGCAGTTTTCTGGTGACCATGGACGTCTGCTCACTGTACACCAACATACCCCACCACGACGGAATAGCGGCTATGGTTTCTGAATATGTAAAATCTGACTCATCAACTAGTGTAAGTGGCGAGGTACTGTTTACACTTCTTGAACTTGTACTAAATTATAACCATTTTGAATTCAATGGCAAGCATTTCCTTCAGGTCAGTGGCACTGCAATGGGCACGAAAATGGCCCCAAACTTCGCGAGCACCTTTATGGCTTCACTTGAAATCCAATTCATTGAGGGACGCACCTTGAAACCTTTCTACTACAGAAGATACTTAGACGATATTTTTATGATATGGAACCATGATGAGGGAAGTCTTTTCCGCTTCATAGAGGATTTTAACAAATGCCACCCGTCAATAAAATTCACGCACAAAATTTCCAAAACTACCATTAACTTTTTGGACGTTACTGTCACGGTCGAAAATGACCGCTTGTCAACAAACCTTTACAAAAAGCCTACAGACCGTCAAATGTACCTACATTTCAACAGCAGCCACCCAAAGCATTGCAAAACGGGTATTCCATATTCTCAGGCCTACCGGTACCAAAGAATATGCACCGATATGCGGGAATTAGACAGACACGCGGAACACCTAAAGCATTCCTTATTGAAACAAAATTATCCGGAAGACATTATTGACGATGCCATACTACGTGCTCGCAACGTGAACAGGAATGATATAATTAAGGGACCAAACAGAGTACCTAAAACGACTTCCCAAACGAACCTTGTACTAACTTACTCCTCATCAGCGCCACGAATCAACAACATACTTTCCCGCCATTTCAACATAATCAGGCAAAGCAAACGACTAACTTCTATTTTCGCGAAGCCACCTCACGTGGTGTACCGCCGGGATAAAAATCTGAAGGACATTCTTGTCAGAGCAAAAACAAACACCCCCAAAATTCAATCAGGGTGCCATCCCTGCGGAAAATCTCGATGCAAGGTATGCCCACAGATGCTCACACACGTGAATCCAAAGCGAACTTCTCGGATTTCAAATTCTGCATAACTGAAAGCCTTAATTGTGACTCAAGTAACGTAATATACATGCTACATTGCAACATCTGCGGACAAGAATATATCGGCCAAACAGACACGCCATTTCGGCTGCGGTTCAATAATCACCGGTACCACGCCACTTCACTGCCGAAGCTACCTTTATCTAGACATCTGCGCCTGCCAAACCACAGTTTTGAAAATATTAGCGTAACTCTTTTGCAGTCCGGTTTTTCAAACAGACGCGAGCGCGAACAGCGTGGCGAGGCATATTTTATTTTCAAATTTCGTACATTAGTAGCCGGTATCAACGAGGACCCCGGAAAACTCAACTGCCTCCGAGAAGTAAGCCAGGAGAAAATTGGTGACAAAGATTGATAGCTGGAGACCATGCTTTTTTCTGACTGACTCGTACGTGTACACTGTCCTTAATTTTTTTTTTCACATGCACATACAAAGTGTTTACGTTCGCCTACCACTTCATGACCGTTGAAGGGAAACGGACGAAGATTAAGGGTAAATATCCGACCGACCCATTAACGAGAAACCTTTCCTTTACACACACCACCCGCCGCCCGCCGAACGACCAATTACGGGGAAACCCCTTTCTTTAGGCACGCCGTCCCGAACCCTCCGGGCACCGCGGCGACAATCTTGGGTGGCCCGACACACGACAAGAACTGAACAGCACGTGATATGAACCGTAGGTGGATGTAGACGGACAGTTGGCTTCGTTCTCAGTGTTGACAGTGGTTCTTCCTCTTTTTTACTTTCTTTCTTTTCTTTCTTTTTTCGTCTTTTTTCTCCCCTTTTTTTGTTTTCTTCCTTTTTCCAGTTCCCTCTCACTCTCGCAAACGTCTTTCAAGGCGAGAGGGACGCGGCAGCAAGGAAGTTTGGAAGCTCATGTCAGTATAACTCATCCCCTGATGAAGGGAGGTCCCCTCCCGAAACTGTTGGGAAATAAATATATTTATCCTTGTTGACAACGCTCCCGTTGTGCCATATCCCATACCTTCACGAAGACTAACTGGCCCATTGAATTATTACTCCCACTATATATATATATATATATATATATATATATATATATATATATATATATATATATATATATATATATATATATATATATATATATATATTGTAGTGAAGAATAGGAGCTTCAGCGGCATTTCTCGGCGCATCAGGGGCATCGCCATCAGCATAAGCTCGTGCTTGCTGCGCTTGGCCGGACGCTGCTGACTGCTTCGCTTTCTGCGTTCTGCGCTGCAAATAAACCCCGTTACAAGTGGTGGATTCTGCTGGGTTTCGATCACCCTGGAGCTTCGGAATCGCACTTTACCATCCATTATGCCTACCGACGCAAGCGCCGCTCCAACTCCTCCACCGGCACCGCCTACTGTTCTCTGCGCCGGTTGTCTGCGTCTGCGAGATCCCCCTGTCTTCTCAGGCACAGAAGACAAGGACGTTGACGACTGGATTTCAATGTACGAGCGAGTGAGTACTCACAACAAATGGGATGACACCGCCAAGTTGGCCTACGTCTCTTTCTACCTGTCGGACGTGGCCAAGCTGTGGTTTATAAACCACGAAGCGGAACTCCCTACATGGTCGGCCTTCAAAACGAGCCTCACACAAGTTTTCGGACGGCCTGAGGTACGCAAACGCCGTGCGGAACAACGCTTACATACTCGGTCCCAGCAGCTTGGTGAGAATTTTACAAGCTATATTGAGGACGTTCTGGACCTTTGCAAGCGAGTGAACGAGTCAATGTCCGAAGAGCTTAAGATCAAGCATATCATGAAGGGCATTGAGGACGACGCTTTCCAAATGTTGCTTTCAAAGAGTCCTCGCACTGTCCTAGAACTGACCGAGTTATGCCAGAGTTTTGACGAGTTGCGCAGGCAGCGTCTTTCCACCCGACGTCCCTCGGTGCTCGACGACTCTTCGTCCAGCCTTTCCACCCTTGGCATAGGAGAAGACCATGCCCCTCTTCTCTCCAAGATCCAAGAGTTCATCCGCGCTGAGGTCGCTCGTCAGCTCTCTTTGATGTCCTGTGTACCCGATCAACCACGCAGATCGCCGTCTACACTCCGCGACTTCATTCAAGACCAGGTCGCACAAGTTCTTCCTCCCGCCCGTGAACCTCCCCCAGTCGCCGCACCTCTCACGTACGCCGAAGCCGTTGCTCGACCTCGACAGCCTGCGTTCCAGTCAGCGCCTATGTATTCGCCGCCGCCCTTTTCGTCGCCGACCTATTCACCGCCGACCTATTCACCGCCGACCTATTCACCGCCGCCTATGCAGATACCGCCTCGGCCGCAGTTTTCTGCCCCCCAGCCGCAAGTCGGAGTCTACTCCGACCAATGGCGGACCTACGACAACCGTCCCATATGTTTTTCTTGTGGTGGTGTTGGCCACGTGGCACGTTATTGTCGTCGTCGCCAGGCTGCCCAGAACATTCGACGAATGCCCTCTTTCGACCCTCAGTTTTCGTCTACGCCTTCAAGCCCTCCTTCCTCTTCCTTTCCTTCTGATCGTCCACACGGCCCGACCCGCCGCTCCCCATCTCCACGTCGACGTTCGCTTTCCCCTATGCGTCGCCGTTCCGGACCTACCGACCAGGAAAACTAACGGCCGCAGTTCCCGAGGCACGAACTGCGTCCCCGTCGCCATGCACAAGTCCTCGCCCCTGTCCAGCTAACGTCATTGAAGTGTCAGTCGATGGTATCGTCGTCATGGCGCTTGTTGACACCGGAGCCGCTCTATCCGTCCAGTCCATGAACCTGTGCCGCAAACTCCGCAAAGTTCTGACACCATTATCCGGCCTCTCTCTTAGAACGGCTAACGCAGAAAGTGTAACACCTCTCGCAGCCTGCACCACACGAGTCGTCATCGAAGGGATTGTGTATATTGTCGAATTCGTAGTGCTGCCCTCGTGTTCCCATGACATGATACTCGGCTGGGACTTCCTTGCGAATAATAATGCCGTCATTGACTGCTGTCGCGCTGAACTTGAGCTATCTGCACTTCCCGATGTTGACGCTGTCGAAGCCTCCCTGCCGTGTTATAAACTGTTTGTTTCCGACGACACCACCGTACCACCGCGCTCTTCTCTGCTGGTGACTGTGTCGTGTGACGCTATTTCCGACGGTGATGTTGTATTTACGCCCTCTGCCCTGTTCATTCAACGGAAATGTTCTCCACTGCCCATTGCTCTCCTTACTCTCCACCATGGCGTCACGAAGATGCTCGTGTACAATACGCTAGAAGGGCCTTTACCTTTATTCTATGGTGAATGTCTCGGTCACGTGCATCCGATCGACGCCCGTCACATTTTTGACGCTCCATCTAGTTTACTTTCTACGGACCTCAGCGCACTCATTTCTGACTCTGTTGTTGACCAGTCACTCCTTGACGCTTTCCACCGCTCCATCGATGTCGCAACGTCTTCGTCAGAACGAAGCCAGTTAGTGAACTTGCTGCAAAAGTTTCGTACTTCTTTTGACAGCCACGCTTCTGGCCTCAGTCGCACATCGAACATATCTCACAAGATTGACACAGGAAGCCATACGCCTCTACGGCAGCGCCCCTACCGAGTCTCAGCGTCGGAGCGCCGTGTTATTGACGACCAGGTTGCTGACATGCTCCAGCGGGGTATTGTACAGCCTTCTAACAGTCCCTGGGCGTCACCGGTCGTTCTTGCTAAGAAGAAGGACGGCTCCATTCGGTTCTGTGTGGATTATCGACGTTTAAACAAGATCACCCACAAGGACGTTTACCCGTTACCTCGAATAGACGACGCCCTTGACTGTTTGCAGGGAGCAGAATATTTTTCTTCGCTGGATTTACGGTCTGGATACTGGCAAGTTCCTATGGAAGCATCTGACCGACCGAAAACAGCATTTGTCACACCTGATGGGTTATACGAGTTTACCGTTATGCCTTTCGGCCTTTGTAACGCTCCAGCCACTTTTGAAAGAATGATGGACGCTATTTTACGAGGCCTCAAGTGGAACACATGTTTATGCTACCTCGATGACGTAGTTGTCTTTTCCACCGATTTCGACACCCATTTAAATCGTCTCGAGCACGTCCTCACACGTCTCACCGACGCCGGCCTTCAACTCAACCTCAAGAAGTGTCGTTTTGGTGCTCGGCAGCTCACCATTCTTGGCCACGTCGTATCGCGGGACGGCATACTTCCCGACCCCGCCAAGCTTCGAGCAGTCGCCGATTTTCCGAAGCCAAAAAACTTGAAGGAACTTAGAAGCTTTGTCGGCTTGTCGTCATACTTCCGACGCTTTATTAGAAATTTTGCTTCCATATGTGCGCCCCTTACGGACCTTCTTAGTGGCGACAAGGACCTTTCCACCTGGTCACCAGCATGCGACGATGCATTCACCAAATTACGCCACCTGCTGACTTCACCACCCATCCTCCGCCACTACGATCCTTCCGCTCCCACGGAGGTTCATACTGATGCCAGCGGTGTTGGACTTGGCGCTGTGCTCGCGCAACGAAAGGCAGGGTTTGATGAATATGTCGTCGCCTACGCAAGCCGTACTTTGACGAAAGCCGAGGCTAACTACTCCGTGACCGAGAAAGAGTGTTTAGCTATTATTTGGGCCCTTGGAAAATTTCGCCCCTACCTGTATGGTCACGCATTCGACGTCGTCACTGACCACCACGCCCTTTGTTGGCTATCCACACTTAAAGACCCTTCCGGACGACTTGCTCGCTGGGCGCTCAAACTTCAGGAATACGACATCCGCGTTATTTACAGATCGGGTCGTAAGCACACGGACGCCGACGCCCTTTCTCGCTCACCCATATCGGATGAAGGTGTTTGCCTCTCTTCTCTCGAGCCTGCACTTGCGTCATCCGCCTTGCGCAACATGACGGTGGAACAACGAAAGGATCCCTGGATCAGTGGCCTCATAAGCATTCTTTCTGATCCTCTCACTCCTTCGCCGTCTCGCGCTCTCCGCCGCCAGGCTAGCAACTTTTGTCTAAGGGATGATCTTCTTTATCGACGCAACTACCTTTCTGACGGTCGCAAGTGTCTCCCTGTGATACCCCGCCATCTTCGAGCTGCCATCTGCGAAGCTTTTCCCGCGGACCCACAGTGCGCCCACGCAGGCCTCTTCAAGACATACGCTAGGCTTCGACTCAGATATTATTGGCGTGGCATGTATAACTACGTGCGAAAGTTCATTCGCTCGTGTGCTCAGTGCCAACGACAAAAGTTACCTCCCGGGCAAGTCTACCCGTCACAACCTCTTCCTTGTCCTAGTCGACCTTTTGATCGCGTCGGCATTGACATTTACGGACCACTACCATCAACTCTAGCTGGTAATCGCTGGATTATTGTTGCGATAGACCATCTGACACGCTATGCCGAAACAGCCGCGCTGCCGACTGCCACAGCCCGTGACGTTGGAACGTTTCTGTTGAAACGTTTCATTCTGCGTCATGGGGCCCCTCGCGAGCTCTTAAGTGACAGAGGCCGTGCCTTCCTTTCTGACGCCTTGAAGGCATTACTCAACGAATGCCGAATCGTGCACCGCACAAGTACAGCGTACCACCCTCAAACAAATGGCATGACGGAGCGCTTCAACCGTACTCTTGGAAGTATGCTGTCGATGTACGTCGCCTCTGATCATTCAAATTGGGACCAAGTTCTCCCGTTCGTCACCTGCGCGTATAATACTGCCGTACAAGCTACTACTGGGTTTTCGCCATACTTTCTTTTGTACGGACGAGAACCTTCAAATACAGTAGACACTATTCTTCCATATAAACCTTATGAGTCCGAAAGTACAACTCTGTCCGAAGCTGCCCGACATGCTGAAGAATGCCGCCAGCTTGCCCGCTCTTTTTCTACCGAGGACCAGTGGCAGCAGCAATCCCGCCAGACTGGGGACCGTTCGGCTCCGAACTTTCCACCTGGTTCAATAGTATGGCTTCGGGCACCTGCTACCGCGCCTGGCCGCTCCGCAAAACTTCTTCCCAAATACATCGGGCCATACCGCGTTGTAGAGCAAACGTCACTCGTCAACTATATCGTGGAGCCCATCATCCCATCCACAGACCTACGCTACCGCGGCCGCGACACTGTCCACGTCTCTCGTCTCAAGCCATATTACGACCCATTAGTCGTTTCTTCTCCCTAATCCGCCAGGATGGCGTCTTTTTGTGCGGAGGGCGATTGTAGTGAAGAATAGGAGCTTCAGCGGCATTTCTCGGCGCATCAGGGGCATCGCCATCAGCATAAGCTCGTGCTTGCTGCGCTTGGCCGGACGCTGCTGACTGCTTCGCTTTCTGCGCTGCAAATAAACCCCGTTACAATATATATATATATATATATATATATATATATATATATATATATATATATATATATATATATATATATATATATATATATATTTCTTAAAAGTCTTCCTGGATTCCGGTCGAGTTATAAGTCACCAGAAGAAGCAAACGAGCAAACGAAAAACGATGCTTTATTGCCAACGTTACGGCCGGGGACCGGCCTTCGTCAGGGCATACGTCAGGGCACGTATGCCCTGACGAAGGCCGGTCCCCGGCCGTAACGTTGGCAATAAAGCATCGTTTTTCGTTTGCTCGTTCGCTTCTTCTGGTGACTTATATATATATATATATATATATATATATATATATATATATATATATATATATATATATATATATATATATATATATATATATATATATATAATGAAGTGCTAACATAGGACCCGGAAGTAAAAGTTCAAAAAAAATCAAGCACGTAGGAAAAGTTGTTTTGTAAAGGACTGACGTTTCGGCCGCGGGACCGGCCTTCGTCGGAGTGAAGGCCGGTCCCGCGGCCGAAACGTCAGTCCTTTACAAAACAACTTTTCCTACGTGCTTGTTTTTTTTGAAATATATATATATATATATATATATATATATATATATATATATATATTGCGAGCATAATTTATGCGTCCCATCTTTTCATCGCCGAAGACAGACGGTATGGGCGGCGGCACACATTGGAGCTGCCTTCGGTTTCGATGCTGTGCTCTGCAACGGAGGTGCAGCGCAGAACTGCGGAATGTACGTCAAATGAAAGGCTGTGCTTTTGGGCAAGGTCCACGAGGTCTGTCTTTTGCTCGGCAGTGAGGTGAGGACTTATGGTAGCATTAAAAGCAACATTAGTAGCCTTGGTATCAGTTGTATCAGACAAAGACGGTGATTCTGCGTGAAGGGGAACCAGCGAAAAAGGCTTGCTGTCAGCGAAGCAGCTCAAAGCAGTGCCCTGGGGCCGCATCACTGGCAAAGAAGTTGGGTTCAAGGTGGTGACCAATGCTTTACCGTCGTTAAACCACACAAGGCCGGCTGCTATGGTAAGTGCCGCAGGTTTGGAGCGAACTGATGGAGCTATGAACACGTCACCGTTAACTATAGTATCCGAAGCGATCGTGAGAATTTGTTCATCTCCTGGCGAAATGAAACAATCAGTGGCAGCAACGAAACGGAAGCTGTACGGATCGACATCGGATGAACTCTCAATAGCTGACATTTGAATTACTCGCTGACGACACGATATGAAAGCTGATGCCGAAGAAAGGAAGTCCCATCCTACAAATACTGTGTGAGTGCACAAAGGAAGTACAAGAAACTGAATGTGGTGAGGATGCCATCTATGAAACCGCGGACTGTGCAAACCCTTGAAGGCTCAATAGGGACTCCATTTGCGCAACGAAGGGGAGGGCCATCGTATGGCGTCCTAACTTTTTTCAAACGGGCCCAAACGTCTGCACGAATTACGGAAAGTGATGCGCTTGTGTCTACCAGTGGCTCTGTCTGTATACCTTCAACATACATCAATAACACATTCGATGGGTGGTACAAGGGATTTTGGCGCCCTTCGAAAGATGCAGCTTTCCCTCCTGAAGCTGCACTGTTTAGATTTCCACTTGGCGGTCAGGAATCGAAGTAGAAAGTCAGAGAGGAGAAGAGGAACGCCACATCGGTGGAGGTGAGCGACGACGTGAGAAACGGGAACTGCCAACTGAGCTAAAGTTCTGCGGAGACAGTGACCGAGGTGTGCTGTTCGGATACAGTCGGCGATAGGGTGGTCACGTGGGGTAGAAGTCGTCCCGTTCAAAGTCATTGTAGCTTTGTCTTTCGTCTTGTGGACGGCGTCGGCAAAACCTTCAGATATGACCACGGATGCCGCAATAGAAGCAAGTCGGCTGCGTAGTGCGCCAGTTGTTGTAAGGCTGGGCAGATTGTCGCGGTTCAAGTTAGTTGAGCGAACCATGAACCTCGGGCGCTGGTAGCTGCGTTGGGCTTTGATGGGGTGCAGGTGTCCTAGCGGCAACCTGAGCATAAGTTGGCATGGCCACAGGATATGAGCTCGGGACAGGTGTGACAGTCATCGAGGCCACGCTTAGGTGGGGCACAAGTGTCGTTGCAGCAACGTGAGCATAAATTGGAATGGGCACGGGATGTGAGCTTGGTACTGGTGTACCAGTGATCAAGGCCAGTTGCTCCCTCACGACATCACGTAAACTAGTAGCAGGTGGCGTCGTTCGGATATCAAGTTGGCGAGGTGAAGCCTGTGCATGAAGTTCATCGTGGATTACAGAGCGGATCAGTGCGCGCAGCTCTGTTGTGTCATGGCTTGAGCTCAGGTAAGACATATCAGGTTGCATCATAGTGGTCTGAAGCTCCTCAAGGCGCTGACAGGTAGCGACAACATCGGCTACGGTCTGGGGATTCTACACCACAAGTGCATTAAAAGCGACGGTCGGAATGCCTATTAGCAGGTGGCGCACAAGGTTGTTTTCCGCCATATAGTTGTCGATGCGGCGGCAAAGGGCGAGAACAACTTCGATGTAAGAAGTGCAACACTCGCCGGGGCGTTGAACACGTGCACCAAGCCTTTTCTTGGCGATATCCGAGCGCACTGACGGGTTGGCGAAAATCTGGTGGAGCTAACGTGTAAAGGCGGGTCATGTCGAAAAATCTGTGGCGTGATTAAAGAACCATGTTTTTGCGACGCCATTTAAATAGAATGCAACGTGGGTGAGTTTCGCAGGCTCATCCCAGTTGTTGATAACAATCACGTGGTCATACTCCTCGAGTCAGTCTTCAACGTCATCACCCGGAAGCCCTGCGAACAGCGGAGGATCCTTTTAAAGGCTGGTGACCGGGTGAGAAGGGTTTCTTGGTGGCGAAGCTTGCGCGCTTGGCTGGTCGGCTTGCGACATTACCGAACCCAGGCAACACCACCTAGACTTTTTTTCAGGCCTCCGCAAGCCTACGTGACGTCATCAGTGTAAGATCTGCCTGGAAGCTGGCTTCACTCAAATGGCCGGCACACGTTCGCGTTTTGTCGTTTCGCGGCCCAGTTGCACTCCTAGCATTTTTTTTTCTCAGAGGTTTACACCTAGAAGCAGGCCCGTGGCCAGGGGGGAGGGGTTAGGAGGCCCCCTTCCCCCCCCCCCCACGAAATCTGGATGGAGGGGGCTGTTTTACTGAGAATAAATAGTGAAAGTAGGGGTTTGTCAAGGACTTCAACAGGTGCCCCACCACGCGAAAAATTAATTTTTGGCTACGGGCCTGCCTAGAAGGAATTTTGTTAGCAACAGGTGTAAATGCTTAGAGCCGCTGTCGAACTTGGCTTTAAGCATGCCACCCGTTTTGCTTATCCAGCTTCTTCTTGGTTTCACTGGTTTCAACAACGTGCTCTGCAACTTCGGCAATCCACCGGTATAAACTACGAACTTGACATCTTGGCATGACGCACCGGCGCCTGACTGTCCGCCTATCGGCCACTTCGCTGGAGGTGTGACGTCACCAGGGCCACCGGGTATAAAAGAAGAGCTGCATCGCTTCGTCTTCACTGGGCACGGCGAACCACTGTCGAACTTGGCTCTAAGCATGCCACCCGTTTTGCTTATCCAGGTTGGTCATGATTCTTCTTGTCGAAGTGATGACATGCTACTAGTGGTTCTGCCGTGCCCTCGGCACTGTCTTTGCATTGCGTAAGAGTGTTTTTCTGTATTCAAAATATTGTTGTGTAGCGATGTTGAGAGTGACCCTGGTCCAGATATCCATAAATCATTAAATAAGTTTATAAAAAATCAGGAGTCAATGCAGAACGATATATCTGAAATGAAAGCCTTGCAATGCAAGCTTGATACTTCGCTTTGCAGTGTAATGACTAGACTTGAACAGATCGAGAAACATGTGACAGGTTTTCAAACTTCCCTGCAGCCTATAGCACCAATCGAACAACATCTGCAGTCGCTCCATAAGTCGGTTATTTCGCAACAGCAAAAGGTAGTGAATCTCGAAGATTACAGCCGGCGGTCAAATTTGCTTGTTTTTGGTGTACCCGAGGCTAAATCATAATCTGAAAATGAACTGAAGGAGAAGGTTATCGGCAACATCTTTGATAAACGGCTTGGTGTGAAGGTTGCATCTGTTGGGCGTATCCACAGACTGGGAAAACGCATCAAGGAGACCGGTAACAGTGAAAATGATAGCGGTAGAAGCGAGCAAAAAACCCGACCAGTAATCTTGTACTTCCAAGACTTCAATGAGAAGATGGCTGTTTTCAATAACGTTAAGAAGCTGAAAGGATCGAAAATTTACATTCAGAATGATTATTCCAAAGAAACTCTCCGCAAGCGAAAACTTCTCTGGGAATCGGCACGCAAGGATAAGGATGAAGGGCTGGATCCAAAACTTTATGACGATAAACTTAAAATTAATGACGAAACATATGTTTGGGATGATTTAACAGGTAGACGAATGAAGCTCATATTGTCCCCCGCGCAGTCGCAGTCGAAGTGACATGATCCCGGCAGCGATTCTTATCGCAACAGGCTCATTGTATTGAATATGAATGCCCAAAGTGTTGTCAATAAATCCCAATCCCTGGAAATTGCATTACTTGCGCACAACCCCGACGTAGCAGTAATAACTGAGACTTGGTTAACCAGCGATATCACTGACGACTGCGTCTTTCCTTTATCGTTTTCGGTCTTCAGACGTGACCGTGGGTCATGAGGGGGGGGGGGTGGCTGTTCTGTTAAAGAAAAATATGAAAGCTGTGGTTTTAAATCAAATAGAAGACCACGAAAGCCTGCTTCTCAAGATAACAATTTCTAGTTTCACTTTCGTCCTATGTGCGCTGTACAGACCTCCCAGTTCTGATTCTTCTTATTTGCGAAAGCTCCAAGATCATTTGTTTAGTTTCCGCAAAACCAGGCTTATGCTTGTTGGCGATATCAATCTACCAGGTATTGATTGGCCTACTGGATGTGTCGGAGCCGCAGAGCACTCTGATATTCTATCCGACATTATGCTAACTCATAATTTAAACCAGGTTGTTCTTGAGCCCACCAGAATTTGCGGTACAGCTAGGTCCGTACTCGATCTTGTGTTCTTAGATCGCAGTTTTTCTGATTATTCATTACATGTAAGTGACGGGATTTCTGATCACAAGGTTGTAGTTACCAATGTTTTTCTAGAACCTAAAAAACGTTTGGCGGGAGTTAAGCATACATATGTCAAAGACTACTCCAGGGCGAGGGACGAGTCTGTTTTGGATTACCTTGATATAGCTTACGAAAGCTTTCAAGGTAATGATGTGCGGCACTTGTGGGAAATGTTTAAAGAGCATTGCAAATTTTGTTTAAAGTATTTTATACCTGATAAGAAAAAACGAACCAAAAGGGTCAATCCATGGATTAACCGAGATATTATTCACCTAAAACGGTGAATTAAACGTATCAAGAAGACTCGCAGTCCCGATTGTGATGTCTTAAATAGGTTAGTCTCCAAACTTTCGAGCAGCGTAAAATCCGCAAGGAAACGATATTTTTGCGAACGTTTGCCTCAGTTCATTTTAAACAATCCAGGAAAGTTCTGGAATCACATCTGTAGTGCACGTAAATCGGTCGATCAATTATTGGTTGATGGCAAGATGGAAACATCTCGTCTCTCCATTGCTAATGCTTTCAATTCCTTTTTTCATTCTGTGTTTTCAAACGATCAAGCTGATGAATTTTATATGGCGGCTCATTCGGAACAGATCGAGCTTGTTTCTTTTGAAGAAGTTTTTGAAATGCTTCTGCGATTAGATCCTAAGTGCACTACTGGCCCGGATGAAATTCCGAACGCCTTTCTGCGTCGCTATGCAGAATCTTTAGCTCGGTTTTTGACAGTCATTTTTCGTGAATCTTTTCGGACGTCCGTGCTGCCCCATGATTGGCTTATGGCTAGTGTAATTCCAGTTTTTAAAAAAGGAGACCGTTTCCATGTTGACAATTATCGACCAATTTTCTTAACGTGTCGTTGTTGCAAGATGATAGAACATATTGTAGCTAACCATATTCTTAATGTACTGGAAAAAAATAAAACATTGAGTCCCTTCCAACATGTTTTTAGAAGGGGATTTTCTACCGTTACGCAGTTGGTCACCGCCGTTCATAGTTTTAGTTCAATCTTAGATCACTCCGGGCAAATTGATGTTTTGTTTTTAGACTTAAGCAAGGCATTCGACAGGGTTCCTCATGGTAGCCTTCTTTTAAAACTTAAACAAGCAGGAATTCCTTCTACACTTGTAAATTGGGTTAATTCATATTTGAAAGATCGAACGCAATTTGTAGACATCGATGGTACTTGTTCCTCTTCTCTAACAGTGACATCAGGTGTGCCCCAGGGAAGTGTGCTGGGGCCCCTGCTTTTTTTGTTGTATGTTAATGATTTAGTGTCTGTGGTTGGTGATACTGTGAGTATTGGAATGTTCGCGGATGATATCATGATTTATACTGAAGTGCAGTCTGCTTCTGATCAACATCGGCTAGATAGGGCTTTATGTGACATATCATCTTGGTGCGACAAATGGGGCATGAAAATTAGCACTACAAAAACAGTTTTTTTACGTATAACCAGAAAACAAAACCCCATAACTTTCCGGTACAAAATTAAAAACACCTTAATCGAGGAGGTTAGTAAGTTTAAATACCTAGGTATCGTATTGAACTCCAGATTAGATTGGAACGACCACGCTCAGCAGGTAACTTCTTCAGCGCCAAAAAAACTTGGTCTTTTACGGCATAAACTTCGAGGTACACCTAGTAACGTTAAGCTTTTAGCGTATAATTTCATAATTAGGCCTAAACTGGAGTATGCAGCGGTTGTTTGGGACCCGCACACGAACAAAAACATTAACGAAGTGGAGAAGGTTCAGAGGAGGGCTGTTCGTTTTATTTATAATAAATATAAAAGAAGTGATTCTCCGTCAGGTATCATGGCACTCAATAAAATCCAACCACTACACATTAGACGCCAAATTGCCCGCTTAGCTTTTATGGAATCCCTAATTAAGTGTAAGACTGGATTATCACCCACTCCATTCATTAGTCCGTCCACCACGAGGAAAACACGACACACACATAGCCACAGTTTATCCCCATTTCTTGCCCGAACAAATACCTTTAAGTTTTCGTATTTTCCACGCACGGTAGATGACTGGAATAAATTGCCAGAAAGAATTTTTAGTGGAAATTTTATGACAGCCCTACACGATCATTTTAGAAACTTTTAATTACTGACGTTCGGGTTTTTAGCATTGTTTCTTGAAGTTGTGCGTGATTTTCTAGTTTTATTTGGATTGGAAACCCTGCTATGTTTGTGCGAAAAGTCGGTTTCACCGTGGCTTGTTTATTTTGTAGTTCCAAGTGAATTCTGCGTTTTGTTGCTTCATTGTTTTTTTGCATTGCATTGTATGTACGTGAACATTCTTTTTTTCTGCCCGTCCTGCTTGGACCATTAAATTGGTCTGCAGTATTGTATAAATAAATAAATAAATAAAATAAATAAATGTTATAGACCCCCGAAACGTTTTTGATATTTACACCTATATTTACAATTGTAGCAGAACCTTGTGATGAGCTCATCATGCAATGGGCAAGTTCACACCTAGCAGCAGAGCAGTGGTAACGGGAAACGAAAATAAGTCTATTGGCTATAATATCACACGTGAGAAAGTGTGCCTCAGTGAGTTATGATTATACTGAAGTAAGGCGCGTTATCTGACTCGTTGGTTTATGTAACGTTTTTGAAGGCATTGGAGAGTCTATTTTGCATTTCAGTAAATGGACCAGAAGATTTGTATCAAAACAAGACTGCATGTTTTATTATATAAAATGCTTTTAAAAACAAATCAACAATGAAATAAAACCATTGAACGAGGATTCATGCGAAGTTTTTCGCATACAATATTTTCATAAAAAGTAAAATAAAGCAAACATGACATTACCTGTAAAATCTTTTCGACACTTAGTTGACTTACTTTCAGTAGATGTAATTGAACACACACGAAATGGGTTAGATATAATCTATTTAAATCTTCAAATTATTCTTCCACATAACGGCTCAAGTGCCAAAAGAAAGGCAATGTTCACAACAAAAGGAAAAATGTGACAATACTTTAAAAAATTGTGGAGATAAAGCTTTTAACATTTTTAAAATGATCTTGTAGAAGGTGTTGAAACTGGGAGCTCAAACGATTTGGCTTTATAAACACAAAGGAAAAATTATCAGTCATGTGCGAGAGATTACGCCTGGAGTGTCTTCAGTTTTCATTTAGCTGCTTTGGCTTCAGACAGCTTGTTTTCTCGTTTGCAAAGGTTCTTTAACAAAGTGTTGGCTGCTGCACTAAGTATGTAGCCCATCACTACATTTGGCGTATGGCCATTGTCACAAACATCAAAGTCTTCATTACACTCAAGGAAGAGTGTTGTCATTCAAACAAGCAGTTCTTTCTGCTTTTCACAGGCATAAAATTTGGCTGCGTGTTTTTCACTTGTCAGTTTCTCGAGAACAATATTTATCATCAGTACGGCGTTCACAACGATAGCTTGGGGAAACTTAAGTCCACCTCTTGTGATACTCGTTATGAGCTCGTTTGCCTTAATTGTAAGAATCCTACTCTCAACAACTAGATTCGCTTTACAGAATGCACATTTAAGCTTCTTGAGTGCAGCATGTGCGCAATAACCAGCGACATAAGTTGTAGCTGGAAGTGTGTGCTGCTTTGCAGCAATGTCCTCTTCTCCGACTACAATCTGGAATTGCTTTAAAGCATCACGAAATTCATCAGTGGAGGAACATAGAGGAATCTCGTCGCTCGCTGGCAGCTCGAGGACCTTCTGCAGCCTCAATTTGTGCTCCGCTTCATACATCTTCATATGGAGATATGGTACTGTGCGCCACTTAACTGTCGGTACCTGCCAAACCTGTCTTCAAGGCAGTCCCACTGGAATTTCCCAAGTAAGACGCACCTGAATCCAAGCTTTTCAAGGCAGTAGCTTGTCACCAGAACAAGAGCAAGAGACGTGTGACGCAATGCATTGTGCGTCTCATGACTGAAATGACCAGTGTCATGCTTGAGGCTTCTCCAGTAGTCGAGCCAACTGACTATTGTGTTCAAAAACTCAATTTGAGGGCAACAAACTGCCTTTATGGGCTCTTGTAAGTCATCTCGAAGGTGCCTCCCTTTATCCGGCGTCTTAACATTCACTATGCGCCACCACATTACGACAGTGCTGATAAAATCGGCCGTGCTTTTGGCATGCTGCAGTTATGCTGCTTGTGCACTGTTCGGAGCTGCGATCGTGAAACTGCTGAACACCTTGAGAACAAGTTTCATGTTTTGTCGCTCTAAGTTCGAAAGTTTCAGTGCCTTCAAAGACAATGTTGGAGCAGGTCGTACAAGCTCATTTCTTTCTCTCTCATGGAGCTCTAGCAGCGTGTTGAATAAAGCTGTTAGGACGCACGGCTTGTCAGGTAGTCCATTGATGTCTGGAAAAAACATACATTTACCACTGTTACGCTGGTTAAGCCAATTGTTTTGTATGCATTTTAAAACATGAACAGAATCTAAAATAAAAAAACAGTGGTCTTGATTGGTCTGATGGATGCTTGTAGACCGTATCAACCTTCCGTGGCTCTGAAAAAAATGACATTGCCTTCCCATTGAAGGAGTTATTGTCTGAAACAACCGCGATTACTCGAAAGCCTGTTGCCTCCAGCCCATTAATGAGCTCACGAAGAAATTGATGCAGCTGTATTGCATCTATTTTCACCACCGGAAGGATGTGCACTACGTCTTTGCTTGACGACAGGAGGCTTTGAATCATAAACACATATGCAGTTTTTGCTGCGTTTTGACTGTTTGTAGCCATTTCTACTAGACCACCCCCTTTGTAGTCAATGTAGGGCTGCAGATGAATTTCGTCCATTACAGGCGTCACAGTTTTTTCATGGTCATCCATTCTTACGGCCAGCCTCTTTGCATACGACAGAAATAAAGCATCTTGTTGCTCAGAGCATGGGTTCACACGGTATGACCCACAAGCACGTCTAATTGTGTCGGGATGTGGAAGTTTCAACTTTGATGTGGACCTAATAAATCTGTACGCATGTGGAGATATCGTGAACACAAGGCTAGCAAATACCAGCAAGACCACAGGGTATCTCGAAGTTCTGCTCAGTAAAATGCCGATTTGCTGTTTTACGAACTTGACAACTTCCACTTGCCACTCATGTGGGAAACTTTGTGACGCTAGTTCATCCAGTGTTTTCACTGTCTTCTTCATGACAATCTGCAAGCGTTCTTCGCTGTCGGAGAAGTTTCCTGCCAAACTTTGCACAGCAATAAGGACCCTTGTCGATTTCCCACAGATCACACAAATAAACAGGAAGCACGAGGGTCCCAAGCTTGTTAAGCTGCACGTCACCAACGAACACTTTCACAATCAAATCAGCTGACACTGTCACAGAAAAACGCACAGTTGGAGCTTCTTGAGAATCGAAGTTTAGGAAGAGGACTTTGTCGTGAGTAACAAGTTTTGTCCAGAAGGTGTTTGTCTGGAAACTTGTCAGAGCGGTGGGCAAGTCTTCAAAAGTACTGATGTTATTCTTTTTCTTCTCTTCTTTGTGAGCTTCAGTGGACTGCCTTATTGCCTTCTGTAGCGATTCTCCCTCTAGACGAAGCCGCTTCTCTTCAGGACCTTCCCGGACAACAGTAGTAGGACGAGAAAGATACAAAGGGCAGTTTGGAAATAGGCTCGGGATAGCACCAGGCTTGAGTCGTCTCAGCTGGAGAGGAACTTCAAGTACTCGTCTGGTTTTCTCATCTTGATAGGACGACGCGGTCACAAAATCACTTGTATGAAAGTGCTTCTCACACACCTGAAAAAAAGAAAAATTAAACAGAGCTTATAACACAAAAATCAAGCAAGAAAAAGTTAGTGGACATTCGTCAACTACATATCAGAAAATGTGGCTGCATTATTAGGCATTATCATAGTAGCAATGCCTTGTTAGGCGGCCCAACAGGCGAGCGCTGTTTATTACATCTAACTCTCATAGGATTTGATCAGGCGCTGCAGTCCGTTTAGAGCGACTCAGGCCATGAGCTAGGCGTGAGATTGCGAGGAAAGTACCTGTTTGTCAAGACTGGTCGTGCGAAAACAAAAATTAGGCAAACAGCACGATTACTAATACTGCGTGTCTCAAGTCCTTCGTAATATATGCTGGAAGTGCCCCGAAGGCATAGCTCACAAATAATGAAAATTTAAAGGTTTTTAGTTGCATAACTGAGTGAGTTTACACATGCGTAGGCACCTGCGACAAGTGAAAGAACGCACTTACCACAGTGTACTTTGTGGGCGCAAAGTCCTTGCGAGGGATCGCTCTCGTCCATGCGGTTCTTTGGTCGGCGTCCATCGGAAACCGATAGACGCGCACTTTAGGTCCATGAGCATAGTTAGAGTTGCACCCCGGTGCACAGCAGCATCCAGGCATACTGCGTAGTTTACCCAACCATGCTCACACAGCAAAAGAGAGAGAAAAAACAGCGTGAGCGGTAACAAAATGCAACTAGCCTACAACCACAACAGCCAGCAGAGCGAGCGAGCACGTAAGATCAATGTGGCCAGACGCACTGTCATGCGCTGCCAATTTCACTCGGCTGTGCCCAAAAATGTTTAAAGCGTGAATAAATCAAGTAAATAAGTACATCATTTGAAAGATATATTATTGCTAAGCTTTCTTTGTTAGATAGTAGGTAATAATTTCCTACAGTTTGCCTACTGAAAACTTGTTTCGAAGCGAAAAAGATTGTCTGTCTATTTGGCGAATAGAATCCGCAAGCCATTCCGACCTCAGCCAGTCGAGCGTTGCTTTCTCACAGAACTCACAGCAGTGACGTCACGCTGACGAGACGGAGGCTTGCCGAGGCCTTGAAAAAAAATCTAGGTGGTGTTGATTAGGCTAGGTACTGCCAACAGTGGCAAAGGCAAGCGCAAGTTTTCGCAATGCAGCTTTTAGAAGGTCGTACACGAAGCCTGCTTGGCTGCAGCTGCAAGCACACGGCGCGAATACTGTCTCGTTCCGGCATGGCATGAAAAACTGTTCTCTGATGAGTGTTCATGCTGTCACGTACTACATATGCATAGTAAGCACAGCGAATGTAAACAAGGTGTTATTCGTGAACAGTATCTGGAGCATCGAAAGATATTCTTCTACTCGCCGGTGACCAGCAAATGTGATAACATGGTAGTTGGTTTCCAGCAAACCTCTTTTTTTATTTTTGTAGCGTCCCCAGTTTCTCAATAGAAGCAACATGGCAGATGAAAGAATCTGTTTTCATTGCTGATCCTTACCCTCCTTCCATCCACATCCGGAGGGCACGTAGCTTTCAACCTGGCGGCCATGCGAATGGTGGCCGCTAGATGAGAGCATATTTTGCATAAGCTTTTTAATCCTGGTGCCAACTAAAATTTTTATTCTTCTTAATCGTCTCTTTAATAATAATAATAATAATAATAATAATAATAATAATAATAATAATAATAATAATAATAATAATAATAACAACATATGATTATTATTATTATTATTATTATTATTATTATTATTATTATTATTATTATTATTATTATTATTATTATTATTATTATTATTATTATTATTATTATTAGTATTATTAAAGAGACGAACAAGAAGAATAAGAATTTTGTACACCACTGTATTTTACGTGTTGGCTTCATGTTCCCACGATGTCATCCTAGGATGGGATTTCTCATCACGTCATCACGCCGTCGTGGACTGCGCTCAGGCCGAAGTGGAGCTGTGACCGTTTCGTGATGCGCCTTCTGTTGATGCGGCCGTATCTAGTGTGGCAACCTTGTCGTCACGACGGATATAGACCTTCCTCCTTTCAGCGCCCAGTTTGTCCCTGCCTGCTGTGCTTCACTTTCTGGCGCTACCGTCCTATTCACGCCATCTGAAATATTCAGTAGCCGCCACCACACATCGCTGCCATTCGCCGTTCTTGCGCTTTGTCAAGACCGGTTCCAATATTTATTTCCAATCCCAACTCGTGCTCCCTCAGTTTACGCCACAACGAGACGCTCGGCCACATTCAGCTTATCGATGAAGGTACTATATAGTGTCTGCCGATTTCTTCGACACCAAGCTGAATATGGAGCTGAACGCATTGGTTTCTCACTTTGCCTCGGACAGCGTGTCTTTCATTGCATTTAACCGTTCTATTGACAGTCATCTCGCCCGGGCTCAGCGAGAGCAGCTTGTTACCCTGTTGCACGAATTCAGGTGTTCATTTTACTTTCCCCAAGCGGTTCTAGGAAGAACGAACACAGTTGTGCACACAATTGACACAGGGAAGAGTACTCCTTTGCGCCAGCACCCCTATCGTGTGTCCCAGGCGGCGCGTCGCGTAATTCCAGAACAAGTAGACGACATGATACAGCGTGGAGTCTTCAAGCATTTTTGTAGTCCTTGGTCTTCCCCAGTTGTACTCTAAAAAAAAGGATGGTTCGATCCGGTTCTGCGTAGAGTACAGGCGCCTAAACAACATTACGAGGAGAGATGTTTACCCTTTTCTCCACATACACGACGCTCTCGATTGTCTCCAAGTAAGGAATTCTTTTCCTTGCTTGACCTTCGCTCAGAATATTGGCAGGTCCCAATGGCTGAGTCTCATCGTCCAAAAACGGTGTTCGTCACACCGGATGGTCTCTATGAATTTACCGTAATGCCATTCGGACTCTGCAATGCGCCCGCAACATTCAAGCGAATGATCAACAGCATTTTACGTGGTCTCAAATGGAACATACGCTTGTGCTATCTTAATGACGTTGTGGTCGTTTCACCCGATTTCACTTCACATCTCACTCGTCTGCGTAAGATTCTACAGTGCGTTGTAAACGCCAGGATTCAGCTTAACCTGAAGAAATGTTACTTCGGGGCTAAACAACTCACCATACTTGGTCATGTCATCTCGAAAGCCGGCATCCTTCCCAACCCTGAGAAGCTTCGTGCTTTTGCCGAATTTCCTAAGCTGACTACAGTTTAAGAACTACGGAGCTTTGTGGGCCTGTGCTCCTATTTTCGTCGGTTTGTCCAGAACTTTGCTTCCATCATCGCACCGCTCACCAAACTCCTTGCTGGTCCCGCAGATCTTTTGAATTGAACAGCAGCCTTTGACGAATTCTTCGCAAAACTGCGCCAACTCCCTACTTCACCACCCGTACTGCGCCACTACGACCCTATACTGCGCCGACCGAAGTACACACGAATGCAAGTGACGTCGGCATTGGTGCAGTACTCGCGCAACGCAAACCAGGTTTTATGGAGTATGTGGTCGCCTATGCCAGCCGTGTCCTCACTAAGGCAGAAGCCAACTATTCTGTTACGGAAAAAGAGTGCCTCGGGATTTTGTGGGCGTTAAACATGTCTCGCCCCTATTTGTACGGCCAAACATTTGATGTGGTAACTGACCATCACGCACTCTGTTAGTTGGCTTCACTGAAAGATTCTTCTGGTCGCCTCGGACGTTAGGCACTACGCCTTCAGCAATTCGACATACACGTCGCCTACCGATCGGGGCAAAAGCACTATGACGCAGATGCGCTTTTACGATCACCCGGTAAACCTGATGATACGCTAATATCAGCCCTTGACCTGCCCCTCTCTGCCGTCAGCGTCACAGACATGCCATCTGAACAGCGGGGGGACCCTTGGATTGTCTCGCTCTTGAATATCTTTTCTGACGCATCAACTTCCAGTTATCCGCATGCTCTTCGCCGCCAAGCAACGCATTTCGCCAGACGGGATGGCCTGTTATACCGTCGAAACAGTCGAGTGGTGGGTCGTAAATGGCTGCTAGTCATACTCAGCCATATACGGTCTGATATCTGCAAATATTTTCATGCTGAACCGCAACACGCACACGCCGGAGCGCTAAAGACGTGTGAGCAGATCCGCCAACTTCACTACTGGCGGAGTATGTACACGTTTGTACGCAAACATATTCGCTCATGTTCCTAGTGTCAGCAGCGCAAGACATTCCCTCATTCACCCGGTCAACTGTAGCCTTTACCATATCCTGCACGCCAATTTGACCGTGTTGGGATTGACCTATACGGGCCGCTACCGTGCTCTGTTGGTGGTAATCGATGGGTGATTTTGGCTGCCGACCATCTGACAAGGTACGCCGAAACGGCTGCGCTACCTTCGGCTGGTGCTCGTGACGTTGCAACCTTTATCTTGCATCGGTTTGTTCTTCGTCACGGTGCACCCCGGGAGCTCCCGAGTGAGAGAGGTCACGTATTTTTGTCTGAAGTACTGCAGCAGCTCCTACATTCATGCCGTACTGTACACCGCACATCAACAGCCTACCACCCTCAGACGAATGGCCTAACGGAACGTTTCAATAGAACCCTAGGAGACATGCTCGCTATGTATATTGATTTCGACCACTCCAATTTGAACGTTTTTTTTTTCCTTTGGTGACGTACGCCTACAATACGGCGATTCAATCAACAGGCTTTCCTCCATTTTTGTCTTTTATATGGTCGTGAACCACGCAGCACATTCGACACAATTCTGCCATACAATCCTGATGACGCTTCCGAGTTCAGCCCAGTTTCTGAAATGGCCGAACATGCCGAAGAGTGTCGTCAGCTTGCACGGTCCTTCACACCCGATAATCAAGCCCTCTAAAAAAATCGCCACGACCATGATCTTGTTCAGGACACTTTCCCCGTTGGTTCTCTCGTGTGGCTCCGATTACATTCTCACTCACCTGGACTGACTTCCAAGTTTGCACCGAAATATACTGGCTCTTACCGCGTCATACAGCACCCTTCTTCTGCCACCGATGTGATTGAACCGCTCAAGCCGTCCACGGACAAGCGCCGCCTTGGTCGTGAGACGGTCAAAGTCAGTCACCTCAAGCCCTGCTACGACCCTCCTGTTCTCTCGTCACCTTCAGTCGCCAGGATGGCTCGTCATCGTCGCCGGGATATTGTAGTGGGCAATTCGCAAGGCAATCACTATTGGGACCATCTCTGAGCGCAAATCGCGAGTGTGTGCACGAGCTGTAGACGCTGGACTGCTCAAGTATTTGTGTCCATACCGGCCTTCTGCCTACTACCTGGCGTCGCTATTAAATTTCCTTGCATTATTATTATTATGTTCACGAACTCGATTATCGTCACGTCTGATTGTAGCAGCCTGAAGAAGTGTGCTCATTTTATTTGAAATACAATAAAAAACTATCACAATCACTTAAATGTATATGCTCGTCAGCAAGTTACTCTATAATAAGATAAAAACATTCACTTCCTAGGTACATTGAGAAATTTATAGCTGGCCTTGCAAACATACTGCGCTTTTTGCGATAGACCGGCCTTTCTTACTGGTTGTAGCCAGAACGCCCTTCCTGTGTGCAGTTCTGTTGTCTCCTGAGTACAAGTGCGTTTTTTTTCTCCCTCTCTATGCCTTCTTTCCTGCCCCTATTTCTGCAATCCCAGTAATGGGTAGCAAACCGGATGTCAATACCTTGTGAATATTTCGGCCTTCTTTTTTTTCTCTCTTTCTCTTACGGAAAGCGGCAATTTTGTATTTCACTAGGTAAAATGGTAGAGCAATCTTAACCTTATGCAATACAATAAAGTATGTTTAGTCTGCAACAATACCTTTTTACTGCACTTCACTGACATGGGAAATGAACAACGCCGGTATCGGGAATCGCCGCAACAAAGAGCGGTTTTGAGATAATATTCAGTTTTGCTGCAACATTGAGAACTCGATTGTACCATGCAGTAGGTGTCATTTGTTTATTTTTTTCTATCTTGCTCTCTTCGAAGTGACTTATCTGATGATCACGTATGACAAATTTGTGCATTTATCAGCCGCCTTGAAACAATGTTCCCTTGAAACAAAACACTCCAAAAAGTGTTTAAATAAGTTGGACTACAATGGTTTCAATTGGGAGCCAGGATGAAATCTTACATGCAGCGTGGAAATGTCTCAAATTTCAAGACAGGTGTGTCAATCAAAGCAGGGACCTTGCACAAAATTACTAACTTGTAAGCTAGAAGACAACTTCTCCACGCAGTCACATTGTCACTGCTTTCTAAGAAAAACACCTGCAAGGTCGTCCTTCAACCTGGTTTCAGAAAACAACACGTGCCGAACTAGGTTGCCTGGCGTACAAACCTGGGCCTTGAGAAGTGCTGCGCACATTGTTTGAAGTAAGTCACCTAACTATGGCGCTTCTACATAACGCCATTGCCTTCCTTATTACCATCGCCTACATTCGTGGTATGTTATATGTTTTTGACACAAATCTATGCAAACATGCACAGAGTACAGGTGAAGTTTAATTCAAAAAATGAATCTGGCTCGCGAAAAATCAGTAGTTCAATGATATTGTTTGTATACAATTGTATGCCTTTCCTATTATATAAGCATTTGCTTCTCTGTTTCATTTTGCATGTTTAAAATTTTGCCTATATGTTTAAACTTTCTACGAAAATAACCTACTTGATAAGGACGTTTTTTTTTGTTACGCTTTGTACACAGCAGTCATTTTTCTTCGAATCTTCATCCACTTAAAATCTGGAACCAGCTATAGTATAACCTATTGCTGATAAATTGAAACTGAATTAGTGCAGCGATAGCATTTTCTTCAAACGTGCACATCGAGGCTCAGTAAATAAGGTACATTTTACGCATGTGTTTACCAATACCAAGCTCATTGTTCATTACCAGATGTTAAAACTCAGAGCTTCTATAGGTAGTGATGAAGTATCAAGTATATGAGTATTAATAAAGTGTTTTCATGATTTACAATATAATACATTTCAAAGTTAACAAAAATAATCTGCAACAAAGTCACATATAACGTGTGACTCTGTTAGTACCACTAATTAAGTCAAAATTTTAAGAAGTAAGCAGCACTAATGCCTAAGAAGAAAGTCCTGTTGTTTTCAGAGAGTCTTCAGTAGAGAGGGATATTACTCTTGATGACAACACGCGTCCTCTTTATTGAATCTCACGGCTCTTCTACAAAAGTATATTGCTCTCTGAAGGAATTTAAAGTGAAATGAAAGATGTTCTAATATTCAGTAGAACCTTGCGGTTACTACGGGCTGACATTACAGTCGATGATGTCAAGAGGGTGTAGGAGGAGCAATTTAAGAATACCTGAAAAAAATGCCCCCAACTCCTTGAAGGGAATCGCGAGGAAATGCAACTGCATTTCTTGCGCAGAAAGAGGGTACCATTGCCGTCAAGCATTCGCCTTCAACGACTTCTGCCGTTGCCTCAAAAGGCACCCAACCAGTGAACCATCGATAGTGAAGAGCGAGAGGAGGGAAGAGTGGGGCGCCAGCGTTTTCAACTTCGCGCTGGCGTTTTACAGCTGTTTCTCGAGCACACACTTCTGGATGTTCTTGAAAGGCGCCCAGCCAGCGAACGTTCGAGAGGGAGGCGTGAGCGGACGGGACAGTCGAGCACAGGGAAGAGAGAGAGCACAAGACAAGAGAAGGAGCGGTGAAGCACTGTTCCTATCCTCTCCTACGCTCTCTCGCACCACATGATCTGGTTGCTAGGGGCGAGGATAAAAGCGCGCTCCCGCAGCTGTTGTTTGGGAGACGGAGTGATAGCGTACAGACATTTGCCGGCTTCTGCCGGCCCGCGAACACCACCGCGGACAACGCCGGATGCCTGACGAATCCCGACTAAAAATGCATTCGCAATTAAAAAAACTTTGTCTAGCTGTGTCCCCGTGAGCGTGCCGCCTAAAGTGAATGCGTGGAAATCTACGTCATCTTTGTTTCCTCTCGCGGAGCCATTCTACACTCCGACGTAAGGTTTGGCGGCTCACTAGACCTGTTTAGCTGATCATCACTTACAGTAAGCCACACACAGATGTAGCGTCTCGAGCAAGTGCAGGTATGGTGGTGCAGAGAATAGAGTTTTCTAAATGTACACTAGAGGGAACTACGGCGCTAGTGTTCATAGGAGCTGCAACACACGGTGCTTCAGTGAGCATGGGAATGATAGATTTTACATGGCTTTGACTAATATTTCTACTTATGGTTTCTTGGGTGTTCGTGTGCCTTGAAGGTGTTTTCTCACAAAACAAAAATTAGCAAATATTATGTGGTTGCGCTTCACCACCTCAAATTTTTAGATTCACAATTTCAAATCAGGTCATTAAGTTCGAAAGCGTTCATTCTTTTCTTTGAAACACAACCGAAACACAGCAATAAACGAAGCCACAAGTGCGATTCACCACCCGCAAGTACTAAGACCAGGCAAATCAGCGTACTATCCATCATTTCCATCATTGCTGAACGACCGCAGCGCCCCCGTCCCCTGTAGTGAATTTTAAGATATTATATGGTGCTGGGGACAGCATAGATTTAGCAATTCCAACAATGGTGTTTTGACGAGACGCGCTCATCATGGCTGAATAACGACATCAAAAACAAGTCGACTCACTCATCACGTCCCTTTGCCAGACCTAATCAATAAGGCCGTGTTTCAGCACTGCTGACGTTCCAGACATAGCATACCGAGCATGACGTCACCGTGTTCGCTCGACGTCTCAAGAAGCCTGGCTGCCACAGCATCTACGTTCCTACCAAAAAAATTGTACCGTAACCATGGAGTGAATCATCATGAGTGGGGCGAAGCTTCATATGGTTTTATTGGTAAACCGTGAATTGTGCATCCGTCCGTCCGTTGGCCCATCTTGTGAATACTCCAAGTACCACCATCTCGCATCTTTTTAGAATATATTTATCACATAAAAGTACCGCCATCCAGTGGTCATTACAAGGAATAGACAAAACGTGGCTACTTCCTACTACTACATACATCGAGGACGAACGACCCACAGATTGAGGAACTTCGCACCTAAAAGTGCTATTTGCAATCACTTGTTAGGACCCTCACATCGCTGTTCGAATGCAGCACGAGTAAAACTGCCCTTGCGTGCTCCAAAGTCATGCGATGGAATGTGCGTCAGCTTCCCCGTTGAACGTATATTTCTAAAGAGAGTCACGTACACGACAAGTCAACATTTGCGAAAAGGTCTAATGCCTTATCTTGCAATGTCCAATATGCGAACAGTCTCAACGGGATTTCGCCGTAGCCATCGCCCTTGCCATCACCGCCAAGTCACAGATTAAGCCCACATGATAAGATTTCTCAGCGTATTGTAGCGCACGAACGGGAGCTATGAACAAATCAGAAG
This sequence comes from Rhipicephalus microplus, assembly GCF_043290135.1. Lineage (NCBI taxonomy): Eukaryota > Metazoa > Arthropoda > Arachnida > Ixodida > Ixodidae > Rhipicephalus > Rhipicephalus microplus. The sequence goes on from NC_134705.1 coordinate 170,366,201, forward strand.
CGGAGTTACATAAGCCGAGTCATCTCCTGAAATGTTGGACTGGTGGTCGAACGCTAAAGCAGAAAAAACGCCCCGCCTTTCGTCAACAACAAAACAGATGAAGGGATGGGGGAATCAATTTATGGGGCGAAACAACTTCTAGGTAATAGATGTCAGTTACAGGTTTGGCTATGGCGTCTTCATTTCACAGCATGATACAGTTGACAGAAACATTGCTGCGTGATGGAGGAAGCATGCCGACATCCCCATCGACCACATGTAACGTCAGGGATTGTCTTTGTGCATCTTGCGTATTATGCTGGTCAGAGGCCAGCGTGATCACACCGCCTGGTATGTTGACAATGTTGTGGTGCTATCTTAAATACAATCCCAGTCTCAGCGTTTTGCTATGCTCCGGTATATTTCCATATCGCTACTAAAGCTATATTCGTGATAGTAAGTCTTGTATATTTCTCTGCAGTTCTAATTATCTAGCCCAAATGAATTTCATTATAAGAAACCATTATTTCTACTCTGAATTTTATATTTTCATCTGTGCCAGTCACTCACCAACAATGAAAAGTGTGCGCCAAATCAAGGAAAGCCGTAAATTCAAGCCCGTCAAACATTACAGAGATGTTGGCAGTCGCAGTTCCCTCTGCATCATTTTTCTGTTCGGCGCCTGCGTGTTTCCGCAAGAACGGAGGATTTTCGGCAACTTGAGGACTTGTAACCTTCTTCCCACAACCCGCAGCTTCAAGTGTTCCACAATGGGGCTGGGAGACCAACCTCTGTTGACATCAGCTAATGTACGGCGTTTTTGTGAATAAAACGAACCAGTGATGGTGAGGGCGTCCGGAAGTTAGCTGATATTCGGCATGAGTTGTAGTAGGCTGGCAAGGACGTCATTTACGGTAGTGTGGCTGCCATGCAGCTGTCGGGTATAACAAAACATCAGCTAACGTCGGTATTTCAAATGCATTTCCTGTATGCCAAATATGGGGTCAGCCCTCATTAGGTCAGGACTCCATAAGCATATCAATACTCATCTTCTAGACTAGTCCCACGTTTGTAGCTCACCCAAAGTGTCATTTCTCATGATACGTGAGAAAATATTGAAGTTCACACAAATTAATGCCAGAAACAGTCGCAAAATCAGTGAAAAAATGTTAGATGGAGAGTTCATGTGGACGTTACCGGCCACAAGCGAAAGTTTGGTGTGCTGCTTGTTTTAGACTCCAAACACACAGAAGCAAAAAAGTGCCACAACTTTATGCAGTGGTTCAGGGATGCATGGCAAGAGAGGGCATTGCGTGTCTTGACACCGGTTTGTATTACCGGTGGTGTCGAGTAACCAATGCTAAAACCAATGCTAAATGCAAAAATTTGTCTCCCGGCTTGGGGACAACGTATTCACGTTGCCCTTAAAGGGCCACTAAAGGCAACTAATAAGTCAACGTTGATTGCTCAAATGGCGGTCCAAAAACCTTGTTGTGTTACTTTCGTGCCAAGAAAGAGTATTTTTTGAAATAAAATCACGTTTTAGTGGTCTGCATTGAGTTAGCGCGCTTCAAACTGTTTATAACATTCCTTTTTCGGTGCACAACGTTGTCCGGCTTTGCTTCCCGGACACTGATACTACTAGCCGCAGAACGAAAGCAGCGGAGCCACAGCAGCAACAGTAGCCATTGATCAATTTCCTGCCATTGGCTTCAAGGTGACACACGTGTTTTGGTTCAACTGGGCCTCGCTAGATGGCACGCCCTGTCCAGTTTAACCACGTGAAAAATAAATTTTTGAACCACTCACGTCATTCCTTATTGTAACATCTGGCGGTTTTTTTACCATGATTCAAACGGAAACAAACAAGCAGAATTTTATAGCGTCTTTTCTAGCACAGAATGTTCTTTGGTGCAGCTAGATCGATTACTAGTGACTAATTGTGGGTGGTTCGTCTGACGTCATCGGAATCATTTCGCAAATTTCCTACTGCAGTGCATGTATTTTTGAGCATTTCCCCTAATGTCTCGGTAAGCAGGGCACTTCTATTGACAATATTATCACGGGGGTGAGAAAACGAATAAAATAAATATATTTACAAAATATACAGAGAAAGTCAGAGGCAGCTGCAGCCAATATGGAGGTACAACGGCAACAACAACACGCACGCGATCACATTCATTGTCTTCGTCGTCTACTTGATGCTCTCTTGTTGCTGATGTCGTGTAACATACAACCCCCCGCCGCCGGAAGCGCCGTCTCAGCGCCTAAGGGAGAGTGGCATCATATGCGGAGATGTATGGTTTCAGCCGGGACGCGTGGACGACGTCAGTGGCGAGTGTGGACGACGACTACTGACTGTCCAACGGAGCGATCTCATATGTGACCTCAGAAAGCCGGCGTAAACCTTGTAGGGCCCCGAGTAGAGAGATGGGAGCTTCGAAGAGAGGCCGACGTAGACATGGAATCCAAGGGAGGACCAATGAACCTGGAGAGTAGGAAACTACTCTGTGGTGGCTATTGTAGCGGGCCTTCTGAGAGAGCTGCGAGTGAAGAAGACGTTCCCGTGCGATTTGGAGGCCGACTTGAACCCGAGAAGTGGCATCGCGGGCGTACTCTGTAACCGTTTGCGTAGTTGATGGGAGAAGAGTCTCGAAGGGTAACGCTGGATGGCGGCCGAACAATAAATAGAAGGAGGAGAAGCCAGCGGTGTCGTGGCGTGACGAATCCTATGCGAATTTCGCATAAGGCAAAGTACTATCTCAGTCAAGGTGATCTTTGGAAACGTACATGGAGAGCATCGTTCTCAAGCTTCGATTTAGGCACTCGGTAAGACCATTTGTTTGCGGGTGGTACGCCATAGTGAGCCTGTGACGCGTCGAACACGAGCCAAGCATGTCACTTACTGCTTTTTAAAGAAATGAGCGACCACGATCGGTCAGCAGCTGTCGAAAGGCGCCATGGTGAAGAATTACTTCTTGAAGCAGAAGTCCACGACGTCAGTGGCACAGCTTGTCGGTAGCGCTCGTGTGATAGCGTATCTTGTGGCGTAGGTTGAATGTTTGGAGCGCTGGCAGGACTCACAAGCAGCAGCGTATCGACGCACAAACAGTAAAGGCCTGGCCAGAAGAATCTACGCCGTGAGCGATCGTACGTGCGCGTGACCCCGAGATGTACAGCGGACGTCGTGAAGCTGTTCAAGTACAGTGGAACGGAGTGTCGCCGAAACTACGAGTAGTAGTTCTGGTCCTTCGGCACTGGTGTTGCGTCGGTAAAGAATGCCATCCCGACAACGAACGAATGTAGCGACAGGTCTACGTCGTAACTTACTCTGCATGACATACCGCAAGTGGACTTCGCTGAGCTGTTCTTTGCGTATGTCAGTGAAAGCAGACATGGTGAAGACACAAGGGTCAGAATGATGTGCTGAAAGGTTGGGTGGGTCCACGGGATGACGGGATAGACAGTCAGCATCCTAGTACATCAGGCCAGATTTGTATGTCATTTCAAAGCTGTATTCTTGGGGTTTTAAGGCCCAATGGCCAAGTCGTCCAGTTGTATCTTTAAGCGACGACAGCCAGCACAAGGCATGGTGATCCGTAATTACCGAAAAGGTGCGGCCAAAGAAGCATGGTCAAAATTTTCCGACTGCCACGACTAGTGAGAGACACTCACGCTCTGTGATGGAAAACTTGCTCTTCTAAGGACAAATAATGGCGACTGGCATAAGCGGTGACGCAATCCTGTCCTCGTTGCCGCTGGGCGAGAAGAGCACCGATTTCTTGTCATCGGTATCGGTACGAACTTCAGTGTGGGCTGACAAGTCAAAATGGGCCAAGATGGGTGGAGAAGTGAGTAATGTTGTGAAGGTGCTGAAGGCAGTTGCTTGGTTAGTACCCCAATAAAAAGGCATGTCCTTCTTCAGCGGACCGGTAACACTGCATACATTTTTTTGCGGAACGTGGTACAGGAAAAACTTCTACAACTCGAAATTTCTCAGGATCAGGTTGCATGCCTCGAGCACTGACTGACAAGGTGGCCTAGCACAGTGATTTCACGACGGCCAAAGCGACATTTGGAAGAGTTGAGCTGAAGTCCTGCTGTCCGCAAAACCTCAAGAACAGCCGATAGGCGGCTAAGGTGGCTTTCAGATGTAGGTGAAAATACAATGACGTCACCCAGATAGCACAGGCATGTGAACCCTTTGTATCCACGCCGGAGAGAGTCCATCATCCTTTCAAATGTAGCTGGGGCATTCCACAATCTGAATAGCATAACCTTGAACAGGAAAAGTCCATCTGGTGTAATGAGTGCGGTTTTCTCACGGTCTCGATGACCGACAGAAGTCTGCCAGTTTCCTGATCGTAAGTCGATAGATGAAAAGTAGGCAGACCCGTGTAGGCACTCGAGAGCATCGTCAATCCACGGCAGTGGATACACGTCCTTACGGATTACTTTATTTAAGTGACGGTAGTCTATGCAGAAGTGCTAGCTGCCATCCGTCTTCTTGACTAGCACGACCGGCGATGCCAATAGACTACAGGAAGGTTCGATGACGTCTTTTGTGAGCATTCTTCAACTTCGTGCTGGATAACTTGTCGCTCAGCATCAGACACGCAATAAGGACGTCATCAGATGGGGCTAGCGTCTCCAGTGTTATTGCTTTGAGTTACGAAGGATGTCTGACCCAATGGGTGGTCATCAAAATCAAAGATGTCATGGTAAGATTTCAGCAGGTGCCGGATATCAGTTATCTGTGCTGGAAGAAGGTCAGGGGGGATCACCTTGTCGATGATGGCATCTGCTGCGCTCTTCGAGGAGAAGAATGGTTCAGAGGACGAAGAAGACTCGGCAATGAACGCCGAAATGGCAGCATCTATAGAAGAAACTTCTGCCGAAATCTTACCATCTGGGATAACTTCAGCGCGCCAGCTGAAGTTTAGGATCGGAAAGATGCTGTATTTCCCGGGACTTTCAAAAGTGTGTGAGGCACGGCAACATTTTTGGCCAGCGAAATGTCAGCAATAGGTGTCAACATGTAGGCGCCGTCGGGAACAGGAGAGATAGCTCTCAGGTTCACGTAGGTAATAGCTTGAGGTGCTAGGTGAACGTGATCCACAGAACACATGCGTGGTTGAGCTGGTGTTCGGTCGTCATGGAAACACGTTAAATCAAGTTAAAGCATGCCGGTTGCACAATCAATAAGGGCAGTGTGGGCGGATAAAAAGTCTATGCCAAGGATAAGTTTATGGGAACATTTCTCGAGCACAGTAGATAGGACTGTGGTGGAGCGATCGGGAACACTTATACGCGCGGAGCACATTCCAAGCACGGGAAATGTGTCACCGTTCGCGACCTGAATAAGTGGTACTGTGGATGACGTTAAAACTTTCCTAAGGTGGCAACGAAGTTCTGAATTCATCACTGTTATGTGAGCCCCTGGGTCCACAAGTGCAACAACGGGTGTGTCGTCTACTTCAGAGTCAATAATGTGGCGTCGAGTAGGCAGCATAGTCAGAGGATTCGGCAGGCAAGTGGTCGATGCAGCATCACCTCCGGGAGCTGCATCATCTAGTTTTCCCGCGGGAGGTGGTCAGTCGGCGACGTTGGTAGACGAAATTGTGGCGAGTGAGACGACGTGCAACGGGAGAGCGGTGAACGGGACTGGTGAGCATGCGGAGATGGAAAGCGACGACCATATGGTGTCATAGAAGGAACGTCTTCCCTGGTGGCCTGAGGTGATTCCCGGTAAGGGTGAAAGCGTCCATGATCCCTCTCTGGGCGATGCGTGTACCCATAGGATGCCTGATGCCAATACTACCGAGTGTTACAATGGTGGGCCACGTGTTCGATACGGCGGCCGCTGAAACAAATCGAACGATCGTCAGCAGTCCTCCACTCTGCTGGATCGCGAGGACGCCCCGGAAGTTTTCGCTTTGGGCATACTAAACAGGGAGTCGACAACGATCGATCGGCTGAGAAAGACCTGTAGTGCACTCGAAGGCCAGTGCAGCATGAGAAAGTTCTTGTCGCACAATGGCATGTACAAGTAGCACTATCTGAAGGCTAGAGTCAGAGGCATCGGAGCACGTGGACGCAGGATACAGAGCTTCAAGTTCACGTCTGATGATCTTGGTCACATGCTCTGCAGTTAACTGCGTCTGTAGTGCAGGCTCATCTTCGCACAACCAGGTTGCTGCTGTGTTTGGTAGTCGAGTGAAATGGTAGATGATACGTCAATTTTTTCCGGCCTCGAAACGCTGGCACTCCCGGATGATGGCATCGACCGTGTTGAAGTCCTTGCATATGAGAAGGTTGAACGCATCATCTGCATTGCCTTTCAATATGTGTGCTACTTTCTTGGTTTCTTTCATGCCATTGTCTGCTTTTCGGCAAAGGGCGAGCACGTCCTGTATGTAAGTCACGTAGGACTCAGCTGACGTTTGCGCACTAGATGGCAACTCTTTCTTGGCCGCTTCCTTTTTACCCACAGACTTCCGGAAAAGGGCAGGCATCTTTCCCTTGCACGCATCCCAGCTTCCAATTCCATCTTGGTGGTTCTCGAACCACACATTTGCTGTTCCTTTCAAGTGGAACAGGATGTTGGCCAACATAATAATTTGATCCCAGCGGTAATTCTTACTTGTACATTCGTACAACGGCAATCATTCTTCAATGTCGACATTATCAGTGCCACCGAACGTGCCAAGATCTTTTAGCTGTGGAAGGACAACATTTGTTGTTATAGTAGCCTCGGCGGGAGCGGGCCCCTGGTTTGCCATGGTGGAAAAACCCAAACGTCGGCCAATGTGGAGCTCCGTTATATGGTGTTGTACCCAGCACCCCCACCAAATGTCATGGGTCTGAGAATAAATTAAATGAATATATTTACAAGTTATGCACGGAGAGTCAGGGGCATCTGCAGCCAAGATGGAGGTACAACAGCAACAACACGAGTGCGATCGCTTTCATCGTGTTCGTCGTCTACCTGACGCTCTCTCGTTGCCGATGTCGTGCAACAATATTGTCAATTTAGATGATGTATTCATTGAACTTTCACTCTGAGGTATTGTTTTTACTTAATTGGCCTTTTATAAGCAAACTATACGTGGTAGAGCTTCTGATTTGGGTGCCAGTTGTTCTACCAAGCTACGCGTTGAAGCCATGGTTATTCAATTGTACCAGTTGCAAAACTGCATTCCAAAACTCTGACCTAAAACTGGCTCAATTTTGTGAGAGTCAGCTGACTTCCGCGCCATCTGGGAGTGGTAACACAACACACAATAGTGCGTTTAACAGCTGGTGTGCGGATCAATCGGTGGTGCGATAATCTGCACACGCCCGACATGCCGGCCAATGGCGTCTCAAGATTTCGACCTATGGGGATTTTTGCAACTATGGAGTTTATGGGGATTTTCGCAACTCGTATGATTGAATGACTCCTATTTACCGACCTAGCTACTCGTCCAACTGCCCAAGCCAGTCTTCCACATCTTCATTCTGGCAGGCATGGAATGGTTCGAAGGTGTGAAGATTCTGCAATGCTACCCATTTTCGGTTGCTTAGAAATTGCGTTTCTTGATCCGGGATGGCAGTGGGCACCGGTGGCCCTTTGTAAAAAGGTGAACTTAGGCGTCGAACATCGACGGCAACGGCGTGAGTAGTGTACAGGCATCCCCACACCAAACTGTCTTGTTGGGCTGCATACGTAGGGCTGCTCGCTATGCAGTACCGACCACAAGACATGTATATTTCCACAGGGTCATGACGTGGACGAAGGAAGCAAACTGCAGGTCGGAAAATAAACTGTTTATTTAGCCTAACTAGTGACCACGTAAAAGAAAAGTCGGATTAAAGCAAGACGCTGGCACTGATAGCGGCGAGCAGAACATCGGCCGTCGATCAACTGAGAAGCAGCGAAGCGCGTCGGCATTTATACACTTGCCATCAAATGTTCTAGCGTTTTCGCTATCGGCGACGCAGGTTCAAGAATAATCTGTAATCTTCACGAGGTGGGTGTAATCTCACCAAAACGATCTACTACAGCCTCGAAGCTTTTTGAATATCGTAGACGCGGTTTACACTGAACGTAGTTTAACGGGATGTTAACAAAAGTTGTGGAAAGGAACATGGCATTGCCCCCTTCTCAAAAAGGCATGATCTCGATGTTTAACAACAGACGAATGTACAATAATATATGAACTAAACAGTATGTAAAAGCAATAAAGAACAGTAACAACGAAATACAGTCCTCATTTCGTGCATGCAATGGCTTGAGGCGTACGACATGGAGGACTTCTGGTCAAGCACAGCCCCATTATGAGTCCGTAATGCCACCAGGAACAACCTCGTAATGGAGTGGGCCAAGACGTCGAACTACTGTATGGTCCGAGGTACCGTCGTGGAAGTTTTTCACTCAAAGCACGTCGGCGTATCGGTGTTCATACAAAAACGCGGTCACCGGGCTGGTACTCAACGAAGCTTCGTCGAAGATTGTAACGGCGGCTGTCGGCCGCCTGCTGATTGTTGATGCGCAGGCGGGCAAGTTGACGAGCTTCTTCCGCGTGCTGAAGGTAGACGGTGACGACGAGGTTTTCTTTTTCAGCGACGTATGGCAGTATGGCGTCGAGCGTCGTTGTCGGGTTCCTTCTGTAGACCAACTTGTACGCCATCATCTGCGTCATTTCTTTTACGGCGGTGTTGTATGCGAAGGTTACATGAGAAAGGATGACGTCCCGCGTCTTGTTTCGACGTCGACGCACATGGCCAGCATGTCAGTGATGGTCTTATCTAGGCGCTCGGTGAGACCATTGGTATGTGTGTGGTACACTGTTCTACGGCGGTGACTTGTCTGGCTGTATGCCAAAATAACTTGGGTTAGCTCAACAGTAAATGCCGTACCTCAGTCGGTGATGAGGACCTCCGGGGCGCCGTGACGCAGGTCGATGTTTTCAACGAAGAATTTGGCTACCTCAGATAAACTACCTTTCGGCAGGGCTTCTGTCTCGGCGTAGCGGGTAAGATGATCGGTAGCTACGACAATCCATTTTTTTCCCACAGCCGACGTCGGCAATGGCCCTAGTAAGTCCTTACCGATTTGCTTGAAGGAATGGCGAGGTGGTTTAATAGGCTGCAGACGTCCTCCTGGCCTTATCGGCAGCGTCTTTCATTGCTGGCAGTCCCGGCACGCCCTCATGTAATGAGGGACGGTGATGGTAAGGCGTGGCTAGCAGTATTTCTTTTGTATTCTCGCGAGTGTGCGGGAAAAACCAAGGTTGTCAGCCGTGGGGTGATGGTGCAGCGCCTGCATAATTTCCGGTCGCATTGCCGAAGCCACGAAGATAAAGTAGCTTGCTCGGGCAGGAAAGAAGTTCTTCTTCACGAACACATTGTCCTTAAAAAGTGATGTCAGTCCTCGCCTGAAGTCTTTCGGAAGGACGCTGGTTCAGCCCTCCAGGTATTTTACTAGCCCTCCCAATTCCGGGTCACTTCGCTGTCACTTGGTGAAGTCGTTGGCAACTATGATTACCAAGAAGTACTCATCATGGTCGACCCGCGATTGGTGGATCGGCTAGGGCACGAGACAGGCCGTTGGCGTCGGATTGTTTCCTTCCAGGCCTGTACACGACGGCAATGGAGAAGTTTTGAAGTCTTAGACTCCATTGTGCAAGGCAACCTGAAGGGTCCTACAAGTTAGCTAGCCAACACAGGGCTTGGTGGTCACTCAACTTTGAAAGGCCTGTTGTGGAGATAAGGGAGAAATTTTGATGCTGCCCAGATGATGGCAAGACACTTCTTTTCTGTTGTGGAATAGTTGGCATCGGCCTTTGATAGCGACCACCTAGCATAACGGATAACCTTTTCAGACCGTCTAGTCTTTTGTAAAAAGACGGCTCCGAGCCCCACGCTGCTTGCGTTGGTGTGTATTTCTGTCTCGACATATTCTTCAAAATGCGCAAGTACCGGCAGTGTCTGTAGTCGTTGTTTGAGCACTTGAAGTGCTTCAATATGCACTGTTTCCCATTTAAAATTGACGTCGGTCCTCGTGAGTTGCGTTAGTGGCTAGGCGATATGTGAAAAGTCTTTGACAAATTGTTTGTGATAGGCGCACATGCCGAGAAATCGGCACACGGCCTTCTTGTCATTGAGTGGCGGGAAGGCAGCGATGGCAGCTGTTTTCTGTGGGTCTGGGCGCACTTTAGTCATGCTGATCACGTCACCCAAAAACAGAAGCTCCTTGTACGCGAAGCGGCATTTTTCTCGCTTCAGTGTAAACCCACAGCTGCTGATCACTTGAAGTACGGATTCAAGGCGCTGGAGGTGTTCGTCGAAGCTAAAAAAAAACATAACGACGTCATCCAAGTGAACAAGGCAAGTCTGTCACTTCAAGCCAGCCCGGACTGTATCTATGATTCGTTGGAAAGTAGCAGGTGCCAAGCAGAGACCAAAGGGCATCACCTTGAACTCAAACAGGCCGCCCGGCGTTGTAAAGGCAGTCTTTTCTCGTCGACTTCGATTTGCCAATAGCTGGTCTTGACGTCCATCGAAGAGGAGTACCTCGAACTTTGAAGGAGATTTCGAGCGTCGTCCATCTGTGGGAGCGGGTACACATCCTTCGTGATGATTTTGTTCAGGCGGTGATAGTCGACGCAGAAGCGTAGAGTTCCGTCAAGCTTCTTCACTAACACCACAGGTGGCGCCCATGGACTCTGAATTCTGAAAGATGTCTTCGCGTAGCATTTCGACGACTTTTTTATTTATGGCCTCGCCTTCTCGCGTCGACACTCTGTATGAGCTCTGACGGAGTGGCCTGGTACTTTCTTCTCTTACGATCCGATGTTTCGCGACGGGAGTCTGTCGAATTCTTGACGATGACGAAAAGCAGTTAATGTATTTCCGGAGCAAGTTTTTCAGCTGTTCTTGTCCATACCTCGTAAGGCTTGGATTAACGTCGAAAGCCGGTTGAAGCGCTTGTGTCGTCTTAGTGCATTCGGCAGAATCAATGATGGTGGAAAGGTTGCTGGCTTCCAGTATTTCTTCGATATACGCTACCTTCGTACCTTTGCTCACGTGCTTCTACTCGTTGCTGAAGTTCGTGAGCATCACTGTTGCGTTCCCTCCTCGCAGCTCGGCTATTCCTCTAGCGACGCCAATTTAGCGGTTGATCAACAGGTGCTGGTCGCCTTCAACGACGCCTTGTATGACTGTTGATTCTTGAGTGCCGACGGAAATGCTGACGCTGGAGAGAGGAGGAATGGTGACTTGGTGTTCCAGCACATTCAAAGTGTACCTCCCGGACGGCGTGTGCGGTGGCAGTGCTTTTTCTGTGGATAGCGTTACTGCCTCAGATCTTAGGTCGATGACGGCGCCGTGTTGACTCAAGAAGTCTATCCCAAGTGTCACATCCCTGAAGCAGTGCTCTAGAATTGAAAAGCTGGCTGGATAAGTCCGGTTATTGATGGTGATTCTTGCTGTGCCAACACCAGCCGGCGTTAGTACATGACCCCTCGTGGTCCTGATTTCAGGGCCTTGCGAAGCACTCTTTACTTTGTTTAACTTCGTCACGAAAGGCCCACTGACGACAGAATAGTCAGCCCCAGTGTCGACGAGAGCGGGGACGTTGTGGCCGTCGAACATTACGTCCGAGTCGCTAGTTCATCATCGTGTGTGTCACTTCGGTAGTGGCGTTGGGTCGCGGCTATGTCAGTTTGCTCCATTGCTTTCATGTTGCGTCGTCAGGTCGTATTCAGAACGTGGGGTGTCACCGTCCAGGCTTTCCCTGGTTCACATCGTATTCGGAAATTACCGTCGCGGCAGCGACGTCGGAGGATCTTCGGTAGTTCGCCGCACAGCAACCGCACCTCCAGTGGTTGCTGCCCTTAATTTCACGGATAAGGGCTAGGAGACCAGCCCCGAGTTGGGCCAGTGTACGGCCGGCGGTGAGAAAACATGTGGCGGCCGGGTGACGGCGGTGAACGAGATCCTCGAGGTGTCCATTGCGCTGCTGCGAGGTAGTCAGCAACGCCGCGGGGTCTTTCCCCCCGCTGTAGACGTGGTGCATCTGCGGTGAAACCACACAGTCCCATCTGATGGTACTGGCAGTGGCGATAAGTGTGGCCAGCTTCTCCGCAGTGGTAACAGAGATGTCGGTGGTCGGAGAACGCCACGCGTCGGTTTTTCTCGGAGCACCACACGTCGGTTTTTCTTGCGCTGACGAGCGGGTGGATGGTATGGCGTCGACGGCGGTGGTGGCTGGCGGCGGAACTGCGGCGATGTGGCCTCTTGACGTGGGCGTGAAGGGGGAGCGTAGCGTCGTGCTGCCACAGCGTAGCTCATCGCTTATGGCTGAGGCTGCCGTGCTTCGGAAACCCCAAGCGATTTGTCAAACTTCTTCGCCAACAATGTCGGCGATCGAGTCCACTTTAGGCTGCGCTGAAGGTAACAGCTTGCGCAGCTCCTCCCGCACAATCGCTCGGATAGTCTCACGCAGGTCGTCGCAGCAGAGTGGTTGCGTTTCTGCGTACTGTGGCGTCGAGCAGCGGTTGAATTGTCAGGTGCGCATCTCCAGCGTCTTTTTGATCGTTGTCACCTCGGAGATGAATGCCTCAACAGTGCATGGTGGGTTTCGCATCATACCAGCGAACAGCTCCTGCTTTACTCCTCGCATGAGGAAGCGAACTTTTTTGTCTTCAGGCATATCGGGTTCAGCATACCGGAATGGTTTCGTCATCTCTTGCGCGAAGAGCGTCACATTTTTGTTTGGAAGCTGCGACCAGAATTCAAGCAACGCTTCGGCCTTCTCCTTGAGTATGGCACTTGTGAAAGTAGCGAGGAACTTTGTGTGGAACGTGCCCCATCTTGTCAAGGTTCGTTCCTGGCTCTCGAACCACGTACGAGCGGCATGATGTAAGGAGAAGTAGGAATGACGAAGCTTATCTTCGCTCGTCCAAACATTGAAAATCGCCACTCGGTCGTATGCCACTAACCAACTTTCCGGGTCTTCAAGGGCTGAACTATGGAAGGTCGGCAGCCCCTTGGGTTGCCGGAGCAAGATTGGTGCAGACGGCACAGGGTCTGTCATCGTTGCTGCGGCCGTGGTCAAGGTCTTGGTCTCCCGGGTATTCTCAGGTCTGAACTCTGGCGGTAGACCTTGTTGCCTGCGGCTTTTTCACTGCTCGGGGCTGTCGTCGATGTTTTCACAACTGGCGCTGGCTTCAAGGCTTGACGGGGGCGTCTGATACATGGAAAAAGCAGCACCTCCACCAAACGCCACGGGGTTTTGACGTGGGTCAAGGGAGAAGACTGCAAGTCGGAGAATAAACCATTTATTCGGTCCTAACTTGTGGCCAAGTAAAAGTAAATTCAAATAATAGCAAGATGCTGGCACTGATAGCGGTGAGCAGAGCGTCGGCCATCGATCAACTCACAAGCGGCGAAGCGCGTCGGCATTTATACACTTGTTATCGAATGTTTAGCGTTATCGCTATCGGTGACGGAGGTTCCAGAATGATCTGTAATCTTCACGAGGTGAGCGTAATCTCAACAAGACTATCTACTACAATCTCGAGGCTTTTCGAACATCGTAGGCGTGGTTTGCGCTGAACTTAGTGTAACGGTATGATAACAAAACCTGTGGAAAGAAACGTGGCAATATACCTTGCGCTGCCGCCAGTATCATCCCTCATAAAGCACAAGGGCTTTACTGAGGAAAGCTTGAGTACGACGCGTCGTCAAAGAAGAGACACACGAGAGGTGCAGCCGCCGAAAACATGTTTTCCCACACTCTTTGATACTTGCGCCTCTCAGGGAATTGGTAATTTTTATTACGGACGCCAGCATAAAGATGGACACGGCAGTATATTTCCTGAATTACATATGACCTGCTATAAGCAAAGCAATATTGGTAGTAATGGGTTTTCCCAATTACTAGCGATGTAATTTCAGAGCAGTGGTATACTGCCGATAAATCTACCTTCGGTCCTTGTAAACCAACTTATCTCTGCAATAAGCGAAGCAGTATCGGTAGTAGTGGGCTTTCGCGGTTACTTGTGATGCAATTTCAGAGCAGTGGTACTGCCCATTATTCTACCTTCGATCTTTGTATACCAACTTATCTCAGTTGTTACACCTAAGGCTGCAATCTTCGTCCAGGTTTCGAATTTTCATGGTCTTATTGTGCATCTTGGCTGTGAAAGGCTGAATCTTCCCGACACTCTCAGCCTGTATGAACCTGTCAGCTCAAATAACTACGGTAACAGAATCATTTTGTCTATCAATGTCCTTTTTCGTGTCAGCAGTGCTCTACTGCTATGGTCGCACACCTGTTGTAAAGTGAACAGTTGATAGGATCTCTTCAAACTTCAACGGTGCAGCTTGAAACATCAATATTACAGCAGTTCATGGCAACAACGGTGCAACTTTGCACCACACTTTTTGACCAGGTTGCTCCAAGCAAGGTGTTTGAAAAGCACGTGCAGATGGCGACGAGCTTCTGTTCTTCAAACTCTTTACAAGTGGGCCTCCTGCCGCAAAGCTTTTCACCCTAAGGCAGAACACAATGATTGTGCTCATAACATCAGCGGTGGGGCTAAAGAGGTCAGAAGAAATCAGATGGCTTCACAAGTGCGCAGTTCTTATCTCAAGTCGCGTACATTATTGTACATAGTGCAATTCATCAGTTATTTCACGTTATTCATATTACCCATTTTTGTAGCCATCTCTTAAAGATGGCTTTAGGGTGTAGGTCTTTTTGAGGGGCAGAACAAAAACATATGTGACGCTGGCGCTGTCAGTGTAGAGCTTGCAAAACAATAAATTAGAGAACAGAGATCACCTGCCAATTAATATTGCCAGGGAATAATGAAAATAATTAGGTAATAGATTGACTTTCGATTCTACTCAAATTTCACGCGATTCCTTTGAGTTATGTTTTATTTCAGGCATTTTTCGTGCTGTCTGCCTGCCCAGAGTCTACTACAATCAGCACAATGAGGCATTTATACTTGTAGAGTAGCATGAGATTACGATTCACTTTAATTTATTAAACATGACAGCTAACTTCAACTGATCTTCTGGTCACTTCTTATGTTAACCGCATTTTTTTGTTTCTTTTTCAGCTGTACCGCACACCGCTGCACTTTGCCGCCAACGACCAATCAAAGGCGGATGTCAGCTAGTGAACGAGACATGGCAGTATGAACCTCGTACGAAAATGTGCTTTCCGCAACGCAATGTAATTTGCGGTGGAAGACAAGGTGGCTTTCAGACAAAAGAGTTCTGCATGAACTGCCAACGTGAGTCAGCGGAAACTTTTCAAACAACTATTGGGTTAATAAAGGGCTGGTGGAGAGGAATACGCCACATCTGGCACCTCTCCATCGACATATTGGACCTCTGTACCGCTGTTAAATGAAAGTGCACCTGTATTATATATATATATATATATATATATATATATATATATATATATATATATATATATATATATATATATATATATATTTAGGAATAAAGGAGCACACTTACGAAAATTTGATAGTTGTTTAGCCTTCATCAGGATCCTGACGAAGGCCATGCCACGGCCGCAACGTAGAGTAAACAACTATCAAGTTTTCGTAAGTGTGCTCCTTTATTCCTAATTATACTTGCACCGGACGCACAGAATTTCTTTTTTGAATCATATATATATATAAATATATATATATATATATATATATATATATATATATATATATATATATATATATATATATATATATATATATATATATTCGAAGTCTAGATACTAAGTTCGCCTTTCTTAGTGTTCCCACTGCCAATTCCACAAGCTAACTTTTACCGCCATTTAAGAAGAGCCGGCGGTAAGTTACGACATAATATCACGTGACTGCGCTCATGCGCTACCGCATTACAGAGCTCTTGATCAACGGGGCTCCAGTAAAACAACCAGACTGTGAACTGTGGCGAAACAAACAGCCATGGCTCTTTGCATCGGCGTCCCTGTGCGTCCTCATTGTAACATACTTAGCACCCGCAGGTCGCGGGTACGAATCCCGGCTGTGGTGGCTGCATTTCCGATGGAGGCGGAAATGTTGTAGGCCCCTGTGCTCAGATTTGGGTGCACGTTAAAGAACCCCAGGTGGTCGAAATTTCCGGAGCCCTCCACTACGGCGTCTCTCATAATCATATAGTGGTTTTGGGACGTTAAACCCCACAAATCAATCAATCATTAACATACTTAGCAATATAGTATTGTACTTTGCATCTATCGTGCCGATCGTGCTGCAGGTTTGTGCACTGCTTGTTCAGTACGTGCCCACTTCCCTGGCGTGATATGCAACATGTGGTAATGTGATTTTCCTAATACGTGTTGTCGGCGCAAAATGGAACTCGAACAGCGGCAAGACCATGAGCAAGATTTCGCAATGGTATATAGAACGCAAAGTTCCGCCACCACCATGTACAGGCACGCATATGTGTCGTGCTGCAAAACCGGATGCAAGTGTACCTTTTCATTGTGATGAGTGGACGGCGTGCTATATATAATTGAGATAGCTTGCTGGCTTTTTGCGTTTCATTTGACACGAATTGACCTTATGATTATTCTGCACTATTAAAACTCGTTAACGTAGATAGAGATGACGTGAAGCATCTGTAAATACATAAAATAAGGCACAATTATTTGGTGCCCATCTCACTTTATGATTCAGAAAGCTGTTCTTGCTCGGCGTAATTATCACGCGTGTCGCTCAGTCGCTCTGCAAAGCTCTGTCACTCGCCATCTCTCCTTATGCACAGCCAAATACAGTGCACATGTTCTGGTGCCATTTGTTCGTGGATATAATGAATCTTCAAACATTTCCAGAGAATAATGTGAAAAAAGGCCAGCTGGCATGCCCACCGACACCAGTATTTGGAGGTTGCCAGCCGAGGCATCACCATTGGTACTTCGACCCTGAGTATAGGCAGTGTCAACGCTTCCAGCGGGGAGAGTGTAGTGGTGGCGAAAACCATTTTGTTACTGAATATAAGTGCAGAGAAACATGCTTGCGTAAGTAAAAAATTTCACTCTGTTTCTACCTGAGCACAAGAAGTACTAGTCGTTGAAATAACCAACAAAAATATGCTTACCTTGAACAAAGCATGATGCACAGTGATAGTTACCACAATAGAAATAACACTATACGTTGAATTGGTTGTTCACAAACATGCGCTGAACTTCCAAAAGCTAAACACCTAGTCTATGGTTGAGACCCCATATTGGAATAAAGTGTGCTACTCAAGGCGAGGCAGGGCTACCATTCATGCTGAATATACGACACGTGAACTAACTGTATAGCGTGGGTACAGGATTATAATAAAATATAAAGAACGCGTTAGGGTTCTCTTACACTTGAAGTTTGAAAAAAAAAACGCAGCTACCCTTTTCCATATAATGATTGAATGGCTTCTTGCCTTTCTATATAATGACTAAATGGCTCACTAATAGACTGCCTTGAAAATTTGTGGAATCCAGTTTATGAGTGGAGAGTTACTTACACTTCAAACGTCTTCTCTCTGCAATTGTTCGAGCGAGCTCGTTGACTGAAGAAGAGTAGCACAAGAGGGGCAACTAGCTCCGTCACTTTGTCTCCACTTAATGTTATTTGCCACTTTTCTTTTTTCTTCTTCGAACACACGGCTTTCTTTAAGCGTGGTCATGAGCATGCGAGAGCGAACATGTAGGCTCACCATGACCGCCGTGGTAACTCAACTGCTCATGATGCTGAAATGAGATAAAGACCGTAAAGTGTGACTTTATGGTCTGGTCATTTTGGTTAATGCCACAATTTGTGGAGAGAACAGCGAGTCATTTCTTGCGGAATCTGTAAATCATTTGGATTCCAGGTCACGTGCTGTGCGCTAATAGATGGTTCGCGTGTTGTGCCACGACCATCAATTGGTGGAGTTTTGAGCATGCTCATATGTGTTGCACAGCTCCGTTAACTCATTCTGGCACGTGTAAAAAACAGATTAGAAAGATTAGGTAGAATGCTACGTTTTCTTTATTACTGGAAGCTGAAAGTCTGCTCCATACAAGGCAATGCATGAGATTCTGCGACAGGGGACTGGATGTTTTGCAAGTCATAGAAAAAGTGCAGAGTGAGAAATGCATTAAATTACCATAACATTCTCACTTTTATTTTGTTCATCTCACGCGCAGTAGATTTGCGCATTTCAAGTAGTGTTGCATTACTCTGAGATTGGCGAATTTCTGGCACAAAACATCTGAGTCAAAGATCGGGATGAGCGATATAGGCCTGAATTCCCGCAGTAACGATGAAATTTGCCAGCTGCCCGATTTTCTAACCATGACATCTTCTGTGATAGCGTAATGGTTTCGAGACCATTAGTGTGGACTTGTCGACACCATCTATGCGCCCACTTTTCTCGTTTAGTGGGGCATAAACTGCTGCAGCTTTCGTAACATTCAGAGCAGTGGCCTACATGCCCGTTTAGCCTTACTAGTAAACTGTCTGTCTGATGGGCCCGCCCTTATTTCTTTCTCCATAGCATGTTTTATTGAGTTTTAGGGAGCTGCACGTGGCATCGGTATCTTAAAATTTCTTCTGTTTCACCTTTATGCGGCGGTCATTTTCGCCTACGGCGAAGACATTACGTTAATTATGTTAGTGTTCACTTGCTTGAAGCAACAGCGAACGAAAGAAAGTAACGAAAAAAAGAAAATGGCAGCATATCCACGGAGTGAATGATGGAGAGTGGGGCGAAGCATCCGTCCGTCCATGCATTCGTCTGTGTGACCATCCGTACGTCCATTCGCCCGTCCATGCGTGCGTCTCTTCGTGCGTCCACACGTCCATCTGTGCGTCCGTCCCTGCGTTCGTCCATGCATCCGCCCCTGCGTCCATCCATGCGTCCATCCACCGCTGCAGCCATCCGTGAGTCCGTCCATGCATCTGTCTGTGTGTCCGTTCGTCCATATATTCAACACCCCATGTAACACCATCTCGCATCTTTTCATCATATATTCCCGATATAGAAGCACCACCATCCAGCGGACATTCCAAAGACTAAACGAGAGGTGGCACACGCACACTTTCTTTCAGCTTGCGCTTCATGTCTACTTCCCACCTTTAACCACCTCGACTTCATGGTATATACTAGTTCACTGTATTCATGGCACTGCGGTCCAACGCTCGCTAAACCTTTCTAAAACGAAGGAGGTACGCCCAGCGAGTATAACGTAGCAACCCTTTCTTGTCAGATGTTTCTAAATGTACATACCAATGGCTGCTAATGGGGAATGAGAAACAGGAGAATTCGGCTTTGAGTTGACGCGAACGCTACGAATTTTTTATTGTTCAACAACGCACAGAAGAAATCTCCCACCGGCACCACCTTGCAGGTCAAAACGTAAGACTGGTTACACACTACGACTACGACTACGAGGGATGAACGGGTGACGCTATAAGAAGCTTCGCCCCTAAAACGTGAACATTCATTCATCATGGCCGAGTGAAACTTGCTCCGGAATAGGCAAATCAACCAACCTCTTGCACCAGCTTGTACAGTCTGTTCCACAGTTAAGCCCGAAACATATGCAGCGTTTTTCCGGCGTTTCTTACGCCGGCGTCACTCAACGCCGACGCTTCCGGTGGCGGTGGCTGAAACGTCCACTTCTGGAAGAATCAGATATCTGCAGCGTCGGCGCTGACGCCGAAAGTGAGTCGATGAATGGAGAACCAATCAGCGGAGGGCTGCCAGTGACTTCCACTACGCAACACCTACATTACTGCTGCCAAAATGGCTGCTGCCCGCCTCAGGTTTACTAGGTGGTCGCCGTGCTCTGTATGACCCGAAAATTTTCAACTGATGCTGGTGTTTGACTTATCTTGTTCCTCAGAAGCTTCGAGAGGAAGCGGTCGGGATTTCTGCGAATCATTTTCGAGCGCCATCGGTGGGGTTAGCAGGCCTGAGTGTATTGGCTGAATACACGGCCTCAAATATCTACAACCTACAAGCTGAGGGGTTGCATATATCGAGTTTAAGGGTCTTCTTATCCGGAACAGCTACGCTAGAAGAAGCAAAAAAAAACACCTTTCCATGATATTCAGATTTGTTTTTCTCACCAAAGAACTGCAAATAAGACATGAAACCGATTGTCAGGATTATTTGTTGTTGCTGCATTGACGGACACTGAAATTGCTTTGCGAGGTCTCGGGTTCATTCTCTTCGACACAGTGTGCGACGCTGAGCTAACGCTGGCCTTGGCGCTCTTCTAATGGTTTGCCATCCTCTCGGGCGGCGTTGCTGCGATGACACCGAAAGAAGCGGCGCCGGGAAAACACTGGCAAAAACGCTGCATATGTTTCGGGCTTTAGGAGAAATCTCGGAGCACATGGCATCGTGATATGGCCAACCCTGCAGTCACGCACCGGCAGGAGCTAGCGCATGCGCACACACTTGAGGAGCGTGGTGTTTAAACGCATCGTCTGCATGCTGCGGCAGTGCCGCATTGTCGGGCGGTCTGCTGATTTTACAGTGGCTGCGGGAACTAAGCAGGTATTCTGTATTAAACCGTGCGCAATGCCAACCTCTCGGCCTTCCCTTGCGGTAATGGGGTTCTAGAAACAGTGTTTGATAGCATACATTGTTTGCTCTTTCAAAACATCGTGACGCAGAGTGCGTTCACGTATATCTCTTCTTTGTTTGTGCCTCGCAGTTCGCTGCGACGGGACATACTATAATGAGCACGTACTGTGCGTGCATACTTATTTCTGGCTAAAGAAAAGCGAAGAACTCTACAACGACTGTCGTGAAGCTATGTAGGTTCAATACAATAAACAAATGAAAGCGAATATCGTGCCAACCGGTTGTGCCCTCGTGATCTCCGACTACAGCTCAGCTCTGGCCGACTGGGCTCGCCCTACGCCATCTGCTGACACCGACAAAGACTTTCGCCGAGTGATGCCCCGTCCTCGAACTTGTACCGTGTCCATCTTTCCTATCTTCACCTTAATTTCGTATGTGGCTGTCCATGCGCCTCTCGCTCTCTACCTGCTCCTCTCTATCTCTATACCTTTCTTTCCTCCCTATCATTTTTGATTCCTCCTTACCCCCATCCTCTGTGCAGAACTGCGGAGGTGCCCTCCATTGAGAGAGAGGCAGTAACGAAGCTGCGCTTATTTCTTTCTTTTCCCCTTTCAAAAGTCCCTTATAGAAAACGAACTCAGGAGTGCTGTAGGTCAGGATAACGACCTGAAAGGTCTTAGTTTTGACGACATTTTATCAGATGAGGCAGCGCTCGCTCGCCGGCGCCGAAATTCACGCGTGAAGCATTCCACGTCGCTCAATACCTCGTCATGTCCGCAGTGGCAGTGATGAAGGAGCTCATTTTGGATTACAGTGAGGCGCACAGTACGGGATGAGTGATGTCGACCGAGTTCCCGCATTAAATATAAAATTTTCCAGCTGCCCGAAAATACAGCTAGCACGCGCCGCCGTGGCAGACGACGTGGTTGAACCGCTTAACACTACGCTCCTCAAAAGTCTGTGCGCGCGGGAGCTACTGCCGGCGCGCAACTGCCACGCTGGACGCATCATGGCCGCATCGTGATGCCACGCGCTACCATATTTCCTATAGTGTGAAACAGGTTGTACAAATGTTACGCTTCTAATTAGTGATACAATCATCCCCAGGGTGTCCGAAACTAAAGGTGGACAATTAGCCACACCATTTGTGCGGTTAGTTATTTGGTACTGTGTCGACCATTACCAAACGCCCACATGGCTGTCCAACATTGAGGATTGCTTTATAGTATTACACCTCGTCATGCCTCGTATTGCAGGTTCTAGCGCAGCTGAAGAAACGTAATATTGGGTGTTGCACAGTTCTAAATAGTTGTGCCAACATTATTTCTGCTAGAAAAGGATTATATAGGTGAAAAAGGCGTTGCATAATACATGGCAATGAATACAGGGACAGAAACACAATTTTGCAGCAAAAGTTAAAAAGGTATTATAAGTATCGATAACTAATATTTAGATTAGGGAATAAACTCTATGGCCCCATTAAAAATGTTACAGTTGCATGCAAGTAAGGGGCTGTGTGGGTTATTCACATTGAGGAGGCAATCTAGTAATTAAACATAGAGTAACTCAATTTGTCGAAATCGCCATCGCTATCCACGTACCTGCACTCACTGCAGGGTACAGTCCTCGTCCTTGTTCCACCAATTGACCCAGTTCTATGCTCTCTGCGTCCTCGTAATCTCTGCAAATTTCTTAATCTCATCTGCCCAGTGAGTTTTCGGTCTCTCTTTCACGCGATTGCTCTTCCTAATAGAGGAACAAAATTTTGGGGGTTCTGGTTTCATGCTCATATTAGAAGAGTGCAAAGAGGAAAGCAGAGTATAAATGTTGACGAGACGAGCGCCTTATTGATGCTGGTTTTGTGAATTTAATATCAACATAGTGCATTTGACAAAACCATGCCAAAGTGCCAGTCTTCATTCCGAAGTTCGATTACTTATTACTGCCGTATCTCAACAGCAGCTTTTATTACTGATTGCTGTTTTTAATACCTACATAGTGTACTTCAGTCTCATACTTACATACATTGTGTACTTCAGTCTCATACATGCACAAGTGTTCCGTAAGCATAATGTATTAAAGTAGAAAAATATTTCTATTGAAGATATATCATGTAGTGTATGCACAATACAAATGTTTTAAAGTACACAGTGAGTGAAAGCGTCGAATAAAAATTCCTAAAAGTTGAAAGCTGGCTGTTAAACTGTGGGGCAAATTATGCGACACAAAACTAGGTTCATAGAATCGTGCATTATTGAAATAAATATGAGGACAGAGTCCACCAGATCCATGTAAAAAAACAAAAAAAACAAAGGGGTTGCGTTGTTTTATGCCCTTGACGCTGGTGTTAACATCTGTTGTTAGGAAAGTGAAGCGCTTTCCTTTATCCTCTTTACTTTTTCTTTTTTCTTTCAGCATTGCACGAGATGTATTTCGTAGAACTCTAGAGCATTCCTCAGTATTCCAAGCACTACTTTCTTGAAGAGAGTGGTATTCGTTAACATAGTGACGACTGTTCACTACGGCCGCTAAAGCTTAAATTTTTTCTCCCAGAAAAATTCACAAGGACTCTTGTGCATGCACTCACCTAAGATGACTCGAAAGTGAAAGTCATATTCTTCTTCTGAGCCGATGCATCAGGTAGCAGGAATCATTGCGCGGGTTTGCATGGCGTTGTGCAGTGCCGTTTTCATTTTCTCATTTTGAGGTAGCGCGCTTTCTGGCTATATGTTGGCCGCTCAAAGAAGCGTGCTACAACGGCATCATGCGGCCTAGCATCATATTATCTCACGCATGAAATCTTGACTAAATTATTACGTTACAAAGTTAAGTGATCCGTGACGTGAATATGACGTTATATGGTGACGTCATCGCTGGGTAATTTCTTGCGTCACTCGTCCCCGGCGCTGCGGGATGGTCACCATTGATGATGTAATGCCTAGTTTTATGAGACATCTAAAATTTCTTCCTAAACACATATTCAGGAGGCACCTTGTAGCTAGTAAAGTGTATTGTCACGTATCCCTGTAGGAACGTACAAAGATGGAAAACATACTGTTTACTGCAAGTTCAGGAAAACCTCTCGTGTTTAACTATATACCGTAGTTACCTAATTGTGTTTGACGGTGTGATACAGAAACAGGCCACTTCAAAAGGTTTTTTTCTACACTTTATTTTGTGCAATATACATTTTGATTGTTAATTATTAGACAATTCACTTTCATCAGTCAGTTATGTGACGTTTTTCGCCATTGTAGTCCCCCATTAGTATTATTCTGAAGACTACTTTGTACCACCATGCTTGCCACTTTATTTTGTTAATCACTCTTATGCCTCTAACATTCTCGTAATATACCTTCTCTAAGGCACTAGATGCCAGATGAGGGGCATATGCATTTGAGGGGATCAAAACATATTAGCATATTGGCACACTTGTCGACTTTAGTGTATGTCTCGTCATGCAAAGCCTGAAATGAAATAAACTAGACTTTGTCATGCCCATTCCAGGCTAACGGTATAATTACACGTAAGTGGACACTTCACACTATGAATAATATGTTTTTTTGACTGTAGCGTTATTGGCAACAGAATTTAGAGTTGTGTCATAGCTCCAATGATGAAACATTCACACTGAACTCACGAGGCATTCAGCGTTGAAACACGTTGTTTTATTACGTACAGTGTTGGAATAATTTTTTATGTTGTATCAATTGTCTTACACTATCAATATATTTTTCTTATTTCAGCTGGTATGGTGAAACCACCACCGAGATGCCAACAGCGATTAGTACGAGGCCATTGCCGCGAATTACAGCATTTCTGGACTTTCGACTATAGAAAAAACGATTGTGTCCAGTACCCTAAAGGACTTTGCGGTTCTGGACCGAACATATTTGTCTCCAAAGAGAAATGCATGATTGCATGCAATAGTGAGTACACGTTTTTTCATCAAACTTCACAGAAATTAAGAAAAAAAAAACAGCATATCGAGTGTTCACAATGGTCTTGGGCAGGGGTTACCATAAATAAAATCAAATTCGGCAGAGCCCACTTGCCTTTGCATTCCATGTTAAGCGAAGCTTGCCGATAGAAAGGGCCGCTAAAGATGTGTACAAATGCACGCAAAGACATACGTTAATCAGCCACCTACGTGTTATATATCCACGTGTTTACAGTTGCGTAACGATGCCAACCGCAACATGCTTACTATCAATATTATAAGCCTTAAGTTGATATGAAGCACTGGTGCTCGCGATGTTGGTAGCACTGGACACTGCAACATAAATGAACTTCAGCGGCTTTTTAACTGCTGTGTATTGTGGTAACACACTTTAAGAAATACATGCTGGTGCTTGATACTAGGTCAAAATATTTCCGTGCGCTAGCTGGCGAATGGAATCATCTTAAAATTTAAAGTTATTTCAGACAAATGTAGTTTCTCTAAAATTGAAAAAACTCAAAAGAGTTGGAAGCATGCAGGATAATTATCGAGGTACTGTTTACCTTGACAGCACATCTCAATTTTGGTAGTGAAATGATGTGCAAGTGATTTTAGCGATTCCTATGTTGCATGCCAGGTGTTGTGACAGCAATTCAAGCGCTCTTCGTAATAGGAAACTTTAAAAAAAAAAAAAACAGGCAGTCAGAGAAAAAAAGATAGAAGAAATGAACAGGAGAGAGTGGAAAGGCAGGGATGTCAATCATTTCTGAAATACTGGAGTAACTTGGAGTAAAGAACCTGGGAATGTAAAGTTAAACGTAAAGATAATTCTGAAATTATATTATGAAAGAGTGTTATAGAAACCCATAACTTTAAAGCACTAATCATTGCCCCGGTCACAGCGTTTACGAACCTAATGCAGCCTAATACTTTTTCAGAGCCTTTGGGCCGAAAAATGCCCGACTGCCTCAAGAAACCACGCATTGGCAGCTGTCACCAGAAAAAGTTCGCGTGGTTTTTCGACGGATTGGTTGGGCGCTGTAGGATGTTCAGCTATGGTGACTGTGGCGCTCCAGGCGCCAACCATTTCGAAACCGAAGTAATGTGCAAGAAAGAGTGTATGCGTAAGTACATAAATGTTATTTTCCTGTTTCGCACTCGTGGGTTGGTTGGTTTATGCGTGCTCTTCAAAGGAGCAGGGCACCTATAGAAAACTTGGGTAGAAACACAAATATATGCATAACAGGCGCATCACCCCATGTGCCTTGACTACGACACCCTATAGCTAAGTTCAGAGTGGCCTTTTAAATCTTTCTCCCCCATAACCTTTTTTCTCGGGCCATATATCTTAACAAGCAGAAGTAACAAAATTTATCTCCTCTTGAATTTTTGTTCACCACACAGCAATTATCACCAGCTACAGCACGGCACAGGAGGTCATCAGCTAAGCCGTGTAAAACAAACGAATGAAAGTTAACAAGACACCTTTCAATTTTTTTTCAGAATTTAGGTTTACCTATGGAAGGAAACAATGGCCGGACTGTTTGGGGCAGCTTCGTCTCCTCTTTCAATCAATCTATTTATTCTTCGCAATTCAATCCGTCAGCCCTAAACATGACGTAATTTTTTTTAAAGTAAAGATTTTTGAAATTACAAATAGTTTTGAGTCGCCTTAAAACATCATTTGTGATAGTCGGAGGCTTCACTCTGCAGGAGATTTGTCTTTGTCTAGGGCCCGAGTTGGTACTAGGAAAAGTTTTAGCGAGCTAATGGCACACTACAGCAAGCGACATCCCCCTAAAGCTAGACCGTTGCTTGTAGAGTTCCTGTTTAAAATCACAGAAGTTACGTGTGTTTGAGCACACCTCTTGTTTTTCTCATAAATGAAGTTTAGTTGCAGCTAATTAACGCTTTGTAACGCAGAGTGTAAGCATAGGAGCATGATAGGTGTACAACCGAACACAAATGAACATTCTCTTTAGTTGCATAGACGGCTAGTGGTTGTTAAAAAAACAGCACCAAGACCGCTGAAATGTAACGCTATACCGGCGCGGGCGTACTTTAATATCATTTGAAAATTTTGATGCCTACATCTCTAACACTGCTCGCTCATTTCGTTTGTTCGGTATAACGTTTAAAGTCAACACGACATACAATAAGTACGAAAAACTTATTTTCGTTTATCACGTGTTGCCAGCAACAATTCTTTTCGTTTGCTTTTAGTGTTCATTTTAAGCTACCCATGAGATTGCGAAGTTGTGCCCCGGATATACAACAATGTTCTGTTCAACACACTCTTTGCGAGGTTTATTGTCCGACAGTACTGAAATCGCATAGTCATGGTAGAAAAGCAGCTCTAAAACTACTCGACTTTCCGAACAGCGCACACGTTCTTTTTTTTTTGGAAAACAGAACGTCGAAAAGGCAAGTGAAGTGTTCATAAAGCAAACCACGACGAGTGATTTACTAGAGGGCGCCGAGACCAAGAGTGATGGAAGGGCTGTGAGGTGATGGTGGAAGGGGGGAGGGGGGGACAGAGCGTGCTGAGGCGGCTGCAGCGAAGCAAACGACCGAGTAATCGACGCATTCAAGCTGTCCGAAACCAATGCAAAACAAGCAACAGTACAAAAAAAAATGAGAAATTATGACAACATAATTCATGAGCTCTTGAAAACATCTACGAGATCAGCAAGGTTTCGCTGCAAAACTAAACTCAGCAACCAACTTCAAGAAATAATGTTATAGCAATGCCTCTTCTTGAAAATCATTTGATGTGTCCAGAATTTTTATGTAATTAGAATTATCCCATAGATGTGCGAACAGTTGCTACACTCTTAATGATACCCTAAGCAAAGTGCTAGATATATGTGGAGCATGGTACCTTTATTTATTTCCCTATCAGTAAATTCCTAAAGTTTCAGCCAGCTCAAGATTAGGAGCGTAGGTGGCAATCTTCATTAAACCAGACTTGATGCTGTGTACACTTCTTTGAATTTCGTACTTTTATAGTGTGAAGTTTTTATTAATGTTTTTTGTGTCAAATACCCATTTAGTTTGCAATGCTGGATTTGCTTATTCTTGCACCGCGCATGTTTGGTTTACAGGAATAGGCGATCCATACCCAGTCTGCAGCGCAAAGCCAATATCAGCGTACTGTTTGGGATTTGGCACGTATTGGTATTTCGACATAACTGCTAACAACTGCTATCGGTTCAAGGGTGGATGGTGTGGGAAAAATGCAAATGGATTTGTTTCATACGAAGCCTGCATGAGCTACTGTAGCTGTAAGTATGAACTTTTTAATGTGCATATAAAAACACGTGTTTTCACAGCTTAGCTACTGCATATGACCTACAGGATGTGGGAATATACTGTTGACCTGCTTTTTTTTAAAGCTTTGAAGTTGTGTTCTGTCAGGCTACCTTCGCAAAGTCACGTTTGCAAATTCTAATCAAGCCATCTCATTTTTCGTCGTCACTATCAAGAAAACATTGCGATATTGTAATTTTTTACATACATTAAGACACATAGTAAATCTTATCTAAATACTTGACATTTTAAAATAGCTTGACCATGAATAGAACATGACACATAACAAATAATATAAAATGTTATGCCGCGTTGTATAAAGTATACAAATGCAGATGCGTACTGTATTAAAGAAGACGAACAGACAATAAGACAAATTACTAAACTTTAGGGGCTTGTTTTTCTTTATTGCCTAAACGTATTAAAAATAGATAAAAATACAGTGCCTAAAACTGTTTTCTGGAAGATGGTTGATGTAAGGGCATTTAGTGGTGGCGAGTAACTGTCCTTCCCATGTAAACGTTATTAAAGCAGAGACGCGAGCTGAGCAACTTGAAATGGGTTCTCACATTGGCACGACAAAGTGGGAGATTCAGAGAGAAAAACAGCAACACTGGTCTGTACAGTGAGCTTCTAGACGCGAATGCATTCTAAAATCACCATTCCTTATTTTAGAAATGAAGGCGTCTCCTCATCACAGTAATGACGCACGTGGTGAAAAACGAAGTCACCAGTGAAAAAGGCGTACGATCACGGAAGCACTCTTTAGCGATGCGTAAACGCTGTTATCACTGTTTTTTTTATTTTTATAGGGATGAATCCTCACAACACAAAAGACCTTCATCTAGAGCTATTCTTCGACGATGCCTGGCACCACGGTTCAGAGCTGAGCGAAAGAGATGAAAGTGTTAGAGAGTGGCTGAACAAATACACTTGTCTTAGGCTATGCAGCTGATGAGATCCTACTAGAGGGCTTATAATCGGGGAAGTTTGTTTGGAACACACTGTACTTATATTGTTTGAAAAACTACAACAAGATTTCGCCAGAGGCGGAGAATCAACACGGCAAAATAACTAGGTGGCTTTCAGGACTATGCGTGCAAAAACAATGCACTGAGAAAACTTTTACATAGCGTGCCTATGCACTGGTGAGACTTGCTACCCCGACATCAAGAAACACTGTAGATTGTGCAAGACTGAAGACCACCTACCGAAAGAAGACAAAGTCGAGTATCTGATTTAGAACATTGACAAAAGTGTCGCCTAGTATCTCATTGACATGGCACTGTGGAGTCGGTAACAACCGTGGTCAAAACGCCGTTGTGCATTTCCGACTACAAAAAAGCAGTACACAAAATATTGTATTTTACAAATAAGAGTGTTCAAACACAATAGCGTTTATGCTGTCCGAAGACGCAGCAAAGTACGAATATTTATATTTTCATCTGGGATTATGCGATGCAACATGCGTCTAACCAGTGCCCCATCAGGGCTTCATCGCGTTGCATCAGCTAGCTCACTGTTTGCAGTCAGTCTAAATGGCTTTCTCAGCCATATTTCTTAATCTGGCAGAGAGAGATATCAAGAATGGAACACGAGAGGCTGGGAGGTTAACCCAGCTTTAGCTCGTTTGGCTACGCTACACTTGAGGAGGGCAGCAATTGGCAATAATAAGAAAGGATAGAGAAGAAGTGTGTGAAAGAGATTGATTAACAGTTCGCTTGAACCTGTAGAACACGAGCTAAAACTGTTACTTCACAAGCATTCCTAAAGTCACGCTGTCCTCAAGAAGCACAACAGGGTTTTGTGGCCTTGCATTGTGTGTAGGCCAAATTCCCAGGATGTTTCTTCTGTGAGTTTTCTTCAGTCCAGGTGATAGAGTTGGACTTCCACACCACCTTGTTGAGTCTGGTGAGACAGGCAGTGCCATTGGAAGTGTTCAAACGCCTTCTCACGGGCGCAAATGCTTCGTGCTGCACTGCTGATCATTCCAGTCGAACACCAATAAAAGCAACCAATGAACTATAGTAGATGTGAACTGCTTCGCACGCTATGCCAAAAGGACGCCAGTGGCGGCATCAATTTCCGCAACTGCTTCACTATAGGGGCTGGCGTTTATCATTGCACGCCAGGCATTCAGCGCGTCTTCATCAGTGATCGCGGCCGGCCACTTGTGGACCACGTCGCGGATGAGCTGCGTTGTTTTCGGCGCCGCAGTCTTGTTCGCGACCAATGGTCCAGGCAAAGAAAACTCCTCCAACAATTATTTTAACGTACGATTTATAAATACATCAAGCGAGTTAAACATTAAGTTAGATTACGTAACTTTTGCCTACAACGCTGCCCAACATTAGGCCACAAGATGGAGTACACTTGCCCCTCTCTATGGGCACGCCTGAACAGCGAAGTCTTCAATATATATCTCATCGGAAAAAGACCGGACTAGTCTTTCGAAACACGCTGACATGCAAAGGAGACTGAGTGAGTCGTCATCATTCCTATTGTCGCCGATCATGAGAGCCAGAAGGTTCATTAGGGCGAGCATCATGGGCACGCATTGTACGCAATATTTGGTGTGAGGTGGCTGTTTATGCATATCCACAATGCAGTTATGCACAAAACGAGTAGCAGTTTAATCTGAATGAGTTGGTGTACCACACCTAACAAATAGGCTGCGCATAAAACGCGAGAATCATTGAAAGAATGTACAAACGGTTTCCTTCTTGATCTTATGTTTTAATGCAGCCTAATCATTAAGTACGCCCCAAAGGCTTCGGGCCCACAGCGAAAGCGCCTTCGTCGTCCTTGCACGCCTCGTAAATGTCGCATAAGTGCTACACTACAGACCGTAGCCTAGAGACCACTCTAGTAAGGCCGACGTTATCCATATAGCCAGCCATAAACGTCAGAACCACCAGAACACGAACAGAACAACCCTCTGGACATCCTGTGTGGTGAAGGAGATCCACCATTGGATGGTCAGTGAAAAGAAACTATATGGTGTCAGTGTTCGCCAGAAGCGTGCACAGTTGGACATTTGTGAACATTTCGCAATGATCATTCACCATTTGTAAAAAATAAAAGAACCTCATTTTCAACCATTTTTGTTCATTTTTTATGCATTCAAATTAAGAGAAGTGGGCAAAAATCATGTTGAAAGGTATTGAATTAGATATAATGATAAAATTCTTCACAAGCTGTAGGTAATGCTACTGCCACCTCGTAATGATAATGTCGTTCATTGTTACCAGTTTTATGATGACGTACATAACCTTATTCGTTTTTTTTTCAATTGCAGATCCCGAAGCACCGAGCTACCCACCACAATCTATAAACAATATACCAGGTCAGCTACAACAGCAAGTAAAGGGAACCGGATAATTTATACTCGAGCACAAGATATTACTAAACCTAAGCCACTGCACAAATGTCTTTTTTTCTTTTTAATTTTTTTTCGCACAAGCTCACAAGTGGGTTAGTATAGCTTTCTGAATTTTTAACCTTTAATGCATACAAAGTTGCAAATTATGGCTTTTTACGGAGTTTTTTTTTTTGCAAGAAATAGGCACTTGCAAAATGGGCACGTCTTCTGGCAAACATGGCTCGACTATTACTGCGAACTTTCTTGTTTTTAAAAGAGATTTTTGGACTGAAGGATTTGTGATAGAAAGACAACAGATGAAATGGCATTCGCCTAATAAGGGCACGGTACCCTAACAAAATTTCTTTTAACACGTGTAGGTTAGATATAGCATTGAAGTATATTGTTATAAGGCCTAAATATGTGTTACTATCAAAATTAAATATGGTTGTTGAAAAGCTTTCATGGTCTTAGGTGCGTTTACTTATACGACTCAAAAGTGAAAGCCATTCAATGTGGTTACATTAGCGGGCACTTATAACACAGAAACGACGCACTATATATATTTCTCTTGAATAAATGCCGCATAGTTAAGGCGCAGTAGCCGTGGTCAGGTTACGCTGTTTCTTTTTTATTTTTGTAATCGGTGGTGTCATAACAAGCTGAGCATATAGCGGAGCTGAGTGGAGGTTGCCTAGTAACAATTGGACCTGGCAACGCCACTCGCCGCGCCATCATGCAATGTCGTCAGAGATGCAGCTGGTGAACCCACGTTGCAACAACCAAGGCTTCCTTTATTTCTTTCAGTGCCTGCGTAAACGCGCGCTTCTTAACGGAAGCCGTCTGTCCACCTTAGTACAGGGAGTGGTTGTCAAGCGATGATTCATAATTGTTAGCGGTGCTTGTGTCACACGAGCTTCCGAGCGCTTCCCCCGGAGATGCGATAGACGTCTGTCCCTCTCCAATATCTTACGTCAGTTAGATTTGTTCCTTCCCGCTCCTTCTTTGTGGCTCGACGCAATGCCGCCACCGCGTCACAGCGCAGTGCATGCAGTGGCAGTGCAACAACACTTTCCCATTGGTTGTCTGCATAGTGCCAAGAACGGCATATCTTTTTCAGAGCTGGCATGACCGCCAATATTATGAACACGAGGAATGCAACAGGTTGGCCGCCTAACGAATCTGTAGACGACTGAACAAAAAAAATACTGCATATGATTTCCGTCGCAACGCACTCATGAGGGATTCTCTCTCCGATGACTGCAAAGCACACGCCAAGGCTAGACGATGAGCGAGAACAGAAAAAGCTACAGTAGAGGGTGGTGAACGTCTGGATCTAGCGCATCTGCCTGGCATTGATGAATTACAAGAGACCTTGCAACAACCGATAATGAGCCGGTGTTGCATCATATATATAGGAGGGGAGGCTCGGTGGGATTGGTCAGCAGATATGAATAGTGAGCGGGAGAGACTGAAAGAAGCCTGGCTTGGTCGTCGGAACGAAACGAAGAAGAGGAAGCGAGCCCAGGAGACTGTGGCAGAGCGAGCCACACGCCACGAAAAGCGCTACCGTACAAATTGAAGATAAAAAATAAAATAACCATATATGAAAAAAGGTGCTAGCGTATTTTATGTGTCGTGGCAACACTGCCACTATCAAGGTGAGCTGTGTACGCACTAGTACAGAAGAAGTATTTCTGCTATTTGTCTTGCCCTCCTGCTACCAGCACAGGCGGCAGGGGGTCTGCTGCATTTACCTAATCGTTGCCGCATCGTGCGAGTGAACAAAAAATGCACGCGTCTCCACGAAGTGAATTAAAATGAGTCGGCGAAGCTCTGGGTATCGTATCGTTGAGTATCCGTACGTTACCCGAACGCCTTCTTACTTATTGTAAATTAAGTGGCATAAACTGTATACAAAATGTAATATGTTTTTCCTTCCGGTCGTCTCAGGCAACTCAAGGACGACATAAAAAATTTCTGAAGTTGAAGGTACGCCTTGACAGCGAGTTCAAAAAATCACCATCTAGCCTACGGAAAGACAACGTTCTAATATCCGTAAATTGTTGGGACTTGTGGTACTCCATTTGCGCATGTGCCAATGTTGTGAAGGTTTTTTTGATAAGCCTACGTTTAGCAACAATTTAGTATAAAGCAATACTCATCTAAATGGGTTATTTTCGTCGATAACAGCAATATCATACCTAATATTACCCTATGTGTACGTTGAAGTAAGTTGTAAAACATTTTTTTAATGTCTCACTTATGCTTTGATCGTAACAATGGTTCCATACCATGACCACAATGGAAAACAAGGCTAGTTCTTCAGAAGGTTCACCCCTAAGAAAGTATATACAAGTGCGGTGCACTCTTCTTAGTCCACCTCATCTTTGCGACGAGCCTAATTAATAACAGCCTCGCGCCCTACGTGCCCTGCATGCAGGGTTAATGAAATCATCGAGATCCTGTTGTTTAAGCGCTTCAGGCACAACGAGCCGCATTGCTCGCCGCAATATGCCGACATGGTCTGCCTACCGTTACACAGAGGGACCTTCAGTTTTCTGAACGGCAGCCCGCCCACGTCTTCAAGGTGGCTCTTCTTTTCGTTCGCGACACCGGACTGTACAACAGCCTATAGACCTCACCTTCCAAGTGCCCAATCGAGGACGCGATTTGGCTCCTCTCTTTCCTACATATTAATTATTTTCCAATCCTGGACCGGCGCCGAGCCCTGTCTCAACTATGACTGGAGAAGTTGCGTCTTTTCCTTTCCTCGACCTCTTCTCCTCCTCCTCAACCTAGTGCGAGTAAAAAAAAATAAAAAAGGACTTTCCCCGTGAGCCTCCCATATTACTTCATACACGTCTGCCTTGCCGCTTTGCGAAAGGAGCGAAACAAAAAAAAAAGCACTTGCGCCTTTCATAGTCCTGCAAGTGTGGCTTCATCGCTGAAATTCACTGCATTTCATTACTTCGCGAGTTTTATTAAAGGCTCCATTTTAGAAATCTCAAAATGGCAATGGCTTCCTTGCATGAAAAACTTCAATTCTCCCATTTGACACACCACCAAGCTCCACTTAGTGAAAGGTGAATTATTTCGATAAAATTCTTCACTATCATCCCCATGATTTCTCTAGCCACCTCTTCGGCTGCAGAAAAAAAATCTGAAGGCATCCAGAAAATATCACATTTCCATGGTTCTTGAAGTTTTCGGACACATTTCTTGCAACCATCTCTATGTGCGTGCCTGCGTACTGGCAAGATAAATTGCAAAGCTTCAGAGTAGTAGCGGTGCATGTACCAACATATCCCAAGGGGTGCTTCTGATAAAAAAAAATGGGTTCCCACTCTAAACATTCCATAGCGACAACTTGCGGCACTTAGCTTTGATATTATGTTACTAAGTACACAAATAAATAACCCAATCACATACCACAAGCCACCATTTTGATCATTATGATCAACCATAGGATCGCCATGGTGCGGCCAAATTTCTTCCACCTTGGTGAGACCCAATAGACATTATGGCTCACACATTATTAGGCTAATAACGTTAGGCGCCTTATGAAACAAAAATAGGACCATCGGAAGGGGCCGTGTAGGCCTCAACATGAAGGAAGCAAAAACATTACATGATTACATTACCTTATCACGCCAGGTGTCCTTTAACAAAGCAAAATAAGGGATGCCGTTATGACGTGGTATATGACGCCATCACATGATATCGCCTCTAGACACAAGGAGAGGTGATTTCGGAGGAACTGCAAACTCACATGAGATGCTCACTGCTGGAAACGCCTGATATCCCGGAGGCATTTCTAAACCACGGTACGTGATTCGGTGCAGGATAGGGTGGATGAATGAATGCAGTCTGTGCGAAAAAAAGATGGCTTGCACTTTTGAGTCGTCTAAGACGAATGAGGACTTCCTCGGGATACTCGAACGCAAACGTTTTGGTCTGTCTATACGTCTGTCAGTGTTTGGCCAATGGTTGAGTCCACTGGCGAAAGCTTAACCGCATGCTACAAACTCACCCATCATGATCTTGTAGCTGCATTCGTGCTTGTGAACACCATCAACCAAAAAGCAAATATTAGTAATATTTGAAGCGCGGAATCAATACACTAGTGTTAGACAGTGCGACTTTTATTGAGAAAATTTATAGATATGCATTTCCAAAGACCGATGAGTTTGTTACGGTTTGCTCACAATGCGATATGAACGAAAAAATGGGTGTTTTCTACGCTTCACTAAAAAATTAAGGGGCGTTACCTCAAAGAACCCGCTCCTGGGACCTACCAGTTGCTCTCCGTTCTAAACGAAAAAAAAAAAACTATCGCTTCTTCACATTACTGCCGAAAGGCACCATATCTCACTCAGCACCTCCAGGGGGGGGGGGGGGGAGATATCGTCTTTCGACGTCATTTGCAGTGCAGCGTAATGGTATGCGGCCAATTTTTAGAGGTGAAGCCCCTCTTAGTCTTACATTGTCGCGCGTCACGTGTAGCCGAGAGAAGATACGAGAAAGATAAGAAGGCAGTATCTCGCGAACAATATAAGGACGGCGCTGCCTCATAGAAGCACATATAAACTGCAGTTGAGTGATGATATTCTATATGACGCTGTACCGCTACTCTTCGATTGGCTGCTGCATGGGCTGTGCCTGGGTACGCGAGAACGAGTGCCTCTCTCAGTCTCCTGTATATTCACCGTATGTGGCGGATCGTTAGTGGGGCATGGGCGAAGCAGAATGGCGGGTGCGTTGAAGACGCTTGCGTATGGCTTCCTTGGCTCGCGTCTCGTCGGTGTTACCCACGTGCCATCTGTGTTTCTAACCTGATCGGACGCATGGACGCATGCACGGATGGACAGACACATGGATAAATGGACGGATGAACGCTTCGCCCTACTCATCATCATTCACTCCGTGGATATGCCGAAATTTTTTACTGCTGTTTTTATTGTTTTAAGTACTTTTGAGCATGAGCACTGATAGCTGATGAAGGTTTCGATGCCTAAAAATTTCGATGTAAATAGTTTTTTGCGACATGAACCGCGTTCATTTACTAGACCCCGAGCCAGGTTGCTTGGACAACTTTCCTCTGCTTCGCTAAGACATAAAGACCTCTCTCTCCTGGGACACTTGTGAGGTCACAAATGGCCATTGTTTGAGAATAACAGCAGCTGTAGAGTTGGCCCACACACGGTAAATTTGTATGCATCCACTGCATAAAATCGAAGCGGCTAACAATGTCGCTTCGATGCACTGTGCTTACGCTACTTATCGTCATCACCTGCGCCCATGGTAGGTTATCGTCTTTCTTATGCACATTCGCCCAATTCGCTGCATTCCAAGATTGAATATCATGCTGTAACTATATGATGTTTCAACCGCTTGCATGAAACACAAAAATTCAATGTTACACGAAGCATACTTAAACACAATGCAGACGAGAATTAACAACTACGAGTTACACACCACTGTATACGCAACCGCGTTGGTCACCCAAGAACCCAACCTGTGCTTGTTTTGGAAGTGAAGAAGTAGCTAGCGAGCCCAATCTTTTAATATATCTTTTCATATATGTTGACATTACCGATCAGAATAAGATTTTGTCTTCCAGATTGTAGTGTGCAAAAGTATGCTACGCTTTTTTTGTTCATTGGTGCCACATATTGGTCGAATTTTCATAGCACTCTTAGCACGTGAATTGCGCATTACGCTACTTTTGAAACCTCAGGCCCCCACTAAACACCGCACTGCCACTTATTAACGTTGCCTTAGTATAAAACGTTTATGCCTGCATAACTGATTACGTTAGCCGCTGTTTCAAAACGGCACCAGTTTTAAACATGATTCATGGATATTGTCACTTTGCCCAACTGAACTTTTCTGAAATTGCAGAGAATATGTACTATCAGCGTCAAGTGAAACCCGAACAGCGGAAAGCCTTCGTGATGGTATAGTGCGCGGCGTCCAGTTATCACGGTTGGCTTGCGCTCGAATCCTATTCGGCAGTTCTGCGCATGTATGCGTGCCTGTCCATGTTCATAACTGGATAGCGCACACTATACTTTCACGAAGGCATGCCGTTGTCCGCACTTCATTTGACGCATACAGCACATGCTTGACCCTAACTTCTTCAAGAATAATGAACGCCACCATGATCAAGATCAGCGAGAGAACGAAAGTAGCCGGCCGCGGAAGAACCAACATAATAAAACACAAAGCACCAACGAAGACCCCAGGACAACGTGTAAAGAGGAGTTAATTCTTAGCAACACTACAAAGCGTAAAAAAGATATCTTGAGAGGACATACCGGATGCATTGTTAACAAAGAAAGTGGTGGATGAGCGCGCAGTTCTTTGTCTTGTAGGTCAATATAAGCAGTACCCAGAGAGTGAAATTTGAAAAAAAAATAGCATGAAATAAGGAATAAGGAAACACTATAATAGCTCTTTCGCAAAAGCTTAGTATTGGAGCCATTTACAACCATGAAGTTGACAGTTGCGTTGATCTATGATATTAAAATACCAAAACAATACTAGGTGTGGGCTGTATGTTATAAGTATATAATGGTTAAAATAATTGCAATATTTGGTGATATCGTCAATAGCACCATTTTCTCAACATGTTAAGTGTCATTTTTTTATACAGTAATCAAGAGTACAAGCCCTCCGAAACTTAGGATGGCTATTCCGGAAAATACAGAGCTCCGCGTGGTTGAACGTTACCTGAAAAGCAGGTCATTCGACATAGAAACTATCGTGAGAGCGCAACTAAACACAACACACAAGAAGAAACAGACGCCTGTTTCTCTTTGCGTGTCATGTTTAGTGGCACTCTCAGGATGGTTTCTATGTCAAACCATCAAGTCGCCCAAAAGTCAGTTCTACTGCGACCAATTGAAGCTTGACAGGGCTTTTGTACTGGGGAGGGCCTTTGTAGGCTTTATGTTGCTTGGTATACGACTGTTGGGCAACAAGAAGGGTCCGAAACCTATAAGATAATGGACAACTGCCAAAGTAGAAAAAGAGGAAGATATGGAATGGAAGGTTGATTTGCCTAATGCATAATTGAAACGGCTACATCTTTGGCATCTTTTTGTGCTCTTTCCAGAGTAGCATTGAAGCAAGCAACACTGCTATTATTACATGAGTTGTACTTAGACCGAACGCAGATATACACTGATGGGTCCGTCTCATCCAGCAGCTCATCAAGTGCCGCTGTAATTCCGGCTGCAGAAATGACAATCAAGTTTAAGTTGTCGCATATGACTACATCTACGGCATCAGAGCTTGCTGCTATAAGGGCTGCTTTACAATATCTCGTTCAAGAACGTCCCGGAAAATGGGTCATATTCTGTGATTCGAAGGCAGCGCTTCAGAGTTTGCAGTCTGCCATGCGTAGGAGGAGCCATGACCAACTGGTACAAGAAATAAGACATTGCCATCATGAAGCTCTAGCACGAGGGCATGATATTATATATCAATGGCTGCCT
This sequence comes from Rhipicephalus microplus, assembly GCF_043290135.1. NCBI lineage: Eukaryota > Metazoa > Arthropoda > Arachnida > Ixodida > Ixodidae > Rhipicephalus > Rhipicephalus microplus. Next base: position 170,404,884 of record NC_134705.1, read on the forward strand.
GGACATATCGGTATTACCGGAAATGAACTAGCCGATGATGCAGCCCGCTCAGCCCATGAAGAAACCCGTGTAGTCCCGATTCCTCTATCAAGGAATGATGCAGCAAGACAACTTTACCTGCTGGCTCGAGATCTCACACGCACGTTCTGGTTGTCTACCAGCTTCCAAAGGTGTCAATTTTATTAACTGGATCCTTCGCTAAAGCTAAAGCTACCATCACAACTTTCCCGCTCCGATGCGACACGGTTATGCCGCCTTTGGTTGGGTGTTGCATTCACAAAGGTGTACTCCTTTCGCATTGGTGTGGCAGACACTCCTACATGCGACTACTGCGGAGATGAAGAAACCATCGAACACGTCCTCTGCAGCTGCGCTTGCTACGACACACAGCGATGCCAGCTACGGATGGTTTTGAATCGACTTGACCCCGGACCATTTTGTGTGCAGAAGATACTAGGACCTTGGGCATCTGCCTCAGTTGCGCAGAAAGCAACTAAAGCACTGCTTCTTTACCTTAAGTCAACAAACCTGAGCGACCGCCTGTGAACTGTGTGTGCTCACCGAGTGTGCTCGTGATTGTGTGTACCTTCTCATCTTTGTGCAACCTCTTTTCTCCCCTTTATCCCTTCCCCAGTGCAGGGTAGCAAACCGGATGTGCGTCTGGTTAACCTCCCTGCCTTTCCTTGTATCTTTATCTATCTCTTTTGTGCTCTTTACTGCTCCTTATTATCAATTGATATGTTGAGTTTAACGTTAAGAAACCAGCATATGATTATGAGAGACGCAATGGTGGAGGGCTCCGAAAATTTTCACCACCTGGGGTTTCTTAACGTACGTCCACACAAATCTGAGCACAGGGACATACAGCATTTTCGCCTCCATCAAAAATGCAGCCCCCAAAGCCGCGAATAAATCCCGTGACCTGCAGGTCAGCAGCCGAGTACCTCAGCCACTAGATAACCTCGGCGGGGCTGCTCTTTGATATCACGTAGCCTAGTCAGAGAGTCACACAATACCTAAAATGAACTCGGGGACAACGACTACATGCCGAGTTTCCCAATGACAGCGCCGTCGTGGTGGTGTGTCATTGAATAACAGAGCATGGTCAACTAATGATTGATTGATATGTGGGGTTTAACGTCCCAAACATGGTCAACTAAGCTACGCTAGACGCTCTCAAACAAATGCACCAATCTTGTATTGTTGGCTCAGTGTAAAAAATGTGTAGTATAGTCGAATTCCCGCGGCCATCTTCTGATAAGATCAATTTCCACAGTGTGTGAGATCTAGCGGTTGTTTGTGTATCATCGTAATTGTGAACACTTTCTGCGCATGTCATGTGCATGGGCAAACGTAGGTCTCTTTTACGTTCTGTAACCCATGCTGCCCTGCACGAAATGCTGAATCCCATGGTTGGGCAAACATCGTTTTTAATGAGTGCCTGCGAAATGGCCAAAGTGTGGTAAGGAGGTCTTTCAATGGTTTGGCATGTTCGTTTGAGTACGAAATGCCTTAGAAAGTACACGGCATACAAAGTTTTTTTACCAAACTTCGTATGCCATGTTCTTTCTGCTGGCAAAGTAATGTGATGAAAACATTGAAAGAGAAAAGTGGGCTGTTCTGGGTGCATGAAAAAAAACAAGAACAACAACGAAAGTTTGAATATTAATAAGAATTAGAGTAATATTATCAGTTTAACGTATCAAAACCATATTATGGCTTTAATAGACGCCACTGCGGAAGGCTCGAGTTATTTTCACACGCTGAGATTCTTTAGCTTGCTCCTGAATTAAGTACGCAGACGTTTGTCGCACTTTACCTACATGATTGATATGTGGGGTTTAACGTCCCAAAACCACCATATGATTATGAGAGACGCCGTAGTGGAGGGCTCCGGAAATTTTGACCACCTGGGGTTCTTTAACGTGCACCCAAATCTGTGCACACGGGCCTACAACATTTCCGCCTCCATCGGAGCACTTTACCTACAGGAGGTGCGATATTGGAGGGGGGGCGAGGGTTGATGCGAGTCAGGCAAGGTGATATGGGGAAAAGAAATGAAGTTAAAACAATATACGGATCAGAACCGTCACAGTAATTTCATTTGGTCTGACGTTCAGAGCATGCAAGCATGCTACTTTGAGTTCAGTTGAGCTTGTTCTGTTTAATAAGTACGCAAAAGCATACATGAATGCGGGTGGTCTCAAAATAAGAAAGTTTCATTTCACAGCTTAACTCGCTCCGGGACAAAGCGACAAGCAGTCAACAGCAACAACACCAGAGAAAACATGGATGTAGCTCGTGATTTCCAGACCACATTGATAAACTGCAGTGTCGTTGCATTTGTTTTTGTTTCAATTTTATGGCTGACATCTTTATACAGCCCGAGTATTTTCTTTTATTTTTACAGCTTCTCGTCCACCCATACCACGATTTTGCCTTGCCCCTCTGGTTATGGGAACGTGTCGCATATTAAATACGTCATGGCATTTACAATGTCCTACTAGAAATTGCGTTCCTATGTCTAACGTACTCTGTACTAGATCACCAAGTGTTTTCTTATCGCAAACGTCGTGCATCTTGGCCGGCAAACGTGAGTAATTGTTTTTCTGAACAAGTTGACGGAAGTCACACGGCACTTTTGTGTCAGTGTGCGTAAAATATTTAAGAGGTTGTTCAAAGGTCGTACTAAGGTAGAGCTATTTCATATCCCGTGAATTTCATAATCATATCTGCGCACATTGAAATAGCCTATTGGTTTGTGAAACATACCTGAGCACCTAACTCAATTGGCCGTCATTTAGCCAATACTCTAAAAAAATATCGAGTAAAAAGGGTGTCCTTTTGTCCCACAACAATAATCGTCATCAGGCCAGCGTGCGCTTCCTTTCGTGAAAACTCGGCGCTGGCCACTTTCCTATCGAGAATTTAATGTAACCCTGATAATGAGCATGTCGATCATGACCGGAATGTACCGGACGCGGGGCGATAGCGCAAGGATGGAACGCAATATAGATGACGATTATTGTTGTGGGACAAAAAGACACCCTTTTTACTTGCTATTTTTTAGAGAGCATAGTTTACATCATTAGTAAGTTGACACAGGATTATTGAGCTCTAACCAAGATGTAGCCATTATTACGCAACACTATCCACCGCAGTTAGCCAAATCGGGCTTATAATTTAACCTTGCTTCAGCTGGCCATAACCAATGGTAGCCTAAGGCTCGTGAAACAAGATTAAATGTGTTGTGCCATATGTTTGTAGCTCGTGCCCAATTATGTGAGCTGGCAGTACTCGTCGATGTGCGCGGCTCGGGTGTCTGTGCTGTATCTCTATTGTAATGCAGTGACGTCTAAAACATTACAATAAAGGGACAGGAGAATGCGCATTACAAGTGGTATACAAAAACAAAACTTGGTGATTGACGTATCAGTGATCAGCTGATTTCATTACCTTGACAAGGAAGCAGTACAAAACAGTTGTACGTGATATCAAGACCACCCGTTTACATGCTCATGGATTTGTGGTTGGTTGACGCATTATTTCCATAGGTTAACTTTCATTCAACGTTTTTTTTTAGTTTAGAGCCACTTTCTTTGTTTGCAACGATCATGGTGACAACAGTAAAAGAAAAATAAAGCAGTATATGTACCATGCATTTATATATTGCAACGGGTTTAAAAATTAAAAAAAAGAACAGTAGCACACTTGAAAACATAAGGCGATAACATAAATACGCACAGATGGAAACTGTTGAACACGTGTAAGAATATAGAAGTAGATGTGAAATGCATTGTTTTAACCTTTATTTGCGCGCAAATACCGCACGACTCAATTCAATGCGCCTAAATGAGATTCCAATACCGAGGAAAATTATTGAAGTGATTGTGCACTGACGACGTTTTGGCTGTGGTATTAAGTTTTGGGCTGGACAGAATGTATATTTTAGCACAAACATTGGAATAATGTTACCAGTGGTTAGTTACCTGATTGTTCAATTTTAATTTTGTTAGAAAATGAAAGCCACACTGTGAGGGCTGACGTAAGATTGGTACAACCCATATTATTACAGTGCGGAAAGTAACAGAATGCGTCGAAATTAATGCACTCTCTGGCAGCGCGATCTGGAAATTCAACAATAGACATTTTCAATTTTTAAAAACTGGGCTCACCACAATTTGTGACGTAGAACAACTGCGCCATATACACAACTAAACCGAGAAATGATAATAAAAAAGTTATTTCAAATATTTTTATCAATTATTCATTCCTAGGTCATCTAAAAATATAGCGGCAAAATCTTTCCGCCTCAGCCTACAGATTGGCTGTGAAGACTACTTGAGTGCCTAGCAATAGTAGTTTTTTGAAAGAAAATTATCTACTGCTTATAAACACACTATATAATTTGGCGCGTGTGTGTTTGTGTTGCTACCTCCAAGGTTCAAGAACAAGATGAACGAACGTGTGCACTCTAGATGCTCAATCTACCGCACGCCTTATTACTAGTCAGTATGCTCATTGTTGTCCAAACATGGATGTGCGCGTCGAAGCAGCCTGAAATAAATACTGGTTAATTTTCACTTCTTAAGTGAGCTCAAGTTCGTTCTGTAGTTACAGCGCTGCTATTTACGGCAGCCTAGCTATCACCAGCTGACTTCTATTCCAGCTATACAGAAATGCATATGTCGATTTGCACAAATGGACGAAAGTGTCCATGCGCATGCGCACATGCTTGCATGTCATACTGAATCTAAATATTTTTTTCAGAGCTTGCTGCCAAAAATCAGCTGACTGATTGCACGCGGACGTCTCTTTATGGTGGTTGTCGGCCAGTATCCCACCATTGGTATTATGACCCATCTCAACAGAACTGCAGAGTGTTCCACTACCGACAGTGTACTACAGGTGGCAACTTTTTTATGTCAGAAAGAAGGTGCAAAGAAATGTGCCTGCGTAAGTCATTTTTCAGTGAAAAAATCTTTACCAGTGGTTAATGCAATGATTATTACCGTATAAACTCTAACGAGATAGCGTAAAAGACCCCATTGCGCAGAAATTCAAGTGTCGACATCCTTGATTATGAGCGAAAGATTATTCTTGTCTGGAGGACAAATTCACAAAAAAATGTAAATAGAATAAAATACGTAAATCACTCAGCCCCAGTGAAAATAGACCACAGGGTTTTTGCATGAACAGCAGTTGTACTACCACAGAGCAGCCCTCAATGGCTTTAAACAGCATAGTAAACACCAGATTCGGCAGATCCCTTGAAGCACGAGAATCGATGTTATGCGGAGAAACTAGAGGGAAGTTGGCTGAGGCGTTTTTTACTCAATAAACATTACGAAATGATCCTAAAGATATGTACGAGTGTTGTACGCACGGAATTGTGTTGAACAGTCGCATATGTGTATAGAACCAGTTTACAGCTCGTTATGAGACCACGCTGCATAATATCAATCCACCCTTCCTAAATTTGTACAAAACATTATTCACGAAACGCTTTCAAACATTATTAAACTGAGCCAGCCCTAGTTTGGAAGCATGATGAAGAGAAAGTATCAATTAAATTTGCTCGAAGAATCTCTGATTTTTGTAAAACATGGGCCGCATTGAAGGTGTATTTGGCAACCTTCATTTTTCCAGAGAATACTTCATCTTTTACCAAGTTCATAGGTGAAAAAAAAAAGAGTAAACGCATCAATACCAGCTAGAGCGCCATTCCAGCGCAGTAAAAAGGTATATATGTAGCTGTTTAGCAATGCCGTTGAAATCGACAGAGGTGATATTTTTTATTTATGTCATAATAATAAAGTCAATAGACGTCCTCAATGCGGCAATGTGAGTTGTAGATAGCATTCAAGTCTTTAAAAGGGTATTATAATAAGTAACACGCATGTAAGCAATACACGAAAACAGATTATTCCCCGTACACTTGTTGATGGCGTCGTTAGAAGTTCATGTGACCGCAAGGAAATAGTCATTATCACTTTGTCGTGCTGGCACTGATTCACGTTCACTAAACCTGCGTGAACGTCGATATATTTTTATGTTCTATTTTACAGGTTCATCAAGACCTATAATGGGGTCACCAAATAAAATACCATCAAGGACACCACAGGCGTTGAAAAAAACAGGAAGCAAAAATACCGTAAACCATAAGCCTTGAAGCAGACTTATTTTTCCTGACCTGTTCACTGACTGTTTTAATGCATTTGTTTCGCGTGGGAAATAATAGGATGTGTAGAGTTTAAGTCGTCCTTCATTCCACAGTAAAACATGATATCACTTGCTTAAGTGTAGAAGCAGCCGGACTATATATAGGCATGGGCAATTGAACAGAAACCTCATGATGAAGACTATCGTGTGAGTGAGTATGAACTTTATTGAGGTCCTGAGAAGAAAGAAAGCGGTGCAGAAAGCCCCGACAATCAATCCGGCAGCTCCAATCAGGTCGAGACCAGTAGACAGAGTCTTTCAGTGGTGGCCCGGGCCCTCTGCATAGCCTTGAGCTGAGCGATGAGCTCTGTGCTTCGAAGAGCGGAGTCCCAGGTAGACTGGTCATAAACTTCCCCCGTTGGCAGGGCGCAGCCAGATCATGAGGTCGAAATTGTTATATTTGTTGCCACAGTGTGCACACACAGTAGAGAAGTCAGGATTGATCCTGCTTAGTGTCGTTGGTGTAGTCTATGTATGTGTCTGCAACTGTCTGCAAGTGATTGCTTCGGCTATCTGCAAATTTGTGCGAGCAGGAGGAAACGTTCGACGTTTTAATCTATGATGCGAGGTGAGTTCGTGATGCGACACGAGCGGGTTTTGTGGTCGAGGTTTCCGCAGGCTGCATTGAAGCGAGAGGGCGGACCACAGACGCAGAAAGTGAGTTCTCGCGCCAGTTGGTGTGCCTGCTCATTTGGGTTGCAGCCAGAAAAGCCGCAAACTTTTCCCATGTGAGCCGAGAACCATGCGTTGTGCCAGGACGGAACAGTTTTCTCCTTCGTCTCGTGGTCGAAGAGCCTGTGAACAACCATAGCTGTCTTCAAAGAGACTAGAGGCGCCGAAAAAGTTTTTATGGCTGTTCGAGTAAATGACAGACTCTCCCATGCAGCTTCGAAGGGCTAGCGCAATGGTCATTTCTTCTGCGTCGTGGGTGAAGTTGGTAACTACTGTAGCTGCGTTGACGAGTGAGCCACACACTAACAAAATACAAAAAGCAGCCTCGACTTTTCAGACACAAGAAAAAAGTGATGGAGAGTGGGGCGAAGCTTCCGTCCGTCCATTCGTTCTTGCTTCCGTCCGTCCACGCGTCCCTCTGTGTGACCGTCTGTGCGTCCATCTACCCGTCCGTGCGTGCGTCTGTTCGTGCGTCATCCCTGCGTTCGTCCACGCATCCGCCCCTGCATCCGTCCATGCGTCCATCCGCTCTTGCAGCCATCCATGCGCCCATCCATGCATCTGTCTGTGTGTCCGTTCGTCCATCTAGTCAATGCTCCAAGTACCACCATCTCCCGTCTTTTCATCATATATTCCGCATATAGAAGCACCGCCGTCCAGCGGACATTCCAAGTACTAAACGAGAGGTGGCACACGCACACTTTCTTAAGGCTTGCGCTTCGTGTCTACTTCCCACTTTTAACCACCTTGAGTTCATGGTATATACTAGTTCACTGTGTTCATGGCACTGCGGCTTAACATTCGCTAAGCCTTTCTAAAACCAAGAAAGTTACGCCCAGCGAGTATAGCGTAACAACCCTTTCTTCTCAGATAGTGCTCAATGTACATGCCAATGGCTGCTAATGGGGAATGAGAGACAGAAAAATTCGGCTTTTAGTTAACGCGCACACTGCGAACTTTTTATTGTTCAACAACGCACAGGAGAAATCTCCCACTGGCACCACCTTGGAGGTCAAAGCGTAAAACATGTTGCGTACTACGACGAGGGATAAACGGGTGCCGCTTTAAGGAGCTTCGCCCCTAAAAAAAGTAAGAAGGAATTCAGCCCTAAAACTAAAAACTAACTGTCCTGTGATAAAATGTCATCTAAGAGATGTGGTGATTGAAGAACGTGGGGTTGGGGGGAGGCTCGCTATTCACTCACATTTTTTTTTGTAATTTCTCTTTGTCTCTTCGCAACATTTCTTTTCGTCATTTTTTTTCCCCACACCACTTTCCCCACCTCAAGGTAGCCAGCCGGTCTAAGAACTGGCTAACCTCCCTGTCCTTCCGCTTCAACTTTACTCCTTTGTGTGTGTGTGTGTGTGTGTGTGTGTGTGTGTGTGTGTGTGTGTGTGTGTGTGTGTGTGTGTGTGTGTGTGTGTGTGTGTGTGCGTGTGTGTGTGTGTGTGTGGGGGGGGGGGGGGACTGTGTTTTTTTAGACCTCGAAAACTGTAAAACTGTGCTAGTTCACTTGCGTGTCATTGTAATGCCACAACACAGTTTTACAACGTGGTTTTTGTAGTCAACATCCCCAAAGAAAAGCCGAATCAAACATTGTTTAGAATGTTCCCCTGCTCCTGCATTGCGTTCGGTAATATTTATCGCAATGACCAGGCTCACAAGAATGACAGGTGGCTGCATTCATCATCGTATTTCCTTGGCAAAATTTAGGACGCTCATTATGATTGTAATCATAAATATTATGTGTCATACTGAAATCACCAAGTCCTTATGAGAGGGGTCGTTGTGGAGGGCTACATAAGTTATGACCACCTGGGTTTTTTTAACCTGCACCCAAATCTGAGCACCCGGGCGCACAGCTTTTACGCCTCTATGAAAATTGCAGCCGCCGCAGACAGGCTTTGATCTCGCAACCTGGGACCACAGTGGCGGGCGAATGCAATCATGATCTTTTTTGAGATAATGTCGTCATTGAAGTGCTTACCAGATATAGCAGATAGTTCTTGCCTTCACTAACCACTGGAGTCTTCTGAATTTTAATGCCCCGCTGCGGTGGTCTAGTGGTTAAGGTACTCGGCTGCTGACCCGCAGGTTGCGGAAATGAATCCCGACGGTGACGGCTGCTTTGTCTATGGAGGAGAAAATGCTGTAGGCCTATGTGCTCAGACTTGGGTGCACGTTAAAAAAGCCCAGGTGTTCGAAATTTCCTGAGCCCTCCACTACAGCGTCCCTCATTATCATACGGCGGCTTTGGGGCGTTGAATCCCACAAATCAATCAATAAATTCTGAATTTCAGAGGTTAGTTTAAAAGACTATTGTCACAAATATAGTACATATTTGTTGTTGTAACAATAAGTAGCTAATTACCCGTTTATCACGGTCGGAAACTGTAAACGCTTGTCCTTGTCTGCTTAAATCCTTCTTTTTTGTCGTTGTTCTTAACACGTTCGTGTTTCAAATATCAGGAGTCCCGAACTCACCAAATCAGCCATTTTCGAAGCTCCTTGACCACGATGGTTCTCGAGGTCGTCCGAATGGCTCTCAAGCTGCCCGTGGTTGTGACTTCCGAATTGTTACGCTGGCATATCGTGCAACACAGAAACATGGCGTTAGGCACGCATTGTCCCTCGGCAAAGATACCACGTCACCATTTATGGTGAAATTGTCCGAATTGATGACGTCCAGGGAATTAAAGTGCCTCGCACAAACACGCAAATGCTTCCAATCGATGCTGAAGTTGTCTGTTTCTTGCCGGGACAAATGACTCCCTTCCAGTTTTTTACCTGCCTAGCACTAAGCATGCAAAGAAACCACATTTTCATATGTGCTTTTCAACGTATACCTTGGCACATCGCACCTGGACGGCATCATCAGGCGAATCTACGGCTTCAACTGCAAAATACGTGAACTTGGCCTTTATCCAAAAAGCAACTACTGGTACAAAGAACACGGGTGAAATTACAGCCCTCACCCGCCACATATGAGGTCTCTGCGAAATCAACCCGGAGAAGCACGGCTTCTAAATAGCGATGGCGCCGCACTGCGACCGCTTTCCGCGATATGTCAAGCTTCATGGAGACTGGGATATTTCTACTCTCGCACTCACATTTAAAGCAAACGTACATATTCTTGATCCTGGCATCCGTCGATGCCGCCAGCGTAGGGGTGTAGGAATGGTTACATCACAGCATATGGCGAGGAATACTGCCAGTCCTCGTGTGATAAGAACAGGCTGGATGATAGCGCAGCCAGTCGTTTCACGCAATCAGCAGCCCACCTGCAAAGATGGCTGCTCACTGTAATTGATGCTAATTCTGGCCTATACACCTTGGCGGCAAAGTTATGTGACCAGAAAAGTTTTAAAGGACTATAGCGTAACGCAATATCCCTACGTCATTTGCTCAACTACCATGGTCGGCCCATAAGTACACATTACGATATTACACCAAAATTATGGGCATTTGGTCACATCGTTACCCATCGAAAACAAATTGAGTAGGGAAGTGTTCTCGTAGGTATTTCAAAGCTAAGCTAATGTTGCCGTAACGACGCTACCGCGTAAAAGTAATGCAGCCTTTCTCGACTAGGGTATTCTGAGTAAGAGTGCATAAACTGATTACTTTGGAGTGCGTTAAGTACACAAACAGAAGAAAACAAAAAAATGCCGCCATATCCACGAAGTGAATGATGATGAGTGGGCGAAGCTCCGGAGGTAAACCTGGTAAACCATGAATCCTCCGTACATTTTGCCCACTCGATTTTATTGCAACGCTCCCCCTAGCGTACGTCGCCGCACTATATCGAACGATGACACGCGCCATATGTGGCATCATTCCTATTTTATAACACCTCGCATCTTTCATAATCAACTACACGTACCACCGTCTAGTTTATAACATCTTGCATCTTTTGGACGGACGGACGGACGGACGGACGGACGGACGGACGGACGGACGGATGGATGGACGGACGGACGGACGGACGGACGGATGGATGGATGGATGGACGGATGGACGGATGGATGGATGGATGGATGGATGGATGGATGGATGGATGGATGGATGGATGGATGGACAGACGGACGGATGGACGGACGGACGGATGGATATGGCTGTACCCTTTAGATCGGGCGGTGGCTAGCGTAATACTTAGAACTGAACGAGAGGTGGCTACATACAGGGGACGCACAGCCCACGCCTTAAGGAGCTTCGCTCCTAATAACAACGAAACTAGCAAGTTTGGACAGACGGCACTTCACATTGAATAAATTACTTGAACCAAGGCGTGAGATGCATCTTTATAAAAAAGAGAACATAAATCTGACAGGCTTTTTAGAGAAGACCGCACTGGATAAGCGCTTGTGATATACAGCTACGAGTTGAGATATTGTAGCGAAACTTCGGGGTTGTTTAAGCTAGACACATCTGATGACCATCCGGACGAACAAGTGTGGGAGCGATTCCACCCAGGCAAGCCATGACAAGTCGACACGATGATTTCGGGGAGCACTCATTTGGTTTATTTATATAACATAATTTAGCTTTACAAAATGCACTGAGTCACAAATACAAGACAGGGAAAAAGATGGAATACCCCTCAGCCTGCATGACTGGTCTCCGGTGATGAGATTCGCTGTTGACCCCAAGTCCACTCACCCCAAAAAGGGCCCAAGTCGCTGCTTGAACAGAATTTTCCAGCATCCACGGGTGCGCGGACCAATCAGGCAAGCCGAGGGTAACCAATCCAACACGAGTTTTCATGGTTGCGTGAAGCTTGCCTCGCAACAAAACAGTGGCAGCTTCTGGAAACGGGTACATTCTCTAAAATGGCATTGACGCGCTAACAAGTGCATTTTCGCCTCCATCGCAAATGCAGCCGCCGCAGCCGGAATTCAATCCCACGACCTGCGGGTCAGCAACCGAATACATTACCTACTAGACCACCGCGGCGGGGCAGAGAAGAAGCATTTAAAAAAAAAGAAGCGAAATTTCAATTTTATTGTTCGAATAGGTTTCGTTTTGGTTGGCTTTCTTTCGTTTCGTCTGTTTTCAGACTTGTGCGTAAAGAGTTTAAGTGTTCAGGTGAGCCTGCTGCGACGTAGGAGACATTGCATGAAATTGGCAAAATTTGTGGGAGGCAGCAACTACCGCCATAAAATTGAGGTTTCTTCGTTGCTGTGGGTAAAGATCTTGTAAAGGGCCGCGTTGGCTATTGCGTCTCACTGGGCCAGCTAGAGCGTCTCTGATTGCCTTCCCAAGTTTATTCATGCGAGAACATACATTAGTGAGTTGCTAGTTCTTACGGGACGGTTTGTAAGCGCTCCCATAGTAAAGTACCTAGTACTGTAAATCGTTAACTACTTTTTCTAAACACACAAGTTTATTCATCTTACTTTAAGAACTCCACTGTTTCCGAAAAATTCAAAAAATTCAATGTATTTTTAGCTGGACGGCTCAGTGCTCTCTCATGCATGCATATTTGAGTAGGAAGTACTCGAAATCGTTGAACATTTTTGTCTAAACCCTTTTACTTCGGTGAGTAGCGCCTCGCGCGTCGAATTTTATGAGCCTCTCCTCAAAAGTAAAGAAGTAAATCAAGGCTTTTATTCTTTGTAATAGAGAATAATATTGAGAGCTAACAGACATATATACCCAAAAAAGTGTAGGAGATGATAACGTAAATTAGAAGAAACGTGGATGAAAATACAATTTGCCGCTGTCAGGCATCAAGCCTCAGACCTCCTAATAATGCTTCCGGTGCTCTACCAATTGAGCTGGAGGGGTATTCACCCTCTCTCCTTTTTATGGAATATATATGTGCATTTTAAACGAGTGTTGGTCAGCGCTACTAGTAGCCATGAAGACAAGCGTACAACACTCTTCCTGCTGCCTGTTGTCGCGTAGCTCATGACGACAACAGGCAGATGGAAGAATGTTCCACACCAGCTGCCAGCTATGAAGTAACTTTTCATAGAGTTTTCTTCTCATTTATGCTATTATTATTGTCATCATTATCAGCAGCAGCAGCGTACTACTAATAAATACTGCTAATCACATTCTGTATAGTTTTCTTGTCCCTGTCTGAGTTCTCGTTGTGTACCTAACTAGCGGTGAGATAGCGTCGGCTGCACGCCGTGTAGATTGATAGATTTTGTGCTATAATGGTGCGATGCAATCGCACCATAGTCATTTCGCGCTGTGTTTCTGAGTTAAAAAGCCGTGAAGTTTATGTAAATGTCGGTAGGCATTTGCTTGTAACTGGCGCCAGTCTCCCACCTGTCGTCGGAGTAGTTTAGGAGAAGGACGGGCTCTGGTTCATTTTCCAGAACTTGCGGGTAGGGTTCGGTGAAGTATGTGCCTAGAAGAAAACTAGAGCAGCCAGGGCTCCGACAACATAAAGCAACTGACCGGGAAAATGACACAGTTGTAGTATTTTAATTGCGAAAAAATCCCAATGGCTTTACAGGATACATATTTATAAAGAACTGTAAAATAAATTTGTTACTTAACGTGCAACGCAGTCTGAGTAAAGTGGTGTTTCATTTCCCACCCAGCTCTGTATTCTTGCAGTCACTATAAGCGAGGGTCATGCACAAACCCTTCAGCTTAAAAACGTAGTACCTTACCCACTCAGCAGGATCGGATGGTTTACGTTTCCCACTCTCAAAGGGGAAGGGGCAGGGCGTACACAGTACGAGATAAATTGGTAGTGCCACCTATTAACGAGATCAATTTTATAGCACCGTTTAAAAAAACTCGCAGCACTCGTGTGTTTCAAGTAGTGCACCACAATAAATTCAGCGTTATCTTTTTTTTTTTGCACAATAAGAGCACGACTTAACAAGAACGTCCACGTACCACAAGAAAAAAACTTGGCGAATGAGAGAACGAGCGAAGTTGAAATACATGAGAGCAGTTGGGCCAATGACAAAGATGCGTATATGTAAAACAGCAGTTGTTACTGAGTTAACTATCGAAGACGTACGAGATCGTTTCAACGTTGTGAAACCTGTGGTGTGAGCTGCTGCAGCGAAAGATCGTTCATTCACAGCCAAAAAAACACGCCAACATTAATGGCGGGATGTGTAATACAAGCTTCAGCAGTTTCTAGCTAGCAGAACTTCGGTTCATCGCATTATAAGACAAGGACAGAGAGGGGTACAACACTGGTGGTAAACTTAAATTCCTTTATACATAGTAAGGCGTAGCAATATATAGTGGGTTATGCACATGCGCAGACAAAGTTGATTCCGCTCATCATCCTTGCGAGGCCACTACTTACGAAGAAACACATTTCTTATCGAAATAATAATCAGATGAATCACTGACACAGTCATAACTTTTCTTTTAAATAAAATAGGCTTCTAATAGCCCTCGAGCTGTTCGATCTGAGCTTCTATCCAGAGGTTTGTCTCCAGATGATCTGGCTTCTACCCAGAATCTTCAATTCTTACTGCCGTGTAGTCATAGCTCCCTCTGGCTTCTTCATAGCGAGGTCAAGTTGTCAAATTTCTAGTCAATCGCTTGTCATTCTACCCACTACTTGGACAGCATGAAGATTACTTGATGTTTGTACCTTTCTGCCACAGCTATCTGGTGAAAGCGGGGGTGTGGAACGATCTCAATACAGCTGTCACGTTAAAATAAAAGTGGCGAAGCACAATGCAAATCCCGCTACAACAACATATGATTTCATAGGCCTAATCGTTGCTGTGCAAATTCCGAAGGCATCGGTTCAAGCTTTGGAGGTCTGCTTCCGATGAGGGCTACAGCGAAAATGACCGCGATTTTCAACAACTTGTTTACAGAAAATTGCACAGGCCGGGCTCAATAAGATGTTCTCTACAGAAAAAAAAAACGCCTGCTATGTGCGCAAGAAAATCTCGTCATTCGATACAAAATGCAGGAATTGCGTGTTTGCGCTGTATTCGCTGCTAAACTGGACTCTTCTGCCAATCCGTTATTACGGCCCTAACGTCCTACGCGCCAACCTCAAGAAAGACGTCAGTATGATTACTGTGCTTGTTGGAAATACAGCTAATCCACAATACAGCCCCTGAAGACTAAATACAGAAAGGCATTGGCCTTACAGGGAGGGCTTGACGCAGGTGCGTTGTAAGCTGTCAAGAAACAACGTCGATTGTTCTGTGGGGACCTCGAGGAAACACAGTCGCCGGTATAGGACGTCGATTCGTTTCTTGGAGGACGTGCTTTCTTTCCACAGGGAAGAAAACACCTGCAATCGCGTCGTGAGTAAATGCTTATAGCTGTAGGCACACGGACTAATAATAGAAAGTAATCGTGCATTTTTGTACATCCAATAGGTCTCGACAGGGAGATGACCCGCTGTCGCGCGAGATTAAAGAAATGAAACTTCTACTGGGCAGCTGCGTCTTGCTTTCTCTCTGGGTTACGTATGGTAAGTTATTGTTCTTTTCATGTCGTTTTGCCTCCATGGGAAAGCGGCCGCCTGACCACGATTTGACTTTGCTGCCTTGGGGCTAGCAGTCAAAAACCACAACTTCGATGAGCGTCGTAAAACGTATGAATATGCTTAATTGCGCAATTTACGTTTTTCAGCCGAGCATGGGACAACGCCACACAGATGCCTCAAACCACCAGCTCTTGGCATCTGCCGACCATTCTACAAGGTTTTCTACTTCAATTACACCGAATACAAGTGCCGAAAGTTGAAAAAGGGTGTCTGCATTGGAGGCAACAATCACTTCCCATCGCAAATGAGTTGCCAAATAGCCTGTATACGTAAGTGCATTTGTTTTGTTATCTTTTACAACCGCCAGTTCACGCGCATGGACAAAATGCCGAATAAATATTTGTTTTACCTGTCACATGACGCAAACGGCAAAGAATTCTACATGCCAACATTTCATTCTTAACATAAACAGAGGGGACCCCCCATTGTCAACGTCACAGGAGCTCGCACTGTTCACTAAACTGGGCTCACCGATTATGTCATTCATCCACGAATGCCAGAAGCTTCGCAAGAAATGTCGTAGCTGCTTTTTCAGCCGTGTACCGATAGTTTTGATTTGATTGATATGTGGGGCTTAACGTCCCAAAACCACCATATCATTATGAGAGACGCTGTAGTGGAGGGCTCCGGAAATTTGCCGATAGTTATTTGAAAACTGTGGTAGCTGCTTTTTTTTCTGTCATACAGTGATAGTAATTCAGTTCTGTCTTCAATACTTTGCACTAAGGACGTAATGATAGACATGAAATGCTTGTTCAACAACGCTGACTATTTCATGTGTGCCCGTTCATAGTAAACAATTACCTATATTTGTTTAATAAATCGTAATAAGGTGGGCGCTGCCAAGTGCACCCTTTAACCTCGGAGTAAGCCTGGTTGCAACCAGTACTATGTTCAATAATAGTTTCTTGCATTAAAGAAAGTGAAGGTTCTGAAAACTTTGACTTCATTTTTTTAGCCGCGTCACGTACACACTGTTTACAGTATTTTAAAACTCTTACTATCATGTATTGAAAGGGGAGCGAGTTCAAATAAGCTGATCAACATAAGTCACCCAGCCCGTTTTCTGTAGTTTCCTCACTGCAACTTTTTAGATAATTAACCTTTATATCGTACCCTGCACACCCGCCAGAGTATCTAAAAATATCACAATCAGTGCAGTGACTTGTACTTTTCTACATGTTTTACCTGGAAGTACCTTGTAAATCCAGAATGAATTTACCACTCAGCTATTTCAAAGATTAGCGAAAATAATGACTGCTTTGGTGCGAACTCAAGAGCAGGACAAACGGGTGCATAAATACGAGCGCCAACTTCCAATTATGTTTATTGTGCTGAACACAGAAATATTTAGCCAATCGTATCATTTTACCACGAATATATATTTTCGTACTATGCACAATAGACCTAGTTGGAGTTTAGCATCCATTTGCGTATGCCTTTCTACCCTTGTCTCAAAAGTTCGTGCTAGAGCCGTCTCGATCTCATACAAACTATCCCGAACCGCCACGGTAAGATACAAAAACCTCCGCGTCATTGAAAACTTAGTGTCATGTTTCGTCTCAACACAACGCTTCCCAGAGCTCTACCAAGGCGCGATTGTCTTAAGAGATACTCATATCACCATGAAATTTGTTTTTTTTTGTTTTTTGTTCCTCAGACGTAGAAGGAAAGAAGCCAAAGAGGTGCCTGGAAACAGCGGAAACATGCAACTGTACCGCGAATACGCGGTCCTGGTTTTTCGATCACAAGAGAAATTACTGTAGGATGTACAATCACACAAAGTGCGCAGGCGGAGTGAACCGTTTCGAATCAGAAGAGGACTGCATAAAGATTTGCCAAAGTAAGCACCGAACGTACACTTAGGGACATAATGTCTTAACCAGTTTTAACCAATTTTTCTTTACACCATGTAAGATGTGACTTTCCGATTGTACAGTTCGTTACTCAGATGTGATAGAGGAACAGTGAATTCAGTAAGCGAAAATAGACCAATGATCTGAGAGACCCGTTTGTTTTAAAACACAGCAATATTAAGTGCAACATGAAATAACTGCAACTAAAGTGGTTGCTTGGGCGTGTTGATACGACATAGTGAAAAAGTGAAAAAATGCTCTGTATGTGTATTTCTTTGCCTGGCCTCTCGTTTTCCAGGCTGTTTGTTTTTTCACTATTAATTAACATGGCTCCACAAACCAATTGCTGCTATCTCAAGAGACCTGTAGATTTTCTAGTGCATCTGCTAGTAGGCTACCCAATACATTAGTAGCACGAACACCTCCTGTAACTTTTTTTTTCTCTTCAAAACACTTCTCACCAAGCAATCCACTTTTTAATACTCCGAAAAAAATATTCGAGTAGTAGAACTGATACAAAACCAATTATGGTGCTTGGAGTTCCACAATCGCTGCATGAGTTTACTTAAGATAAGGACCAGTGAACAGTTACAATGAATAATTGAAATACAATAAATGATTCCAGTATAACAGCAGACGCTTTTTTTGCGAAGGGCTGCAATTGTTCTGGCACCTGGCGGAAGATATTTTATTTGCACCGGTCTTTCTACGTGTCTCCCGAGATTAGTTCCCGCTGAACATGAACCAGAAAATCATGTAAGGTGTGCAGCATAGGCCCACTAACACCGACGAGCCAGTACCACAACCGGACATTTAAGTGTAGTACTGTCGTCACCTCTTGTTTTCGTTTTACAACGCTATGCTACCGGGCAGCGAGCGCAGTGTTTCAGTTGGGCTCTCAAAGGTGGTTTCGTTTTTTGACAAAATCAATTTACGTACTTCTTGTGTCGACCGGGAAAGAATGTGCATATGTACAAAATTTTCTACTTTTTCTTGTCTATTTTTTCAAGAAAACATGAGTTTTACGTTTTAATAAGTATATACACGTGTTCTGTGGCAACTGTTTTTTTGTTTGTTTGTTTTTCTGTTTTTTATTTTACTTTCTTTCGTTCGTTTTTCTACTTATTCTCTCACTGGCTGCTCAGTGGGAGGGGGTGTAAAATCGCACAACTGGTTTTAGAAGCGTATACCTTTTTTTTATATATATATAGAAGTGAAACATGAGATCGTCGCCATAATATTCCCAACGCGCTCAACGTGCGAAATTCAATAATCTGACTCGAAGGCACAAAGGCTCTTCAAGTTATTGAATTCATATATTATCCAATAAAGTGCGTCGGTAACCACAGCAGCATAGTGCCTACGACAACAACGTTTTAAATTTTAGCTATATTCACGTGAGTGAAACTGCCTTTGTTTTTGTTGTGAACATTTTATTTTATTGCATCTAAACACAGTTAGAGTGTCTAATCAAACAACGTCCAATTTTTTTTTTTTTGCAAGGTTCGCTATGAATTGTTTGATTTCAATTTCCAGACACGGCAAAGCCAAAACCTGTCTGTAGCGTGGCGCCAAAAATGAGCTGGTGGCTGTGCGTTTTGAGGAAGAAGCACTGGTACTTTGACGCCGGAACGAACACCTGTCGCCAGTCCGAGAGCAAGAAATGTGGGAACGGCGACAACCGGTTTAGCACCTTCGAAAAGTGTATGGAGCGATGCAGCTGTAAGTGCTTGATATATTTTCTCACTTGAAAGTTCGAAGTAACCGTGCCTTGGATACGAGAAAGGCTAATCAGTGGAAATGGAAATGAATGCATGGAGTATTAGCTAGAAGCAGCTGAAGAAGTCATGAGGAAACCCGCTGATATGATGGAAGCGCTGCGGCCGATGGCGTCCGTGACTCAAAAACGAGTTCTGCTCAGGCATTCAGCAGTATTCTACGAAGGCAGTTACCGGTAGTTCAGCTCATGACTCCAGCCTGGATTGCGTGACTATATACGAAAAACATTGTAAGCATCCACCTTTGAGGAGGCATGGTCACACGCTTCTGAAGTTCTTTCTGACGCTTCTGAAGTTCTATATTAGAGAACATAATTTAAGAATGTTAACCATGCAGAGCCCGTCATTAGTACGGCATCTGTGGGGCCTTGTAAACTCGTAAAAACAAAACAATCTTCCTCATAGAAGAACGACGCAAACGCTATAGCTGAGCTAGTGGGTATGGTTCCTTACCAAAAAGTAGACACTTACAACGCTTACTAAGTGTCTACTTTTTGTCCTCTAGTTTGCGCTGTTTCAAATAATAAAGAACAACAAAACCTCTGTGTAAGCCATAACACAATAAAAGAGCGAAGTTGTTCAAGTGATTTTGTACTACGCTGTTTATTTAAATGTTTACTGAAGATGTAAATTGTTCCTTTTATTTCTCTGTTCTATGATTAGGTCCTTCACTGCAAGAAAATTTGGTAGTAGATGTACTAACACACGTACGTTAACAATTTTATTTTTCTCCTCCAGATGTGGGCTGCCAAAAGTGCAAGAACGGCGTCCCGTATTATTACCCAAATGGAACGACACCCTGCGGAGCAGAACCCGAGTAGAAAAGTCGCAGCGATCGCTGTTGTGGTACTGCCACGGGCAGCAAAAGCTCTTCATCTGCCGAAAAAAACTTCATGTGCCAGTGATGACAACATTGCATGAAAAAGTTAACACGTAGTCATTCGTTTGGATATGACAGGCTGACTCGATGCTGCTGTAAAAGTTTGCAAACCAGAAATAGAAACAGCATAAGCAGCAGTAACCATCTAATGACTTTCGTTCACTAACCACAATTTTAGTTCAGCGTTCCCTATCAACGTGAATTCGAACTTCAGCCACATCATGCAATGAAGTTAGTTTCATTTTCAAATTAGCTAAATATGTGCCACACTCCCTTGGATAATGTATTAAAGGTACTCAATGAATTTGATAGCTGAGTCAATTTAGATATTGCCCGAATCTATTCCAAGTAGTTTTCCACGCAGTTTCACCCTGATAATCAGGTTATTTTTCTTAATAATTAATTTCAGCGCACCGAATACATCTAAAAAGCACGCTGATCTTTTGTAGTTTGTTTCACGTACGCAAGGCAACACACCGGCTGATACAAAGCGGGTAAGACATGGTGAATATTATACCAATAGCAATGCTTTTTTTTTTTTTTGGCTTAGCACCACTTTTCGCTTATCGATTAATTTGTCGCAGTTTACATACGAACACCGGTTTTCACTATTTAGTGTATAGTGTCAAGCAATAACTTAACGGCGCTGTGTTTACATTGTTAGCACACACACGAACGAAACTAGAATTACCAAAAACCTATCATTGTTTGCTCTGTAACTTCTTTCAATAATGCTTAGCATACATATTTCACACTGTGTGAAAGCTGCTAGATTCTTAAGTTAATCAAATTTTGCATTTACATACAATAATCTTGATATTCCGTGTATTATTTTATGATTTACCCTTTAAAATATTTTAGTAAAATGCGTGGTTAGGCGAACTAAAAGGGCTCCGTCCAAAGTGCGCTGTAGCACTGCCTGAACTGGCTGCGAACTCAGTTCAGTATAGTTTCAATGAAAACTATAGAGTTAGAACCAGACAGTGTGCCATTTGTTTGGCGTAGCAATGCCATCCAGTCATCAATTATTATTTTAAGGTCTTCAAAAACTTGAATGACAAGAAAAAACAGATAGTTGAATACACCATCTTAAGTACAGGTATGGCGTGCCATACGTGATGCGAGAGTTTGGAGGCTCACAAGAACAGCCAGCTGGAACGACTCAAGCTCACGCCCACTGGGAGGTCGGTACTGCGGTATCTCAACTACAGCGAATCATACATTGCGGATGCAGACCGGAAAAAGCGCGTCCCAGTGGACGTTCGAGGGTACCCGTCCATCACGCCTACCCATGCACGCAGCATGCGCGACGCATTCCACAAAGATAGACGAAATGCTAGAGCAGAAGCTTTTCAACGAAAGTTCGGGCAAGACCCGAACGCCCGCTATACCGACGCGGCTAAGTACCCCCGTAGAAACGCGTATGCTATTAGCGTCGTCGACTCTCAAGGCCGAGAGTTAGCGTTGGCCACAGTGAAGGCACGCAACTCAGACGCAGCGGAAGAAGCGGCAATCGCTCTCGCCACCACCACATGTAAAGACGCCGCGGCGTTCTTCGCTGACTCGCAAGCTGCTTGCCGGAATTATGCGAAGGGCCGCGTCTCAGCCGACGCAATTAACAACCTGTCATGATGAAGCTCTCCACTTTCATATACCTGCGTAATCTGGGTTCCTGGACGCGAGGGTCTACAGGGAAATGAAACAGCCCACGCGGCTGCCCGCGAGCACGTCAGCCGGGCTGCCCTGGGACCAAAGGATACCCGATCCGTACCTGTAGAGATGGAGGTAGTAGAAAACACTTACTCGTTGCTACTTCAACGCTAGAAACTAAAGCGACGGGTGTACCCTCCACTCCATCTAAGACTAACCAAAGAAAAGAGCGTGATTTTTAGACGCCTGCAAAGCAACACTAACATACATCGCATATTAATGCACCGCCTCTACCTAATGACACATGGCCATATGTGCCCACTCTGCAGCGTACCAGACACCCCGGCACACTTGCTCCAGGAATGCCAGTGTGTTATGCAAACCACGACATGCAAATGGAGTGGGACCAAGCCTCAAGAATAAACGACAACCACCTAATAGAAACGTGTGAGGCCACGCTCGTCCTCGAGGACCTGGAAGACCAGCGACAACTCGTCGCCAGGGCCAAGAGAGCAGTCGAAGCCAGAGAGTTCCTTGACTAGGGAACCCTCCCAACTTAGGGTGACACCAGGCCTCGCTTCAGAACACTGTCTCTCAGTCAAAGTTTATTTCTCTCTCTCTTGAATACACCATTCCTTTACCTGGCATATAAAGATAATGCGAGTGACTGCTATTCATGTCCGCTTAAAATATCACGTACAAGTTATGAAAAAGTAAGCTTATACACCCACCCAATAACGGTACTTCAGATACGAAGTACGGGGATCGTAGAAAATTCGCGAAAGGCGTGGATAAAAAAGAAACCTCACAAACACACCACAGACTATTGGGTTTTATGGAAAACATTGACATATAACCCGTTCTAATTGTCACATGGTGAGAGTATGTTTGTGAGGTTCTTTTTTGTCTATGACTTTAGCGCGAATTCTTATTATGATGCCGAACCAACTCACCCAACAAGCCACTCTTTCGAAGACGGGGATAATATCACCACAGGATTTCATATTCTGCAGTAAAAAAAATTGCTGAAGGTTACACAAACATAATTTCGTAACGAAGTGGTTGAACGTAACCAAAGCTGTGTTGGTGCGATGTCAAAATGTCTAAAATAAAAATAAAAGATTTGGCTCATGACGTCAAGCACAATATCTGAACTCTATGCGCAGTCTGCTTCATGTATCATTCCTGCTCCTCACACAATGACTTGTAATAATAATTCACCCTAACATATAATTACAGTTAACGTTATCAACAAAGCAAGCATCCTTTCATTGGACAGTATATAAAGATTTACTCATCTTTCAGTAGCATGTGTAATGTCTTTAAATGTACCTAAAATAAACAGTGAAATTGATAAATCTAAACTTATATCTCTTGTTCAGTCCTAAATAACACTACATGCTGAAAACTTTTGTTCAAATGCTCGTTATGACAAGCCTGACATTGATCTTGTAGCACTTGTTAATGTTCGAGTCTTTCTTTTGATTTATAAGAATAGCCTCAACGAAACAAAATAAAATCTCACAAAGGTCTACTTTGAGTTTGGAAGTGCATATATCTCTACAAAAATGCTCTACTGCACTAGAAAGTGAATACTTTTTTTGTACCGCTAGTACCGAAACCCGAGTTCTGCTCCAGAGAGACTGGGAATTCGGGAGCCCGATTCACATAGTTTTTTTATCCATGGTGAAGAGGGTGAGATGGCTTTCCAGCGGAAAGCCATCTCACCCTCTTCACCATGGATATATGCTCGGATATATGCGTCAGTTTTCACTCACCTATGCTAATAAGGACAGCAAGTTTATGAGTAAATGCATTGTATTCTGGTGATCTAAATGTTTCAATGGAAGTTGACATCTAATTAGAATATAAAAGAGCAAAAAATTAACAGTCGACATTGAGCTATGGCCTTATTAACACTTTATCAAAGAGATAGTGAATATATTGTCACGTGCGTCCCGCGATAAAGACGAAGGCGACAGCGCATACGCGCATCTGCACGCTTTTATGCAGAACGCAACAACGAGAAAGATGAGGAACTCTCTCTCGCGCGGTTAACAAAAAGACCGACCCGCTGCTGTTTTCTCAGCGTCTTCGAGTACGACCTCTTTCCTGACGTCGCGACACTTGAGCAGTTTCGGCGACTGGAACTGCAATTGCCGTCGGGAATAACTTCGTAGTTGATGTCGTTCAATCGTCGGGTGACTCGATATGGGCCAAAGTATCGTCGTAATAGCTTTTCTGAAAGTCCGCGTCTACGTATTGGGATCCAGACCCATACCTTGTCGCCTGGTTTGTAGGTTACCAATTTATGTCGTAGGTCGTACCGTTTCGCATCTTTGTGTTGCTGGTGACAAATACGCACGCGGGCTAGCTGTCGGGCTTCTTCGGCACGCTGACCAAATTCTTCGGCGTCAGCGTGAGTGTCGTCACGCTCGTGCGGCAGCATAGCGTCCAACGTTGTAGTGACTTCGCGCCCGTGTATTAAACTAAACGGCGTCATTCCGGTAGTTTCCTGTCGGACCGTATTATAGGCGAAGGTCACATAAGGCAAGATTTCGTCCCAGTTCTTGTGTTCTGTGTCGACATACATGCAGAGCATGTCTGCGAGGGTCTTATTAAGCCGCTCTGTTAGTCCGTTTGTTTGTGGGTGGTACGCCGTTGTTCTCCGGTGAGCTGTACCACTGAGCCTGAGAACCGACTCCAAAAGTTCTGCCACGAACGCAGTTCCTCTATCCGTGATGAGAACTGTTGGAGCACCATGCCGAAGGACGACGTTTTCTATGAAGAAATGAGCCGCTTCTGCTGCTGTGGCCCTCGGCATGGCTTTAGTTTCTGCGTAGCGAGACAAGTAATCAGTGGCAACAATGACCCATCTGTTTCCTGCGGTAGAAGTTGGGAATGGGCCCAGGAAATCCATTCCGATTTGGGCGAATGGCTTTGCTGGTACTTGAACGGAATGTAATAAGCCTGCCGGCCTGCCGGGTGGTGCTTTGCGTCTTTGACAGTCGGCACATGTTTGGACGTGATGTTTTACAGCAGCAGGTAGGTTAGGCCAGTAGTAACTGTTTTGCAGACGGGACAATGTTCGAGTGTAACCGAGATGGCCAGAGGTGACTTCATCATGGCAGGCTTCCAGGATTTCTTTTCGCAGTGATGCAGGGACGACGAGCAAGTATGGGCTGCCAGTGGGAGAAAAGTTTTTCTTGTATAGGACGTTGTTCCTTAAACAAAAAGATGGCACTCCTCTCGCAAAAATTCGCGGCACGTCTTCCCGTCGTCCTTCTAAGAAATCGATAAGCGAAAGCAGGTCAGGGTCACGGCGCTGCTCTTGTGAGATAGTGGCCGCGTTGATGACTCCCAAGAATGCGGCGTCCATAGACTCGTCATTAATAGCGGCAGGCTCAACGGGTGACCGCGAGAGACAGTCTGCGTCGGTGTGCTTCTTCCCTGATTTATAAATAATGGTCATATCAAACTCCTGAAGCCGAAGGCTCCAGCGTGCTAAACGGCCGGATGGGTCTTTCAAGTTAGTGAGCCAGCAAAGCGAGTGGTGATCACTGACGACCTTGAATGAGCGGCCGTACAGATACGGTCGAAATTTGAGAACCGCCCAAACCACGGCGAGGCACTCTTTCTCGGTAGTCGAGTAGTTCTCTTCCGTGCGAGAGAGAGCTCTGCTGGCATAGGCTATCACTTTCTCGGAGTTATCTTGCCATTGTATCAGTACGGCGCCCAGGCCTACATTGCTTGCGTCGGTGTGAAGTGCTGTTGGCGCTTCCTGGTAAAAGTGCGCCAGAACCGGAGGTGTTTGGAGGCGTTGGCGTAATTCGTTGAACGCTGTTTGTTCCTTTTCGCTCCAAAGAAAGGGGACATCCTCTCGTGTGAGCCGCGTCAGAGGCGCCGCAATAGACGAAAAGTTGGCGATGAATCGTCGGTAATAAGCGCAGAGGCCTAAGAAGCGTCTCACTGCTCTTTTGTCATGCGGTGCGGGAAACCTTGCGACAGCGTCGATTTTGCCCGGGTCAGGTCGAACACCTTCGTGGCTGACCACGTGGCCTAAGAAGCAAGTTCGTTGAAACCGAAATGGCACTTCTCTGGCTTTAAAGTCAGGCCAGCCGAACGTATAGCTTGTAGAACTGCGAATAATCGACTTAGGTGTTCCTCGAATGTAGCTGAGAAGACGACAACGTCGTCTAGATAAACCAAGCATGTCTGCCACTTAAGTCCTGATAGCACAGTGTCCATTAAACGCTGAAAAGTGGCTGGCGCTGAGCATAACCCGAATGGAAGCACTTTAAATTCATAAAGACCGTCGGGCGTCACGAAAGCAGTTTTCTCACGGTCTCTCTCGTCGACCTCTATTTGCCAATAGCCACTTCGCAGGTCCATCGATGAGAAATAGCGTGCATGCCGCAGCCGATCAAGAGAGTCATCTATACGTGGCAGTGGGTAGACGTCTTTCTTCGTTACTTGGTTTAACTTGCGGTAATCTATACAAAAACGCAAGCTGCCGTCTTTCTTTTTAACCAATACCACGGGGGATGCCCAGGGACTCTTAGAAGGCTGTATTACGTCATCTTGGAGCATCTTCTGAACTTGCTTTTGGATCTCCTCACGTTCTTTCGGAGCCACACGGTATGGGTTTTGACGGATCGGTCTCGTATTTTCTTCAATGATGATTCGGTGCCGGGTCTGTGGTGTTTGCTTGACTTTCGACGTGCACGAAAAACAATTTTTGAACTGGTGTATCAGCTCTAGTAGGCGCTGTTTTTCCGAGGCTGACAGGGTTGAGCAAATGTTGACAGACAAAGGTGTCGAGGCTGGGATGGTCG
Organism: Rhipicephalus microplus; assembly: GCF_043290135.1. Classification (NCBI taxonomy): domain Eukaryota; kingdom Metazoa; phylum Arthropoda; class Arachnida; order Ixodida; family Ixodidae; genus Rhipicephalus; species Rhipicephalus microplus. The sequence goes on from NC_134705.1 coordinate 170,431,274, forward strand.
CCTCGTCCGGTTGCAAAGCGAAGCGATCTCTGGCTTGGCCCACGTCGTCGTAGTAGGCAATCGCGGTGCCCTTCTCGATGTGACGACGCTCGTTGCTGAAGTTGGTGATGAGGACTTCTGCCCGCCCATCAATTAGTGCCAGAATGCCTCTCGCTATTGAAACACCTTGCGTAAGCAATAGCGTGTCAATTCGCTCCGCTATCACCTCATTACGGCACGGCCGTTCACACAACACCGACACAAGGCAGCAAGATCTCGGCAGGAGCATCACATCATCGGCTACACGTAAACGTTGCAGTTGTTCTTCAGTGGTGGCGTCGACGTAAGGATGGGCGGAAAAGGTGACGATACGTTCTGGGATGTTGATGATAGCACCGTACTCTCGCAGAAAATCCATACCCAAAATCAACTCTTTACAACAGTCCGGTAAAATGACAAAAGTGGCGACGAAGTTTGAATCATCGATTACGAGCCGAGCGGTGCATTTACCAGTTGGCGTCATTAGCTGCCCACCAGCACTTCTTATACTCGGCCCACTCCACGGCGTCTTAACCTTCTTAAGGCGGTCGGCGAGCTCTTGTCGCATAATAGAGAAGTCAGCACCAGTGTCAACCAGTGCTGTTACGTGGTGTCCGTCTATAATAACGCTGAGGTCGGCCCGTACAAATTCATTGGCAGTAGTACTCGTGGTTGTTGTCGTCTTCGTCATCACCGTCGTCACGTCGTCTTTGTGCAGAGGCAAGGGGGTCTTTTTGGCGTCTCGGCAATTGGCAACCTTGCCCCCGGAGGTCGCGGCAGTTAGTTTCCCTGGCACGGGCTTGGGGAGCGGTTTCTGATGGCGTCCGCGTATCTTTGGCGATTCGGGGAATTCTGACCTCGTGCAGGTGAGGGAGACCGCCAGCGACGACTTGGTGAAGACGCTTGGTTGGTCGGTAGGTGATCAGCACCATGGTCACGAGGGTCTTCAGAATAAAAAGAAGCGGGCCGAGAAAAGTTTCCAAACCGAGTTTCTCGATGACGGCAGTAGCGCGAGATGTGGCCTGGTTCGCCGCAGTGGAAACAAAGGGGTCGACGGTCGGCAGTGCGCCACAAGTCGGTCCGACGTACTGGTGGTCGCCGCACAGGTTCACGCTGCCACCACGGCAAGGTAACGGGCCGCGGCTGAAAGGGTGCTTCTTCTGGGGCAGGCGGATGACAGCGGACGGCATCAGCATAGGTCAGTGGACGTGGTTCGGGTGGTGGCGCTGGTGATGGAAAGGCTTGCCGTAGTTCCTGGCGCTCGATTTCTGCAACAGAAGCAACTGGGGGATCGGTAGACGGAAGGCCGAGGGCCCGCAGCTCTTCCCGCAGGATTTGTCGAATCATTTGCCGTAAAGAGTTTTCAGAAACGGCAGCGTTTTGAGCGGCGGCACCAACAGGCGTTTGGTCGGGCAGGCGGTCAAAGTGGCGGCATCGTTGCCGGAGCGCCCGCTCAATGACAGTCGCCTCTTTGATGAATTCATCCACTGTTGTTGGCGGATTTCGTACAAGGCCGGCAAAAAACGGTTCCTTAACTCCCGGCATCAGATGACGAACTTTCCTTGCCTCGGGCATGTCAGGGTCAGCGCGGCAAAATAGGCGGGCCATATCCTCAGCGAACATGGCCACGCTTTCGTTCGGCTTTTGCATGCGGGCTTCGATCATCTGTTGTGCGAGATCCCGTCGGTCCGCACTCAGGAACGTCTCGAGAAGCTTTTGGCGGAAATTGTCCCAGGTTTGGAAAGTAGGCTCCCTGTTCTCGTACCATGTGCGAGCGCTATTTTCCATTGCAAAGTAGGCACGGCCAAGTTTTTCTTGCACGCTCCAACGATTCACCACAGCGGTCCGCTCGAACTGGTCGAGCCAGTCCTCGACATCTTCATACGGTTCTCCACGGAAGACTTCGGGAACACGAGGAGTCTCAAAAGTTACCTGGTAAGGGTGAGTCGTCTGGGCCGGGGCCGGGGGAAGATTCGCAGACGCTGAAGGGGCCGCCATGTTGGTAACAGGAGATGCCGTCAAGAGTTCTGGGCTTAGGCCTAATAGGCGCCGGCTAAACCGATGTACTTGAGTCGCAACAAGACGTTGAGGCTCCGGGCTGGGTGTACGGTCCCGAACAACGCTTTCTTGCATCAGGTTGCAGGCCCCAGCACCTCCACCAGTGTCGCGACGTCAAGAGAGAGGTCGTACTCGAAGACGCTGAGAAAACAGCAGCGGGTCGGTCTTTTTGTTAACCGCGCGAGAGAAAGTTCCTCATCTTTCTCGTTGTTGCGTTCTGCATAAAAGCGTGCAGATGCGCGTATGCGCTGTCGCCTTCGTCTTTTTCGCGGGACGCATGTGACAATATTTATATATATATATATATATATATATATATATATATATATATATATATATATACTTTTTCGCACTAATGGGGCGATACGAAGTTAACATGTACGAACACCACAAAACAACCTGAAGGCTTTGTAACTTCTTATCATCTGAGTGGACACTTCAGCATATGTCCAGTGGGCAAGGTGACAGCAGCGCGGCTACAATCCTGAAATATTGCCTGTTTTTTGCGCAGCTTGCCGTTGGCCTTGGTGTCGCTTCATTGTATCACCTGACTGCGGTCGGCAACACGGACCACCGGTGCGCTACAGCCACTTGGGATACCTTTCGCCGCTCGGGGGATGACCTGGTCACTTCGTCACTTCTTGGCCGGAATTCGCCTGATCACAGCTCTGCCTACTCTGCCTCCCCTATCTTCCTTCTGGTAGAATGCTACACTTCAACCAGCCTTGTTCCCACTCAAGTGAAGTGCGACAGCAATCGAAGTGACGTCACCCTTACCAGCCCAATCGCTGGTTTCTGGAGTGCCACGACACCACTACCGGAACTGGATAAACTAATCACGCGGCTATCGCACTTCTTCAGTGGGCAAGGAAAGAGCGTCGCCGCTACAATGCTGAAATCTTGCCTGTTTTTTGCGCAGGTACAGTATTTCAAAACTGTTTCGTGCTGCTATTTCCGTGCCCACAATGTTGCATTATGTCATTCTTGTCGTTTTTAGCACAACTTATGCATCACATAACCGGTATTTTATTAAGCGGCGATGTTGAGCTTAATCCTGAGCCCCGTCACACAGCATCGTTGACTACTGCTGCAAGGACTACCACTGATAACGACCACTCTATACCTGACATGCTTGCCCAACTAATCAATGGACAAAACCAAATAACCAAAGACATCGCATATCTGAGACTCTCTGTGGATTCTCGTTTTGCTGCCTTTGAATCGCATCTCTCTGCCCTCGAACTTTTCATCGACCACCTCCGCTAACGCGCCACTTCTTGGTGCTCTTCATAAAAAAAATTGGCCCCGTGTCTGCATGTGTTTAGAAAAAGTGGTGTAATGATTTAGAGTACTAAGTACTCTACTATGGGAGAGCGTAAAAGCCGTCCCGTGAGGAGCATACATCAATGGCCAGATATTCTCCACAAGCCACTACACTCTTTTTATTTAAAAAGGCGATATCAACTGTTACACTGCAAATGTCGTCGAAAAGCGATAGTCTTGAGTCTGGAGAGAGTGAACAATAAGTTTACTTGATGTTCTGCCCAAGAAAAATGGTGAATGGTATTCTGGAGGCGCTGCGTTAGAGTGCCTCGAGCATGCAGCGGTGGCGAACGAGCGTATGAAGTCATGTCTTACGTGAGACATGAGCGCTATCTGGCAGTAACCCTGGAAAATGGGGCGCACGCCATGCGCACCCGTCTCTGAGGTGATAAGGTGTAGAACGCAAGCCGTCGGGTAGGTGCAACCACCGTGTCGTCTTAGCAAAGCGTTGGAAACACTTGCCTTTTCGGGCAAGCGTTGCATTGTCAGCGTAGCGTGATAAACGCTGTGGTCCTTAAATTTACTTATGTATGCCTTTTGCTAGTAACAGTACACATACTTAATATTGACGAGTTGTTATGGTGCCTCAGATAAGCGCAATATTGCTTTTTGATTGACAATTACACAAGTATGAACGCTGAATTTTGAGTAATATTGGTGGGCGCTGCTGATGAGGTCGACCGTTCGGAGCATCGTTTGGCCACTTTGATGCCTTTTAAGGTACCATTAAGAGCGGACAAACAGACAAAAGTACAGACAGACAGACCAAAATTTTGCATCGAAGGTCACCAAGAAATACTATCATCTTTAAGAATTGAATCGCTTTCGGCAATGGTCGGCAAGCTTGCCCTTTCTTCACATACATTGACACGCAGAACAGTCTGACACAAAACAGCGTGCAGGCACGTCTGGACGAGCTAGAAGACTGCTGGTTGTGCCCGAAAAAACCAAGCAGCACTGATTCTAGAGCCAGCACGGGCTGCAGCATGGTCTTCGCAGTACCTTGTGGCATTGTCGCCAGGTGTGAATGTAGAGCGGCAAACAGAACGCGAACAATCTCCGCAGTGTCGTGAATATTTTTCTCATGTCCCCTTGTCTTCTGCTCAAATTCTTGTCTCAGTACTCTGGCATTGGTAGCTTGTGTAGAAATGTTCTGAGTAGACTCAGTTGGCATGGCTCCTTGTTTAGCTTGACACGCATTGCCCGGTGTTTTCAGGAAGCATTCTTCTGATTGCACCTCACGTACATTCTTTGTACTAGTTGATATTCTTTCTTTCACCAATGAAGGAAAATCCTCAGGTGATTGAGCAACTGACCGGGCAGTAGTTCGTTCAGTTGGTTTAGGCCCCGTAAAAAAGGCTTTTCGTCTATGCAGCGCACTCACTCGGAATGGGCACCCACTATAACTGGCGGGATGGTCACTATTACAGTTTGCGCATTTAAAGACTCCCTTGGAAATTTTGAAGTCATGTGGACCTCCACAGCGTTTACATCGCAGCTCTTCTTCGCAGAATTTCGCCACGTGACCAAAACGTTGCCATTTAAAGCACCTCGGTGGTGGCTCCATGCATTCAGGGGTTTCATGTCAAGTGAAGCTAAGGTTAATAGTCGGAGGTCACTTGGTGTTGGGAGTAAAGGCAAGTACCACCACGTCCGTGGGTCTAACTTTCCACTCATTCATAGAAAAAACTTCTCTTCTAACAATCCTCCTGACGTGAATCACGCCTTGGGGTTTCATGTATCCGAGAAGATCCGCCTCTTTGTACCACTTCGAAACACCTTTGAGCAAGCAGATGTTTCGCAGGCATTAGGAAGACGAGCACTAACTTCTACACCACACAGCTTGCCACATTTGAAAACCGCGTTTACTTGATCTTCAGTGGCCACGTCAAGCAGTAGCGAACCTTGAGCAGTGAAATAACTCCGAAATCAATAACTCCGTACCTAAATAACTCCGAACGTTAAATCATCGAAAAGTGCCTTTCATAATGCAGTGGAATCGTGGCGGTATTGTTTCTCGCATGAATGAACTACACCTGTTTTTGAGAGAATATCAAATTCCAATCTTGGCTCTGTCGGACGCCGGATCACCAATACAAAGATCAATCACTGGATACGTCACTCACAAGAACCCCACCACAACGACTTTCTCAAATGGAAGCGCCACTGTGTATATACGAAGAGAGATACCACACGTAGCACTCAATGTGGCGGACTTGTGCACAGATTTTATAGAAGGTTGTGCGATCAGGGCACAGATAGGAAACCGCAAAGTCAGCATTGCATCGGTGTATGCGTCTCTTCGCAAAAAAATATTGATCGAAATGTTTTTGGAAGACCTGTGTCATCGCTTCCCAGCTCCGCGCATCATTTGTGGTGATTTCAATACGCATCACACGTCATGGGAGGACAAGAGTTCGGATGCACGTGGCCGTTGTCTGGGAAAGGCTAGTGATAAGCTAGACTTATGCCTTGCGAATGATGGCAATGTAACATTCTTTAGGCCCATCGCTTGTATAAGTATTATTGACTTGACGTTGCATTGAAGGGACGTTCAACTCACGTGTTGCACAGCTCCGAACAGAATAGGCAGTGATCATTTTCCTATATTGATCAATGTTGCTGGCTACCATTTGACGGTATAGCTAAATCCTGCAAAGTAACTGATTGGGATCGCTACCGAGAGCATCTAGATAACTGATCGGGGAATATTTTTCAGGATATGCTGGCGAGCAGAGTGGCTGCAACTACTATGCTTAAGCTACCTGCACATTTTCTAGCCCCGGACTTAAAGCTCCGTAATTTCAGTGCGGCCAGAAGAAGGGCAGAGAAAAGGCTTATGCGAAGAGGTGGTGAACCTGCTAGCTAAACTCAGTTCATCAGACTTAATGCAGCAATACGGCGATACAGCAACAAACTTTGGAAGAAACAATGGGCAACGTTTTGTGAGAGTTTAAGTGTATTTACTCCACTGTCAAGGATATGGCGAGTAGTAAGTAGGGTCGTTATCACGCCCGAGCCTTTGAGGCCGTTTATTCACCTCGCGTTATTCAAGGATACATCAATGCCGTCTCTAGCCGAAACGTTTGCTGACATGTATGTAATTGGAAGAGAAAGTGAACCACCTTACCCACTTCCGCCTCATTCTACATCTGCCATCGACGCACCTTTCACGCTGCGGGAACTTACGTAAGCCATAAGTTGTCTCCGTCGACGCTGTGCTCCTGAACCCGACAAAATTACAAACCAAATGATCTCAAATCTGCCTGCAGAAGTGAAGAGGAGGCTTATGATGCGTTTCAACTATGTTTCAGAGTCGGGAAACATTCCTCAAGCCTGGCAAATGGCCTGGGTCGTGCCAGTGCTGAAGCCAGGTAAAAACAGAACAGAACTGGCATCATACAGACCAGTATCATTAACTTCGTGCGTAGCGAAGCTCATGGAGAAGCTGGCCTGTGTTCGGCTGACATGGTGAATGGAGAATCACAAGGCCCTTCCAGCATATATGACAGGGTTTCGGCAATGATTGAGTGCACAGGACAACATCTTGGACTTGGTGAGTCACATAGAACACCAACGAGCATACGGCTTTTCAACTCTGACAATATTCCTGGACGTTTCAAAAGCATACGACTACGTGTTCCAAGGTGCGATAATTTGTAGTCTTATATCTATGGTTATAACGGGGCACCTTTTAAGATTTGTTCAGGCGTTTCTTAGTGATCGCTCGATGCAGGTGAGGTTAAGGACAGTGCTGAGTAGCTCAAGGAAAATCACCAGAGGAGTGCCACAGGCAGTGTCCTGTCTCCAATGTTGTTCAATGGGACCATGGCTGGTTTACCTAATGCTCTCAAGGCTGCGAGCTAGACAGTACAAATATCAATTTATGCCAACGACATATGCATCTAACTGTCTGAATATCAACATAAGCGATTGGAAATGATTGGCCAAATAGTTCTACTCTCCGCACAAACCTATCTTGAATCTATTGGACTAACAATATCAGCTGAAAAGTCTCAATTCATGCTATTCCTTGTTATGCGTAGACGAGAAACAAGGATAAAAATATTACTTCGTGATGCATCAATTAAACAGGTTAAGTACATGAGAGTCCTTTGAGTCACACCATACACACGGATGAATTGGCGACGGGCAGTACACAAAACGATGTCAGCGCTGTCACCTCGTGTACACGTTCTTCAAAGGTTGGCAGGAACAAGCTGGAAGAGCCACCCAACATCAATGATAAAGTTACACGAGGCAGTAATTGTCAATCGTGTGCTTTTCCAATTGCCTCTGATCTCTCCGAGTGAGCCACAGTACGAACGGCTGAAAAAACTTCATCGTAAAGGCCTCAGAGTTGCTTTGAGAGTGCCAAAGTTTGCAGCGAGCATAAAGGTGCTTCATGAAGCTCGTCTTACGCCGTTACGTCTTCTTGCCTCTCAACGACTGCTGACACAGCTTTGCCGACTTGGCGAATCGAGCCCAGGACGAGCATTCCTCAGTCGCCTTCGGCGACGCACGGAATCGCGAGATCTAGTGGCCCTCAACACCCTTCGCCATCTTATCATCGATTCTCCCGAATAAAGACAACTTCGACAAGACCCACCTTGATCGCATGAGGATGTCGACTGCCAGGTGACGATTCCACGGATGCACAGCAAGCGTTCCGCAGCCACAGCAGAAGTACGTTCTTTGGTACTTGAATATATTGAAGAAAAGTACGCCGATCATTTGAAAGTTTTCACCGATAGATCAGTCGACATAAAGCGCGGAGCAGGCACCGCAGCGTTTGTGATCCTGTCTCTAAAGGCATCCTGGGCACCGCGACTCGAGTGCGTTGCTTCATCGACAGCATGTGAAAGCGTGGCAATTCAGGCAGCCCTGAAGAAACTGAAGCTTTGGAGGCAGCAACAAGTCGTGCGGTTTTCGGACAGTAAGCCCGCTTTGCAGCGGCTAAAACATGAATTGCTTTTGGATCGATTCACTTAAAGATCACTGCGAATCCTTAAAGACCTGCATGGCATTGGCATTACATTATGTTTCAATAGATTCCATTGGTAATATAGCGGGTATAGCGGCTGACAGACTTGCCCGGAGTGCTCTGGAGCTTGCACCAACGAAGAAGGCTCCCAAAGACAATCAGCGTATCTTACAAGAGTCTGTCAATAAGTATTTTCACTCGTTATGGCTGACGCCTCACCAGCCATGTGTGACACAAGGGCTATCAAAGGAAGAGGCCTGCTTGCTTCATCGCATCCGAACGGGATCAGCGCGTACACCAGCATGGCTTCACAAGATTAGACTCTCCGCGACGCCATTGTGATCGAAGTGCAAGAAAAACGGCGATATAGAACACTATTCGCTTAAATGTCGTGAGCTTAAGAAGGATCGGCAAGGTTTATTTGATGAACTGCAACTGTTAGGCTCGCCATGTGACAGCGTGACTTATATTGTGTTTCCGCGTGGTTCCTCGATCTTCAGGAAACAGGTGTCGACACTTCTCTTGAAATTTTTTTTGATTGCTACAGACCTCGCATGTGACTGGTGATAAGTGACAATTATGTTTGGGACATAGTGCGATGAGATAGAGTACCGGCACAATACTGGTAATGGAATAGCACAAAGGCCGCCGTCTTATGCAGGCTTACGTCGCGCTATGCGCGATTTTTATTTTAAAAGCCTGCTCGTGCTTAGTTAAAAACAAACAAAGGATATTAGCTAATATTAGCAAAGAGAAAACCGGGCGGGACAATTGCCTGCAAATTATGCAAGGCTTAGATCCCCCGGCTACTTACAACATCCTCAACCTTAACCTCAACCTTGAGCTAGAAGGCAGGTCTAGATGCTACAATTTATTCATGTATAATATTCCTTATTCGCGGGAAACATGGGACCAAATCGAGCAAAAAGTTTCATCAGCTTTATCAAATTTCCTTGGCAATGAACTCTTTTGCGAGGCAGTAGAACACGCGCATCGCATAGGTGCTTACTCTTTATCCAAGTGTCGGCCTATAATTATTAAGCTTTCTGCGTACAACACAAAAGACAACATATTATCTTCGAGATCACTACTGCGGTCTGGCAACGTATCTGTGTCCGAAAACTTCTCGCCCAGTACTTAACTAGCAAGAAAACATTTGCAGGAATTTCTGAAAGTTTGCCTCAGCCTCCCCGTTTTCTATTTCGATATAGTAAGCTGTTTATGGACAAGACATGCTATGTGTACGATGCCGATACGAAGTGTATGAAAGTTATCAACCAGCCTGCCTACAGCAGTCCCTTACATGATGCATCAGCTGCTACATCCTTATGCGTTGCTCAAGATATAAAACCCGCTTCATCATAGGGCTCTGCGAGGGGGCGTGATGTATTCTTACTTCATTACAGTGCGTACGTACTGTTGTGAAACGCTAGAAGCATGATTACCAAGCGCGATTCATTACATTTCTTATAGATACTGTTGGCTATGACATCATCGCTCTAACAGAAACCTGGCTGATCGCTGCTGTTCGCGACGGTGAGATATTTCATGACTCATGTCGGTTTTCTTTGAATCGCCGTGATCGCATTCATCATCACGGGAAAGGTGTTCTCGTCATATCGAACACTTTCAAATGATTTCAAATTAATTTTGAGACAGTAATAGAAACTGTCTGGGCATGCGTTGTACTCGGGCTTCGGAAAATAATTGTAGGCGTTTGCTATCGACCACCCAATAATCCCCTCTACCTTTGTTTCATGCTTACACGAAGTACTCGGCTGCATTGTGACACAGTATTCTTCGTCACAGATAGTATTACTGGGTGACTTTAATTACTCTAACATATCCTGGACTTTTGATTCACCTGCCTAGTCAGTATATTCCTCGCCGAGTCAAGAATTTCTTGACTTGTGTTCTCTTTTTTTCGCATCACATTTTGTCCTTCAGCCAAGTCGCATAACTAATGAGAGTGCAAATATACTAGTCCTTTTTCTTTCTACTCAATCTGATCTTGTTTCTAAATTTATCTACTTACCTGGATTAAGTGATCATTTCGCTGTTTCATTTGCTCTTTCTATCCCCACAAAGCAAAAAATATATCTGACAAATCGCATAAGGAATCATAACAGAGCTAGTTTTAATGCGATTAATGCCGAAATCATCCATCAATTCAACTATTTTGTGATTGGTTTCGAAAACCTAAGACCGAAGAGTAATGTCAAATCGGAACCTTTTTCTGAGTAAAATTCATGACCAAATGGAGAAGTATATTCCACTGCGTAATATTTCATGTCTTTCTGGCTCGCAATGGTACACCAATTATCTAATAAGATTGTCTAACAAAAAAGCAACTCTATCACCGTGCAAAGAATTCCTCATCGAGCACCCGGTTGAATAACTATGAAGCAGCAAACATCACTTGCGTATTGGCCCTCAAACAAGCAAAAGCTAACTTCCAGCAACACATATTACTATGCACCCATATTAACCGACAACCCCAGAATGTTATGGCGCGTCATCAATCCAAACATTTTTCATATAATCGATAATAACGCCATGCATATTGCCGAATCTGACTGCACCGAAATATGAAACAACGTCTTCTGCAACAACTTCACCAGGTAAACTGACGTGACACCTACTCAACCATGAATCCTATTTTTATTTCACCCTCTGGAATCTCTAAGCTTATTGATTCACTAAAGAGATCATCAAGCCCTGGCTCAGACTCAGCTACTCCTAAATTTTTAAATAGCCCCGGTGCCATTTCGTCATTCTTTCTTGCACAGATTTTTCAGCAATCCATCGATAACGGCATTCTGTCCCAGGACTGGCAGGTCGGGAAGGTGGTTCTGATACACAAGTTCGGTAGTAAAAGTTTGCCCTCAAACTACCACCCCATATTATTAGCCAGTATTCTTTGCAGAATACTAGAGCACATTATTTACACTAACGTCGCCTCATTTTCGGAAACACATTCTTTCATTTCAAGCGCACCACATGAATTCCTCAAAAATCGATCTTGCGAAACACAAATTGCATCCTTCATTCACCATCTTCCTGTCACTTTAGATCGTAGTTCACTAACTGATTTTATTTTCCTCGACTTCTGTAAGGCTTTCGGCAAAGTAAGTCATAAACTACTGCTCTTAAAGCTCCAACCACTAAACCTTCATAACAACAGCATCAGATGGATCGAACTTTTCTTATTTCACCGCACGCAGTTTGTAACCGCCAACGGGAGTTATTCTTCATCTCACGCCTTTCACTCTGGAGTACCACAGGGTTCCGTCTTAGGACCCTTTTTATTTCTAGTTTACATTAACGATTTACTTTTATGTGTTTCTTCTAACATAAAATTGCAGTGACTGCGTTGTGTTCCACAAAATTACCAGCCTAAATGACGTCAATACCCTTCAAAATGACATTGATTTCATCGTTAACTGGTGCACGACTTGGCAAATGAAACTAAATACTTGCAAATGCAAGGTATTGCGCATTTCCCGAATATCATTTTCTCCTGCTACTTATTCACTTAACAGCGTCCAAATCGAATCAGTCACCTCTTACCGTTATCTATAGCGTACACATCACCACTTATTTCAGCAGGTGACACCATATCCGCTTTATTATAATGATGCAAATCGCATGCTTTTACACATTCGTCGCAACTTCTCTTCCGCACCTGTCTCCCTTAAACTACCAATGTAAAAGACGCTGATTCATAGCAAGATAGAATACGTCGCTGCAGTATGGGATCCGAGTTCAAATATTTGATAAACGGTTTTGAGTTAATCCATAACAATTCTGTTTGCTTCACTCTCCACAACTATAGTCATCACACTAGCACTTCGCCCATGAAGAATTCACTCGAACGGCCGCCTCTTGCCTCTCGTCACATGCTCTTTCGCCATTGTCTATTTAACAAAATTTATCATCATCTTCCAACTCTTCGCGAGGCACTTAGTTTTCAGCCGTCTTACGTATCAACTAGAATTGATCATCCTAATCAAGTTGGTTTTATGCCATGTCTAACCAAAACCTGCAGTGATTCTTACATTCTCAGAACATTAGTAGACTGGAACCGCCCTCCCGGATCAGTGGCCATCTTGACCGATCATCACTTATTTCGTTCTGCACTAACTAGCATTGCATAAACGCCCACACCTACTTACTTGTTCTGCTTGTACAAAATACTTATATTTTGTTGTTTTTATTTTAAGTTTTTTCACTGTTAGCCAACATTGTATGAGTAAAAAACTTTTTCACACTCCTTCATAGTGCTATTGGCCCGGAGGGTATTACAATATAAAATAAATAAATAAATGAAATAGTTTTACCATGAACAGCCATGTACCCTAATTTTGAAACATCTTGTAGCGTGGGTAGACGAAAGTACCGTTCATACGCAAGACGCACACTTGTATGCTCATGCAGTGATAGAACTGACAAATTAATATAATATTTTAAAAAGTGAGAAGCTTGTCTGCTGGTGGACGTAAATAGTTCATGTAGGACAATGCTTATGCAATGAGGTGAACAAGGATGCACCAGCTACTTCGAAGAGAGCTCCTTGAAAGCATTTTGATGGAAATGCCTAACAATGAAGACGTCGTGCAGCTTTCTCATCCTCCTGGTCTCCACAGCGTTTGTGTACGGTAAGACTCATTTTGGCCCCACTATACATGTGTTTCTAACCAAAATAGGCCTCGCTGCTGCAGTGTGCCTTCTCTGCTTTTGCAACAGCGTGAAGTGTCCTTTAAGAGTAAGCGCTTGCTGCATACCTTTACAACAGAACTTACCGTGATTGCGCAAAATTATGGTTTTACAAAAGTAACTGGCGACGATTACAAGGAACCCTTCACTACTTTTTTTGTGTAGAGAAGCAGCAAGAGGTTATTCGATCTGTCAAAACTTAATTGCAACTTACGCTGCAATCGTTTCGCCATATTTGGTCACTCGTGTTGATATCAGCGATTTCCTCTATATCTAAGCTCCGAATGCCTTAGTGAATGCTCTCGAGGTGTGATAGAAGACATGGAAAAGAGTTAACAATGGTGTGCTCACTAGTGTCCATGTCTTGTTTTGCGTCTGAGAAACATTTCTAGCAGTTATGTATACACACTTACCCAATAATAATAATAATAATAATAATAATAATAATAATAATAATAATAATAATAATAATAATAATAATAATATCTGGAGCTTTACGTGCCGAAACCATCACGTGATTATGAGGCTCACCATATTGAAGAGCTGCGGAAATTTTGACTGCCTCGAGTGATTTAACGCGTACTGATCTCGCATAGCACAAGAGCCTCAGGCATTTTCCCTGCATGAAAACGCCAACACCACGGCCGTAATTGAACCCGCCACCTCAGGTCTGCTGTTATGCACTGCAACCGCTTCATCAATGCGGTATCCTACTCACCTAAGAGCAGACACAACTAGACCGCAATGTATGCTTATAATGTGTATTTTAAGTCCATGTATTTCACGTATTTATATTGTAGTGTCCTGCGTTTTTCATGCCAGTGGATCAACGATGTTTTAGGAAATGTGGAAAGCTTTCTCTAAGTTACTCAAAAATCGGCACATCGGTTTTGGGAGCGAATGACAAAGTAAAGGTCGAAGCGAGCGCAGGCCAGTTGACAGTGATGATAGTTTTGGGCCTCGTTCGAGAGTGACAGTATTGAACATTTACTAAAAATGGGTGTAACCCTACGCCTACTAAAGTTGGCAACATTGGATCGCAAACTAACATACGCTCTGCGCCCAACAATCTGTTACGCACCTAATGCCAAACTGCAGCCCATACTCGTAATATTTCATAAAGTGGAGGTTCAGTTTATTCATCCACTTTAATGCCTAATAATATTCATAAATATGTATAGCAGACCAAGTACAACTATTTCTTTTTACCTTAAGAGGTGCCAGCACGTTTTACAATCACAAGTTCAAATCATTTTTTTTTTATATGCAAACGTTCATTTAGTGGAAAGCACGTAGTACCGTAGTCTTTTGCCAACTAAGTAAGCACATCCCCATGCGAATGCAGATGCAACACTGGCCGGCTTGTTTTCAACGAAAAAAAGAAAGGCTCCCAGCAACTGCCTCAAGCCACCATACCTTGGAAAATGTAACAGGACGATTCACGCGTGGTATTTTGACCCTACGAAAGGCTGGTGCAAAATGTTTACTTACGGACCATGTGGTGGTGGCGCCAACAACTTCCGGTATGAACTGGAGTGTTTGAGGCACTGTCGACGTGAGTACAAAATATGGTGTTATTTATTTTTCTCAATAACTGTATTATGCATTTAAATATACCCGTACTTGCTGTTTTCACGTAGACCAGGGTTAGACACGGAAGTTAAGGCAAATGCGTTTAAAGTTTGACTTCTATGTTTTGTGAAAAACAACAAATAAGTTTGCCCAATATCAAGCATGCGTAATGCATGAAGGTTGGTACTAGTCCAACTTTCAATATATCGCTTGCTGCCTTAAATGCATGCGCTACGCACTACAGGTCTCGCCATGAAGGATGCTCGACCACTTCTAAGCCCATATACATATCTTATGGTCTAATCCCACAAATTTGCGTTGCATAACAGCGCAAATTGCTCATGAACATGATGTACGGGAAAAGTACTCCAAAACGAAAAAAATAGGTGCATCCCAATTTCCATATTGTAAGTGTTCTTTGATGAATATTTTATGCTTGTCTTATCACTGGTTGGGTAGAGCGTGTCCTGGTATCAGAGGAACCGCGAACTTGATGCTATAGCTTATTCGTGATAGAATGTACTTCTGTATCGCTTTAAATACTATGGCACAGAATAGTGGGTGGAAGTAAAGATGAATAATTTGAAGGTGTAATACACCTTCTGAAGAATTCTGCAACTGATTTTAAGCTAATTCTGGAAATTTATGATGCCACATGGCCGTCTGCTATTTCAAATGTAGTAATTATTCACACATGTTATTAGGAAAATGCCACTTATCAAACTCTAAATTCAATCGTTTGTCTGATTCTCCCTTTATATGTACCCGACAGTAATTACACTGTTTTTGAACAACTGCAGAAAAACGGCATCCTAGGCTCCTGTGCAGCCTGCCGCCCAAGACGAGGCCATGCTGGGGAAGCTCAAGGCAATGGTATTTCGACACCTCAAGCAACACTTGCAGAATGTTTGAAGGCAAAATGTGTGCTGAGAACGCGAACGGTTTTTCAAGTTGCCGAAAGTGTCTGTATAGATGCAGCAGTAAGTACACAAATTTTAGTATCATAGTATGTATCTTCCCTGTGTAAAAATTATCGTAAAAATTTTCATGTTCTCCCAAAATGGAAATGACATGAAGTATAACATAACTCATTTAGTTCACAAATATATCTCAAACTTCACCATTTTTTACCCAGGTAAAAAGGCGGGTGATGCATGCATAAGAAGTACATTGCAAGGACAAACCAGTGTGTGGGCGCCACCACTGCAAAGTCAGGCCACAGGAATAAGGAATCAACTACCTTCTTTACCTCCTTACTCCGGACACCCAGAAGCTCAAACAGGGTGGCAGGGCAGCACATACCCGCCACAAATCGGAACAGGGAACGGAATACCGGACTACCAACCTCACCAGGGACTCCCGCCGCCCACTGGCGGGTGGCATGGTAACCTATACCCCTCACCGATTGGAACAAATAGAAAACCAGCTATGCCTCCATATCAAGCACCCTATCCTACATCTGGAAGATGGCAACGTCCAGCAAGCCCATACGGCCGAACAGTAAATGGAACACAAACTTGGCCCACTGACCAAGGACCCTTCTCTACGTCTGGGACGTGGAATGGCTCACACAGCCCACATAACCAAAGAATAAGTGGACCATCAACTTGGTCCAATGAACGTGGCGCACGCTCCGAAATTCATAGTCGACAGCCCTCCCAGCCATACCCACCAAGCAGCCCTGTAAGCCATATAATTCCTGTGTCTCCTTCTGATAAGAACGGAAAAAATCAAGTGTTTAATACAAGCATGTATGCCGCCCTGAAGCCATTGTGACTACCGTTCACCCCGTCACAGCAATTTTTATGGAAAGTTGTTAACAATGGGAAACAGTAGAATAAAGTAAAACTCATACAGATAATGTTGCGTATTAATTGGTTCACATTTTTACAATGTTGTAATAAGCCCTCATTAAGCTTCTTCAGGCTTTGTGTGGAATATTTTGGCGCAGCCTTTCTCGAAGCACAAGGCAGACTTTCCCCATCTTCACGACACTCGGCCGTGGTGCAGCCTAGGCACTATAGCTGCTTTCTTAATTCCTGCGATACAACAAGCTACAATCATGCATTGCAAGAACATGGAGGGATACGGTAAGGAAAGTAAAATTTAATTTCTCATTATCGAGCAGGAAAGCGCACTTTGTTTCGAAAATGCTGAAATCTGTGCTATAACATGAATTGTGACGTTAAGTCAGACCTTAAATACTATCTAGCAGCCAATGTAGTAAACGTTTCCGTAAGCCCATAACCTGTACACAACTACTGACTTTACCAAAAAAAACTTCGATGGAATTTGTAACGCTTGGCTCAAAGCTGGAGCTGGACAAAATAGGATAGGGTCCAGCATGTGAACAAGTGAATTTCTGCTTCACTAAGATTTGATAATAATAATAATGATATTATTAATAATAATAATATTAATAATAATAACAATAATATTAATAATGTCTAGGCTTACACGAACGTCCCGAAAACATATGATTATGAGCAATGCCGTAATGCAGGGCTTCGATTATTTCGACCAACTGGGGTTCTTTAACGTGCGCCTAAATCCAAGGACACGGGCCTCGAACATTCTAGCCTCCACCTGAATGCAGCAGCCGCAGCTGGGATTCCATCCCGTTAGCAGTCGAGCGCCATAATCACTAGACCACCGCGGCAGGGCCTTGTTACGATGACGGCGAGACGCCAACACGGTCCCGAAGGCGCCACTGCTGCGAACTCCGCCGACACGGTCACCAGCAGTTTGTTTGGTAGCGTGTGTTACTCGGCTCGCGTCTGCTTCTGCGCAGAGCTGATAGACGAGCGGACGAGACGACGGTGAGTTAAGGCAAGGTTTATGTACAGCAAAGAAATAGAGGCGTTACAAATTCCGCACTGGGGCCGACAGCTTAGAGACTCGAAGAGCCGAGATTTCTTCTCTCGCACGCTGTTACGAGGCACACCGCTGACGAGGTTACGACAGGCGCCACGAAACTCGCCGCTGCCAAGGACACCGGGCGCGCCTACTGTGAAGGGGCTCGAACCGACGAAAGCTTCTCTCACGCATAAATCAGCTACTCGCGACGCTCCGCAGGGCTTTTTTTTTTATAGTCACCGGGTGGATTCTTTGTGTAACCAAATGTCCAACCAGAAGCGCCGCTGTCGGAATCCTCCAATGGGGCCCGCCGCTGCGCGTGGTTGCAGCCAAGAATGAGTGACGTTCCCCCACATTGCGTAAGACTCGCCAGACTGGAAGGCGCCGATAGCTTCAACGGGCTTGCGGGCTGAGGGAGCTCGCGGTGCGTTGCGTGGCAGACAGGCGCCGCCACTTGATGACGTCGTTGAGTTGGTCGCGTCAGGCGGGCTCGATTGCTGGCCTTGACGCAGGTTGCCTTATGCAGAGGCATTGATGTTCGGTGTGGACTCGCAGGCGTAACAGCCTGCTCCACTAACGCGAAACAAGAGATGGGAAGAAGGATGCAGTCAGCTTCTAGATAACGTGTGTGCTGCTAATCTTTGCATTTCAACTACGTACAATAAAAAAATTGGCCCCGTATCTGCATGTTAATCTGCAAATGTCTTCGAAAGAAGATAGTCTTGCGTGTGGAGAGAGTGAACGAAACATTTTTTTTTATGTTCTCCGCAAGAAAATCGGTGAATGGTATTCTGGAGACGCTGCGTTAGAGTGCCTCGAACGCGCAGCTGAGGCGAACAAGTGCATAAAGGCACGTGACAGGTGAAACATGAGCGCCATCTGGCAGTTTTTTTTTTTGGAAAACAAAGCGCGTGGCTCTGTGACGGGTGCGCGTGCCTGTCTCAGAGGTGATAAGTTGTAGAACGCAAAGCGACAGGTAGGTGCCACAACGTCTCGTCGCAGCAAAGGTTTGGAAACACTCTCCTTTTCGTGCAGGCGTTGCATGGTCAGCGCAGCGTAGTAAGCGCTACGGTCCTTAAAATTACTTATGTATGCCTTTTATTGTAGAAAACGCACATGCTGATTACATACGTGCTGTTAGGGTGCCCCAGACAAGCGCCATAATTGTTTTTAATTGACAATTGCACAAGCATGAACGTAAATCTCGGCCGTTTCAAGTACCCGGTGCCGTTAAGATTGGACAAACAGACAAATGTTCAGACAGACAGACAGACAGACAGACAGACAGAACAAAATTTTTGCGTCGAAGGTCCTCATCAAATACTATCGTCTTTAAAACCTTCCACCGGCACTACATTGCAGGTTAAGATCCAATGCCTATATATACAGGGCGGCTCGTGAGCGGTTGTGCAGCGTGAGCAATCCATCGGTGTGGGCTCTCGTGGGTGTGGAGGCATTCTTTTTTTTTTTTGCAAGCTGGTACCAGTACCATTCACTGCAGAAAGAACGTTTTCTAAGTCAACGCGTCCCATTCGGTTTCTCTCGCCACATGGCAAGCGCTTAGGCGATGACTCCTGGTCTTGCGCTCAAGCAAGTGGACCGTTACGACCGCAGCAGCAGCAAATGACGCACACTGACACAACGATACCCTAAGGCCATTCGCCCCTAATATACAGCAGGCAATTAGTCTCCGACTAAACTTCGCACAAAACCGATTCTTACAAGTCATGTGATCTCTCTAAAATTGATTACCAAGTGGTCACTGTAAGAAACCATGGTATAATGTCACAGTCAGCCGTTGATGACCAAACATTCATTTGTGGCATTTTTTCCAAGGCTGAGAAAGTTTCACACCACTATTTTCGACAGCTTGAGCATATTAACTCAGAGAGAAACAGAGTTAACTTCAAAGCATTCACGGAAGAAACTACTTTCCACGTGTTAACAAGACCAAGTACCACTTTATGACATAATTGCCCATATTATAATTGCTTCCTGACTAAAAAAACAAAGCATATTCACAAAGTGAATGATGACGAGTTGGGCGAAGCGGACGGACGCATGGACGGACTCAAGGTCGGACGCATGGACGGACGCATTGATGAACGCACGGACAAACGGATGAATGGGTGCTGAGATGGACGCATGGACAGACCAACGTATGGGCGCACGGGTGGATGCATGTATAGACGGATGGATGAACACATGAAAGCACGGATGTACTGACGGACGCTTCGTCCCACTCATCATAATTCACTTCGTGGAAATGCTGTGGCACCGTTTTTATTGACATGCAACGCAATGCAACTGGCTACTAAGATGACTACGACGACAGGGGACATACAACCCATAGCGTAAGGAACTTCGCCCTCAAACGAAGTGCCCTGCACCCTGAACGTTGTTTTATATTGGTTGATCAGGGTACCTGTAATTAGTTAAACAGGGTACTTAGGTGCCTTTACATATTTTTTTCCCCACCGAAAGTTCTATATGGCTAGGAGAAACGAAAATCTAGCAGCCGTGTGACAAGCGGTCTCGATGGGTGGCTCTATCAGTTGCGTCGTTCTCAAGCACGCGCGCCATTGGTTGCGTTGTGAGTGACGTCATCGTGGCCATGGCACTGAGCCCGTGCGCTAGTTTCTCCAGAGACCTGCCCGCTGAGTTGGCTCGCGATGTCAGACGCTTGCAACAACGCCGCGTTGCGGCGTCTGTGTGATGATTGCGAGGGTGCTTTTGGCGCGTTTCTCCAGCAGCACATTATACTTCGGCTACGATGTCTATGACCGCGTGTGGTTCGATCACAACCACTGTGATTAACGCCTTACGAACCGCATTTAACCGCACATTACACTTCTCTGTAACCGTCGTCATGAGAGGCATAATTTGCGGCATGTGAAATAAACACTGTGATAAATGCACGCCAAGCGTGTGTCCAACCTCATTAGAAAGCACGAACATGTAAGCAGTAATTGCGAAAGGCTTTAGCGCCACATCCAGTTGAACCCACTGCTAAACACTGGGACCGCACGTTTCAGCTCTCGCTGGTTGCCCATTTGTACGGATTGCTGCGATGGTTTGTTTTGTTAGCAAAAACAAAACAAAAACATTTGTTTGTGTTTTGTTTTTGTCGGAGACCATCGGACGTTACTGACCATCAGATTAACAGTCTCTCAGCTGATCTACATTGAATCAGAGGAGATGCGACTACCTTACGATCTCGCCATGTTGAGATAGCGATCTCCACGGCGTGAGTGTTTCACTGCGTTACACGTGAATTCTGCTGATGTATCTAGATTTTTTTCCACAATACTGCAAAGAAATGCGTCTAGAATGCGCAAGCTAAAATTGGTTATTCGGAGAACACTTGCGGAAAATGCCATGTAATTAAAAACAGTGCACAAGGACCATTGTGCGGGTTCTAGCTTTTATTCAAAAGACCTGAACAGATTTGCGAGTGTGCCAGCCCCCAACTCGACGGAAAAACAGTCTGCGTAACGTCAAACTCAAGCTTTGTTATAGCGAAGTACGCATAGTAGGCTTTGTGCAGTAGATATTAGATCAAAACGTAGGAAGCTGGCCCTCGGTTCCGCAGACTGGAACACGTAACCATGTTAAGCAATGCGCGTGGTCTTGTGTTCTTCGCAGTGCTTGCGCATGGTAGGTGGTTGTATTTTACTTGAAAAGTGTTCTTTGTCACTCCGATTAGGCACAGCTGTATTTCGTTACTACTTTAACTGGTTGTGGTTTCGATTACAATTCTAAGAAGTTCATCAGCCGTGCGCATGATAACAAATATGCGGCGTCACGGTAGACATTGTTTTTTCGCTGCGTATATTTTCTAGAAACGGAGGTACTGTATGTTCTTTATTAAAATGTATTTTTATAAGAAATGAAGTTCCTACAACACAGTTGTAATAAAGAAAACTTTCGGAATTCCTGTCACCGGAAAAACAGCATCGTTGAAACTTGCCTGCTGTGTATACGAAGACTTGGCGATAATCAAAACTATATAAATAAATTAGCTTCTTTTTTACCTAATAGTGTAGAAATCCCTGCTGTTAGAGTGGCAGTTAGGCTGTATACTGAATTACTTTAAGCGAATAATTTTAAGGAGCCTCCTTATTTTCCCAATTACTTTTGACCGGAGTATACCATGACTGCTTCTTTTATACAAAAATCTTTCGACCTAAAATGAAATAGAACTACCTTATAAATGCTGATGTGGTTGCTTAACATTATGTGTGAAGTTGAAAAAAAAAATCTCTGTGATTTCAGTGCATTGTTGCTGTAATAAAGTGTTCAGTCAGGTCCACAATGAGGGTAGATGGCCCCGCTCAGAAAATAAGGGGGCCCCTCCCCCCTCGCCTTGCCCCCTTTTTTCCGTGCCTTGTCATCTGATGATGCTTGATACTTGACGCTATACACATTTAGCTGCAAAGAACGCAAGCAATATTTATTTTAAGGCCCTCCGGAGTGTTTATTATCACCTGCGAATTATCTTTCTTGCAGAGCTCGTAGAGAGATGGTGATCGTAATAATAAACTATATCAGAAGATGAAGACTTATCGACAGCATTAACATTTGTCTGGTTCGTTGGATCATACTGAAATAAGACTAAACTGTTCGAGAAGTTAAGACGAAAAAAAATGAAAGCATACAACACTCGGAAGTTCAGTCTAAGCATCATGTGTGTTTCTTCCATTCGTCTTAACCTATGGCGTTGTTTACTCTTATTTCAAGAGAGGACATTTTTCCTTAAAAATCAGGGAGCGCCTTTGTGAAAAATAGCTTCCTCTTTTTGCTTCAGCTTCACTGAATCGCACATGCTTTCGTCGCCTGCGTGTAAGCACTGCCAAAGTTCGCAGGTGGTCTTTTTTTATTTACAATACAACGAAAGCATACCGTAGCACACCTATGCGCACCTGCATACCATATATTTTCGGCCAGCACATTGAACAATCTTTCAGACAGGAACAACTCTCAAGGCATTCGCATTGTGTCTAGGACTATACCTGCTAAAATACTCGTCAGGCTGCCTTATGTGTCCATCCGCTAGATCAGTTCCTTCTCTGTACACGATGCATCATGCTTAGGCGAATAAAATGTGTTTACTTCAGACTGTAGAACTGTGAGCTGACTTCAAGATTATACACGTTATGCAACTAATAACCTCTTAGAAGCATGTATATTGGATATTGAAATAGATAATCTGTTTCTATCGGGAGAATTCCGCAATAAGGTTGAACTTTTTCGAACAGACCAACAAAGTCGACCATTTTTTCTGGCCATTTGGGGGGCCCATCAATCCCGAGGGCCCAGTTCATTAGAATTTTTGAACCCTGGATAATTCAACCCTGTGTACAGTTTTTATACGAATTAAGACGCGACAGTTTAAAGTGATGTTCTGCAGGAAACCTTGTATCCGCCGTTATCAGTCGTGTCCTATCGGCATGATGTCATCTCAAATTCTCACATCAAAGCAATATTTAGCGGCCAAATTTGAAGCATCACGAGGTAACTATCTTCAGGTAATGGACCAAAAAGTCGGCGTACTAAAAGCTTGAATGCTGCATTTTAATCTGTGAGCAATCTGTATAGATGCGCTGAGCGTAAATGGTGGACTGTTTGTTAAGCGGTGTGAAAGTAACCTGGTTGCTTTCGAGAAGTGATAGCAATGTTAAGGCACTATCTTTGGCCAACTTTATGATTAGTTTAAGTTATTTTGTTGAGGCTATCTCTTATATAGGAACACTCAGATGTGCCCATCCCACCTTTAATAGTTTACTGCAACAATCCTGTATCGTTGTATGAATACCACCACCTCGCTCCTTGATTTGTATCTCGAAACATTACATGCGTGTTTGGGATAAATAGCGACAAATGAAAAGAAAAAAATTGCAGCCATGTAGGGTAGCACATGGAAGCTGTCATATAAAACCCTACGAATGACAAATACAGAAGAACGTAGACTACTCATGGAAGAGCTTGAAATCCGTACAAAGCATATCTGCCGTACTTACTCATGCAGTGACGGCACTGGATAAAGCAGGCCACCTATTTGTTGGTGTTGGCTATCTACTCTTACAACTTAAATAGTGCCTGCTTACGGCTTTTCTCTGCCTAACGTACTTTGCCTATAGGAATAGTCCTTTTCAGGAAGACTATAGCCGCAGATTTCGTAAGTGCTCAGACCAAATTTTTACTTCTCATGGACCAAAATCTCTACTTGGGAGTTGCGTGAATAAGAATATGCGAAGATAACTAAAAAAAGATAAACCAAATAGGCTTGATTTTGTTCGCTTGTACTCATCTATGAGTGCTTTTTGTAAAGGTCTAGCTAACGCAGTTTTTTTTTAAATTTTCAGCTCAAATAAAACGACCTGGCGTTTGTGACTTACCACGGGATCCTGGTCCTTGCAAAGCACGTATACCGGCTTGGTACTTTGAACAATCGACTAGTACCTGCACTATTTTCTACTACGGAGGCTGTGACGGGAACAGGAATCGTTTCGACTCGAAAGAAATGTGCAAAGTGACCTGTCGTCGTAAGTACAAAAGTATTCTCGTTCCAGTGCAGACTTACTACGTTACGGTTTCTGAGTTATATAGACAGCAGTGCACCATTGTATGATAGTAGGTAACAGGATAGACGTCATTAAATTCTTTGATCGAAGTCTAATGTGGTTTCGGGGATCGCTCTACCACGTAATATTATTATCTGGGGTTTGACATCCCTGAACCACGATGTCATTCTGAGAGGGGTCAGTGGGAAGGGCAACCAATATTTCGACCATCTGCTGTTCTTTACCATGCACTGACATCACCCAATACATGGGCCTGTACCGTTTTGCATCCATTGAAATGCGAACACCACGGCCGAGATCGCTCTACCATGTGACTGCACTTGAAGGAAACGGGTCTCCGGAAGGAGATTGCAATGTTACATGGATGGGATGATCATTCTAAATTTATTTTCACAGTGCGAAATAGAGAACAGAATACAAGTGTGGGCTTGTGGGCTAAGGAACGTTTCCTTTCTTGGTATATGTTCTTTCACGTGTTGCGAAGTATTTTACACTGATGTGATTTCTTGTCTTCCTCAATAATTGAAAATGCATTCGATTGCTGGTGTTTTATAGGCATTAGGCAAATTTCTGTACCAGAATTATTGCATTATTGCATTATAGGTATTAGGTCCGAATTTTTTTCCCAACAAGAATGAAACTCAAATTTGAAAGCGATGCCCTTCAGAGTTTTTCAATCACATGTAATGCATGCTAGTCATAAAATCTGCGCACTATGATTCCGCGTATGTGTACACAAGATCACTTTGAATTATTTTTTCTGTATATGTATAAATGGTGAAAACAAAAATGATGAGCAATACTTTCATTGCCAGAAAGCCCCAAAAAACTCTTATTGTTGATCTTCAACTGTATGGAACACTTGCTATTTTTCTGCCCTGCCTATTAAAATGTTTCTGCTATCCACATTCTGCTCTCCTCGGGAGTGCTAATGTTTTTTTCCAGCCCATAAAAAAAGGCCGAGTTTATGTGACAAAACACCAGACACTGGACCTTGCAAAGCACATATACCGGCTTTTTATTTTGACACTTCAACGGAAACCTGCAAATCTTTCATATATGGTGGTTGCGGTGGGAACAAAAATCGTTTTACTTCTCACAAAGCGTGCCTCAATACGTGTCGACGTAAGTATCGAATTATATTCACTCGTTTACAAACTGTATACGTTAGCTCATAGTTGTCAATCTTACAAGCAGAATTGTAATCTATAGTAACTCTGTTATGTAAACATTCCCATTTCCTTCATTTATGTTTCAGTTATACTTCAACTCATAATGATCGTGAGGTGATGTAGAAGCAGGTGTAATTACAATCCCGAAAAACAAAAAGACAGTTCGTGTTACTATTTCCTCAACGAGTCCAGGCTTGCCACACATTTAACTCTCTTTTTGGTATATTACTTGAGATAAATGCGAATATATCAAAAGGCAGTTAACATGCATGTTTAAGGAGTGTAAAACATGTTGCAAGCGGGGACACCCCCAAAAAATCGATAAGTTGTAGCATTGAATGGTCATTGCGCGGCAATCGTTTTCAAGCTAATGCTGCGCAACGCTTCAAAGCACAGTTTTTGGTAAAATCTTACTTCTTGGTTAAAATAAAGTCGACAACTTGTTGAATATGGTCGCTAAAAATTATAAATGGACTGTTTATGAAGAAACTTCAGCAGGGCTTATTTCGGCACGATTTCTTTCCAGCACCAATAAGTCCTTGTAAGTTACCACCTGACACAGGGCCTTGCAAATACCGCGTGCCATCCTGGTTTTTTGACCGAAGCACAAAAAGCTGCAAACATTTTATCTACCGTGGATGCGGAGGAAACGCAAATCGATTCAGATCACAAAAAGATTGCCAAGAAAGTTGCTTAGGTAAGTGAACATTTTTCTTCATTTTAATAAACAAAGTGTCATAAAGAAAAATACGTGCTATTATGGGCAATCAATTACATTGATTAGTAAACATTATATTCGCATGCACATCACGGAAAGGAACACAAGAGAAATGACCAACGAGTGCATTCAAATGATTTATTTTATTTTATTTATTGGTTTACATATATCCACACAGACAAATGCCTTCACTCGAAGTCAAGCAACTGATGGTGGTTATAAAAGCAAAGCTGCACTAGCACGCCATAAGGGGCCATCAACGTCTTGTTCAATATAGCAAAATTATGATGCATATGAACGTGTTGTGCACTCATCCTCATCAATCATCATTACCATTACTTAGTTGCAGCACAGCGCCTCCCGCACTGCTCGTACTCGGAGCTCATGATGCGCGCTAGAACAAAGTTCTCACGCCTGGTGGCTAGGACATAGGCAGCCGTCGCCACTCCTCTTTGACCTTTTAGAATAAAGCGGTGAGATCTCATACGTCCCTCTGCATTTCGTTGCAAGTGGTGACCCGGAGAAAGCGCGCTTCGAGGAGCCACTCAATACCATGTTTTTGCCACTCTGGCCGTCCGTGCCGCCGTTCGACCCGGCCTACCCCAATGTATGGTTGATGATGCTCGACGTCGTTCTCGCGGTGAATGGCGTCACTGACCAGCCGCTTATGCACGCCATCTTGCTCGACGCACAGCCGGTCAAGTTTCGTCATTTCTATGCCCCATCAAGCTCCAGCCCTCAGCCCTACGATGTCCTCTGCACTAGGATCTGGCCTGCTATGACCTCGCCTACCACCCGCTTC
Organism: Rhipicephalus microplus; assembly: GCF_043290135.1. NCBI lineage: Eukaryota > Metazoa > Arthropoda > Arachnida > Ixodida > Ixodidae > Rhipicephalus > Rhipicephalus microplus. The sequence goes on from NC_134705.1 coordinate 170,458,077, forward strand.
CCGAGGCCCGCGACTCCCACGTTTCCCCTGCGCCACAGTGTAGCGTCACGTCATCAGTCCAAGCATGTCGACGGGCCAACGAATGGATTTCATCCAGCCAGATGGTTGGGTCTTGATCAACGCCAGTAAAGTCAGGAATTTCTGCCATAGATGGAGGAGGCAACGTGGTGCGTGCACAGGCTGCTGAGAAGGTGACGGCTTGCTGACTTCCCTTGACCTAGCCTGGCAGCCGCAATACGACTCGTCGCTGCCATCGTTCCGCGCTGCCTGTGTCGACATATGGTTCGTGGAATTTGAGGCAGCCCTCGCATTCAACAACATCTGGATCCAGGAATTGGTTTGAGGTACTGGAATATGTTCTCCCACCTGGCCTCAAACGACGCCTCACGTGCTTCTCGTGGAGCCCTCGCCCTTACGACCAACTGCGCGGCGCCGTGCTCCAGTACTACGACAATAAACATCGCCTTACCAATAGCGACACCATGGCACTTTGCTCATCTTCATGTACACCACCCACACCACTGCCAATCCACACTACCATCTTGCCAACAGCACCCGGCTGCACTCGTCAAGATCACCCTGCCGCGTCAATCAGCCAGTCGACTCAGAAGTTCGCAACCCCGGAGTCTAGGGTTCTGATCTCTGAGGCCTTGGCTCTGCCACCAGAGCCAATACCACTTTTCTCCTTGGCATATTTCACACCGGTGACCACATCGCAATCTATCGGATTCGTTTTAAAATCCTGTTCTGCTGCACAAACTCCCAATTCGCCGTTGGCAGACGAGCCAGCTGATTCGCTTGGTGACTTCTCGGCCACAACCACCGAGCCTTCTACTAGGACGGTGACGACAATGCACAACGCACTAGGCTAGCCAGAAATGTACCCACCCTCATGTCCTACGACAGACACGCAAGCAGTAAATCACTATGCTGCCCTGCTCACGTGCTCTTCGTCACCACCAGACTTCTACGAGAATTTGATGACCACTGTCTCAAACTCCAATTCTATCGTGGAGCCTGGGCCTCCTCTGCCCGATATCTCTTCTACCAAGTCGCAGACATGCCATCAGTGAAGCCCCGAAAATCCTACCTGAAGGTATACGCGCAGGCAGCATTACACCCACCCTTCTGATCAATTTCAGGGTGCTAGCATCTGGTGGAGAAAGGCGCAAGTGCCGCGAAAGCGCCCTTGACAAGTCAACATACGGGAAAGGCACGTCGGTACCAATGCTCTCCACTCCGACACTCGACGTGGCGCCGACGACGTCATTCGCACCACCAGCACCGTCAATGCCGTATCTCCAACGCCACAGCGCCATTTCCTGTGCGCCCTGTCACCTACGGTACACGTCATGCGGTCTCACCAAGTTGCAGCACCAGTCAGCCTGTGTGCTCATACCAGCACCACGAATACCCCACAAAGCGTCAATCAATGACTAGTCATTGCCGAAGGTCGCGCCTGCGTCGGAGACACATGACTTGCGTCGCCCGCCTATGCATACGACCACCATTCTTTCTGCCAGCAGTGTCCGTTCCTCGCAACCCACTTCCACTCCGCTGCTCCTAGTTCCGCCCTTCGCAGCTACGACACGGACCCAATGCCTTTCAAAAGTATGACTTGGACTTTCTTACGGACATTTATATCTGCCATTCCTGTACTTACAGTCTGCCTCAGTTGGTTTGTATTTCAAATGCGAAGCTTTTCTTCGCAAACTTTTGTGACTTTGAGCGTATCTATCTATCTATCTATCTATCTATCTATCTATCTATCTATCTATCTATCTATCTATCTATCTATCTATCTATCTATCTATCTATCTATCTATCTATTATCTATCTATTATCTATCTATCTATCTATCTATCTATCTATCTATCTATCTATCTATCTATCTATCTATCTATTTACCCGTTTATGACTTTTAGCTCTCCGGGCCGTTTCGATAATGATTTCAATACCGAATCTTGTATAGCGTAACATGACTATATTACAAACATAAGTGACTAGTTATACCATGAAAATCATGACATGTATGTCATGAGTGTCATAATTTACACTTCATGCTTTTGCTGCTCTTGTGGTGATTTAGTTCATACGACACATTGCCAAACTGGTATGGTATAACATCACTGCATGGCGAACAAAAATTACCCTTTGTAGCATGGAAATCACTACATGCATGTCATGTAAGTCATGACTACACACCGTGCTCATGATGTACCAGCGGTGTTTTCACAAGCTTCACATATACTAAATTTGGTATTGCGGGACGTGAATGATTGACGAAGATAAATGACACTTGCAAACATGATATTCATGACATGCGTGTCATGTCATACATGACTACATGATACGCTCATTGTGCAATCATGGTCGTTTCGCAAACTCCACTTTTACCTCATTTGTTATCACGTGACGTGAATATACGGCGAATGTAAAGGACGCATCCAAACATGGTAGTTATGATATGCTTGTCATGTAAAACATGACTACATGCGGCCCCCATAGCTTGCTCGCGGCGGTTTCGCAAGCTCCACATATACCGAATTTGGCATTACGTGACATGACTGAACGATGAAAATGAATGACACGCCCAAACATGGTAATCATGATATGCATGTCATGTACAGCATTATACACGCTATGCCGCCAATTCGCTTGCTCCATATATACCAAATTTGGCATCGCGTGACGAGATTAAGATGAAGGTAAATGACACGTCCAAACATTACAATCATAATGCGTACCATCTGAAACAAGACCACGAGCTACGCTCATAGCGTGCTCGCGGCCATTTTGTTATCTTCACGTATACCAAATTTGGTATCACGTGACGTGAATAGACGACGATGATAAATCACACGTCCAAACATAATAATTATGACATGGAAGTCAGGTACGGCATAATTTACGTCTTAGTCTTAACGTTTTGCTGATTTTAAAGTGACACATAAGCCTTCCTCATTCGTGCTTCGCATATAATCAATTCCCACTTTACGTGGAATGTGCCAATCGCGCAAAGTGCTAGGGTGGGGGAGGGAGACGCTCTGTATTGCTTTTATCTTCATCAATCATCATCATCAATTCTTAGTCAGAGCGGTGCTCTTTTCGCGCTGCTCGTGCTCGGAGCTCGAGGCGTGCGCTAGAACTAAAGGAATCCTCGCGCCTGGCGGTTCTGAAGCAGGCAGCTGCCGCCGTTCTGCTTTGGCTCTGAAGAATAAATTGGCGAGATTCATCACGTCCCACGGCCTCTCGCTACAAACATCACAGAACATACTGAAACAGTGGCTATAAGTCCATAACACTGAATGAAAGCGATGAAATAAGAAATTTTGCGCCTAAAAATAAAATTAAGGACAGACAATGCGGCAATAAGAACTCTGTGAGACCTATTACCATAACTACAAACTAAAACAATGTATACAACATTCATAACATACTTTTGTGCCCTTTTCTGATCTGTGAACATAATTTTTGAATACCAAATAACCTTGTCACACACCCTGATTTAAATAATTTATGAAAAAATGATTGATTTTAAGCAGTCACATAATTTAAGCAATAAACTTCGTTTCCCTCAGTGTAATTTCCCAATTTTACCATTCGCTTTATTTCAATGTAATATGGCACTGGTAAACATTGTTCATACGCTAGGTCTGGGTTAATTATCGGGTCGCATCAAGGTGTCGTAGTCTGCGTTTCCGTTATTAGTTTGACTTTCACGGGAACAGTGTAAGCTTTCTTTATTACTGGTATGAACGAGTGTTTCTGACCTTTATGTTGAGTGGCCACAATTATTCCTATTGATCAGCTCCGCTTATCATTACGAGGACCAGTGAACGCCAAGCTAATTTTCCACTTCCACTTAGTGATAAATATCTTTACCAAATTCTTCACTGTAACTTCGCAGAAAAAACTTAGCCTTTTGGAAAATTTGCAGCTTCTTGACTACGAGATACAATTCAGAATTTTTCGAGAACATATTGCCTCACGCCTAAGTGCGCTATTGAACCTTGCTTGCATGTACAGGGGGGTGAAAAGTTTCTAAGCCTTGCTGCCATCAAATACATGAGATTTTGGCCTGGAATCTTTTGATTTCTTTTGTACCTTTTCTTCATACCTTCCTGTGCCACGGTTTGCATCCATGCTCATTATTCCGTTGCGCTTTTGGCCCGGCACCCACAATCCCGTCTATACTGTTCAGTATTGGCACCAGTAGATTGTGGTGCTCCTTCAAGAACGCAGTTCTTTTGGAAACTTTTCAGACCTTAATACCCACCCTTTGGCACTTGCGGCTTTTTTTTATTTTTATGTCAGATTTTGTAATCCGCTTTCACCACTCCGCGGATCAGAATAATGCTCATCACTCCCATTAGCAACCCACACACAGCCAACGTGAGATTCCACTTATAATCTCCGCTGGGAATGCTTAGGTGCCATCGCTGTATTGTGATCATTCACGATGCGAATATGCACGCTCATGGCCGTAGAGATACCATAAGCTCGAAAACCACTGCAATTTTTCGATGCCTAGAAGCTAATTCTCGGAAGCCTTCATAACACCATGAATTGTGGTCTGCTTCAGCTAAAAAAGTGAAAGCAAAAGTCGAACTGTGTTCTGTGACAATTCGCAGTTTGAATTCTTCTGAATATACGCTGTGAACATACCTATGCAAACGAGCCAATTGTTTCTCCTCTCTTTCCTTCTTCTTTTCTCAATTCTTTCCCTACACTTCCTCCTCCACCCGCCCACGGTGGCGCAAAAGATGCAACTGGTCAACATTCATGTCTTTCTCTTGTCTTTCACTCTTTCTTTCTCTTTCTAAACCTCCGAAGAGGAACCGACACACCTGTCTGAAAAAAACCAGCTTGTGATGCATCCACAGAGTCATTCAACCGACTAGTTGACTTAAATTGTTTCGTAATCCTCTGGAGTTCTCACCACTAGACAGCGCAGCCTTATTTAATTGGATTATTCGGCTTCGCAAAAACATCCTTATAGGATACAATAATTTCCGAACGCTCAATCGGCACTACCACTCACAAATACCTCTTTCAAACACCGTATCTGCTACATAACCTCGCATGATCACAAAAAAAACCGACTCGTGAATCAAATTTCACAGGCTGTTCATCCGGCACTGAACCTTAATAAATCGTATTTAAAATGTTTGCCACATCAAGACAGACTACTCGCAAGCATGTTAATATTAGATGTCTAAGCTAAATACAACAGGTTTGCAATTACAACACTCTGCTTAAGTCATGTGCATTTCCGAACGCCTGTGCCACTCTTTCTTTCTTAACTTCACTTAACAGCACAAAATTCTCCACCTGTTTTTATTCCTTTGCTTGCCTCTTGTTCAATAGAGCCCTTCTCAAGTAAACAACATACCAAAATACCTCAGCAGGTTGGTTTTCAGCTATTCAGGGGAAGTGGCAGCTCGGCAAATTATAATTTTATTTCATGGATCAGACATTCACGGCGAAGGAGATTATGGTGATGCTTGACTGATGAACAAAAAAAAAGCGTGGGTAAGATCCTAACCGCGATGACGCATCTCAGTGAAATGAAATGCTGTGTACCGCTGTGTTATGTTCAGTACCGCTGTGTTACCGCTGTGTTATGTCAGTACCGCTGTGTTATGTCAATACAAGCTAAGGAACACCAGAAAGTTGAAATATCCTAAACCTTTCACTGAGACGTGCCTCAGAATCAAATCGTGATTTTGACATGGAGAAAAGCTTGTATTCTTATCTTACGCTCTGATTTTAAAGATTATACATATGTTTGTTGAATCCTAATTACCCATTGATTTGTATTTTATGAATTTACATAAACAACGCACAATTTTCAATCTCGTTTAAGAGAAAGCTATTGACAAACATGTAGATATTCAACGCAATAAATCGCAGCACCGTCTATGCCAGAAAAAAAGCCGTGACAAGAAGCTACGCTCAAGCATTATTTTCGTGAGATCACACAACCTTGTATAACAAAAAACAAACTTAAATATCATGTCAATACAATACATTGTGAACTCAGAATAAGTTTACTTTCTGAGCCAAAAATTACAGCCACACCATTTGGCTTACATCATCATTTTAGGGCACTATTAAAATAGTCACGACGCTTCTGGTGGCCGATAAAAACATTGCTTGCTTGTGTTTCTTTGTCCGTTATTTGCAGCTGGAAAACAACCAACTCCTGTTTGTAGCAGAGACTTACACACTCGGAGCTGTATAAAAGGTCCGAAGTGGTACTTCAACGCTTCGCTGGGCTCCTGCAACAAACTTCCGCTCGGAAAATGCTCAACTAGCGCTAACAAGTTTGAAACGTGCGTAGACTGCATTCAAAAATGCACGAGTAAGTGCTTATTCTGTATGCAACCTATACCTTTTTGGACGCGTACCATTTTGCCTAAGATTCAGTAAATGACCAAGAGAAATTCATCGCACAGATCAATAGCCTTTCGCACCTTAAATGTTTACCTTCAATTCAAACATTCACTGATTTCAAGGGTATACACTACCTTCTCTGTTACTTCGTAAGCAGGCCTACTTTGGGGAAGTGCAGACGCATAAAAGCAGGACATCGAGATAAATTGCTCAAGTTTTACAAGAGTGGTGGAGCAAAACAAATGTGAAATAAACAATGAGCACGGATAACAGTGAAAGAGCCCATACTGAGACAATGACGAAGTAAACGAACACAGAAGCATTTTGTCACTTGCTTGCTCCGCCCTGGTATATTCTTTCTATTTACGACAAATTCGCATTTATTTGTATCCCAGCGCCCATATATGTGGACCAAACGTATGAGTATAGTGACATCAAGCTGTTCCGTGTAAATCCTTAAAAATTGATCAGAAGTTTTGGTACTACGTAGGCATTTTCTAAAAGCGTGTATACGAGTATGTGTCCGCTTTTGCGAACAAAAAAGAGCGATTCGTGCGCACGAAATAATGGTCTTCTTCATAACACACCCGAATAGGGGGTACGACCACAATTTTTGAAAAGTTCACTTTCAATTCAACAGATTTTTGAAATTATGCTCCTTTATACAGGGAAAACAAGGGTTTATCATATTTTTATGTTAGTTTGGTTGCTCTGTAAACAAGCCAAGTTTGGTAAGTTGAGTTGTCGCTGCGGCATTCGTGTTTGTAGAAGCCAAACATAGCGAGTTTGTTTAAGAAGCTAATACAACGACGAAGGGTACACGCACCTCCTTCATTGACGCGCGCCTTTAAGCACAAAGCATCTGTAATATGTAATATGGGTAAACATGACTGTTTGAAGTTATGTTTGCAATTCGTTTGCTTTATTTCTGATGTAGAATAATTGATGAAGTTGGGATGTAGAATAGGCGGTTAAGTCATATATACATGACATAATCGATGAGTATACCTGTCGAATTGTTCGATTTGGAGGGCAGCGAAAATTAGCGTGTTGAAGAAGTCTTAAACAAGTTCCTCTAGAACAATACCACTGCTGATAGGGAAAACATTCTGTTTGAATCTAACCAAGAACGCTTTGGTGATGCTGATATACGACGATAAAGATGATGAACACGTTCAAGCTGTGTAAAAGCAAAAGGTTTTTGAATAAGGATAATTATGGTGATGATGAAAGCATTGGACTTGAAGATTAGAGCATTAACAATGGTCGTAATGAGCAATGATGATAAAGGCGCTCAATCATATCTCACAGCTAGTGCCCGCATGAACATTTACGAATAATGATAATATTGATGAACGCGTTGAACTGAAGACGAAGGTGTTTATTTATTATAGGGAGAAGTGATGATAATGATGATGCCGTTGGTGGTGATGATAGTGATGATGATGATGATGATGATGATGATGATAGTGGTGGTGGTGACGATGATGATGATGGTGATGCGGAGGAAGATGAGGAGGAAGATTCGTACGTTGGAACGGAATTCTCGGGAGGCAAAATTTCTGTGTACTATTAGCATGAAATGAAACTCTAACAGCGGCAAGCTTTCGCGATGGTATAGTGCGCACTGTCCGTTATCACCATTGACAGTCGCGCGAATAATGTTCGGCAGATCTGCGCGTATATGCGTGGCTGTCCATCGTGATAAGCGGGCGGCGCGCACTTTACCATGGCGAAGGCTTGCCGCTGTCCTGATTTCATTTAACGCCTACAATAGATAGATACATGGGGTTTAACGTCCCAAAACCACCATATGATTATGAGAGACGCCGTAGTGGAGGGTTCCGGAAATTTTGACCACCTGGGGTTCTTTAACGTGCGCCAAAATCTGAGCACACGGGCCTACAACATTTCCGCCTCCATCGGAAATGCAGCCGGTGCAGCCGGGACTCGAACCCGCCACCTGCGGGTCAGCAGCCGAGTACCTTAGCCACTAGACCACCGCGGCGGGGCATTAACGCATACAGTACATTGAAGAATAACGACAGACCGGTGTTTCCCGCGTACCCCATCCCACGCTGAGCACTAGTGCGATATTGTTGAAATTGCCAAGGTGTACAAGGAATGACTGTCGACAGCTTCGACCGGAACCCTGCCAATGTCAGAGCCATGTCGTGACGAAGGGCGAGATTTGTATGCGAAGCGTATTATGGTCGAGCTTAATCCAGTGTGTGGCGTGACAACCTTTATTACGCAAACGCTCCTCCTCTCCATTTTCTACACTCCGCCCCTTTCTCGCTCCGCAGCGTCGACGCAGACACGGTCTGCTAGCCTACGCTCGTTCCCCCCCTCTCTTCCCTATAAGCCTCCCTCCACTCGGCATTTACAGCCACATAGTGCATGTCCACCCCTCCTCCTTTTTTACACTGCCCTCATCGCTCGCCTCGCAATGCCAACTGGGGCACCGTCTAATAGTCTATGCTAGCTCTCCCTCCCTCTCTTCTAGGAATTTCTCCTCGCGGCTTGTATACAACCGTGGCGTGTGCGCGCCCCCTCCCAGTCTTTTTCTATGATCCTCCCTCTCGTCACACAGAACCGACACAGGCAGTGTCTGCTAGCGAGTGTCCTAATTGGACAATTTCCCCAATATTTCCGGAGGGAATTGTGAAGAAGCATTACCGTTGATTTCAGATATTCGCCTTCACCGGCTCCTGTAATCGCCCGAAAAAGGCACCCAGCCAACCAATGGTCGAGAGTAAGGAGTAAGAAGACGGGAGATTGGGGCACAGGGAGGAGAGAGAGCGAATGGTGAGAGAAGCAGTGGTGAAGCACTGGACCTACTCTCTCCCACACTCTCTCGCACCACATGCTCCGGCTGCTAGGGGTGAGGATAAGCGCACGCGCCCCCAAGTGTTGCTATGTGAGAGGGTGTGTGAGCAGAGAAATAAAAACAAAATGGCAGCACATCCACGAAGTGAATGATGGAGAGTGGGGCGAAGCATCCGTCCGTCTATTTGTTTTTGCTTCCGTCCGTCCATGCGTGCGTCTGTGTGGCCGCCCGTGCGCCCATCCGCCCATCTATGCGTGCGTCTGTTCGTGCGTCCGCACGTCCATCTCTGCGTCTGTCTCTGCGTTCGTTCATGCATAGGCTCCTGCATTGGTCCACGCGTCCATCCGTCTGTGCAGCCATCCGTGCGTCCGTCCATGCATCTGTCTGTGTGTCCGTTCATCCATCTATTCAAAACTCCAAGTACCACCATCTCCCATCTTTTCATCATATATTCTTCACATAGAAGCACCGCCATCCAGCGGACATTCCAAGGACTGAATGAGAGGAGGCACTCACACACTTTCTTACGGCTTGCGCTTCGTGTCTACTTCCCACCTTTAACCACCTCGAGTTCACGGTATATACTAGTTCACTGTATTCATGGCACCGCGACCCTACGCTCGCTAAACCTTTCTAAAACCAAGGAGGTTACGCCCAGCGAGTATAACGTAGCAACCCTTTCTTGTCAGATAGTGTTCAATGTACATGCCAACGGCTGCTAATGGGAAATGAGAGACAGGAGAATTCAGCTTTTAGTTAACGCGCACGCTGCGAATTTTTTATTGTTCAACAATGCACAGTAGAAACCTCCCACCGGCACCACCTTAGAGGCCAAAATGTAAGACTTGTTACACACTACAACTACTACTACGACTACGAGGCACGAACGGGTGCCGCTATAAGGAGCTTCTCCCCTAAATGACTAGCCATAAACAGACAAGTCGAAACACTAGAAGGAACATGCTGGATAGACAAAGATGCTCATTAGCAACGATTCGCAGGTTCCAGTAGGACATAGCATCACTGCGTGCTTTGCGCCTCCCCAACTTTATTTTCTGCGACACACCGTGATGAGCGCCAGCGTCAAGGCCACCGCCAGTTGAAGCATTTGCACTCGCTGCTTCGCATAAACACATGGTTACCTTCGGCGGGAGATGGTGTAATTTCTTTTTGTCGTCAGGGGACGCATTTCGCAGGTCATCATTTCAATTTTCAGGACAATGAAATGCTCTACGCGAATGCTTCACCCAATTCATCACGCACAAGGAGAGCGAATGCACTGCGTGTTTTGACGTGACTACTGTGCCAATTTCCACGTGAAGCGGTGATATCAGATGACGTAATTACATGCGTCACCACATGGTCACAATAGTTTTCCTGTCAGTGGATGATACGACAATGCAAGCCAAATTGACGCCACATTTTTAGCTTCATGATGTATGTAGTACTTTCTCAATGAAACGGCATTTGCACAATTGCTCGTAATAAAATGTAACTCCCAGTAAGCCTATCTGTTCTCGTTCACAAAGTCTTTCTACCACTGCGCTTATCCAGGGTGCCCCATCAGACTCTGACCAGACCTTGAAAATATATTGATGAGTTCTATCACATCACGTAGCTGGGGTTGCGTGGAATGAGTCACAATTATTTTTGTGTTCTGAATTTGTAAGCACAGATGAATTGAAAAATGTTGTAGCACAGAAGCTGCAGGCCGGGATATTTTAAATACCAAATAGTGTCACAGCTTGAAAAACCTGCGGTAACACAGTTTCTGCTGTCTTTTATAACTTAAGTTACTGGAAATGTGAGCGAAACACTAAAAAAAAATATCAGCTGACATACTCGCTTGAGCAAGCTTACGTGCCGCAATTAGAGAGCTGCTAACGTTCCGCGGGCAGCTGACCTAAAAACTTGGGTGCAAATGCTGGAGCTTAAATGGCGACAGAAGAGCGAAAGTGGTGGCGGCTATGCAATCACGAACTGTTGTTTGCAACAGCATGAGTCATGAGTCTTGTTCATTAGGTCTATTTATCGCCCTCTTGAACTGCTGCGAGAAAACATATTCTCTTTGCACATGTTGCATTAGGAAGCGCTGCAATCTCGAGTAGCAAGCGGGAATGTAACGTGGTAAAATTTTTTATTTCGCAGGCGTCTGTAGCAAACTGAAAACTACAAGTACCTAATAGGAATGTTAAAAAGTGCATATTAGGATGTTCTGCTTATTGATGAACAACTTTCCAGTCATAATTATTTACCAGTTACATTGCTTCAAAAGTTAGTTAATTATTCTTACATATTTGGGCGATGATTAAGAACACATAAATTGCCATAACTCACTTCCTGCTACAGTCATCAATATACATTTGATCGCGTTGTAATAGAGTGCATGAGCATATTTTAGATTATGGCCAGAGTTACATGGTACGCCCTGTATAACTGAGCCGGAAAACTTGCACCTATTGGTCTTATAACTCACATTCAGTTCCTCATTCAGGCTCGCAAAAACATTTATTGTGTCCAAGTCAGAGAGAGCCAGATTAAAGAAATTTTGCTGAGTCTGAGTCTAAGTCGGCTCAAATGGCAAATTAGATTTTTTGATTGAGTGTAAATATAAGCTTCACCTTTTTTGCCCACCTATGAATGTATCCACGTCCAACACCTGAAAATCATTTTGACTGTTTTGTTTCAGAAGCAATATTCTTTGTGTTTTCTTTTCATTTTTTATAGGTTTGGCGCCTCAGATGACTTGCCAAGCAATCATCAAAAGGCTGCCTGGTGCTGGAAATCCAGAATAGGTCCACAGCTTGGTCCCCTTCACCAAAAACTTCGGGGCACAATCGCGCCTGCTAAAATCATGTTTGCTGGCAAAGCGTGTATACAATACTGACTACTCTTGAATTGTGAACAGTCGGTTTGAAGCATGTTTCTGAGTTTCACACAATTATATACACCGTACTCATAGTGGCGTGATACTTGGATCAAGCTACACACGTAAGTAAATGCAGCCTACACATCACGTATCACCAATCTTTCATAAGCTTAGTACAGTGAAAAGCAGGTATAACCATACTGGTTTTAGGAATATGTTTATTATACCAATGAGAATCTACTGCACTGTAACTTTTTGCATATTTTTTACTGTGAAAGTACCCACCTAAAAATAAACCACACGATGAATTATACGTATCACAATACATTTTGGCTGTTAGGTGTACGTGCCAAAAGCTAGTGAAAGGTGCAATCCTTGAGTGAAAAAAAGAGTAAAACGAGAAACTCAAGTTTCTGCCTCTCCGCGCACCACTCGAATGACCACCGCGCACAGGCTCATACAATAGAACGTGCTTCGTAGTGTCGCTATTGAGCAATGTAGACCACTACTGTTGCGTTCTTTAACAGTTAATCTATATATAAGGAAACGGTGTTCCGAATACGTGGAATGGGCTGCTGTGTTCTTCCATGAGAGCTATCGTAGCAAGTAGACATGGATAGCAAAATGCACATTGTACAAAGGCGAAGCTCTCCCTACCCCCGGAACGTGAATTGGCTTCTCCGTACCTCGCTAAGTTGGTGTTGACTCGCGCCCACAGTGTAAGACCACTTTCAGTGACGGTTGCCCCTTTGTATTCACAGTATGCTTCTCCTCAGAGTGGTTTCACATGGAAAAAAAGCTAACTTTTAAAATCTGTTGCGCTCACAAATGTATCTACTCGAGGCAGCGCTCATTCGAGCCAGCGAGACCCATCAACGTGGTAGTGGTGGAGTTGTCAGTTATTGCAGCTATTGCTGTTTTTAGCTTAGGGTACCCGTAAAGCTAAAGAATAAAAATATTTCACAGGGGCCTTGGTTTTACTATCGGCGTCAAATGAAACGCGAATAACGCAGCGCGTGTTTCAAGTATTAGAAACAGTATAGTATTGACCGTCCAGTCATCACCATTGACAAGTGTGCACATCTGGTGTGGCAGCACTGCGCGATCCCTCTAGAGTGCGCTATCTCCGTTTATGCCCTAGTTTTCGTTTGGTGGTAAGGGTGGTCATCGTGGGCGTGCCAAACGCTTTTGATTTCATCACTCGCAAGACCTTGTTTTTACCTCAGCGTCGCAGTGCAATCAGTGTCTTGACATGATACACAAAAGCAGAAATACAATCGGTTTGAGGTTGATTTTCAAAGGATTGTCGTATGTCGTTCGCCAGCGCTGCTTCACCCACACCCTTCTTTCAGAGACCGACACGACAAGGCTTCACTTTACCTGGCAATGCCGAGCGTTTCCTCGCAAGAAAGAGCGCGAATTCTTTCGCTTTACCAGCACAAATTGAAACACTATGAAATTGCCAGCATTGTGAACCGAGTTTTGTCTACTATAAACAGAATTTGCCAGGTGATTCGTGATTATGCACTACGTGATGAAAAATTGTGCTACAATTGTCGCCTTCGGCTCCAGTAGTTTAACCTCTGTATTTTTTTTTTATTTTGTTCCTTTCAAATACCACCATACCTGGAACACAAGCAGAAATACTGCACTATAGGTGGATCGCGCAGTGCTGCCACACCGTATGTGCAGGCTTGTCTGTGTCAATGACTGGTGGACTGCGTGCACTATGCCATTGATAAGGCGCTCCACTGTTGGCGTTTCATTTGATGCCGATAGTACAGATAGTATGTCTCTATATTGCCCTTTTTTGGCGGAGCTGTCAATATTTTCAACATACCGCATGGCGTGACCTAAAATCTATCATTATCATTAACCGTCACATTGTCTCTCAGTCGTCTTCTTCATCGTCCTCTTCATGACTTGCTTCACACTCAGAAGACTTGAGTTAAATTGTCCAGCGAAACAGAAGAAGACATGCGCTCAGAAACAGTGTGTAACGATTTAGAGTGCTATATTCTCTACTGTGGGAGAGCATGAAGTCGTCCCGTGGGCCTCATACTTGACGAGGCTCTGTTGACAAAAAGTACATAACAAGAACATCTTTATGCTCAGACACTGCAATGTAATGTATGATCGAAGAAAAATTTTAATACGTAGAGAAATATACAAAGAAACAGACACAACAGATTCAAAGAATTGAGGCATCTTAGCACCAGTGGTGCCAGGCCCGAAGAAAGGCAGCAGCTGGGTGGCTTTCTTTGTGTCTCATTGTTTTCCTTTCTTTATCCTTCCGTTACTATGTTATTCTCTCATCTATTTTTCTTTTTAACATTTCTTGTCCTTTATTTTCCTGTTGTGGTGTGGATCACGAAACGAGGTCGACACAGAGACTTTGGGACAACAAATGGGCTTTTGTCTATCCTTCTTTTTATTTCCTTTCTTGCTTTTGATTCTTTCTGTTTATTTTTTTCTCTTTCTATCTTTCATTGCCTTTCCTTGTCATCTTGGTCTAACGCTCTAAATTGCGAAATTCTCCTTTTTTTCTATTTTTATTTTTTATATTTTTTCAATCTCTCTCATGTTTCTCTCTTCTCTTTCTCTTTCTGCTTTTCTTATCCTCTATTTCTCTCTGTCCAACTGTTTATATGCTATATTTTGTCCTTTGCCGTCCTACTTCGACTACTCCTCACCGTCACTTCATTTTTCTACTGCCCTTCGTTACAATAGTAAACAAGGTTATTCTCATTCTCTCAGCTTGCGTAGATAGCGGAGTGACGCACATGCATCAACTGCACTAGAGAACAAGATTTAGGCATTATTCTAATGCATTAAAGGAAAATAAAGGTGCGTGGTTAGCCAAGCGTTCACCTTTTGAATCTTTGTTGCCCTGGTTCGAATTCTGGCACCCCACAAGGCATCCTTGCGGGCCGCCAGCATTATATTCTTTTTCTGTCCCTCTGATTCGTTGCTTTTCGTTTTTCTTTCCCCCCTTTTGTCTCTGTACTCATGCTCTCCTTTCACACATCGAGGTTATTGCAGGCCAAGCCAAAGAAATTGGCGCATGTGCTTTGGGAGCGATTCAGAATGTGTTGACAATTGAGAGGAAGGAAAACACAAAGAGTTCGTGCTAAATAATGATAATGATAACCTATGTTATCAATACTATGACGCAACAAGTATCTTTAAGGGAAAATACAGTGCAAGAATCGTAGTCTATATTATAACAAAAAGTGGGAAACCGTAGTGAGGATGAGGTGAAGTAAAAGTAAGAAGGAAACGGCACCACTTACGATGTTCTCACAGAAAAAAAAAATACCCTCGATAGTGTTGTTATATTAAAGAGCCCGTTTCCCATACCCCATGCAGTGGTCATTTCTGAAGATTTGACGTCAGCTTTTCAAACTTACTGATACCTATTTCCACGATCACGTAAATAAGCTCACCGATTCCGATATGATGAAATATTTAGTTTTCAATCGACAATAATAATTCAACTCATAATGACCCCCCGCAGTTCCACCTGAATTGCAGGCTTCGCAAGAAGATTTCCGAGGTGAACAGAAGCATCGAGTAACATTGTAAGGTCCTCTCTAAACAACAATGAGACGATATTTGCAATTGGAACTTCCTCGGAACCTCTTAAAGTACCTGTTGGATGGCACCAGCATGAAATCGAAGCAGAAGTGCAGGCTGACTCGCACACTTCATGCAGCCAGGCAAGAATCTTCGGACAATCTAGTACTGGCAGAACTCATGGGGAAGTACCTGCCAATAACTTCCGGCCTGCCACCTCCGGCTCCAATTTACCGAAGGGTTGCTGACCCAGAACTAGACGCAGAATTTGGAAGCGACTAGATCAGGCAGGCATTGCATGAATTAAATGGCAGGTAAGCCCCAGGTCCTGATAAGATCAACAACGAGGCTTTGAGAAACCTCGATGACAGGTCGGTGGAGTACCTGATGGATGTCGTCTCTCATAATCAAATGGTGGTTTTGGGACGTTAAACCCCACAAATCAACCTGATGGATGTCGTCAACCAGGTGTGGAAAAGTGTCAGTGTCCCAGAGGTGTGGAAGACGGCCACCAGCATCTTCAGCCCCAAACCGGGCAAACCTCCCATCCTCGTCTAGCTCCAGCTCCCCTCCCTGAAATCATGCGTAAGTAAGGTGGCCGAACATGCTATCCTGAACACAGTTGCCCTATACCTGGAATAACGCGACATTCATACCCACTACACGATAGGCTTCAGGGCGGGCTTCTCAAATGCAAGCCGTCATGAAGCTAATCAAATATCAAATTATTGATGCGAACACACGGGACATAAGGGCCATATTGGCACTGGACTTGGAGAGGGCATTTGACAACGTTCTGCACCACTACATGCTGAATAAGATCTCTAGTGGACTTGGCAGGCGCTTCCACGACTACATAAAATCATTCCTTACAAACAGATATACTATACTCACGATGGGCGATCTTGTTTCGAAGCCGGTAAAGCTTTGCTTCAGAGGTACGCCACAAGGTTCAGTACTATCCCCGACCCTCTTTAACCTCGTCTTGAACGGTCTGTCTCAAACTCTCCGAATTCGACTGTATTATTCATACCGCCTTAGCTGACGATTCACCATATGGTGTACCGGTGGCAGTGATGAACGAATGGAGGCTGCGCTACAGGAAGCTATTGATGTCACGGAAAACTACTCAAAACCAGCTGGTCCTCGGTGCTCGCCACAGAAATCCAAACTGTTTCTGTATAGGCCCAAGCGCAGGTTCCCCAAACCAATAGGATGGAAGCCATTGGAGGATATTGACTTCGCTCTAATAACAGGTGAGGTCAGCTTAATCCCCAGGACAAACTCCCCCCCCCCCCCGGGTTCTAGTTATGACCTTCCAGTCGAACGGCTCAGATAACCTGACGGTCCCGAGTCTCGCCAGAGAAACTGACAATGCCATCAGACTAATAAGAAGGGTTGCCAACAGGTAACAGGGACACGGAGAAGATTACCTTGTAAGGTTGGTGAACGCCTTTGTGATGTGCCATTTCACCTACGTCGCAGCCATGCACAACTGGCAGAGGTCGAAGTGTCACAATCTCAACACGTTAATCGGAATGGCCATCAAAAGAACTCTGGGAATTCCAATGTACACAAGAACGGACAGACTGTTCCGCCTCGGCATGCACAACACGCTGGAAGAAATTACAGAGGCACCGGAGAGGGCGCCATTCACCAGGCTGTCCACCACGCGTTCCGGTAGAAACATCTTGTGGGAGCTGGTGGTTTCACCGATGGAAATCAAGTCTCACTTCTGCAGCGTTACTCGTCAACAACGAGAACACATCACCGTTGTCCCCATCCCCCGAAATGTCCACCCCGAGCACAAAGAGAATAGAAAACAAGCCAGGGCAAAGGCTTTACTACAAAGGGCTCAAGAACATGCCGGGGACTGCTCCTTCGTCGATGTGGCTGAATATCCTGAGGGGAAGGCGTATGCGGCAGTCAGCATCAACCACGAGGGCAGTATCACCGACTCGGCAATAGTCCGGACGATGGTGGCTGAAATAGCAGAGCAAGTGGTGATTGCGTTGGCCTTGTTGGATAACAGGAAGTCCACAATTTACAGCGACTCAAGATCGGCGGTCCGAGCATTTGCCAAAAAAAACAATATCGGAACCAGCTTTGCGAATTCTTCAGGACAAAGACATCGAGCTACACACATTTGTTTAGTTTCCAGCTAATATGGGACGCATATGAGCTGGGAACGCGGTCAACCCACATAGCTACGCGAGGACTAGCAAATCCAGTAGCTACCGAGGGGCATGGCGCTGATGACTTCGAGAACCGTGACCCTCCCATCTCGTATGACAAAGTAACAAAATATTTTTACCTGGCGCGGAGACAATACCCTTTACCAAACAGAAAACTAAGCAGACCTCAGGCTATGACACTCAGACTTCTTCAGGTCAGGGCGTACCCTAATCCCACGCCATTGAACGAAATTACCTCGAAACACAGACAACTAATACAGGTCCCTTCTGCCACGATATAGCTACATTGAAACATATGCTTTCGCGGTGCCCCGTGTTACGCTGTGCGAAAATCATCACGCCGTCTAAATGGGAGGGTGCTGTTGCAAGCTCCGGGCTCGAACAACAGCTATGGGCAGTCCACCGGGCCCGCGCCGAAGCAGAGAGATTTGGTCTTTCTGTTCCAACGTGGGAGCGGCCCGCAACGTGCTAAGGCACGTTCCGAAGGACCAAATAAAGTTTATCCATTCATCCAATTATCAGAATGACCACATAGTCTGTCTCACGAAATAAGAAAATACCTTAGACTGGTATCCTTTATGTAGCTTACGCAAAGAAACTGATAATAATTAGAATAAGCGAGAAAATGATGCGAGTAACTATTAGCGATGTAAAAACACTTTATTCTGCTTGAAGGCACGCACCACGTGCGGCCCGCGTATTTGAAACCTGCGGTTCACAGCCGTGTCATGGAAAGGAGAAGACATAAAGCAGTGCTGCCTCAATAAGAAGATATTATTCGGCATAGTATGAAACACCTCTCAAACGGCTGCCATCACGGCGCATCGTGTGCCCCCAGAAAAACGCGTTCCCTGTGTCGTTTCTCTTACGAACAGATTTCCCGGACAACCGAAAACGGCTTTGCGGAACATCTCAGGTGCACAGACCTCCAATTGAAAACCACTGCGATAACTATACAAAGTTTCCTCTTTGAAGCAGCCTTTGAACAGTTGCTGACCAGAAACCCGGAGGTGTGCAGGTTGACGCCTTCTCCGCGTGTTTCGCTTGTCGCATTTCTCAGCACTGATTCGATAGTAAAGATTGATGGCTCTATTGTTCAGAAACTACGTCATGAGAAACAACAATATTAGATTTTTGAGCCGTAGCATATGGGAGCCAACTTTTACAGCAAAGCATGGCCATTACACATTTAAAATATCGTTTCAAGAACAATGATCTCACGCAGTTTCTTTATGTATAGCCGCAAGCACTTCATCATAATGGCTTCAAACAACGTGGTATTGCCTTGCTGTTGTTGGGCTTGCAATCTCTCTTTCGCATTGTCGTCATGGGTTTTCCTAGCACGTATATCTGTTGTGTATAGGTATGTCAAAGCCGCTTTACCAGGGTGAAAGCAAACCAATGTCACAAAGCTATTGGAATATAGGTGATCAAGTTACTTTCTCTATTTTCTCTTACCAAAGTGTTTCGCATACAAGTAACGTATGACCAGGACATACGTACCATAGAATATTAGTCATAATTAAAATATCGCAATATACCCGGAAACCTTACATACATTTACGTAGCAAATTGATCGTGCTTTAACTAGCGTGGTGCAATTTGCAGGTTGTTATTATCCTAAATAAGTTCTCTTTAAAATTGTTAAACCTAGCATAGTTAAATATTTTAACCATAATTGCAGTAGTATATGATATCTTTTCTCGAGGAGTCAACACCACTAGTTTAAAATCCCGAAAGCTTCCCATTTTGAGTTTTAAAGCCAAAAAATTCATCTTGTTTCTAGAAATCAAACAAGTCAACAGTAAGTTTACTTTGGCTTGCAAATGCTTTTCTTTGTCTAATGATTTTCAACACATTTTTTTCCGTGGATCTGTAATTTAATAAAACTTCTGTGTGTAGAGTGAGAGAGAGAAAATCTAGGTTTATTTTGCAACCAAGCTCATGTTTTCTTCGCCTAGAGGTGGGTGACTTCCTCATTTTAGGTAACCATGGTGGGCTGCCAACGCCTGAGCACTTTACACCAGCTGGAGCTTGTCCTAGGGATTCACCAGTGTCAGCAACGCCTCCCACTGGTCTTCCAGAGTTGCTTATCCACTCTGTTCATCAGTGGGTAGGATACTCGGGCTGTTTCGACAGACCCCTACTATGTGGTGCAGGGTGTTTGCAGAGTGCGGACCGTATACTGACACTTCCTGCTGTCACGTGACAATGAAACGTATATTGTGTTTCAGCATGGTCACTTGATAATCAGGAAGCAGGTGTCAATACTTTAATTTTTTCTCTGCTACTGGCCTCGCATGTGACTGGCGGTGAGTGCATGACGATTATGACGGAGGGTGCTGCACTGAGATAGGGGTCCGGTACAATACTGCGTCAGAATAGCACACAGGCCGCCGGCTAGAGTTACGTCGTGCTACGCGCGACTTTCTAAGATCAAGCCTGCACCTAGTTGAAAAAGACATACAAAAAATTATATTAGTTCAATACAGCTTGCAAAGAGATAACCAGGTGGGCCAATGGCCTGCCAATATCGCAAGGCTAGATCCGCCGGCGTTTTGTGTAGACTAGTCCTTTCATCTCTCTCTTTCAGACTGGGGGGTCAAGTGCTTGAATAAGAGAGTGAGAGAAGAGGACGATAACAAGTGTGTTTAGGGGGGGGGGGGGTAAACAACAAGAGGGAAGGCAGGGAGGTTAACCAGGTACATGCCCGGTTTGCTACGCTGGGGGAATAGGAAGGGGGCATGAAGATGAGAGAGAGAGAGGAAAGAGAACAGAAAGAGAGAGAGAAAAAAAAGGAGGATTATCAGTCAATCGGCTGGCGCGTATGCAGCGGTGGCACTACACAAAAGTTAAAGGTGGTCACATAGGCCTGTAGTCCTCAAAAAGCACAAGACAGCTTTGACTGCTTTTTGAACCGACGAAAGGCGATGACGGTGTTCCAGTAGCATCTGCACAGAGAGTGGCCGATCGCCCAATTGTCGCAATGCGTCCGAAAGCTTCTGTCTTTCAGAGGCAAATCGAGGGCAATGGCATATCAGATGGTCGATGTCTTCTTTTGTGCCGCAGACGTCGCATTCTGCATTGTCGGTCAATCCGATGAGGGTTCTATATGCTTTTTTGAAGGCAACCCCCAACCACAGGCGACAAAGAAGTGAAGCTTCACGTCGACGAAGTCCGGATGGAGGTCGAAGTTCCAGTCGAGGGTTTATTTGGTATAGTCTCGTATGTCTTATGCTCGGGGTCTTCCACTCCTGCAGACTCAGACTACGTGCCAGGTGACGAAGTTGCATTGCAGCGTCAGTCCTTGACAAAGGAATCGGAAGGGTGTGTTCTTCTTGGTGCGATGTGCGAGCCGCGTTGTCTGCGGAATCATTGCCACTGATCCCACAATGGCCAGGAAGCTACTGAAACTTGACCTCGTGGCCTGTTTCTGCGACGTGGTGAACGAGCTTGACAACTTCGTAAGTTAATTGGTCAGGGCAACCTCGTCGAAGGACTGACTACATGCTCTGTAGGGCTGGTTTTGAGTCGGAAAACACAGCCCATTTACTCGGTCTTTGGGATTTGATGTACTCTATGGCGCCACGCAAAGCCGCAAGTTCTGCCGCTGTGGACGTAGTGACATGTGACAGTTTGATTCGCAGAGTGATTCCTCTAGCTGGAATCACCACCGCACCACCAGAACCAGACGCTGTGGTTGAACCATCGGTGTATATGTGCACGTGGTTGTTGTACATTTCGTGGAGATGGCTCAAGCTCAATTGTTTTAGGGCTGATGAAGGTAAATTTGATTTTTTCTGTATTCCTGGAATTGAAACATGTACTTGTGGAAGTGTCAGGCACTACGGAGGATACACCAGTTTCTCAGCAGGCGTAAAACCTGACGTAAACGACGCACGATGAGCGCAGACAAAAAGTCTGTTCAATAAACGAACTGAGCTGTTTTGGTTGGCCTTGAGAAGAACTGAGAGGGGCAACCGAGGGGTCAAAACCTGGCTCCCTTTTCCTCACTGTCGTTCTGGTCGCAGCAAACAGGGCTCTGCACTGCTCTGCGGAGGTAACATGCGACGGTCCCAACCCTGAAAGAGTCTTGTAAATATGTACATACGTCCCTGTACATGAAGTCGAGTTGTTGCAACGTATCGAAAGGCACTGGTCCCCATTCTTTACAAGCAGCAGCAGCAGCCACGACAAGACAAGACGGACACCATGCAACTAACCTTACGCTCCCTTCTATGGCAACAGCCGCTTCGCAGCTGAGAGAGCTCTGCTCAAGGCAACAGAGGGAGTGGGTAGAATGTTGAGTTCTACTTATGACATCAAAAGTTTTCTGACTGATTAATTCAGGGCTTGAATGCTCCACGTTATTTTTTTTACAGTTATTCCTTGCGAACACTGTTTTTATCACCACTTGGGAGATTCTGATGTCAAAACTTGAGGCAGTTTCTACATTTCATTTTTGTGAGTGCACACATGGACCACCTTGAATTCTTGAATGAGTTCTAGGCTCGAAAGCGAGCATGCGGTTCCGAAATCAACTTTGACGCCCCGGAGGTCTTTAGTGCGCACTTAAACCTAGTGTACGAGTGATATTGCAGCGCGCTGCTATAAAAATGCGGCCGCTGTGGCAGTAAATAAACTTCGACACCTCACACTATACAGCCCAACTCCCTAGTCTCACTAAGTCACCGTGGCCAGTGCTTGAGAAATCATTCAATTCATTTCATACATCACAATATGCATTTTAGCGTAAATATTTCTAAAGCTGGTGAGGTGAATATTGTTCAATATAACTAGGCACCTGATTTTCATCGCATTTAGGGTTGACCTGTTCTAGTGAGCCAAGCATTCAAGTGCATTTGTGTCGTACAAATCATCTATTAACAATAAAATAGAAGGCCTACTATTTAATATTCACTTTCAAACTTCTCACGTAAGTCAGCATACAACTCGGCTTTCACTCATGAAGGTTGGCTTCAAGAAATTGAGATTGTCATTGTTCTTCTCATCGTTGTTTGTGAAATGATTTGCCGAAATAGCCCGGCATATTTAGAGGAAGTGAAAACCTAAAGAAACAAAGTAAAAACCGGCTACGGTAACGAACCTACATCATTGTTTATCTCCATAGCTTTGGTCCTGCGTATGGACGCTGTAACAAAGCAATCAGACAAAAATAAAAGTTAAAATAGACAGATCGGTAAGCATAAGCCTCACATATGTACGGACGCACATGCAATACACGTAGTTCAGCAGAAGAAAATGGATGGGCAGCTAGAGTACGCTGGTATATAAGGACGTTTGTTTCATGCATGATGTTTTCTTTTCACGAAACTAAGGCGGATGCTTAAGGGACCATGAACCTTGCAGGCGTGCTTCTTCTTCTATTTTGCATGGTGTTCACGCAGGGTACGTTCGTGATATTTTATCTCCTATCATGCTGAAACATATAGCATCACGTATGTAATTGTCTCAATCTATAGTATCCTACATATATATTTCTGGGGAATTATATATCAATTTCCTTTTCCTAATACTGCTACACGCGGACTTTCAAAATGATGTATCAAGATAAGTGCGAGAAATGTACGACAAACCTTTGCATACAGACAAAACGGTGCTTTGCAGCAAGTGAAAGCTTTAAAGACTCCCTGTTTTAGAACGATGTCTTGGCGTGAGTTACCGCGCATGGATGAAATACGATTAAAGTTTAGGAACACATAATTAATAGTGCCTACACCACGTGATGTAAACTTCTCCGTCTACCAGTACTAGTCGGAGGTCTCACCTCAACACTGTTTACTTTTTTTCTTTATTTTACATGTTCACTTTCAGCTGTGATGTTAAACCAATTCAACATAAGTTCACAGGAGAAGCAATGCAGATTTAATTAAGGTGACCAGCTCAGTACCGAGTTCTTAGAGCGTGTCTGCCTTACCTAAGTTGTTAACAAGTTTGCAGAAAGGGTTATTTTGAAAATTAAGATCTGCAGATATTTCAGCCATTTTCGACTGCCAATTACTATGAAGACCGCGCACTAATATGTGCTCAAGTTGCATGCATTATTTGTTATAGACCATCGGAAACCTACTGTCATAGCTCTGCAAGTGTTGCCACGTGCTCTAACGTAGCTTCGCAAACTATAATACCGTATTTTACGTCAATAATAGGCTGGGCTGTAATTAACTCCACAGGTTCACTTTAAGTCATTACAACGCAATATAAAACCAGTTTAGCAGCGTCAAACGTAAGAAATAGTTAAAAAAGGGTGGTCAGAGGCATTGTGGTTTCGTACTCTACAACTGAGGCATCTTAGCTGCGCTGCTATTGCAGTGATAAAATCTTTCCACATTTGCGGATGATTTCTCCCATAACAAATAATAAGAGGATGAAAGACTTATACTGTTGGTACATTGAATCCTCTTAAATACTGCGCGAAAGGAACATTCGTACTTGGAACATTTGTGGACTATTTGCTGTCGTTTGTTACTTGACCAATAAAATAATACTGCTTTGAAAAAAAGATAAAAAGAGAAGCCAGTTCAAGCTGTAGTTATTTCTGCAATTTTGTCTCCCTTTCATGCACTACCTTGAAAAAACAAGGCCTGCCACAGCAAATAATATTGCTACATGCATGATGACATTTTGTGGGACGATGCGCGTGTGTGCCGGACGAAGAGTGGTCTCCGCTCGCTGTCTGGTGAACCGGTCACGCCGCTGCTGCTGGTTTGAAATATATTTCATCCACAGCCTCGTCGATACGGCGTCTCTTCTCTTCCGTAACAATATTGAACTTGTTGCTCCTCGATTAAAGATTACTACTAGCGTAGAAAAAACTAAAAGAGAAAAAAGAAGGAACATAAAGAGCGCTCTTATCTATCTCTATTTATTCCTGATTTTTTTTTCTTAGTACAGTACTTCAAGTATACGTTCCAAGATTAGATCAGAGAAAACATGGTTTGAAGTCAGCCAAAATATTTTATTATAGGTGCCTTCTGCTCTACGCTTTGTTCTCCCAATTTTAGGACGTATGTAAAAATTCGCTTTGTGGCTCTATACACGTGTCGATTACATGAATGTGAAGAATTTCTTATTGTTTTGCAAGTGACTTATCTATGTGTGATTTATGAAAAGATATGACTGAAGAAGAGAGCAGATACACAATCTTTTGCCATATATTTGTATAAATTAAACATATTAAAAAAATAGTGTGGCTCGAGAAAACCTTTTTCCTGTCTTTTTCAAAGCAACAATGTGATGTTTTTTTCAAAGGCAGCAACCGGTTGTTGTTGTTATTTTTCAAAGAGACAAAACCACTAGCCTGTCGCACTCATCCTGTTTTTTTTTCTTTTTTCGTCTGTCATGAAATTCTTTGCTATTATAATTTTTTCTTGAGGCTGACACTGAGCTGCGCTGTGGCAGTACGATACTAAAGTGAGCCAACGTTCCCAATCAGCTGCATCATTTATCGAACCGTTTGCTCATGCGACACCCCTAGTTCAAAAATCTTTTATGTCAAGATTTTATCTTGTATACCTTGAACTTTTGCTTATTCGGATATGTTTGCCCGACACTTCTAGTATATTCTTCATTCATATCTGCCATTGTCTTTACGTAATGTCGCATTGGCCTCTTCATACAGTACATACATTATGAAAATTGGGTTTAACCAATTATTCACAAGTGTTCAGATATCTATTGACCATGCCACTATTCAATACGAAGCATTTCTCAGTGAACTGCAGGAACTTTAGGCACATCTATCTATCTATCTATCTATCTATCTATCTATCTATCTATCTATCTATCTATCTATCTATCTATCTATCTATCTATCTATCTATCTATCTATACCACCTACGTGTGGCCTCTTTAGGTAGGGGTAGACAAAAATGGCCTCTTTAGGTTGGAGTAGACAAAAATTACAATTGGCAAGAAAGAGGGTTTGGCGAATGGCATTGTCTCATCATTACGGCAAGAACGAACATTCGTAATTGAAATGCAAGAACGTTGAAAAAAAGTTCGGCAGATCTCATGTATTTTGGAAATCGATATTATGTGAAGCATGCGGAGAAACCGTGCACGCATTGGAAGTTCTTTATTGGGCGACACGTCATGAAATTACACTATACACATATGTGTAATTGTTGCGCGCATAGACATAAATTGAAGTGTTCAAAATATTTATACAACCAGTTATTTGCACTTGTGCGACGATGCCAAGAACGACATCAGTATTAGCAACACCAGAACCGATGAGCTCATATGAAATTTTGCTGTTCGCGAGAATGGTACGCATGTACACTGGTACATAAATCGGCATCAGCGCAAGGTACTGAACTACAATTAACGTTAACTCGACGTGACGGCTGTATTATAGAACTACATATGTAATGTTTTAAAAATTGGACAGTCAGAACTGCAATCAAAACTTACGTTTCACAAACATTAATGTTAATTTGAAATGTAGATCCGAGGCATGCCGTGGCTTCGTGATATAATGCTTGATTGCCCCTAATAATGTTTGGGTTCGATTCCAGCGGGGGTCTGACTTTATCCTTTGCAATCGTCGCGTCGACGCTGCTGATGTCAGGTTTTCCTGTGGATGACTGCCAGTTGGGCGTGTTCGTAAAGGATCATGATGAAACAAGCGCAGAAATACACACACTCAGAGAGGACACAGACAAGCGCACCTGCCAACCGAAATTTTCCGACACACGAATAATTGACAGGCACAACAAGCGGACGACGAAAGAAATAATGGAAGCGCATAGAATAAGGAAAGGAAGAGACAGTGGCGTCAGTCAAGCGTCAGTTCTACTAACAGATGCGGAATTTGCTTTTTTGGACGTCACATAACCCAGTGTTTTTCTCTGTGTTACGTTTTATGTGTTTCTTGTTTCTTTGTTTTTTTTTGTTTTTTTTTCTGTTTTACGTTTTCTTTTCTTAGTTCTTGACACGTGTTTGTTTCCGGTTGTGGGCGCGTGCATATCTTGTTATATCACGTTGTTGATGACGACAGGGGAAGTCGGGAATGACGTACATGCGTGTGATGTATTTGTTAGTGTTCGTTTCGAAATAAAGTTTTCAGTTGCTAGTAAGCGCTTGTCTGTGTCCTCTCTGAGTGTGTGTGTGTATTTCTTCGCTTGTTTCATCATGAGGTTTTCCTAGACGCGCACGTGTTAGAACGAATCCTGAAACACTTTTCTGAGTAACCATATAGTTCACTGGAAAAGCTTTTATCCTCACAAATTCAACGCCGCAACAGTTTTAAGAATCCGTCCAGTACAAGTTCAGTTACAAAGACTTGTCACATGCTGCAATCGCATTCTCTTTTCTCTTGTCCCGACGAAGGCGCTGGGAGCTAAAAAGGGAGATATAGGAGGGGAGGGCAAACGAAAAACTTCACGCGTGCCCCATGACCTAGGGCACTTTTTTTTTCTTCGAATACGCGGCTTTTTTTGTTTGATCGTGTGCCCACGCGTGGACAAGTGGTGGCCTCTCACGGCGATCTCTGTAACGACGGCGCGCGCCATGTTCAAATCAGCCAATAGCTGATAGATGGGCATTCTACGAGACATTTTTAAGCGTCTTTTGTCATTTGTGGAGGGAAGAAAAAGCTATTTTTAGCTGACTTTGATAATTTATTGTGAATTCCCGGCTGCATGCTGCGCTATAACATTTGGCTCGCGTGTTCTCGGGAGCCTCTGCTTTTGATCGGCAGCGTTTTTCGACCATGCTCAAAAAGTGTTGTAGGGCATCTTCAAGATTGCCCACTGATCTTCTCGTTACTCCTGGCTAGATACTGAATTTCATAATTATTATGGGGAGTTTAACATCCCAAAACCACCTTATGGTTATGAGAGGTGCCGCAGTGGGGAGCTCAAGAAATTTTGATCACGTGGGGTGCTGTAACGCGCACCTAAATCTGAGTCGACGGGCATGCCGCATTTTCGCCTCCATCGAAAAGGCAAACCCCACAGCCAGGATTCTATCCCGCGACCGGCGTGCAGCAGCCGAGCGCCTTAGTCACTATACCACCGCGGAGGATCCAGACACTAAGTTCAATCACATGTCGCTCATAGCCGCATACCAGTGGCACATACCCACTCGCGGGAAGTGTTTGCCACTGTATGTGCAAACAGTATGTGCCACTGTCTGGCGGGAAGTGTTTGACGACGGACGCGACGAAACTGTGACATTATTCATGTCTTGAGCAGCGCTTCATAGTCGCCCAGCTATCTCACCCTCACATACTAATTTTGGTTCACGCCAAGTTAAAGGGGTGATCACGAAAGCACCGAGACATGAGCAGATAGATAGATAGATAGATAGATAGATAGATAGATAGATAGATAGATAGATAGATAGATAGATAGATAGATAGATAGATAGATAATAGATAGATAGATAGATAGATAGATAGATAGATAGATAGATAGATAGATAGATAGATAGATAGATAGACAGACAGACAGACAGACAGACAGACAGACAGACAGACAGACAGACAGACAGACAGACAGACAGACAGACAGACAGACAGACAGACAGACAGACAGACAGATAGATAGATAGATAGATAGATAGATAGATAGATAGATAGATAGATAGATAGATAGATAGATAGATAGATAGATAGATAGATAGATAGATAGATAGATAGATAGATAGATAGATAGATAGATAGATAGATAGATAGATAGATAGATAGATAGATTTGTACGTGAATAGACGCCACAAGTGCTTGCAGTACGCAAAGAAATGCTTTGCATTTAAAAATGAAATCAGCAGAGTTGCCTGGTGATTGATAAAATATATGTCGAGGTCTCAGCAGGAACTTAGTCTTAACAATCTGCGTGGCAATCAAGTATTCCACCACAGAGCAGCGCCATCGTTTTGTAACTGATTCGAAAAAAGACCTACGCTGGCGTAATGCTGGGGAAATGTCAGTTGTGGTTCTAATTCTCACTATCTCATTTTATGAACATTCAATATGTACTCCTATACTACAGGCTTCAGATGAGGTCAACGTCATTTGTAGTTAAGCGCCATTCACTAAAGGCTGTCTACGTAGCACTATACAGAGCTGCAATGCCCGCAAACACAAGCGCTGTATATTAGCTTCACACTAATGGTACAGGTAATGCCCATGTTGCTGTTGGCGTCGTTAGGCAGCCATAAAAAAGTGGTTGTGTGAAATTTATGCCACTGCTCAATAATTATCTTTTGCGTGCATTATTTAGAGTTATTTTAGCGAGATTTTGTGACGTTTTGCTAATAAAAAGACCACACGACAGTCACAGTCCCACTGCAAGCTTTTCATGACATCTATTCTCATGGTTCATGGGATTGGTCGAATTTTAATTATTCCTATTTTATTTTTCAGCTGTAGGCCGAAGATGGAAATGTTACCTTCCACCTGAAACCGGTGTTTGCCGAGCGCGAATCACGAAGTGGTATTTTGATCGTAGGACTGACAGCTGCAGATCATTCATCTATGGCGGTTGCGGAGGAAACGAGAACAAGTTTTCATCAGAAGAAGAATGCCTCGCCGAATGTGCCCGTAAGTGCTGGTCATTTATCAGCTTCGGTCGCAAAAAGAGTTCTCTACTTTGCCAGCAAACTTCAGAAAAGTTTTTGTGTTTTTTATATACCGAAAACCTATAACTTTTAAAGGGGTACTGACAGCATTGTTCAAAATTGTGTTTACTCTTCCATACAAATCTTGCATATACAGAGACGACTGTAAAAGTGTGAAGCTCCTAAAATGTAGATAATATAACTTAAGTTGATAATAAATATAAATGTCCCATGGTGCACCTGCTAGTATCTACACTAGCTTGACGTCAGCCTATAGCACAATAATGGCGTCTGGTACCAAAACTTCTAAAATGGCCACTTGTGCGTTGCCAAAACATTCAAGATGGCCACTCCTGTAACCATCATCGAAGTCACGATGCAGAGTGGCCGTGGGAAAGCCGGGATATTCTGGGCGAGCACGTCGCGAAAGAGTCATACAGTGTTGTGATATTTGGGTACGGCGAGAACCGAAACTAGATCTGGTAAACATACTGCGATAACTTTTCAATGGTAAGCCCACCCTAATCACTCAATCTTCAGGCTCTTGAGGGGATTGCTTTTTCTAAGGTGGTAGGTATTAACCACTGAAATTTTATGTTTACGTAGCCCTTTAAAACGTGCAATATAGATGCTTAAGGAGAAAATATTCTACCATTTTGACGTCTTCGTCTATATTTTCTTCCCACGTAATTTTTTTCGTGGCAGAGATATTTTGTTTTCATGGTAGGCGTATTTCATCTGAAATAAACAAAGACATCGCAATCATCCATTTTTCATGCAATGAAAACAGTAGCTTCAACTCATTTCCTAAATATTTTTCTACAATCATGTGACTGCCATCAAAGCTTTGACGTCACACCCAATTTTTCTTGGTGGGATCAGAAATATTATTCTGCTGCCATTCTCCGTCTATGCCAGGTGTGAGTGGGTGACCGGCGGGAGGCTCTCCTATCCGTAACAATGCTATGAACAAAACTTTTTCGGTTACCTAATTAAAACCATATCTGTTTTTTTTTGTGCAGGCTGAAATCAGTTGTAAGATAGGTGTTTAAAAATATTATTTTTAATGCACCAAACCACGCAATTTTGCCAACAGTGAACGAGCTGAGAGTTGTTTTTTTCGAGTCACACTACAAGGCCATTTTCTATAGGCAGAACCAATTATTTCACATCGGTTCTTTTACCTATCTAAGCTTCTTGCCATTCACGTGAGTCGAAACTCGCCATCTTTCTTATTTACACCTGCTATATATTGTGATTTGGTTTTAAGTGTATGTTTTTTGTCTATTGGAAAAGTTATAATACGACGATTTATTTTACCTGCTGTGAGCTCACTTGGAGAATGATGTCTAGGTCTATTTCTGAACCTATTTGCGCCATGAAAGCAAAAAACACCCGCAATATAGTAGAACATTCAGAGAACACCTCAGGTATTTTTGAAATACTCACAAAAAATAAAATTACTGGTGAAAAATACAAAAGACAAAATTGAATTGAACGTGACCATAAGGCCGAGAACTGCTTCGAACACAGTCCAAAAATGAGCCCAGGGTCGCCACTTATGTGGCTCTGACTTGAAGTGCGTAGTTGGCGCTTGACCTGAGCATTAACGACCTTTAAAGCGCGATGCTCGTTGACCACTTTTTCTAAACACACAATCAAGTGTGAGGCCCATGTGATGGCTTTATGCTCTTTCATAGTAGCGTACTAAGTAGTCTAAATCACCAACCGCTTTTTCTAAACAGTTTTTGCAGTGCTACTCTACAACACTAAGTGATGTGTTTCGGGGGCCTTCTTTAATTTAAGCAATCCCAATAGCTCTTGCAGGCCCTGGTATGGATTCGCTAGCGTAAACCATACGCTCTATTGTTGCTTCTCGTTATGAGGCATGATTAAATCAATGAAAATAAGGGGCTAACTGCTATCAAGGGCCTCAATGTCGGGCCTCAACTGCGGGCTGTTCAGAGGGGCCATAATGTGGATATCAAGCTTCACCGGGCTATCCCAACGTGGAAGTGGCCTGCTGCGCGTTGGTTCGAGAAGCTCAGTATTAATTTCACATCCATCATCCATCCATTGAAAACCACCATCACCAATAATGATTGCAATCTGATTTCAATTTTTCTTTTAGCTCGGAGGCACATACCACCCAGCTGCTACAAGGAAACAGAAACTGGTCGATGCCGAGCACGACAACCAAGCTGGTACTTTGATTCCAGCCGTGGCCACTGCAAAGTGTTCATCTACGGTGGATGTGACGGAAACAAGAACCGCTTTTCTACAGAGGAAGAATGCATGGGCACCTGCGCTCGTAAGTTCTCCTGAATCGTCTGTTTCACTACAAGAAATGTATTCTGATTTTATCTTGATATGTCAACCTAAGCATTTAACCCTCTGTTAAATAGAAACCTACTTGTTGTTTTTCATCTTTCTTTCTGCAGTATGTCCTGCTAAGAGTAATCGTGCGCTTTTTTTTTGTACAGAACACACTTTGGTCTTGAATGTCGCAAAAGCATCCCAAGCATTACCACACACAAAAAAACAATCAAATAAATTACGGTGACGATGAATTTTTCAAAGACAGTTTGAACACTAACATCCGTGTACTTTTCCCTTTTTGTGAATTGCACATATAATGATCTAGAATATATTGGTTTTACATAAGTGTTTCAGTGACCCGGTTTAGAGTGGTCTTCGGGTGCCCCTCTATCCCATCACAATAGCCTTCATAATTTGTCGGTCATGTTTACCACCGTTCTGGCTCCTTCTTATGAATCAATTGAATCACGCTTAAACCCCAGCTGCTTTCTTTCTCGCTGAGTATTTCTTACTCGCCGCTCAGCACTGAGATTCTCAGACCCTGTCTGTTCATGCATGTCGTACACAAAATCATTATCATCTGTCAAGTTAGATCCACACACTGCTTCTTGGCCGTTTTCGGACTACAGCGCAGACTTGGCACGGGCGAATTCCCAAACAGGGCATTCACGACATTCACGCATGAGCTTCAGGTCGCAAAAGTACCTGCTTATCGGTTAATCGACCATTGCTTATATGAATCATTCCCAGCGGTGGCTTCATGCATAACCGACCAATTTAACACACGTAACTTATATGCTTGCTTCTAAGCAAATTGCTCGCGTTTTCCTATCACTGAGTAGCTAAACGCGCGCAATTAAAATCGAAATTAAGCTATCATATACAGTCTTCGTAAAAGTCTGTCAGCAGTGACATACAAAGATTTTTAGTATTGCTGTGTGATATTCTTATTGTTGTTGACTTCACATTACCTATTGTTTGCCACTGCTGTCGTGCTAAAAGGTAGCTGTGGGTCTTTGTCAAGCTGCCTCTTTTGGAGAGCAGCTTTTACCTGCAGCTGTCCTTCATCAAGCTATTGATGAAAAATGAACATTATTATTATTATTATTATTATTATTATTATTATTATTATTATTATTATTATTATTATTATTATTATTATTATTATTATTATTATTATTATTATTATTATATTAATTTCACCACCATGTAATACGTTAGCTCAAATGAATTTCGCACAGCTACTAATAAGAGATGGCCAAGTTGAATATAAAACTTCATCAGTCGACGACCTTTATTCTTTGTGGACCAGGCAGACATAGCTGTACACTAACGATTGCAGGACATTGGTTTAGCGAAAATGGAGTGTGCTGTATGTTAACCTGTTCATGTCAGTTTCGAGTGAATCAGTGAAGGTTGGAGGAGGTTAGAAAAGAGGCAAAGTAAAAAATTGTTAACAATGGTGTATCAAATAGGTTGCTACGTATCTGACAATATAGTTTATAAAGTTTTTTTTATTTTCTAAAAGGTGATTCATAAATCAAGGAATATTAACAATTAACACAAAAAAGAAAAAAGAATTAAACGCTTTGCGGAACACAGAACACACATACTGAAGAACTGACCACGCTGGCTTGCCTGGCTGTGTCGGCAGATAGTCTAAATTTCAGTTAAGGTGCAATTCAATCGATCAGCCCTCACTTTTAGATGTTGTCAATAAATGTTTTTCCTACCACCACATAATGAAAACTAGAAATCACACTACATGAAAAAAATATAACTTCAATAATATAGAAAAAAACACAAAAAGCTTTGTTGCACTTAATAACAACTTCATTATGGTATTGTTAAATAGAGGTCGTTATTCTAAGAACAAATAGTTACTAAATGATGTGGTACAGTTTCACTTACGTTGGGAACATTACCTTTGCATACATGATGCATTGTGTTAAAAGAAGGTTCTTATGAACAACTCATTGTCTACATTGCCTTCAATTTTTCCTCTGAGTGTTCATCGTAATAAATCCATTTCCTCTCGTTTTGCAGCATCGTCTCGGTATCCTGTCGTCTGCAGCCAGAGGCCAAGCCTTCAGTCCTACTATTACACTTTTTTATACTTCTATCAATATGGACAAAGGGTTTGGTATTTCAACCCTGTTGAGGCCATTTGCGAGCAGTTTCAACCAGGCCAGTTGCCAAAGAGTTCTAACTTTTTTCAAAGCTGCCAGGCATGTTCAAACACATGTACCAGTAAGTGTACTTTTGTCTTTTTGGGTTACGCAAACAACACGCGGAGCACTGGAGTAACCACGCTAAGAAAAACAAGTACTCCGTTCCTGTATATTAGGTAGAACTTATGGCAGCCCGATATAGAGCACCCTGCCCATGCGTGGACGTTTTGCTATCCGCAGGGGTCGGGCTTAATCTTCATATAACATATTTTCTCGGCCACTATAAATAAC
Source organism: Rhipicephalus microplus (assembly GCF_043290135.1). Classification (NCBI taxonomy): domain Eukaryota; kingdom Metazoa; phylum Arthropoda; class Arachnida; order Ixodida; family Ixodidae; genus Rhipicephalus; species Rhipicephalus microplus. Next base: position 170,492,310 of record NC_134705.1, read on the forward strand.
GGAAACACCGCGTCGCACTGTTACATGACAGTTCAAAACTTACGCATGGCGTAAGGCTTTTTACGTGTAAAAATAAACGCCAACAACCAACAGTTTTTTGTCACTAACTACGTAGCTAGGAAGGTGTTCCAAACCAAATGCCAAACTTGTAGGAAAAATACTAGTCTTATAAGGGTTGAGAATGAAATACCGAGACGCTTAGCGGCGAACTTGTTGGCGCTCACACGGAACAAAAACACTAACTCAGCTAAGACGAGTCAATGAAAAGACCGACGCATGGAGCTGCAAGAAGTCGTTAAAGTGGGACTGTGGCTGAAAGTCTTGTCACTGGAACAGGGAACGCGAGATTCTGGAAGAGAAAAAAAAAGTTATGGTGTGAAGGATGAAGACACTGAAACAACAGAATAGACACTCCTACTGCTTCTCTGTCTCTTCCTTCTCCCGCTAGATCTTCGGCTTCCACTTTATTCGAAGGCATGGACCAACTAGCCTGGTAACGAGTTTTCGTGGAAAATCACTGCAAATGATCGATGAACGAGTGAACTTTTCTCCTTGGTGTCAACAGTGTCGAGATTTGGGCCTGTTGGTGCATTGTGACGACCGAAAATAGCGCGAAGAAACGGGGACACAAGACGAGGACACACGGCACAGGCGCTAACTTCCAACATAATGTTTATAACCACCGCACACTCGCCTATTTTCTAAGAAATTAATTTTTTGTGCGCATCATTCATGTCATGTGATGTTATTTTTCTTGGTGATATAGGGGAGTGTGCGGTGGTAATGAACACTATGTTGGAAGTTAGCGCCTGTGCCGTGTGTCCTCGTCTTGTGTCCCCGTTTCTTTGCGCTATTTTCGGTCCTCCTTGGTGTCTTCACCTTTGCGCACGGAAGCCCTTCAAAGCAAAGGCGACAATGTCCACAGTTGCACCTTTTAAACATTTACCGCAAGCAACTCATTAAAAATAAATGTGCGCGTTATACCAAACGTAGAAACAGACGGTGTAGAATATGCGAAGAGCATCGTTCTTTTTACAAGCTGTCTTCCTAGTTTCAATACATCCAGCACAGCTCACATTAGTATTTGAAACAACCCACTCCGAATTCCCACAATGATTGAGTTGTCAAATGATAGCAATATAAAAAATGCTTATAAAATATATTTTCCTATTTACTGTTTTGTGGTGTGACATGACGGTCAGGTATCAAAAATAAACAAAAACATACTGCCCTGTGAATTGACATAATGACAAATGGGACTGTGAATTCCTCTAGACAAGCATCGATATGTTAAAAAAGCTGCCACACTGTTCCCATGAGCATTTATTTCAAATAAATTGATTATACTTGTAGTAAATCCCGTTAACAAGGCTTAGTGCTGCTTGAAGGCTTAAATAAATCTCGCTATGTCAACATATATTTAATATCAATATTTCACGACCAAAGGTGGTTAGAGAAACCTCCTAATCCTGAACCAAGCAATAGATAAAAATTGCCTTCATTTTATTCTCTCTCTCACTAAATATATATGTATATACTGATTTAACAGACAATAATGCCAAGGGATGTATAGGGGAAGGTATTAGACCCAACTGTATTGTAAATGTGTATAAATAAATGTGGGTTAAAAGATAACTTGCCGTGAGTGGGTTCTGCTCACGGCAAGTTACCTTTTCACCCAATTTTATTTCTGCACAATTACAATACAATTAGGTCTAATACCTTCCCCTATACATTCCTTGGCATTATTGTCTGTTAGATTTTATTGATATTGTGTCTGTCGAAACACGAGAAAACGAGTCCCTAAGTATACACTACTTTCCCTTTTATATATATATATATATATATATATATATAAATAGTCTAGTAGATCCTCCGTGAGCGGTCACAACGTGGTTTATTTCGACGTTTCGGCCTAGAGTCTGGCCTTCATCAGGAATGTGAGCTGTGATTCCTGATGAAGGCCAGACTCTAGGCCGAAACGTCGAAATAAACCACGTTGTGACCGCTCACGGAGGATCTACTAGACTATATGCAACGCTACGGCCACTCAACCACCATGCCTGCCTATATATATAAATATATATATATATATATATATAGTGTAAACATTGGTAATACATAAGTAAACTTTTGTAAAACCGGGAGGCTTTGTCAGAAGTTCGGGTAATTTACAATGCGCCCACATCAAGCGGAAACTCCCCTCAAAGTTTGTCAACACACACATCAAGCTTTATTTCTTTATGTTTATCAGTCGTATTCTTGAACATTTCTCTTCAGAAATATGACCAGCAACTAACATCTGAAGAAGTTTTGTTGTATGTACTAGAAGGTAAAGCGGACGAAAAAACATCTTGCCGCTCCCAGCGACCGCCCATTCTTTTGTCTTTTCTTCCACTTTCCTTTTTCATGCTTATATATAGCATAATCACTACATTACAGTTAAAACAGTACATACCCCCCTTGGACTCAGTGTCAGTGGGTCCTCAATAATGTTGTTTCAGACAAAGAATCCCCTGAATTTTTTTCTTTCGTACACCTAAACAAAGGTACAGAAACAAAGGCACGCAGACGTTTGTGTTGTGTCATTGTTACTTAAAGTTTATAAAATGACTTGGCTATCAATACGAAACGTGGTGAAGCTTATGCGGTTGCAATATATAATCTTCGTGACCCAAATCACTGCCACAGAAGGTTTAACTCGAGGACGTTGTTCGTGGTGCATGGGCAAAAATAGAGGACTACATACGATAATTTTACATGAAAGTGCTTTGTATCAGCTAAACACCAGGAAAAAATATTTGAGAGTAGATCGTGTATTCTCCTAGTGAGAATAATTGATGTATTTACTGATACGCCTAATATGTTATTCTGTGTGTTTTTCTTTTTCAGAATATAATAGCTGCTCCAGTAATCCAGAGTAGTATGTAGGTATGCATTTTCCAAATGATTATATGTTGTGAGTGCTAACACACAGGGCTGCAACTTGGAGTATGAAAATTTACAAAAATACACCAGCGCATATCGTCAAACGGAACAAAAGATGATTGGCATAACGTAATAAGACTGAAGGGCAGCAGGGTGGCTTGCAAAATTAGCAGGAGTAGCTGATATTTTCGTCAAACTCAGTTTTAAAAAGGAATTTCAGCTGGCCATGCAAGGTGTAGGGACAGTAAGAAAGACAAGCGGTAATCACTCAGTGCAAAGGTATTATTACCTAGTTGATGGTAATTCTAACCAATGATGAAAGTAAGTTTGCGTGACGAAATTTAAAAAAATGATCTTGGGCAATAAACATAATGTGCATGCATTATACGCGATGAATTGGAGGTCATTCAGAAAGATCATCATCTATCAGTGATGTCGAGGTAGATTGATGTTGATGACGAAATATTGCCGCATGGTTTCGCATAGGAGAAACACGCATGGAGGAGGGGAAAGAATTTTGACAGAGCCACTTAATTCGTGACCTGGCTGAACGAGCAGTACAACGCAGAGTTGCCTTGGGCGTGAGAATGTTTCGTCAGAATGAAGGAGCAACGCATTCATTTGTAACCTCAAGTGATAATGACGCAATCAATAAAAAAACCTTTTGCTCAACAGTCGTTTTCCCTGTCTTTATCTCTTTTCGTCCTTTCAACTGCAGATATGCGGTTCTTCATCATCTAGAGTGTTAAACCAGACTCTACGGTAGCAGTTAAAAAGGTACTACGTCCTTTTGTCTGGCCACACTTCTGGAATGCATCAAGAGCTTTAGTGTTACCAGTGCAAACTGTTTATTTTTAAGAGCTGACATTATGATGCAAAATAAACTTTGAGGAATCATGCATTTTCGGAATATTCAATGAAACCTTAAAGCGTTGATGTGCTGTACACCAAAAACTAAGGGGCTGCGAATTGCCTAGGCCACACTTTTTTATAACGAATTGAAGTTGCGCAATGAACCCCGTTGCATATCTTTTTATCCACCAAACTAATACGAAATAGCAAGTCCCGTTTTCGAATACTACAAAACCGAATGCCATCATACCTTGCACAATAAAGAATAATTTTCTTCCGAGTAAAGAAACAAAACACACAATTCTAAAAAATGTGCACTGCTTGCCTTAAGTATTCTCAAATGTTTCTGTATTCGTTCTCGCTGTACCCAGCTGCAATGCGTTTTCTTGTACTGTTATTAAGACAAAAAACTTTTCTTGAATATGCAATACCTTGAAATAGCATCAATATTCACTCCTTTTTAAAGTTGTAGAGAGATTCATAAGAACAGCTCATTGGTTCCCTGAAGCATACGCCTAACAGTGTACTAACACGCGAAAGCCATTGTTTCTGGCAATATTGCCGTGATCTTTACGATATATGAACGGTGCTGTTTTACTATTACAGCAGAAGTCCTATGGTCAAGGTTAACCATTTCTTGTAGACAGACAGCTATCCTAATGATGAACGAGCACAGCCTGAATGACCACTCAAGCATTCTGTACAGATGGTTAAACAGAAGATTCAACGAGCTGGGATTTCCTTTAGTTTTCTCATGCATGCATTCTATAAAATTTTAGAGCGGATCTGTTCAGTTCGAGGGTCGCAGTGTATCTTAGCCATACAACACTTATAACGTTAAACCATCACACGCTGAATCACCACCAGATTATAAATACATAATTGAGCAAAGTTTCAAAGTTTCAAAGTTTCAAAGTTTATTTGCAGGAAAGAAAAAAAAATACAAAAACTTCCCTGCGGGAGGCAAAGACTAAAGGCTAAATAGCCTGACGAGGTCTTGACCTCCTGATACAGTCTGCATCAGTGCCATATTACACATATTCACAAATCAATAACATACATATACAAATAAGTGACATTATACATCTCTTATTTAGTTACATAGCTTATTTCTACATGATATACATTCAGAATATGTTTTACATAAACAGGAAACAATTTTGGTATCAAACGATTCTGTTTAAGTATCATTGTTCACAGTAAGAAAAAAAATCAACTCAGTATACAAGTATTCCTAAATATAAAAGCCTATGGATCTACTATGTCTTTAGTCAAAAGAAGAAAGGATTTATGATGACATTTAAATGACAAGGTGAAACGTGTTCACGAGCTTTCAACCGACCAATCTATGTGCTACTTAGCGCTAGCTGCTATATTAATTTTAATCATGTAAGCACCACCAATTCACTGGGACTGTGGAGTGCGTGCCGTACGGGCCTGCCAGTCCCTTTTTATTACTGTTCTTCCAAAACACTATAATACACATGTTAACATGATTACTTCACTTATTTAAAGACTCCATAGGGTCCGTGTACAACGAAGCCTCAAGCACCAGCCTGCCTCTGTCATGCAACACACAACTGCCATATAGAGGGCCCTCTTTCGTGTTTGATTTTTTTTCTAATTACGTTTTACGTAATGAAGAAAATTACGCAGTTGAGCGATAGTGACCAGTAGTGGGAAACAACTGTTGCAAAATAATAACGGGGGAACTTGGAGCGTGCCGCACTCTATCGAAGAAGAGGAGGCAGAGGGTGAATCGGGGCACGCGGACGTGGTCGGGGCAGTTCGCTCCTAGAATTGGCAATAAGCGGACGTCTCTCTTTCACGTCTGGGCGAAGACTCATTTCGTTACAACAACTATGGGGGCTACAAACAGTCGCTGTAGTGACCTCGTAACCACCTTAAATGTACACCTTTGATATTTGTTCAGCCACGAATGCATAGCAAGGTAAGTAATTTTACTGTGAAAACTGCAATGACACCGCCACACTAGCTGATTTCAGCACCGTAGTTGTCTGCGGCTACCGCCAGTTCCCGTAACCACCACATTTCCGAGAACTAAGAAAAAATGAAATAAAGAAAAAAATATCTAGAATCAGATAGGATTTGCATCCCAGCCCGCTGCGTGTCAGTTAATTATGTTACCACGGAGCCCCACTGATGTTTTTTTGTTTTTGTGCAGAGCCATGCTGTAGCTAGAAACTTCTAAAAGAAAAGTCATGTCAAACAAGTAATGATTTCAAAAAATATGCCGTGGTAGATGAGTAAAACAACTCCGAGACATCACACAATGCGAATCACGCAACAAGTTGGTCGTTGAGTGCTTCACACCTATTTAAAAAAAACTCAGCTGCATTTATTCATCAACATCACCCACAAAGTGTACATAACGCCTCAGAGATGTGTGGCGGATAGCAGAATTCTCCACAAAACGGCAAAAAAAATGGCATATAGTGGGTGCTTGCATGTATTCATCGTGAAACTTCTGATCATTTATGACGTAGCGAGTGCAGCCACCCTGAAAAGGTGGACAAAAGCATTGGGGTAAACGAACAACTTCAGTTTACTATTTCATGGGTGTTGAAGGAAGTAGAGAATACACTTTAGTACGGCGAGTGCTTCTTTCCTTGCACTTTCGCTTTGTTTAACCTATAGCTGTTCTAGTCACTTTAGCGAACTTTGTGATTAATCAGCTGGTTCGATCTCGGTAGTGAAGTATTGTTCTCGTTCCGCAATAGGAGGAACACCACCATCCACGTACGCACTGCGGAAGGCTTCGATAGACTGACGTTGTTGCGACGTGCGCCTCCGACGACGTTACGAAGGGCGCCTCGAAATCTCACCGCTGCAACCACTGTTTCGAAAGACGGCGACACCAACACAGTCCCGAAGGCGCCACTGCTTCGAATTCCACCGGGAAGGTCACCAGCCGTTTGGTAGCGTAGGTTTCTCAGCTCGCGACTACTTCTGTGCAGAGCTGATAGACGAGCGGACGACACGACGGTGAGTTAAACAAGGTTTATGTACAGCATATATACAGAGGCGTTAAAAATTCGGCACTGGGGCCGACAGAGACTCGAAGAGCCGAGCTCTCCTCTCTAACACATAGGTCTGCTCTAAAATAGGACTCCTGCTCTCGACGCGCCGCAGGGCTTCTTTTATATGCACCGGGTCCAACCCAAATGTCCAACCAGAAGCGCCGCTGGTCATGAGGTCAGACTCCTCCAATGGGGTCGCCGCTGGGCCGCGTCATTCTTTCTCATCGAATCTGGAGAGGCTGCGCTGCAGGTGGCTGCACCCAAGGACGAGTGACGTCGCTAGGCATTGCGTCAGCCGCCAGAAAGGAAGACGCCGGTTGTTTACTCGACGGGCTCGCGGGCTGAGGTTACTCACTGCACGTGCACGCCAGAAAGGCGCCGTCGAGTGTTGACGCCGTTGAGTTGTTCGCGTCAGGCGGACTCGCGGGCTGACCTTGACACAGATTGCCTTTTTCAGAGGCACGTTTGCTGCGGACTCGCAGGCATATCAACGTACAACCTTGTTCATAATTTTCTGCGGTAAGCTAGGCATGGCTAGTCGTCCGAAAGGCAGTCAGTTGTAGTCGGAGCTATCAAATTGGATTAAAACAGTCCATTCATCTCGAACTATATAGCTATATTTGCCTGTGTAAAGACTGAGTCAGAATATCGTAGCTCATGCATGCCCACCATAGGCCATCTCGTAATCATGTGTTAAGGAACCACACTGATTATATTTTTGTATTTGTTCTTCTCAAACAGTTAGTTTTAGGAACTTAGTATTGAATAAGTCCTCTAAAATGACTGGCCAGCCCTAACATCACAAATACCAAATGCACAATAGCGAGTTTCGTGAATTTTTGGTAATACCGCCCGCTACTCTACACCATAAAATAACGGTAGTTTAAAATGATTTACGTTGCTTAGAGTGGACTTTTAAGGTGGCTTCTGGAAAACTCTTGAGATCATGTACCATGTATTGTGTCTGAAGAGCATCGCTTTCAGAATGAACGATCTTATCATCCAGTAGACACTGTATAAGGTTTTGATCAAATCGAATGAAGCAGTATTCATTTTTTTAATCAGCTGGGCTAGTTCGTTCATTCAAAAAGCGGCCGGTTTCAGTCGTAGGGATCAAGTTGGGTTGTGCGAGTGACCTGTTTTGGATTCTCTTGAAGTTTTTCTTTTTATAACCCTTTACAGAAAAGGCTAAATTATAGGAAAGCCAGGTACACAGCCACCTACCTCCTCGATGAGTTCTTCTATTCTACACATAGAAAAAGATTCATCTAGTAGCTATATATATATATATCCCAAAAAAGCAAGAAATACTCCTCATATCTCAATAGACGCACACAAAAGGCCCAGATTCCTACAGCTTTTCTTTGTGGCGACATTCATTCGAAACATATTGCCAGTCAGCCTTCAGTGCGCTACTACTTTTTTCGAGACAATGATTAGACTTTACACTAAGGGTGACATGCAAGAAACAATGCGATCAATTCAATTACGTAGTACAAAAGAACTTGAATTCAGGATGTCGGACGAGTTGTACATTAATCAGATCCTCCACTGGTTAACCCATATGATGGCAGGAGAAACAGGGATGATTGTGCTTCTTTTGAGCATCTGGTTCATCCGATGTAAGATTTTTCTATTGATGACATTTAAGGTGGTTTGTAATATGACAAAAATGAGCTAATTATGCCTATGCCGTTATGTGAGACCGGGCACACACTATGTTAAGCTTACTTTAGTGGATCTTCACAGCACGAAAGAGTTGAGAGCGACACTAAGTTAAGGCAATATGGTAGGGTAAGCAAGTTCTCGTTGTTATAGCGTCATATCTCTAAACACTTCTATGTGGCCTTCACTCTGCGAAATTTTGACCATATCGATTCTTTCTCACTTCTTCCTGGTGGAGTTCTAAGTTTTAAAGTGTAGCACGAAACAAAACGGACCGTTTATTCTCAGTCTATCCGTCTATCCGGACGCACGGGCTGATGAACAGATGGACAGAGGCATGGACGCACGGATGGACGCTTCACCCCACTCTTTGTCATTCACTCCGTTGATATGCACGCCTTTAGAAATTACGTTGCGTAAATTTACATGTTTGAAATCAGATCGAAAATAACGCTGTTCTAAAAGTTCTTCACAGCGCCTCTGTTCTTTTCCTGTATACACAAATCATGAACTCGAACCTAAAAATTTCGTAGACAAGACCAATTTTGTAGATTACTTTGAATAACAGATATATTTCGTTGTTAGCGGTTGGCATGGTTGAAGCTACCTGAGGGAAAGTTGTGCTGTGTTGAACTTTATTTATTTTCATTTCTAAAGCTAGAGCATCACGGCTTCACTGCTGGCTACCCAAAGCTGTTGGACTATGTAACAAGTCGACACCATCATGGTTCTACAACATATGGACGGCCCAATGCACAGGTTTTCTCTACAGTGGCTGTGGAGGAAACTTGAACAGATTTAACACGGAAAAAGAGTGCAACGACGTTTGCTTACGTAAGGCAATTTTTTACAATAAATTCAGCCTTTTTGTTTTGTTGTTGAAAATAACGTTACCTCGAACCTCAAAATATGCTCAACTGTACGCAGTACGAGGAACAAAGCCTTCGTTGCTACAAATAATTGAATTCAGCTAAGTAGTTCACTACAGTTTTTTAATTCGTATGTAACTACCGTACTTATCAAACACGTACTTTTGGAGACTGCTTCACGTCGCGTACACTTTGTGCTGTTGGAGCCTGGTTCTTTATGAAACGAGTCCTCACGGGTGGAACAGAGGGTTGAGGTGCTCGGCTGCGGATCTGAAGGTGGGGGGTTTGATTCTGGTCACGGCCATCATATTTCAATGGAAACGAACGAGCACAGACTCTTGTACAGTTCGATGTTAGTGCACGTTGAAGAACAACAGCAGAGTGACTTGTTAGGCGAGCTGGTTCACTTTTAACGTCACTTTTGGCGCGAAATGAACATGAGAGGCGGACACGAGAGTTCATCTCTCGTGTTTGTTCATCGCCAAAAACTACAGTAAAAAGAACAACAGATGGTAGAAATTTCCCAATCATTAGGCTACGGTGTCTCTAATAAATATATCGGGGTTTTGGGACGTAAAAACCCAGATATGATTGCTATAATACACAGCATCCAAAGTGGGCAACAAAATTTTTCGGTGCCTGGTAGACTTTTACGCCCCACTCCACGATTTGTGAAGTGCACCTTCGGAGCTACAAATGTTCCTTCACTTGAAATTCCAGCATATCATACGCTCTTACCTAATAGGTTCGTGCTGCTGGTCAGTGCCTCTCTTCGCGCACTCTTTATTTATCCTGTGCTGTTGCCTGTCAACATGTACCTACAGCCATGCCCTATGTCGTTTGAATAGCTTTTGTTTCCAGCATATCCCTCAAATCTGCAGATATTTTCTCTTCATAGCCTGTCACGCGAACAGTAGTAGAGCGTCCTTCATCGATTTATTGTCCAGATACATTGCTCGAATCCATACATTTGCCTTTGTAAAGAACCTAGTTTTTACGGTGAAACACATTGTCATACCACAGCAGACCATTTAGAAAATGTAGTTATCCACCGCCGCTGTCGTACCTGTCCACTCCTTGGAATATCAGTATGTATCACGCGTGTCCGGAGGGTAGAGTTTGATGACAGACCCACAAGAATATTCACAGCATTTGAAAAACACTCCTACTAATATGTCAGTTCGGGCTAACAATCTCAGACATATTCGTAAAACACTCTTATGCGAAGAGGGGGTCAACCTGCTAGCAAAACTCAGTTCAACAGACTTAATGCAAAAATGCGGCAATACAGCAACAAACTTCGGTGGAAACAATGGGTAACATTTAGTCAAAGTTTAAGTGTATTTACTCTACTGTCAAGGATAGGGCAACTAGTAAAAAATGGTCAGAAGCACGCCCAAGCCTTTGAGACCGTTTATTGCCCTCGCGTTATTCAAGGATACACCAATACCGTCACGAGCCGAAGAGTTTGCTGACGTGTACGTGTTTGGAAGAGAAAGTGAACTACCTTACCCACTTCCGCCTCATTCTACATCTGCCATCAACGCAACATTCACGCTGCGGTAACTTACGCCAGCCATAAGTTGTCTCCGTCGACGCTGTGCTCCTGGACCTGATGGAATTACAAACCAAATGATCTCAAATTTGTCGGCAGAATCGAAGAGCAGGCTTTTGATGCATTTCACTTATATTTGGGAGTCGGGAAACATTCCTCAAGCCTGAAAAAAGGCCTAGGTGGTGCCAGTGCTGATGCCAGGTAAAGACAGAACAGAACTGGCGTCATACAGACCAGCATCACTAACTTCGTGCGTAGCGAAGCTCATGGACAAGCTGGCCTGTGTTTGTCTGACATGGTGGATGGAGAATCACAAGGCCCTTCCAGCATGTATGACTGGGTTTGAGCAACGGTTGATTGCACAGGACAACATCTTCGACTTGGTGAGTCACATAGAACACCAACCAGCATACTGATTTTAAACTCTGGCAACATTACTCGACGTTTCAAAAGCATACGACTACGTGCTCCAAGGTGAGATAACTTGTGGTCTTGCATCTATGGGAATATTGGGGCACCTTTTATGCTTTGTTCAGGCGTTTCTTAGTTATTGCTAGATGCAGGGGAAGTAAGAACAGTGCTCAGTAGCTCAAGGAAAATCACCAGAGGAGTGCCACGGGGCAGTTTCCTGTCTCCAATGTTGTTACATGTTGCCATGGCTGGTTTACCTAATGCTCTCAAGACTGTGAGCAAGGTAGTACAAATATCAATTTAGCTGACGACATTTGCATCTGGCTGTCTGAATGTCAGCATAAGCGATTGGAAATGATTGGCTAAAAGAGTTCTACTGTCCACACAATCCACACAAACCTATCTTGAATCAATTGGTCTAACAATATGAGCTGAAAAGTCTCAATTCATGCTATTTCCAGGTATGCGAATACGAGAAACAAGGATGAAAATATTACCTTCTGGTGCATCAATTCAAGAAGTTAAGTACATGAGATTCCTTGGTATCACACTAGACACCAGGATGAACTGGCGACGGGCAGTAAACAAGACAATGTCATCGCTGTCACCCTGTGAAAACAGTCTTCGAAGGATGGCACGAACAAGCTGGGGAAGACACTCAACATCAATGATAAAATTACACGAGGCAGTAATTGTCAATCGTGTGCTTTTCCAATGACCATTGATCTCTCCGAGTGAGTCACAGTGCGGACGGCTGGAAAAACTTCACCGTAAAGGCCTCAGAGTTTCTTTGGGAGTGCCAAAGTTTGCAGCGAGCATAAAGGTGCTTCATGAAGCTTGTCCTCAACTGTTACGTCTTCTCGCCTCTCAACGAGTGCAGACAGAGCTTTGCCAACTTGGTGAATTGAGCCCAGGACGAGCACTACTCAGTCGCCTTCGGCGATGCATGGAATCACGACCTTTCGTGGCCCTCAACACCCTTCGCCATCTTATCATCGATTTTCCTGTACAAAGACAACTTCGACAAGACCCACCTTGATCGCATGAGGATGTCGACTGTCAGGTGACGATTCCACGAATGCACAGCAAGTGTTCCACACCCGCAGCAGAATTACGTTATTGGGCACTTGAATGAGTTGAAGAAAAGTACGACGATCATTTGAAAGTTTTGACCGATGGATCAGTCGACATAGTGCGCGGAGTAAGCGCTGCAGCGTTTGTGATCCCGTCTCTAAAGGCGTCCTGGGCAGCGCGACTTGAGTGCGTTGTTTCATCGACAGCATGTGAAAGCGTGGCAATTCAGGCAGCCCTGAAGAAATTGAAGTTTTGTAGGCAGCAACAAGTCGTGCTATTTTCGGACAGTAAGCCCACTTTGCAGCGGCTAAAACGTAGATTGCTTTTGGATCGATGCACTCAAAGATCACTGAGAATTCTTAAAGACCTGCATGGCATTGGTATAAACATTAAGTTACAATGAATTCCATCACATGGGGGCATAGCGGGTAATGAGGCTGCTGACAGACTTTCCCGGAGTTCTCTGGAGCTTACACCAACGAAGAAGGCTCCCAAAGACAATCAGCGTATTTTACGGGAAGCTGTCGGAAAGCATTTTCACTCGTTATGGCTGACGCCTCACCAGCTATGTGTGACACAAGGGCTATCAAGGGAAGAGGCCTGCTTGCTTCATCGCATCCGAACGGGATCAGCGCTTACAGCAGCATGGCTCCACAAGATCAGACTCTCCGCAACACCCTTGTGCCCGAAGTGCAAGGAAAACGGTTATATAGAACACTATTTGCCAAAATGTCATGAGCATAAGAAGAAACAGCTAGGTTTATTTAAGCAACTGCAACAGTTAGGCTCGTCATGTGACAGCGTGACTGATATTGTGTTTCCGCGTGGTTCCTCAATCTTCAGGAAACAGGTGTCGTGACTTCTCTTGAAGTTTTCGATTGCTACAGACCTCGCATGTGACTGGTGTTAAGTGACAATTATGTTTGGGGTATAGTGCAGCGAGCTAGATTACCGGCACAATGCTGCACGGGGAATAGCGCAAAGGCCACCGTGTTAGGCAGGCTTATGTCGCGCTATGCACGATTTTTATCCTAAAAGCCTGCTCGTGCTTAGTTAAAAAACAGACAAAGGACATTAGCTACAATTATCTAGAGGAAACCAGGCGGGGCAATTGCCTGCAAATTATGCAAGGCTAGATTCGCCGGCTACCTACAATATCCTTAACCTTAACCTTACCCTAGCCCGCCAACTTTGGTCTACCGCAACTTAGGGAGGTGTTCACGAGAGCACCCAAACCCAGGCGTATAGATAGATAGATAGATAGATAGATAGATAGATAGATAGATAGATAGATAGATAGATAGATAGATAGATAGATAGATAGATAGATAGATAGATAGATAGATAGATAGATAGATAGATAGATAGATAGATAGATAGATAGATGGATGGATGGATGGATGGATGGATGGATGGATGGATGGATGGATGGATGGATGGATGGATGGATGGATGGATGGATGGATGGATGGATGGATGGATGGATGGATGGATGGATGGATAGATAGATAGATAGATAGATAGATAGATAGATAGATAGATAGATAGATAGATAGATAGATAGATAGATAGATAGATAGATAGATAGGTAGATAGATAGATAGATAGATAGATAGATAGATAGATAGATAGATAGATAGATAGATAGATAGATAGATAGATACGTTCTAAATCTCTGCTGGTCAATAAGGAATGCTTCACATTTAGAAGAACAGTTGGCAACTAGCTATGTATAATATGGTATATCAAGGGTGGGAAAGAGAGTTGAGAGGGTAAAATTGAGAGGGTAAAAGAGAGTTGATAGTGGTAAACCCACGTACCGTCGTAACCACTCGGCTATCCAGCAACCCTATGAGAGCATAGCATAGCTTATATATTGTAGTACAGAAAGTTGTGAGAAAGAGAAGTCAGGAGCCAATATATGACAGCGAGAGGAAGCAAAACAAGGGAAAGAGCAAATGGAGAAAGATGGAGAGAGAGAAAATGGTAAGAATGAGAAAGAAAAGTGTAAAGAGTGGGAAGAACGACGATGTAGAAACAAGAAAAAGGAAATAGATACAAATAGCTCCCCCAAAAGACCGAGACAAGTGTCGGAAAGACGAGAGAAAAAGGAAGAAGGGAGGAAATAAAGACAAAATTTAATACAAAGAAAAAAGGCCGCTGAACCACGTACCTCCTTTAAACTTGGCACCTATATAGTGCAAAGCTGCCTAAAATATTTTTCATAAAAATGAAGTGTTCACATCATGATGTCCACCTCGGTGGAACAGTGGCTAGTGTGCTCGGCTGCTGACCCAAAAGTAGCGGATTTCATCCTGGCCATGGCGGTCGTATTTCGGTGGAGGCGAATTGGTAGAGGCCCGTGTGCTGACCTATGTCAGTGCACGTTATAGAACACCAGATGGTGAAAATTTGCGGAATAATAATAATAATAATAATAATAATAATAATAATAATAATAATAATAATAATAATAATAATAATAATAATAATAATAATAATAATAATAATAATAATAGGAGTAGTAGTAGTTTGGTTTAGCCACCGCTGTGGCACAGTGGTTACATTGCTTTGCTTCTCCGCCTCACCGCACCATTTCGATGGAGGTGAAATACACCCGCAGAGGACTTTGTTTCGCACAACGTCAGCGCACATTAAAGATGGGCCACATTATGAGCGCACATCCACTCCCGCATGCCTCATTTCCATAACATGATTTTGGCACGCAGAACCACTGAAATTGTTATTCACATTATTAAAGTGTCAAAAACGACTTCCTGTCCTAATTCTTACAGCCCCAAATAAGCGAAAAAGGAACGTCTGCAGCTTGAAAGTGAGGTCAGGCCACTGCAAAGGTTATAATCCAAGGTGGACGTACGACCACAAAGAGGACATATGCCGGGGATTTGTGTACAGTGGTTGCGGAGGCAACGCCAACCGATTCAGCACGTGTTTAGACTGCATGAGAAGATGTAGCGGTAAGTTATTCCTTGGGTGTCTGGCAACGTTGTATGGCTGATATCGTTTATGAGGCATAACACACAAGAATACTCGTTATTACCATATGCTGACTATACTGCAATATTTATTGATTCTTCAATCATGAACCTAACGTGCGATACACATACCAGATACCATCTAAGTGGTGATTATTCTGAGAGTGACAGTTCAATACAGAAGATAATGAAAAATATGACTTGAGATTAGTCTGCGAAACAAGGTCCCAAAGTCAAAGAATGCTTTGGAAGCTCCTCTATAAACTAAGCTTGAAAGTGCTCAATACAGCGGAATTTGTTTGTAGAGCGAGCGTGCAGGAGGAGCCTAGAGCTACAATATCTGGTTAGCAATCGTTTATTGTTCCCTAAAAGCAGGAGCTGGTGCGTGGGGTAATGCAAAAGGGACAAGAGGAGATATGGGAGAGCAGGCGCGCGGTTCGAGTTGTCCCCTGTCTTCACGGCGCCGCCCGACGGGCGGTGGCGGCCAAGGAAAAGGGTTTATATTTTGTTTCGTAGCGATGCCGCAGGTGCCGGCATTGGGGCGCGACGTAAGAGGATGCGTTACAGGTTCATCTTATACTCAACTGTAATCACCTGCTTCGCGTAAATGGCACAATCAAAGAATAAGGTGTGTGTAAAGGAGGAACATCAGAGAACACGGTAGGAGAGTGATGATTAACATCATTTATTATTAGGCAGAAATGACGTAAATTACACTGTATAAATTAGAATATAACGTAAACAACACATCAATGACACGACATGAAAATCATGATTGGAGCAGCTTAATATAATATGAATGTCCATGATGGTAAATTATCATTATATGTTAAAATTACTTCACTACTTTCTTGCTTTCCCAATACTTAAAAACAGCTCCACCACGGTGGTCTATTGTCTAAGGTACTCGGCTGCTGACCCGCAAGTCGTGCGATCAAATCCCGGCTGCGGCGGCTGCTTTTTCGATGGAGGCAAAGATGCTGTAGGCCCGTGTGCTCAGACTTGGGTGCACGTTAAAGAACCCCAGGTGGTCGAAATTTCCGGAGCCCTCCACTGCGGCGTCCCTCATAATCATGTGGTAGTTTTGGGACTTTAAAGCCCACATATTAATCAACTAAGAAGCACAATATTTGCTTTATTGTGCGTATTCCAGTGTGCTTCTCAAGCTTTCTTTTTTTCTTGTACGTTTTTTGCAGGAAGAGACGGTCACTTACGCCGTTGCATTCAACTGACGCCGAAATTCAACGACAAGTATTACGTGGCATGGGAGCCCGAATAAGCTGCACGGAGCACGTGAAATGAGTATATTTATATTTTTACCAGTATTTTTTATGATAAATAAAAAGTATATCACAAGTTAAACAGCTGGGCTTCTCTTGTGTATCTCCGGAGCGATGTTATGAAAATTGTGCACCCATTGTTATATTTCAGATCAGTTCAATAATAAAACACAACTACGTCCCGAAATCACATGATCGATCAGTCGCTGCCTCGTACAAAGGAAAAGCAGACGTGTTTGTGAAAATGCAGCCTGCTTGATTCCTGCAAGTGGACAATGCTGTGATCGGTAATACTCCTCAGCACATGTATCAATTGAAGTGATTACACGTACATTTTAAAGAAACACATAAAAAGAACTCATATAGAAAAAGCGAGCGCCCACTTATGAAGTTGGCAATGCATTTTCCATTTCGGGCATCCTGTCAACAGCACTGCTTCGTGCGAGAAGCGAGATGAGAACGAGAAGAAGGTGTTAACAAAAGTGAAACATGCACGTATACTCGTCTTTTGTGAGCCTAAACCACAGCATTATAAAACCATCCGTGCTCTTTCAAGTACAAAAGTCTTCAGAATGGTTGATTTGGCAGGATGATTATTCATTATACTTGAAATTAGAGCTCGTAACTATAAGAAAAAAATCAAGAAAAATAACGCGCTTGTCCTTGTCTTTTTTAAAGATAGAGAGAAAGCGACACAAGGAAAGACAGTGATGTTAACCAGACGCACGTGGGATTCACTGCCCCATAAGTGCCTGTTTGAGCTACGCGCTGGTATTTCAAGCATTACACAAGCCGACCGCAAAGGTATACTTTTGAAGACACATTATTTTATTGCGATTACAAATATATGGACACTCTCGGCTGCATTTTGCCACTGGCGTTGGCATTGCCGTCGTTCACCACATAGACATACGTGTCTACGTATATGAAAATGCAAGAAAAGAAATAATTCAGAAAAACACTCCGGCGCGCGAAATTGAATGTCCGACCTCTTGCTTGCGAGTGTGAGGTGTTAGCCACTAAAGCACGAAGGAGCACCTCTTTCAACGTTGTAACAGCAGGATATTTATATCTACCACTTACCGCTGACGATGCCCCTTTCGGGGGAACTATCCTGTTTTCAGCATTACCGGCTAGATGGCGCAATGAGCGCGCGTCACCAGAGTGTCATGACGCAGCAGCGCGCTCTCATCTCCGACGCGTACCTTGCCTCGCGGAAAGGGGGGGGGGGGGGGTGTACGCTCAGGCTTGTGCGAGCTTATTTCGCAGTGAGGAGAATCGTACCCCTCGTGGTTTTGCCGGAAATATTCTGTTCTAGTTACTGGGCGCAAAAAAGGTCACTGCACTAGCTGAGCAGTCTCCGCTTGCAAAAAGGGCGCGCTTTTCAGGCACAGCGAAGTAACAAATGAAACACTTATTCGCATTCATCTGTACCTGTGAGTACGTTTTGTGCGTTATTTGTGCGTGAGCAACGTGGGCACATTTCGATCTGCTCACCTTTTTTTTTTTTGCGTGGCATTCCAATTTGTTATTATCGCATTCATTGCTTCGCCATTTTGGCTGAGTTGTGACTTTTTCAATTCATCAATATTCTTAGACAGTATATCAGTAGCTCTCTGGTGTTCCTAAAACACCGAACATTAGAAAACGAAAATGAGCAGTCAGATTAGCGATAGTATAAGCAACGTTAGGAATGAGCAGGTTTCAACAAAAGCACAAGTTAGTAAAATTTAGAGGGTGCTCCTGACTTACTGGAAATGGGTCAGTACTATTCCAGAGCACTCTCGCAATTGTCTTCTTGTTTCCAATGGTCATTGAGTTGCTCACATCTCTTTCTGAATTGCTGCAATAACAAGTGTATATAATGTAGTAGAAAACTATCAAATTACTTTCATTGTTTTAAAACTTTTTCACAAGGCGTAGATCTGTTTTTTTTTTGTCCGATTCCTCCTCTACGTAAGGCGTTGAAAACACCATGATAAAACTGAGTCGGCAGTTTTAACTAGGCCCCTACGCCCGCGGTATTGATAGGATTAAGTTATAACATCCCCAAGCAAATAAATATGATGTCGACGCCATTCTTGAAGATAGCAGGATGAAATACGGTTCGCGAATGACGCTTATGAATTACTAATTATGCTTGAGTTGTTGTTTAGCACTTCTTTCTTGCAGAATACTCTCTTCCGGTGAAATTATGTCTGTGACTGCACGCATTCCCTACGGTGTTGCGGCTCTCGGCGCTGTTTACCAGTAGTCGCTCGGAATCCCAGCGCTGATCACCAGTTGTTGCGGACCGGGGTCTACCAGGTCTCTTGTGGTAGCGTGGTGTAACTTCGGGTTGAGGAAACGAACGCTCACAAGATGGGGATACGAAAAACAAACAGGTTTATGGCAAATTTTACAATTATTTACAGCATGAGGTTAGGAGTTCACAAACCACGAGCGTGGTGGTTGAACCATTACATGGTTCAGAGCGACGTCCAGCACTCTGCAGCGTCGTTTTAAACCCTGTCGGGCTCCTCCTCCTTGATTGGAACGTCAATCACACACAGACACCACCCACAGGGCATTATTCAGTAGCATATGGTCCGCTGAATAGTTATTGCCCCTCTTGACGCAATGCTCTGAGGATAAGGGAAATGAGGTTCCTTCCCGGAACAATTTGGCGGTTGGTTTCCTTCTTCCGCCTTTCGCAGGAAGGGCAGCCAAGGAGCAAACACTTCAATCGCAGAGACACGACCTGTGCGGTTGGTCTGCTTCGCCGTCTCGCTAAACAAGCCGGCACAGAGGAATTGCTTGTAGGGACGTTGGCTCTCGCACCATCTTCTAATCCCTTTGTCGCTCCCCGCCGCTGGATCCGAGAAACTGGGGTTCCGTGCATGGGAGCGCTGCCCGGCTACGTTTCTCAGCGACAGCATGGCGCCTACGGACGACGGTCATAACAACGGTCTAACGGAATGAACTGGCAAGCACTGTGACGCAGCAACTGATTTTCTTATTGCTCAGTAAAGGAAATCAGTTGCAGCCCTAAAAAAGACAAGTCCACTTGTCGAAACAGGGGCTGCAGCGCCAACCTCACTTTTATGAATTTCTCATAGTAGCGTGTACGCTTGAATATTTTGCATGGAATATCAGATATCAATATTTGGTGTTAGTTGTATGGATATACGCTGTTACCTAATTCACAGATTAAAACCGCATGTCTCAGTCGTCACGATTGTTAGTCGTAACAACGGGCTGTTGAACGATTACAAACAAAACGAGTGATAAGCATGCCCTTGTAAGTCTAGAAAGCTTTATTATTGTAAGGTTGATACCTGCTTTTGTCAAAACTGTCAAATAATCCATCGTTTATTTATTATCATGACTGTCAATAACAATAACATCGATCGATAAATAGTAATGAAAGGGTGGAGTCAGTAAAACGATCAGCTCTAACGAACAGATGTATTGCAAAATACGTTGTTATGAACAATTTTAGATGGAGACTTGGCGATAGGAAATAAGAATCAGTTGGTCACTGATGACGTGTAGCGATGATATAGTGCCAAGTATGCCATCAAAAAGCACACACATTGCTACAAATATTTTGTGTATTTACTTGCAAGTACATAGATACATGATTCAAGTGTCAGTTTATGCGTGTACTTGTTCTCTTGCCTCTCTTTTCTTCGCCCTGCCACGGTGGCTTAGTGGCTAAGGTACTCGGCTGCTGTCCCGCAGGTCACGGGATCGAAACCCGGCTGCGGCGGCTGCATTTCCAATGGAGGCGGGAATGTTGTAGGCCCGTGTGTTCAGATTTGGGTGCACGTTAAAGAACACCAGGTGGTCGAAATTCCCGGAGACTTCCACATCGGCGTCTCTCATAATCATTTGGTAGTTTTGGCTTGTTTAGCCCCCCATATCAATACGTCATTTCCTGTGTTTTGGCAATTCTACATTTTTAGTTAAACATACTCAGCTGCTGCGACATGCGCAAATCAAATGCGAGAGTCTGAAGAACTGTTTCACTTCTGCCATCTGGTGAATTACTAGTAAGCGCTCCTTCAGCAAAGGTGCCCCGCTACCCGTCAGATGGCGCGCAATATGCCCGTTCCGGCATATTCGGTTCGGATTGTCATGCTGGATGGTGCTTCCGATTGACGGCGCAGATAAGTGGTTTGGCATGTTTTGAGCTTGTCTTTATACTCATAAGGCAGCAGTTAAAATCGCTGTAGCACTTATTTTATTGTACGGCTTTTTCGGGGTCAGTCGCCAGGTATTTAATAATTTGTGCGTGTGTGTGTGTTTGATTTTTTGTTGTTTTTTTCTTTCGCCACCCGATGGGGGAGGTGCACGTAGATTGAACACGCAAATTTTGTATTAGAGCTTCGACTATCTCTTTTTCGTAGGGCAGGGCTCGAGTTTTGTAATTATCGAGTGAGAGAAGTCATAGGGACAATTGGTGTCAGAAAGACAAGGTTAAAAAGACTGTAAAGTGTTCAGGATGTGGGGTGGGTTTCAAACTGTACCCAAGAGTAGAAGTGGATGGAGAAGAGGCTGACGCGAAGTGTAGGCAATGTGAGGTCGAGAAAAATTGGAGAAAATTATGATTGCCCAGAGTGACCTGCTGATGAGAATCACCGAGCTCGAGACTGCGTTGGCGACAGAGCAAGAGAAAACGAGGGCAATGGGAGAATGGCTGAAGTCCGCCGAGGAAGCACTAGCCAAGGTGAACAGAGGAGCGGCATACGGAGAGAACAGTAGGGCATCGGAAACCAGAACGACGGAGAAGGAAAAGCAAAGAAGTTTGGGAAAAACAGGTTTAGCCGGTTCAACTGTCGCAAGGCCCAGCTTCAGCGAGGTAGTGGTGGGGCAGGGAGGGAACAAAGCAGCCGGCGTCACAGGTGCAAGTAGCCCCCAGGTGCAGAACGCTCCAGCTGAAAAGTCACAGCATGTGATAATCGCCGGGGATTCGAATTTAAATCGACGCACAGAAGCCATCAAAGAGAGGGTAAGAGGTGACAAGAGGGTTGCAGTAGGGACGTTTTCCGGACGCAAGCTGGAAGTAGTCATGAGGCAAGCGAGCGCAAAGCTCGAAACAACAGCTGATAGACGAAACCTCGTGATAATTTCAGGGGGTTTAAACGATGTCCTAAATGAAGATGCAGCAGGACTAGCAGCCACACTGGCGAAAGGGGTCGATGACATGCGCGACACTTGTCCTCAAGTTCAGGTAGTGATATGCACGATACCGGAGGTACCGGTGCGTGACAGCAACCTGCAAAGAGTGGTTGTCAACGCAAACCAAAAGATATGGCGGATGAGTCGAGAGAAAGGCTTCGAGGTGGTGGAAATAAACAGAGAGGTGCATAGGTGGGGTGGTTTTCAATGAGACAGAATTCACTTCGATGTGCGGCTAGGTCATGAGGTGGGTTGGCGACTTGCAGGACGCGCAGTAGCTTTTTGGGGGGGCACGTGGGCCGCTCGGGGTGCAGTATAGCTAGTAATGAGGAAAACAACCAGGGAGACTCTTTGACAGGTGGTATGGAGAGATACGATTCCAAAGTGGTACCAGTATCTAAAACAGGTAGAGTCCGGGGCAGAATTAGACGTAGCCAGGAGCGCCCAGCCAATACAGGCATGGGGTACATTAACATACAGGGTGGCAGGAACAGGCTGAAGTGGGAAGAGATAGAAGAACAGCTAAGGGAGGAGAGGCCTATGGCATACAGTTTTGTAGAAACACATCTCAGGGACATGGAACAACCTCCTAACAATCCGGACTAGGCGTGGGAATATCGTAATAGAACAGAAGGCAGCTGAAAGGGGGGTGGTATTGGAGCATTCATTCATAATAGTACAGACTGTCAAAGGGTCAAGCAGGAGTGCAAGGAGCATTATTGGCTAAAGGGGAAAGTGGCAGGGCAAATGACACTCCTTGGTTTCGTGTACTTTTGGACGGGAGCAAAGGCCAGAGAGAAAAACCAGGCAATGGTAGAGTGTATATCAAAGGACATTGAGGAGTTAGGATGACAGTGCGAGATAATTATACTAGGAGATACGAATGCACACATAGAAGATATAGATGGGTATACCAACCAGACAGGCAAAATGATCATGGATATGTGTGAAAGGCTTGATTTGATCGTTTGCAACAGTACCGACAAGTGGGAAGGGCAAATAACATGGGAGGTACTAAAGAAGGCTGCAGTCGACGATAGATTACGCACTGATGTTACATAGGTTGTATGATAAGCTCAGGGGAATGCAGATAGATGAAGGTGGCTCCAGAAGTCTAGGTAGTGATCACAAACGTATCAAGCTAAGTTTTGAAACAGCAGTGAAAGTGGGAAGGAGACAAGATAAGCAACTACAGGAAAATATTTGTTCAGAAAGGTAAATTGAAATAGCCACTAAATAAATTGAGAAAGTAATCACTGAGGATAATAAAACAGTGTGGACATACACGAATCTAATTAGACTGTTTGAGCTAGAGCTTGCTAAGGCACGTGACAAGTCACCCCAGAAAAGAAGACACAAACCCAGTAGTTGGTGGTATGAGGAAGTTAAGAGAGCCATAGCAAAACGTCAGGAAGCCTCTAGGGAACACAGACATGCTAAGCAGCGGGTCTAACCGACAGATGATGTTGAAAGAAAAAGGGAAACGTTTCTAAGCTGTAGAAGGAATGCATCCATTCTGATCTATGAAAAGATTCGAAGAAAGGGAGCTCAGTGGCTGGCACAAGTACATAAAAAAGATAGAAAGGCAGCTGCGAAATTTTAGAACCATCTAAACTCCCTAAGAAATGAGACGAGCCTTGAGCAGAGGTTTATAACTACAGCTCAAGGTGCTAGGCTAGAAGGGGACGAAGCTATTGAATATATAAGAACAAGGGTGACAGAAAAAGTTCAACAAAGAAGTGCTTTATGCACCACAATAGACAAGGATGAATCAAAAGGCGCAATGGCTCCATTCTCACAACGAGAATAGAAAAGGGCTGAGAAAAGGGTTCCTAGTAGTACATAAACAGGCCCAGATGGCATTCCAATTATGCTGATAAAGACATTAGGTCCGAAGTCCAAGCAGGCTTTGAGAGAGGCAGTGAGCAAAATAATAATCGATGGAGAAGTTCCCGATGGACGGAAACTTAACAGGATGAGCATGATCTACAAAGGAAAGGGGCGCAAAGCTGACATAAACAACTACCGTCCTATAACAGTGGCATCAGTGGTCTACAGGCTGGCGATGCAGATTATGAAGGAAAGACTGCAGGCATGGATAGAGGATGAGGGGGTGCGGGGGGAACTGCAGAATGGGTTTTGGAACCACAGAAGGTTGGAAGACAATCTGTTCTCACTGACGCAGTGCATCGAAATAGTAGAAAAGGAACACAGGCCCCTGTGGCTAGCATTTTTGGATATCAAGGGAGCGTACGATAGTGTGGTTAAAGAGGAATTGTGGGGAATACTGGACACACTAGGCGTGGACGATGTAATCACTAATCCTTTAAATGATATCTATAAAAGTAACAAGGTAGTTATAAAGTGGGAAATACAGGTATCCAAGCCTGTAGAGGTAAAACAGGGCTTGCAGGGGTGTCCCCTGTCACCCTTATTATTCACGATGTACCTACAAGGATTAGAGGCCAAATTAGAGGGAAGTGGACTGTGCTTCAACCCCTCTTTCGTCAAACAAGGAAATTTCACTGAACAGGCACTACCAGCATGGATGTACGCAGATGATATAGTGCTAATGTCCAATAACAAGGACGATTTGCAGAAATTTGTGGACATCTGCAGTAATGAGAGAGATAGGTTAGACTTCAGAGTCAGTAAGAAAAAGTCAGCAGTCATGATTTTTAATGACAATGGAGGTAGTGAGCTTAGAAAACAGGAGGTCACGCTAGAGATAACATATAAATACAAATATCTGGGCGTATGGATAAGTGATGGGGCCGAGTACCTAAGGGAACACGAAATATACGTGACGACTAAAGGTAACAGGAAAGCAGCGGTAATGAAAAACAGGGCACTGTGGAATTACAAAAGGTATGATGTGGGAGGAATATGGAAAGGGGTCCTGGTTCCTGGACTAACGTTCGGCAATGCGCTCTTGTGCATGAGATCAGAAGTTCAAGCAAGATTAGAAATTAAGCAACGTGGAATAGGTAGGCTTGCCTTAGGAGCTCACAGGAATACACCAAATCAGGGAGTACAAGGTGATATGGGATGGACATTATTTGAGGGCAAGGAAGCTAGCAACAAGATAAAATTTGAGAGGCGATTGAGAGAAATGGGGGAGGAGTGTTAGGCTAGGAAGGTATTCAGCTACTTGTACATGAAGAATGGCGATACAAAATGGAGGAATCGAACCAGAAAATTGACTGGTAAATACTTAAAAATAGCAAGGGGCCAAACCAAAAACAATTATCTGTTAAGAAGAAGGTGAAGGAAGCTGAGACCGATATGTGGAGAATTGGCATCATTAAGAAGTCCGCACTAGAGATCTATCGAACTTTTAAGCAGGAAATTGCCAAGGAAAGGATCTATGATAATACTCGGGGTAGTTCTCTACTGTTTGAGGCAAGGACGGGAGTACTGCGAACCAAGACATATCGGGCCAAATACGAAGGGGTAGACACAGTATGCAGTGCGTGTGGAGAGGAAGAATAAACTGCCGAACACTTGATAATGTTCTGTAAAGGGTTTACCCTATAGTTCAGGATGATGGCGCAGAGTTTTTCAAAGCACTGGCGTTTAGGGACCGGGAGGGCAAAATACACTTTAAGCAAGTAGACTTAACTAGAAGGAGGTTATCTGATTGGTGGCTAAAGTCAAGGCACGAGTGAAAATTAAACTCTTCACTGCAAAGTACGAATCCTCAAACTCACTTTTTAGGGAGAAAAAATAAATATAGTTTTGGGTTCATTAAGTATTACGGCTTGGTGGCACTAGCCACCGCCCGATCTAAAGGGTACAGCCGTATCCATCCATCCATCCAAACGTCAAGCGCGCGTGCATTTGTCCGGTCTGGAGCAATCAGTTGAGCTTTGACGTGCCCGTAAAGTGCTTAATACGTGTGAAACTCTTTGTCGACATGGTTAGCTGCCTTCGCAGCGCTTTGCAAGCATCCTACAGGAGTTCGCACTTGTATGTGGTGCAATTTGTTGGCCAGGCTTGTAAAATGTGCCGGTGACCAAGCCACTGTTTTGTTCCCGGCTGCGTGACTGGTTACAAATCCTGCAAGCGAGAACTTTCATTGTTCGGCGTACCTAAAGAAAATGAGCTGTTTCTGAAGTGGCAACGAAACATGCCCAGAGCTGACAAGCCGCTGTAGGGAAATGCAGCAGTATGTGAGTTGCATTTTGATCAGCAGTTTGTGTCGCGGCATTTCGAGCATGTAATACAAGGCGAATCGGTGCAGATTGGTCGCACCAGACCGGTTCTCCTGCCAAACGCTGTGCCGACTATATTTCACAATATGCCCAAATACCTCTCGAAGCCACATCCGAAGAAAAGAAGTGCACGGGAGAAGCCAGTATCACATCCCTCGTCACCCAAAAGAAGACGTCGCATGGATGGACCGTGTTGCCCAAATTCTGAAGTTGTTGAGGCTGAAAAAGTCTGGGCTACTGTTGATGCTCCAGCTGCACATGTTCTAGAAGTCCTGAATGTGCCACTTCTGACCAACCAGTGGGCGAAGCGCGTGTTCAGCGAGAATACCCTGCGCGTGTTCTACAGCGTGTGTTTACCTAGAAAAGACATAAGCCTGCTTCATGCGCTTAAAATGGTGGTGTTTAGATGCATCGAAAGTGTGATAAAACATGAAGTGTTTGTGCGGGGTGTCGAGGTCACGCTTGATGTGCCAAGAGATCCAGCATCTATTTTGCAAGAGGTCGACAGCCTGAGTGCTTGCACTGGAGCAGGACTGAGTGCGTAGTTTCTGCTAGCGTGCTCCAACGCAAATTCGAAGCAATAGAATGATACTGTACCACATTAGGTGTAAAGGTGTATCAAGCCAGAGTGAGAAATGGTGCGTGTCGTGCAAGTATCTGAGGAGACTCCTAATTAAGCAAAGGTGCCGAGCGAAGCAAACGAAGAAGACTAGAAGTAATACTTCATCAAAGCTGAAAGTGAAGACTCGGGCAGTGCGACGCCTTAGAACCAAGGTGCAGCCGCTAGTGCAAGTGATCTCCCAAATTAAGGAAGAAAATGAGGCGATTGAAGAATCCACCCTACTGAAGAAAATTGGTCAGCTTCCACCTAAGCAGAAGGCTACCTTTATTCGGTGTTTTGAGGTTGCGACACGAAAATCTCCAAAGGGGATGCAGTATGACCCTGAATGGCATTTTAAATGCATCACTATGCGTACAAAGCGACCACGGCTGTATGAGCATATACGAAGAGAAAAATCTTGGTGCTACCAAGTCCCAGCTGCCTCAAAAAGTACATTCAGCCGTAAGTGAGCACGTTTGGTTTTAATCGCAATGTGGTTTCAGGAATTGCAAAAAAAAAAACAGAAAAAATGACTGAATTTCAGTGTCACGGTGAACTTATTGTCGAAGAGATGAAGTATAGGCTGAGAATTTTGCTGTGAAAGGTGCCTCGGGCAAAATTGACGGCTTCATCGACCTGGCTCCTTTCACTCCTGAGCCCGAAAAAAAAAGCAGTTGTTTGCGCTTACGGTTTGGTGATCCTTTGCCTGCCATTTTTCATGGTTGTGGCACCAGCTTTTCGGTGTATTTCCCATCCCGGGGAAATGTGAAGGCACCACTGCTTTAATAATGAAATTGCAAAGAAACAGTAAGGAACTCAAGAACTTATTCTTAGGCGAGTCGGTGCCTTAGTTTGCTAAGTATTTGCGTTCTTGTCTTTTTTTCATTTTTAGCTTTCCACCAAAATAACAAGTTTGGCAAGTAGTAAGAAGGTAATTTTTGCAGTGTCGCTTTACATCTTAGTCGCAGTGCATGACATAAAGAAAATAACACGGGAGTGTAGAGGTTTGTGTTACACTGGGTGCACAAAAAAAGAGGGGAAGAACAAAATTGTTTAGGCAATCAGTGACTTCTTTTACCCTACGACTCAACTATAAATGCGTTAGTTACTTTTTGAAAGTGCCATCGCAAGTAAAAACTAATGATGCTAACGCAAAATTCATAAAAACCCATGGCTACCATGGCTACGCCAGCTGCACGCCGACGTGAAAGCGGGTGCGAGCGCCACCTATAGGCCGTGAATCACCGCGGCGCACGCAGGCGACGACTCCCTGATCACACTTCTACTTCTAGCCTCTGTAATAACATCGGTACTAATGGCTCTTTTCACTTCACTAAAAAGAAACAAGGCTATTCTCATGAACGGATTCAGGGTAGAGTGCCTTTCTACTCTGTGCATGGTTTTTTGGGGGTGCAGCTTTCTATGCCGCGAGTCATGCGTCCACGATGTGTGTAGTAGTAGTAGTAGTTGTAGTAGGTGGCCACCTCCATGGGCGGACTAGAGAAGAGCGGCACGCACGCACCCTTTTTCATCGAGGAGGAAATTCGTGCATGTTAACCATAAATAAAAAGATAGTTGTTTCTGATTGAACAACTTACAGAGATGAGTATTGGTGACTCGATTTCCAATAAAATTTGCCTTGAATTTAATGCTTACTAAAAAAACTAGTATCAGAAGGAGCACTCTGAGCACTAAGTGATCAGAAAGCATTGCCACGTTAAACTCGCCGGCCGTAACCTGCTTGGTTTTGGCAAGGTTTAGCGAGGGTTGGGCCGCAGTGCCATGGATATGGTGAACTGGTATATAGCGGATTATAGCCATTACCTAAAGGCGGTGAAAGGTTGGAAGTAGGCATGAAGCGCAGGCCGTAAGAAAGTGCGCAAGTGCCTCTCGTTTAGTCCTTGGAATGTCTGCATGGTGGCGGTACTTCTACACGCTGAATATATGATGAAAAAATGCGAGATTGGGGTTCTTGAACTGTTCACTAGATGAACAGACGGTAAAAGGGCGGACAGCCAGACAGATGCACGGACGGACGCATGGATGGCAGGATGGACTGATGGATGCATGCATAGACGGGTGCACGGACGGACACAGGGACGGACGCTCGCACGAACGCAGGAATGGACGCACAGATGGACGCATAGATGGACGCACAGATGGATGCACAGACGGACGCACAGACGGATGGACGCACGGATGGGCTGATGGACGCACGAACGAACGAATCGACGGACGGATGGTCGCACAGACGGACGCACGGATGAACGGAAGCAAGAATGAACGGACTGACAGACGCTTCGCCTCACTCATCATCATGCACTCCGTGGATATGCTGTGATTTTTTTTATGCAGGAATACGAATAATAAATTTGAAGACGGGCAATATATGAATAGCCACCGAATTCTGCAGCGAAGAAATCTGTATCACAAAAAGTGAACGAGCAGAAAGCTGTAGGTCGGAGACAAAGAGACGATTTCTAAGCGAAAATATTTCGCGGCATGGCAACATCTCCGTTTCCTCTTAAGAAAAAGGCCATTGTAAAATGGATATTACTGAATATTCATTTCTGCGTATTACCCTATTGGATACAGCACTCTGTTCAACTTTGTATGCTTATTAAGGCAGTGTTCATCATGAGGTCCGTTTTGTCACTGTAGATATTCTACATTGTATATTCTAATTTAAGACCCTCTCACCGCAAGATAACAAAGACCAACATTTGTGATTATACTGAACCGCTTCTCACTATTTATCTCACCACGTAGCAACACCTCCGTTTTCTTTGAAGAAACAAACCATTGTCAAATGGGTATTACCGAATATTCCTTACTGCGTATTACCCTATTGGGTGCAGCATTCTGTTCAACTTCGTATGCTAATTGGGGCATGTGTTCATCCTGCAGTCCGTTTTGTCACTGTAGATATTCTGCATGGTGTATTCTAATTTAATACCCTCTCACTGCAAGATAACAAATGACCAACATTTGTGATTATACTGAACCGCTTCTTACTATTTATTCAAGTTTATTTTTTTTCTTCTTTGCCCGTTCATTCATGCGTGGCACTTGTCTCTCGAGATGTTTTGCATTCTACATATGTAATGTGTGTGTGAGTGAGAATTTATTCAAAGACAGAGAGGTCAGCCTGAACCAGTTCGCTCTAGCCTGCCACTCTACACAAGAAATAAGAGAAATGGGAAGGAAAGAGAGATTAAAGAATGACGATAGGGACAAGAAGAGGTGGTTCGTATGTACAAATAGCCACTTAGCATAGCACCTTACAGCCTAGTATGTAGTCTAGTGCTTTTGATAAAATCTAAACTAGTCCTTGTAGCAGTTTTTGACACTGTTTGGTCGTTCACTGCTGATAAAATGAGGCTTTCACTCAGTAACGTTCGTCCGATGCTTGCCAACGTTGAAGTTTGCATTTTTCTTTGCGCCACGTGGTCACAAGATAGGTAGTCACAAGACATATGAGTATAAGTTTTATGCACTTGGCAGCGCTCACATATCGGCCTGTCCGCATGGCCGGTTAGGTGGGTGCAGTGAAGTGTAGTAAGTAAAGGTGACGTCCGGGCAAATTCGGTGCAGTATATTAGCAGGTCTTCGGTTGATTTTAGTCGGAAAACGAAAAGTCTGATTGGGGTTGGTTTTCCGTGGACGCTTCTTCCGGTGATCTGGTAGCGACCAATAAGTGGCAGCGCATTCACCACCTGAGTGGAATAAAACTACATATTATCGTTCAAAACGCACAGTTCGTTGTGCTATTAGCTCACTCATGAAGATAGCATGGTATCGCACTGTACTTTCATCGTCGTGTTATATGTCTATTGCAGCGTCAGCTTCTACGAGCTGGCAATAACAGCCAATCGTAGTGGCTATTTTGTCTACCGCTGTCTCCGGAGGCACCCGTCGCATGCAACTATCTTATACATTTATGGGAAAAGGTGACGCGTCTGCAAGGAACACACGGCACAGTTACAAATAAATCTGCAAGAGTAGCCTTTCTAGAGCCCCTTTGTAAGCTCCTGCTCGTATTCAACTATTCATTGTTTCTCCCACCAGTTTGAGAAATTTTGCAAGAATTGAGTGGTTTTATGAAGGGTCCTAACACTTCTAGCGCCCCGCCACGGTGGTCTAGTGGCTAAGGTACTCGACTGCTGACCCGCAGGTCGCGAGATCGAATCCCGGCTGTGGCGGCTGTATTTCCGATGGAGGCGGAAATGCTGTAGGCCCGTGCGCACAGAATTGGGTGCACGTCAAAGAACCACAGGTGGTCTAAATTTCCGGAGCCCTCCACTACGGCGTCTCTCATATACATATATGGTGGTTTCGGGACGTTAAAGCCCACAAACCAATCAATCATTCAACTTTTTTGTCAACCAATACAAGAATAGCTGCAGGATATTCACTACGGCTTAAGTCACATCAATTTCGCGATGAAAGGCATCGCCCATTAGATCAATGTTGGTCATTCCGCTGACAATCAAGCCGCCAACGATGTATCTGCCGGGCAATATCTTCACTTGGTTGATGCTATGAGTCATGACAATGAAGCATTCTGGCTGAATCCTCCGCAGTAAGACTAAACAAGTTGAATTTAGATTGTTTGATCACTGACTGTTGTTTTACTATTCTACCTTACTATAATGCATATGTTAACGTGACCCCTTGACAGAGATGACGCCTGTGTGTGGTCGTTTCAAAAGGAAATTTCATGCTCAGCCTTCACAGCATTCTGAAAAAAAAAACCACAGCTGGTAATTATGCTGATATATATATACAGCCTATTCGTAAATATTTCCGATAACTAATCTTTAACTTTCTTAAACATCGTAAGCATCGGAACCTGATAGCATAGTGGCTTATGATTAAATCTTGTGGCAGTCATGGCCCATTTTGGACATAAAAGAATTGTAACACGCACGCACGCACGCACGCACGCACACACACACACACACACACACACACACACACGCACACACACACACACACACACACACACACACACACACACACACACACACACACACACACACACACACACACACACACACACACACACACACACACACACACACTATGCAGTGAAGGAGAGGCAAAGCTGTGCAGTGAAGGAGAGGCAAAGGCAAGCTTCATATTATCTTGTGGTTGTTCATATGGACTATTTTTCTGACTTAAAACAAAAAACGCTCCTTCTAAACATTCTGAGTCTTACTGAGAAACCATACTATGCAATAATATACAAGCCATAATTTAACTTGAACAGCTACATTGCCAATATAGAGCCGCAATGCGAGTCAAAATGCTACTTTTTTCAACCTTCTCACAATATCGTCAGCAAACTATTTTGGTGCTCTTCCCAGCCAAAGTATTCTAAATCCTTAAACAAGGAACATATACGGTAGAAAATGTAGACATATTACTGGCGAAAAAAATGTGTGCTTTGACATGTGCCTTTATATTAAATAAACAAATTCTCGTAGTAATTGCTCGAACTAATAATAGTATATAAATTATTTAGTGTGCAGGGTGTCACTTAAGTGCCTAAAGTTTGATGCGCCTTCTGGGCAGCAAATATTTTCGCGAAATTTCACACCTCGATATAACTACTACTCAGATTTATATACACCTGCACGATTTCTGACACCATAATTGAAGATTGTCAAAAATTACCGGTTCTTTATATATAAAATTAGCCACATAAATTAATTAAATACGGTTAAGTAGAAGCTGATGCTAAGACATGGCTCCGCCTACTGCACTTCTTTTGCTTAGTAATTTGCGTCATGTAGCTATAAACGCCAATAAAACGTAGCGAAATTGGCACGAGGAATATGGCCATTTACAAAAGGAATGTTTTGATGTCATAAATAACCTCCACGTGCCAACGATAATGTTCCCACAAAAAACTTTCTCGTTTTGCCGAATAATGCATCTTAGAGTCTTTTATCAAAAGTGATCGCACAATAACCACTGGGCCTGCGCTTCAAACACAGCAGTTATGAAACACATGAAACAATGCAAGGCATGTGCGACAAGTATCCGAATGCGAACAATACTCAGCTGCAACGTTTCTGCTTGTACTGTTTTAAAAATGAGAGAACTCCTCTTGAGGATGCAATACCTTTGAATAGTATCATCATTCACTACTTTTTCTTTAGGCGGAAGAGGAATTCATAAGAACAGCTGATAGGTTCCCTGAAGCATACGCCTAAGACTATACTCTCACGTGGAAGCCATTCGTTGTGCCATGATCTTTAGGATATGTGAACGGTGCTGTTTTACTATTACAGCAGAACTCCTATGGTCAAGGTTTACCGTTTGTTGTATGCAGAAAGCTATCTCAATGATGAACGAACACAGCCTGAATGACTACCCAAGCATTCTGTACAGATGGTTATACGGAAGAATAAATGACCTGAGATTTCTTTTATTTTTCTCACACATGCATTTTATAATATTTTAGAGCGGAGCTGTTCCGTTCGAGGTTTGCAGTGTATCTTTGGCATAAAGAACTTATAACGTTAAATGATCACACGCTGAATCACCACCAGATTATAAATAGATAATTGAGCAGACATGGTGAAACGTGTTCACAAGGTTTTATCCGACCCAGCTGTTTGCTACTTAGTGCTAGCTGCAATAAAAAATATTAATCACGTAAGCACCACCGATTCGCTTTGACTGTGCGGTGTGTTCCGCGCGGGTCTGCTAATCCTTTTTTATTACTGTTCTTCCAAAAAAAATTTTTTTAACTTCTCTATCTCTCTTTCTCTCTCTTTTCAACATTTCTTTTTAACATCTTTTATTTCCCTCACCCCTTTTCCCAGCACAGTGTAGCCAGCCGGTCTAAGAACTGGCTAACCTCCCTGTCTTTCCGCTGAAACTTTCTTCCTCCTACTCCTGTTCTTCTGAAACACTATATTACACATGTTACCATGATTCCTTCACTGGTATAAATACTGCGTGGGGTCACTTTACAACGAAGCCTCAAGCACCAGCCTCCCTATGTAATACAGCACACAAATGCCATACAGAGGGCCCGGGTTCATGTCCCACCTTTTTCTTAATTACCTTTTTCGTAATAAAGAAAATCACGCAGTTGAGCGATAGTTACCAATGGCGGGAGACAACTATGGGGCTGCAAACGG
Source organism: Rhipicephalus microplus (assembly GCF_043290135.1). Lineage (NCBI taxonomy): Eukaryota > Metazoa > Arthropoda > Arachnida > Ixodida > Ixodidae > Rhipicephalus > Rhipicephalus microplus. Next base: position 170,526,116 of record NC_134705.1, read on the forward strand.
CCGCTATAGTGACCTTTTAACCACCTTAACTGTACACTTTTGACATCTGATCAGTCACGCATGGGAAATCATGGCAAGTTAAGTAATTTTACTGCGAAATCTGCACTGAGATTACAACACTTGATTTCAGCACTGTTATTTTCCGCGGCTGCCGCCATTTCCCGTATCCACTTCCCCAAGGAAAAATAAAGAAAAAATGAAATCAAGACAATTATATAGTGTCAGATGGGATCTGTATTCTGGCCCACTGCGCGTCATGTAATTATTTCACCACGGAGCCCCGCTGCTCTTTTTTTTTTGTTATTGTGCAGAGCCATACTGCAGCTTAAAACTCATTCTAAAAATAAAGTCATGTGAGACAAGGAATTATGTCAAAATAAAATATGTCAAATAAAATACTATATGTCAAATAAAATAAAAACTAATTATGTCAAATAAAATAAAAAATGGAATTATGTCAAAATAAATTACGTCAAAATAAAATAAATAAGTCCGTCTCTCGTGTTTATTTCGCGCCAAAGTGAAGAAGAACACAGATCGTGAAGAAGAACAACAGATCGTAGAAATTTCCCGATAACTTCTCTATGGTGTCTCTATTACTTATGTTGGTGTTTGAGCACGCAAAAACCCAGATTATATTGTTAAATGGCGCAGATTTCAAATTCGGCAGCGAAATTTTTCGTTGGCTGGCCCGTTTTCACGGCCCACTTCACGATTTGTGAAGTGGACCTTTAGAGCTACTAACGTTCCTTCACTTGTAACTCCTGCGTATCATGCGATCTTATCTAATACGTTCGTGGTGTTGGTCAGTGCCTCTCTTCACGCACTCTTTATTTATCATGTGCTGTTGCCTGTCAACATGTACGTACAGCTGTACCCTATGTCGTTTGAATAGCCTTTGTTTCCGACCCATCCCTCAAAGCTACAGATATCCTCTCTTTATAGCCTGTCACGCGAATAGTAGCAGAATGTGTTCTTAATTGATTCAATGTATATATACATTGCGCAAATATATACATTTGTCTTTATGAAGAACCTAGTTTTTACGGCGAAACAGATTGTCATACCCCAGCAGACCATTAAAAAAACGTAGTTATCCACTGCCGCTGTCGCACCTGTCCGGTCCGTGGAATATCAGTATTTACGACGCGCGTCCAGAGTGTAGGGTTTGACGACGTGACCAAAGGAATTTTCAAAGCATTCGTGAAATACTCATCCTAAGATGTTAGTAAAAGCTAATATTACCAGACATATACGTAAAACACTCTCACCCTAGCCCACTAACTTTGGTCTACCCCAATTTCAGGAGAAGATCACGAGAGCACCCAGACCAAGGCGTATAGATAGATAGATAGATAGATAGATAGATAGATAGATAGATAGATAGATAGATAGATAGATAGATAGATAGATAGATAGATAGATAGATAGATAGATAGATAGATAGATAGATAGATAGATAGATAGATAGATAGATAGATAGATAGATAGATAGATAGATAGATAGATAGATAGATAGATAGATAGATACGTTTTAAATCCTGCTGGTTAGTAAGGAATGCTTCAAATTTAGAACAGTTGGCAATATGTATAATATGGTATATCAAGGGTGGGATAGAGAGTTGAGAGGGTGAAATGCTAACGAAGGCAAGAAAAGCAATGTGTCCATCATGTCGGCCGTGATGGACCCTTGCTCGATTATGCAAGTGCTGGGAACCAGTTCCACGCTACGTCCAGAAACCTAAGTAAGAACCTATTACTCTAGTAATGAAGTTTGACATCGGTACTGACAAGTTTTTAACACGAACCTGTTTGATTTTGGGATCAACCAAGGCTCCAGTGACCTATTTTCGTCATGAATATCACGTCGTAGATTAGACACTAACAATTAAAAAAAAAAGGAAACGAGGAGGGAAGTTCCTCCCACGTGGCGTCGAACCAGCCACAACTCCGTTCGCCCCTTCTCGTGCTAATCCTCATGACATGGTTCATACGTTGTGGACGATGCTAATGGCAAGTCTGTAATTTATGTACACCGTACATCTCTTGGGGTCCTCTAAGCTCCAAAACTTCAGTGCGTTGTCGTTATCGGTAGCGGGAAGGCGAAACCAGCTCGCATTGGGAGCACTTTAAAAGGTTGTCGCCTCCACGGAGCGTGGTTTCTCCTGCGCACGTGCGTATCAGATTCTGGGGAAGATGAAGGTCACTTCGCTCACTGCCACGGCGGCTTTTACAAAAAGAGTACTCCGCTGACACACAACTAAGTAAGAATCGTGACAGTTGTGTGCAATTGTGTTGTGTATACTTATTCACTTGTTTCATGCGTCTTTCTTTTTGCTTGAACAACGCGCTCCAAGTGTCGAGCTGTCAACAGTTGTTACTCCACAATCCTTCTATGTATGGTAATTTCGTTCATGTTTTCTTGCTGAGGCATGAGCTGCTAGTTGTGAGCTGCTTGCTGTTTCTAACATGACTTTCTGATTTGTTGCTGTTGCTTAAACTGTATGAAATAAACGCTCAATTACTTTAGTGAAGACGCCTTTCACTTTCGTGTTATACTTATTCTCACATAGGGGGATCAGCCACGTTTTTTTTTCGTTATGCTGCAACTTATAGACACAAAACAGCCATCATCATAAAGAAGCAAGCACTTTCTTCATCTTCATCTTCCTCTTCATCTTCTGTTTTGTGCCTAGGCCATGTGCGCACATATGTCGGGCGAGGGCTGTGATAACTATGATGATCGAGAAAACGAGTACCAAAAAAAGAGTGAAAGAAAAAAGAGGGGAGACGGAACTGGTAGATTGAAAGAGAAACAGAGAAATTCTAGGCTATTTTTTTTCTCTAGTCGGGATTGAAACGCGCTTACCGTCGTAACCACTCGGCTATTCAGGAACGCTATGAGAGCATAGCATAGCTTAAATATTGTACTACAAAAAGTTGTGAGAAAGTGAAGTCAGGAGCAAATATATGAGAGTGAGAAAAAGCAAAAAAGGGGGAAGAGCAAGCGAAATCATAGAGTGAATAGGAAAGAGAGAGACAGAGAGAGAAAAGAAAGAATGAGAAAAAAGTGTATAAAGAGCGAGACGAACGACTATGTAGACAGAACAAAATAGAAAAAATATATAAATAGGTACCCCAAAAGACAGGGACAAAAGTCAGAGAGACGAGAAAAAATAAAGAAGGGTGGAAAGAAAGAAAAAACTTTCGACGAAGAAAGAAGGCTGCTGAACTGCGTACTTTTTCTAAGCTTGGCACCTACATAGTGTAAAGCTGCCTAAATGTTTTTTGAAAAAGGTTAGGTGGCAATATTATGATGTCCATCTCAGTGAAACAGTGGCTAGTGTGCTCGGCTGCTGACCTGAAAGCCGTGGGTTCGATCCTGGCTATGGCGGTCATATTTCGGCGGAGGTGAAATGGTAGAGGTCCACATGGTTACCTATGTCAGTGCACGTTAAAAAACACCAGATGGTCAAAATTTGCGGAGCCTTCCAGTACGGCTTCCCTCATGATCGTATGGTGGTTTTTGCTTGTGAAGCGCCAGATACTATTACTATTATTAATATTATTATTATTATTATTATTATTATTATTATTATTATTATTATTAATATTATTATTATTATTATTTGGTTTGGTTTAGCCGCCGCTGGGGCGCAGTGGTTAAAATTCTTTGCTCCTCCGCCTCAACGTACACATTTCGATGAAGCTGAAATGCGACCGCTAAGGACTGTGTCGCACAATTTCAGCGCACATTAAAGATGGGTGACATTATTAGCGCACCTCCACTCTCACATGCCTCATTTCATATCGTGATTTTGGCACACAGAACCGTTTAAATTATTATTGCTATTATTACGGCCTCGAGAACGACTTCCCGTTCTAATTCTTACAGCCCCATATAGGCAAAAGAGAACGTCTACAGCTTGAAAGTGAGGTCGGGCCTCAGCAAAGGTTATAATCCAAGTTGGACGTACGACCACGAGAAGGACATATGCCGGGGATTCATGTACAGTGGTTGTGGAGGCAAAGCCAACAGATTCAGCACGTGTTTGGAGTGCATGAGAAGATGCAGCGGCAAGTTATGCCGTGAGTGTCTGGCAACGTTGTATGGATCACAGCGTTTATCAGGCATGGCACCCAAAACCGATCGTAATCGCTAGCTGCATACTGACACTACTGCAGTATTTATTCATTTTCCAATCATGAACCGAATGTGCGCTACACATACCAGATACCACCTAAGTGGTGCTTATTCTGAGAGTGAAATTTATTACATCGTGATAATGAGAAATATCACTTGATATCAGCCTGCGAAACAAGATTCCAAAGTCAAATAAAGCTTTTGGAGCTCCTCTATAAACAAAACTAGAAAACCCCCAACTCAGCAAAATTTGTTTGTAGAGCGCACGTGCAGGAGGAACCCAGAGCTACCCTATCTGGTTAAGAACCATTTATCGTTTTCCGAAAACGCGAGCAGGTGCGCTGGGGGGTGCAAAAGCGAAAGAGGGTAAATAGGTTTTACCGGCGAGAAATTGATTAGATGGGCGATAAAGCTGAGCCTCTTCTTCAAGTGCGCGATGTGAGTACTCCACGAAAGATCTCTGTCAGTAATGATGCCCAGGGACCTATGACGTCTCGTATACAAAATTCTGAAATTCTCGATGAAAACGGGATACCAGAACATCGCCTTGCGAGTGAAAGGAACTAAGGCGCATTTCTCGAGGGAAATTCTTAACCGTCGAGCATGGAGATACTTCGACGTCGTTGTCGCTGCTTTTTGGAACCTTGCCCGTATCTGGGGTCACGTCACTGCCGAAGCCCAAATGCAGATGTCATCGGCGTACACAGAAAGGTTGACTAATCGATGCAGAACTCAGGAAAGTCCAATAATCGTGAGGTTAAACAAAGTCGAGATGAGAACCCCACCCTGTGAGACGACACGAGAGCTGTAAAGGTCTATGGTGTGGCCTTCTGCAGTGTGCATGGAAATTGATCTCTTCAATAAGTAGCTACGAATCTATTTGAACATTTCTTCACTGATTCCAATATTTTCGAAGACATCGAGATCGGCGTTGTGCATTACGCTCTCATAGGTCTTTTTCACGCCGAGGAACATAGCTACGGATATGCGATTGAGGAATTCATGTTGTTGCACAGAGGTCACAAGGTCGATGACATTGTCTATAGTAGAACGGCCTCGTCGAGTACCAGTCTCAGCCCCTGCATATGTATTGTAGTGCTCCATGTACCATTCGAGGCGTGTAAGGACCATTCTTTACATTACTTTTTCCATGCAGCTAGACAACGCAATTGGTCGCTATGATGCGAGATCAAGCGGCGATTTTTTAGGCTTGAGAATCGGTACCAAGTGGCTGGATTTCCACCTATCAAGAATGACGCCGTCAGTTTATGACTGGTTGTGGCATTTCAGTAGCAGGTCCCGGCCCCGTCCTCCATTATAGCATAACGCAGCATACGGGATGCCAACCGGCCCAGGTGACGATGAACGCTTGCAAGTAGCCAGGGCCACGTCCAGTTTCTCGAGTGAGAAAAGCGCGCTAAGTGCAGAGACACGCGCTACAGGAGCATCGCCGAAATCCTCAACACTCATGGTGACCACATCACCCGCAATCCTCACGCAGAAATCTTCGGCAATGTCAACTTGCAGGTGACCTTGTTGGAGAGCCAGTGTGCTGAATGGATGTCGTTGTTGTGGATTCCACCCAAGGCCACGTACCGTTCACCATATAAGGGCATCGGTTTGCGAGGATCGAGTGATTCGCGAAATTTCCTCCACCGTTGGCCCTCCAGCTTGTCCATTGGACGTTGGATTTTCTTTTGGGAATGTCGAGCATCCCTGAAGTCATGAATCGAAGTAGTGCCCCTGTACCTCTTTTCAGACCCCCCCCCCCCCCGAATCGTACGTCATCGCTCAAGTTCCACATCAAACTCTGTGCATTCTGATGTGTTTGTAATGGTGCTCTTAACCGCTTCCATTGCATTTCCGATTACCTCCTTTAGGCTGCACGCGACACCTTCGCATGCTTCATCCACCTTCGTCTTATACACAGACTTAATAACTTTTCTGTAAACGTAATAACGGGGATTTGCGAAACCTGTGACCTTCAAATACGTTAGAAAATGGTCACTGCCATGAGTCTCAATATTGGTGAACCATCACATTTCTTGAGTGAGTTGCCGTGACACCACTGCCAAATCCAAACAACTGCTGTAACTAAACCGACGTATATACGTTGGGCTGCCGTCATTCATAATGTAAAACTTGTAGCGTGAGGTGACAGGAGCAAGTTTCCAGTTTCCGACCCCTGGAATCAATTTTGGTGTTACCCCAAAGGAAGTGATGAGCATTAAAATCTCCAGTGATAATCCAGGGACCAGGTGTGGTTGTCAAGATGTCATGCAGTCTTTCACTGTATAACGAAACAGATGGAGCAATGTAAGCTCCGATAAGCGTGAAGGCTACCTTCTGTTTTTTTAACACCGAGGCACACGTACTGATTTTCCTTGCGGGGCTGAACCAACTGCGCAATGTAGGTTAGATCTGAGCGAATATGTACAATTACTTTGCTGGGTTCACCACAAGCCGACGAAGTAAAGGATTCATAGCCAGAGAGCTTGATTGGTTCTGATAGGTTTGGTTCGCATATAACTAATATCGGAGATCTATTGCAGAAAACATACCAGCGAAAACAGGAAATCTGTGATTTTAGTCCTCTGGCATTCCACTGGACAACCGTCGCACTACACACTTCTTCACGGAATGAAGGCGGCGGACGAGCCATTGTGTCTACGAAAGGTTGGCAAACACCGTACGCAGAGCATCCAATACTTGCACTGCACATCGAGCTGTTGGGGTGTTCATATAACCTACAAGTATGCGCTTACATCGACGAGAGACTTGATCATCGTCAAAATTTCATGGTCACTCTCTCGGGCTCATCTGGGTGAGATGCGGAGCATTGTGCTACCGGTGCACTTTGCGCCTTATTTACAGTAGTTATTCGTGTAAATGATGGTCATGCTTCTTCCACAGTCTCCTTTTCGGGTGTAGTATTCGCAGTTCATGTGTTAGTCTTCGGCGTTGCTAACGATGTACATTACGCCGAAAAGGGCCTTGCTGCAAGCATGCTTCGATAGGTCGACTTTCCTGATGATCGTCTACGACAAGAACGATGTCGCCTGACGACAACAGCTGCTTCCTGGTGAGTCGAATGGTTCCTGACGATTTTTTTCAACACCGAAATTTCCTGCCTTATTTTCGGACACTCCTTCGATGAGGCGTGATGGGGTCTTTGGCAGTTCGGGCAGTTGTAAGATGCAGGCTTACACTGTTCGGCCAAATGTGTTGCACTGCAACAGGAACATGTTGTAGAATTTTGACAGACGGTGCTCACATGACTAAATTTTTCACATTTTTGGCACTCAAGTGGCTTAGAAACAAAGGGCAGCACAGCATGTAGGAAATGACCCACCTTTACATGTGACAACAGGCAATCACTCTTAAAGTGAATTTTCACGCATCGGGACTTTCCTAGACGACATACGTCAAGGATTTCGGGTCCATCATTGACAGGATTAATGAGAATTGGCAGATCTTCATTCGGGATGGTTTATCAATGTCATATATGATGTCAGTGGTTCCTCGTCTCCTTAGCGGAACGATCGTCTGAATGTGCATGCCACCGAGAAAAGGGACCTTTCTAAGAAAATCTAACGCAGATGCTTGAGTGACGTCCACCGCGACATTTTTCCGGGGATTCACTTTTATGTCTTCAATACTGTTCGGTATCAGTGCCTCGACCACGGAAGATACCACTTACCTGTTCAGCAGTGTCATGTTGATGGAAGGCTGCTTGGGCAAGAAGAGGACGGTGTACTTCGGTAATCTTTCCGTGGTCTTCGAAGCTGCGTCCATGAAGGCCTTGAGCATCCTCCGCTTCGCGTTCTGACTCATTACCGCCTCGTATTCGTTATCGCTACTGTCGGCGCTCTCGATGGTGTCAACGATGGTTGCCTCGCTGTCACTGGAAACGCTGTTCCGCTTCCTCGAGGCCGCCGACAATGACGCCGGCAAAATATACAGAAATACAATAGCAGCTTAGGAATAAATAGCACAAATAAGGAAATTACTGTGTGTAAACGAGGAACATCAAAGAATATGATGAGAGCGTTGTTAAACATTATTTGATAAACAACATAAACCACATGAAATACATTGCATAAATTGAGATATAACATAACACATAAATGACAAGACAAGAAAATCAGAGTTGGAGCACCTTAAAATGATATGCGTGACCATCAAGTTAAATTACCTTTATAGGTTAGAGGCACTTCTTTACTTTCTTGCTTCCCCAATATTTTCAAGCGCAATACATGCTGTAACGTGCGTATTTTAGTGTCTTTCATGGGCTTTTATTTTCTTTATGTACGTTTTTGCAGGAAGACGCTTACGTCGTCGCATTCTACTGACGCCGAAATTCAACGACAACTATTCGTGGCATGGGAGCCCGAATAAGCTGCGCGTCTCACGTGAAATGAGCATTTTCTATTTCTTCCAGTATCTTTAGGATAAATGATTTGATATCACGAGTTATACAGCTGTGCTTCTTTTGCGTACATCCGGAGCAATGTGATGAAAATTGTGCGCACATTGTTATATTTCAGGTCAGTTCAACATTGAAACGCAACTATGTCCCGAGATTACTTGATCGATCAGTCGCTGCCTCGTACACATGAAAAGTAGAAGTGTTTGAGAAAATGCAGTCTGCTTGCTTCCTGCAAGTGGACAATACTGTGATCGGTAATGCCCCTCAGCACATGTATCAATCGACGTGATTACACGTACTTTTTAAAGACATATATAAAAGAGAACTGATACAGAAAAAGCGAGAAACAACTTATGAAATTCGCCATGCATTCCCAATTTCTGGCATGCCATCAACAGCCTTGCTTTGTGCGAGCAGTGGGATGACAACAGCAAAGGGGTGTTAATTTAAGTGCAACATGCACATTCTCGTTTTTCTGAAACCTGTACTATTAGCATTATCAAATCATCTGTGCTTTTTCAGATACAAAAGTGTTCAGAATGGCTGATTGGTCAAGTTCAGGATTAGAAAACATAATGAGCTTTTCCTTGTATTTTTAGAGAGAGAGAGCGGCGCAAAGGAATGCAGTAAGGTTAACCAGACGCACATTCGATTTGCTGCAATTTAAGTGCCTGCTAGTCAGGCGCTGGTATTTAAAGCATAATAAAAGAAGGCCATAAAGGTCTACTTTTGAAAACACATTCGTGTATTTCAATTGCGAATATATCGACACTCTCGCTTGGATTTTGCCGCTGGCGTCGGCGTTGCCGTCATTCACCGTATAGGTATATATACGTATCTATATATAGAAAAATGCAAGAAACAAACATATTCAGGAAAAACCTCTGGCGCGCGGAATCGATCGTCCGCCCTCCAGCTTGTGAGTGCGAAGCGTTAGCCACTGAGCCACAAAGGAGCACCTCCTCCAACATTGGAACAGCAAGCTATTTATAGCTATCACTTACCGCTGACGATTCCCCTATCGGGGAAACTATCGTGTTTTCAGAACTACCAGCAAGATGCCGCAATGAGTGTGCGTTGCCAGATCGTCACGACGCAGTGACGGGCGCTCTCATCTCCCACGCGTACTTTGGCCCGCGGAGAGGGGGGGAGGGGGACGCTCATGCGTGTGCGCTCTCATTCCGCGGTGGGAACAATTGTACGCCTGGAGCTTTCACTGGTACTATTCTGCTGTAGCTACCAGACGCAAAAATGTCAGTGCACTCACTGCAGTCTCTGTTTTCGAAATGGGCACGCTTTTCAGACACGGGAAGTAACAACTGAGGCACTTATTCGCACTAATCTGTACCTTTGAGTTAAATTTCATGCGTCATTTGTGCGTGAGCAACGCGGGGCAGGTTTCGAGCTGTTTGCCATTGTTCGTGAGGCATTCTAATCTGTTGCTATCACATTCGCTGCTTCGCCTTTTTGGCAAAGCTGTGACTTTTTAAAATTCATCAATATTCTTATGCAGCATACTTCTGTATATGGTTTGCTTAAAACACTGAACATTAGGAAACAAAAATTAGCAGTCCGATTAGCGATCACATAACCAAGGTATTGAATGAGCACGTTTCAACAAATGCACATTTTAGAAAATTTTATAGCGTGCCCCTGACTCGCTAAAATAGTTCAATAATATTAAAGAGCACTGGTATAGTTATCACTTTGTTTTCTATTGTCATTCAGCTGCTGTTATCTCTTTCCAAACTACTGCAGTAACAAAGTGATTTAATGTATTAGAAAACTATCAACTTACTAGCATCGTTTTAAAACGTTTTGGCAAGACATAGATGTGTCTTGTCTGATTCCTCCTGTACGTAAGGCGATGAAAACACCACAAGAAAACTGAGTAGGCAATCTAAAGTAGGCCCTACGTCCGCGGTATTGGTAGGGTTAAGTTATAAACTCTCCACGGAAATAATTATGATGTAGAGGCCATCATTGAAGGTGGTCTCATAAAATACGGATTGCCAATGACACTTATGATTCACTAATTTTAGTTGGTTCATCGTTTAGCACTACTTCTCTGGAAAAACTTTCTTCTGGTGAAATTATGTGTCTGTGACTGGAACAATTCCCGTTGACCTAACGAAACGAACAGACAAGCACTGCGAAGTTGCAACTGATTTCCTTAGTGCTAACGAAAGAAAATCAGCTGTAGCCTTAAAAACGACAAATTGAATGTTGAAATGGACGGGAGCTGCAGCACCCACCTCGTTTTTATGAATCTCTTGCAGTAGTGTGTATGCTCGAATATTTTGCATGAGATAGCAGATACCAATACTTGGTGGCAGTTGTATAAAGAAACACTGCTACCTTATTTATGGATTAAAACCACAAGTCCTAGTCGTCAGGAATATCGGCCGTACCAACACGCTGTTGAAAGATCCGAAATAAAACGTGTGATAACTATGTCCTTGTAAGTACAGAAAGCTTCATGGCTGTAAGGTTCTGCTAGACCTGGTTTTGCGAAAAATGTCGAGTTATCCACTATTTATTTATTATCGCGACTTTCAATAACAATGTCATTCACTGGTAAATAGGTATTAAAGGGTGATTCAGTAAAACAGGCAGTTGTGTTGAACAAATGTATTGCAAAATACATTTTTATGGATACTTATAAATAGAAATTTAGTGAGAGGGAGTCCTCAAGGGTCAGTCGGTCACTGATGATACGTAGCGATGATGAACTGCCAACTATGTCATCGATAAGTAAGCACATCCCCAAAGAAAATGCGTATATACTTAGAACTACATAGAGCTTTGGATGAACGCCCAGTATATGCATGTACTTCTTCCTTTGCCTACGTCATTTTCTGTATTGCGCCAATTCCACATTTTTTAATGTGCTCAGCTGCCGTGGTATGCGCTAGTTGAATGCGAGAACTGTAAAAAAGAACCGTGTCACTACCACCATCGGGCGCTTTACCAGCAAGTGTCCTTTAATCGATGGTGCCACGCTACCCGTCAGATGGCGAGTAATGTGTTGGCTTCGGGTTATTCATCGGCCTGGTAGAACTTACCAATGACCATCAATTAAAACAGGATCTCATTTTCCCGCTCTATATTGACGCCTGTTTCCCACATCTCCAGCATCATTTTACCTTATTTTTTCTTCAATTAGTGCTTCTGTCTGTCACTCTACTTTCTGTTTTCATTGCGTTTCTATTAGAAGGGTTGGTTGCATAGTTTGAAAACCACTTGTCTCAGACAGCAGTCTTCACAACGGCCTTAAGAGACAAGAAAAGGACCAAGTGGATCAGGGAACAAACCCGGGTTAAGGATATTATATATTATAGTTCAAATCAAGAAGAAGAAATGGACATGGGCTGGTACAGAGTAGTGACAGGTGGAAGTGCATACGTTAGCTGCAACATTGTCCATGCGTGGTATTGCACGTTTGATAAATGTGGCCTGACTCAAGTTCTCTGAGACAACATAAACACTAATGGCTCCTTCCGCTGCACCGAGAAAAAAAAAACAGGGCCATTCCTGTGAACTGAAGCTCAGTTAGGGTATAGTGATTATGTGTTCATTTCTACTCTGTGGATGCTTTTTTTTACGGACGAAGCTCCTTACGGCGTCGCCCTTTCATCTCCCGTTATCGCTTGTAACCACCGGTGGCACATACCTGAAAGTGCTGTCCTTCGAATGTCCGCTGGATGGCGGTACTTGTATATTGTCACGTAGGTGACGTCATACTGACACGTGGCAATATGATGAATACACGACGAAAAGATGGGAGATGGCAGTACTTGGTGTGTTCACCAGAAAGACGCACGGACGGACGAACATACAGATGAACGGACGTACTGATGAACGCACGGGCTGATGGACAGACAGACAGACAGACAGACAGACAACAGACAGACAGACAGACAGACAGACACACAGACAGACACACAGACAGACACACAGACAGACAAACAGACAGACAAACAGACAGGCAGACAGGCAGACAGACAGACAGACAGACAGACAGACAGACAGACAGACAGACAGATGAATGAACGGACTGACAGAAGAACGGACGGACGGATGCATGAACGGCCGGAAGCAAGAACGAATGGACAGATGGAAGCACGGACGGACTTACGAACGCTTCGCCCCACCAATAATTATTCGCTGCGATGCTGGGATTTTTTCATGCAGGCAAATGTATCATGAATTTGAAGATGTGCAACATAATATCTATGAAAAACTACAGCGTAGGAATCTGTATCTCGAAAAGTTAACGAGCAGAAAGCTGTAGGTCAAACACAAAGGGAGAATTTCTAAATGAAAATATCTCACCATACGGCAACATCTCCGTTCCCGCTTTATAAAACACGTGATTTTTTATGGGTATTACGGAATATTAATTACCACATACTACACCATTTCGTGCAGCACTCTGTTGAGCTTTGTATGCCTAATAGCGCAGGGTTCAAACTGCGATTCATTTTGTCACTTTAGATCCTTTCAATGCAAGCGCTGCCAAATAATAACCAACATTGGTGATTATACTGAAGCGGTTCTTGGTATTGAATAAATATTCAAGTAATTTTTTTTGTCTTTACCTGTCTATTTCTGCGCAACACTTGTCCCTCTCGAGACACTTTCTAGTCTACTTATGCAACGCATTGTTTCGCTACATTTGTCATACAGACATCTTGTGTGTTCGCGCACCTTGTCGACACACTTCATTGTGTAGACAGAAAGTGCGCAGTAACTAGTGCGATATCGCCAGCTGCATATTAAGCGAGTTGCCTCATCTGTAGGTGAATGTGGGCAGTGGCAAATACTTCCTGCATTCCGTTCTTGAATACTCCGTTGTACGACTCCACCATTCTTTTCAGCTTACGACAAGGAAAGGGCTAAGAGTGTAATTGCGGAATAAAACTGTAAATTATTGTTCAAAACGCACAGTTTGTTCTGCTATTAACTCCCTCATGAAGATAGCATGGCATCGTAATGTCTTTTCAAGGTAATTTTAAGGCCAGGTTATCTTAAGGCTGCTCTTTGCAGCTTTTTTGACAGGTGTCCTCGAAACCTTGTTGCGCAAAAACTTCATCCCATTCAAATATTTATTAATTCTATTCAATTCAATTTGTCTACCTTTTGCAGCGTCAGCTTCTACGAGCTCGCACGCTCAGTCAATAGTGGTGAATATATGTTGTCTCCAATTGTCGCTGGAAGTATCCGTCGCAGCTATCACGCACATTTAAAGATATGACAGAACTGCAAGGAACTGACAGCGCAGTCACAGCTAAATCTAGAAAAGTTGCCTTTCTATAGCCCCCTTGTAGGCTTTTGTTTGTATTCACCTATTCATTGTTTCTACAGCTAGTTTGGGAAATCGGGCTCAAATTGGGTGATTTTATGAAGGGTCTTAACTCTTGTGGCAACTAATGCAAGAAAAACTGCAGGATATCCACTATGCCTTAAATCACATCAAGTTTGCGAAGAAACGCAGCACCCAATACATCACTATTGGTCATTCTGCTGAGAATATAGGTGCCCGCTGTCTATCTGTATGGAATTATGTTCACTTATTTGATGCTGTGGCAGGTAATGATGAAGCATTATGGCCAAATACTCTGCAATGAGAATACCCAAGCACTCGTTGCGTATTTACAGTGTTCGACCACTGATTGTGTTTTGCTCGTCTACCCCGCCATAATTCATATGTTAACGTGACCCCTTGCCTGACAGGACCTCTATGTGTGGTCGTTTCGGAAAGGAATTTTTGCTCAGTCTTTACAATATTCAAAAAAAAAAAACACAGCAGTTGATCAGGCCAGTATTAGCACTTGTCCTCTCTTCCTTTCTGTTTATTCGTGCGCTTGAACTGACAGTTATACCAATATTATCAATATACAGCCTATTCATAAATAATTCCACGAACTAATCTCCAACTTTGTTAAATATCTTATGGACAGGAACCTGCAAGCATAGTGGTTTTTCAACTCAGACTTTTGGCACAGATTGTCTCTCTTAGGCATAAAAGAATTATAACCGTAAATGAAATCTGGCATGTCTCTCTGGCCAATTGGTTGGTCGACTACACCAATCAGAACTGTAGTTCAAGGTGTGTGTCTGTGAGGGCCATTTCATATCAATCAAACCCGGTCAATCTTCGACCATCGCCGATCATGCTGAAAATGAAATTGTGCAGCTATATGCGAATGTGAAAAATATTTCTTGAGGCGTTGTATTTCGCAAAAATCTGTGTTGCCTGGAGAGCGTTCGAAACTTTGGGCCCCAAAGGGAAACTGCGTCACGCCAAATAATTTGTGTAATATTACTAATCTGAATAACAAACAAGAAGTACATTTTTCATAAATATCAAGGCACTACTCTTTTATGACTATGATAGTTTATTCATTTTGTTTTATTTTTTACCTCTTTCTTTGAAGCGAAATTGCGCTATGCTGCATGTTTAGATATTTTTCATGAAAAGCACAAATATTTCTCTACTAATGCAGTTACAGTTTATGTTTTACATGCCCCTATATTCTATTAAGAAAATACTTCGAGAGCAATCGACGCAAAAAGGTTGCCAAAATATTGAGACAAAGCAGAAAACAATAGCATGTTCACTGATATTGAGACGTGGTTTTCCCCACGCAGCTGTCCAAGTATAAATGTTTCTTATATATTGTTGCATATAAAGTAAGATTTCTTAGTAAGACGTTCAGAACGTATCGGAAAAGTAGTTTTTGTTTTCACCGAGAAAACTTTCCGATCTGAAGAAACACAAAGTAAGTACGATACTTGTCTTTGCCTCGCCTTCACTGTATATCACGTCAGAGCAAAAATACTGTGAGGGCTACCCGGAAATGAGTGATGTGTGTCACACATCTGCTTGTATTTTGTTTGAGTAATAATGCTTGGTATATGCTACCCCTAAGCCACTCCAGGGCTTGAACGTTAGATTGGGAAGAGGCCTGAAAGCGCGCCAGGTAGCACCCTATCTGAATTGCGCAGGTAGTGGTTGGTTTAAAGCTACACACCTACTACGTTAGGCTCGGTAATAAATCCTCTTCATCAGCCGCAGCAAAAAAAAAATCACAGCATAGTCCCAAAGTGAATGATTGTTGTAGGCCCGTGTGCTCAGATTTAGGTTCACGTTAAATAACCCCAGGTGGTCCAAATTTTCGGAGCCCCCATTACGACGTCTCTCATAATCATATGGTGGTTTAAGGACGTTAAATCCCACATATCATTAAAGTGAATGAGAATGAGTGGGGCGAATCATCTAAGGCTTTCATCAGAAAACCGTGAATATCCGCTGGCAGATGATTCACGGTTTCTGTCCATTCATCCGTACGATGATGCCGATGATTCCGTCTGTCCGTGCGTCTGCCCGTCTGTCTGTTCACCTGTCTATCAGTCCGTCCGTCTGCCCGCGCGTGTCTGTCTGTTGATCCATCCATGAGTTCATCTGTCTGTCCGTCTGTCCGTCCGTCCGTCCGTCTGTATGTCTGTATGTCCATCCGTCCATCTATCTGTCCGTCCACAGTCTGACAGCCCGTCTGTTTGCCTGAATGTACGTGTGTCTGTCTATACGTCCGTCCGTTCGTCTGCCTGTCCGTCTGTCCATCTATCCGTTGGTCTGTCTGTCGTCTGTTTGTTTGCCGGTCCACATGTCCACCTCTCTGTATGTCTGTCCGTCCATCCCACCTGTCCGTCCAAGTACTGTCCTGTCTTTGCGTTCAAGTAGCGCCATCTCGCAACTTTTCATCATACATTGACCATATATAAGAACCCTCATCTAGCGGGCATTCCAAGGACTAAAACTAGAGCTGGCTACTACATACAGGATGCACTCTACCCATGCCTTAAGGAGCTTCGCCACTAAAATAAAGTGTACAACAAAGCAGCACATTGCATTACCGATGCGTAGTGCATATATGACCACATCGCAAAATAAATATCACTTACGCGGTGAAGGTTCCTTGACAATTTCACAAGCATTTGGTGCCCTGAAACAGTTGGTAATAGGTCTCAAAGCCGCCTTTATATGTGTTAAATAGCAGTCAAAACCAGCCGTAAAGCACAAGAAGATAGCAGTGGTAAGGACTGAATCAACCTGAAATAACGCTGAAAATTGTCCTTTCTTTTTATACTTACATGTTTGTCGTTGGCCACTATGCATATGGTTGATATGTGGGTTTAACTTCCCAAAACCACCATATGATCATGAGAGACGCCATGGAAGACTCCAGAAATTTTGACCACCTGGGGTTCTTTAACCTGCAGCACACGGGCCTACAGCATTTTCGCCTCTACCGGAAATGCAGCCGCCACAGCCGGGAGTCGATTCCTCGACCTGTGGGTCAGCAGCCGAGTACCTTAGCCACTTGACCACCGCGGTGGGACATGCATAATGTTGAATGTACTTTATAATTGTTCGCTGGCCACTACGCAAATGGGCGAATGTATTTTATAAAAAAGCATCAGTAGCAAGTGCAATGTGTGTATGTGATGGTAACACATAACTCACAAACCCAGGAGTAGTAAACAATGAAAAATTCTGCTAGCAATAAAAAAGCTTATTATACCGCCTTCTTATGAAAAATAATGAGTCTTAAAAGAGGCATGCCACCAACGACTTGTGCGATGTCACTGTAACACATTATTAAAAACTGAAGCTGAATAGTCAGTGAAAAGTCATTGCAGAAGTTCCAGAATTCTGAACACAGCTAACGCACCTGCGCATGTCATAGTCCATTACACAAAAACACAACTTTTAGGTGATTCCAGCTAAATATTTTGCATTTGCGAAGTGCGAACAAGCTTTTCTTGGAATAGGCAATACGATATAATGCGATATACTTTTTGCTGGCTGCTGCTCTTTCAAACATGTGCCACTTAGACCAGAGAAAAAAATGGAGTCTTCCTCGTCTGAAAAAAAACTGTCCTATGGAAGGACAGCATTCATGCACGGCTGCAATTTGCTTCACCTAGAATTTATATTTGTTTATGAAGCACTTTGTAAGCATTCCTGCTCTGACACAATCATAAAGTGGTGGGGACAGGGTGATTCAATGTAACGCGAGAGCACTATATAATACAAACCGTACACTTTTGGGGGTAAATGCATAAGCCTGTAATCAATTTCGCAGTAATAACTGCAGCATTTGTGTTCACATTCAGGTGTCCTGTGAACCTTCCTACACAATGGAGCATTGCAGCTATATTAGAAGACAAACGACTCCACGTCCCTGTTATAGCGTTGTTGCGGTGAAAGAATCATCATTCTTCCACACCACGCTGCACTGTCCCACGCACAGTTCGCCTAAGTAACCGTATAGGCTAGTGCAATGGGGCGTTTGTGCCACTGCCATGCTATTATTATGTGCATCGTCATCTTTTCTGGTATGTAACATTATCTCTAATGTTCATATTTGAAGCGAAAGCTGACATCAGGTAACTAAACCTAACCTACATGTTATATCGATTTCTGCAACCACGAATTGACTGAGCATGTCCTCGTGCTTCTCGCTTCTCTTCGGCCGTTGTTTCACTGTCTGTACAGAAGTTCTAGGTCGTCTATCGATAGAGCAACGTGTCCAGTATTAGTTAAACCTAATGATTCTTATTAGTTAGCACTTGGTCATCTTGTTACATGCATGTCTCAAATTCTATCCCACAGAGGAGCGAAAACACTGTTTGAAATTATGGTGGCCCTACAGAACCTTAGGAATCGATTATTTACCTGTGGACATTGACTTCAATACACGAATGTAACATTTGACGGTTAAAATACAATTTATTCTGGTTTTGTATGCACACATTGGCACCGTACCTATGCATGCCACGAGCTGTGTGTGTTCAGTTATGAAGTACCTTTAAGAAAATACCTCCTCATTGCACTAATCAGTGCCCGCGCCAGACTTGACAAAATTTCAGGGATAAGGAAAGTGACCGCGACGTATAAACGAGGGAGCGGGACCTGTTACAAAATGTCACCCATGAGCAAACAAACTCTGTGAACCGCCCAGGCTAGGTACGATTCCTCAGGTTTTCTCAATAAAGTCAGTTAATAGGTGCCGAGCACTTTAGGGATCCAGATAGATAGATAGATAGATAGATAGATAGATAGATAGATAGATAGATAGATAGATAGATAGATAGATAGATAGATAGATAGATAGATAGATGGATAGATATGTAGATAGATAGATAGATAGATAGATAGATAGATAGATAGATAGATAGATAGATAGATAGATAGATAGATGATAGATAGATAGATAGATAGATAGATAGATAGATAGATAGATAGATAGATAGATAGATAGATAGATAGATAGATAGATAGATAGATAGATAGATAGATAGATAGATAGATAGATAGATAGATAGATAGATAGATAGATAGATAGATAGATAGATAGATAGATAGATAGATAGATAGATACGTCTGACGTGCCTTCGGTGTCTAAGAAATGCTTCACATTCGAAGTCCTGTCGTGGAAGTCATCAAACCGTTTTCGACTTGACAAGCATGGCGATGACACGTGTGGCCTAATTATGAGCATACCAGAAGCCGCTGTATGCAGTACTCCACAGGTGACTGACAGCTCATATCTATACTTTGAAATGATGAGAACTGACATTGATAATTCGAATGCAAGGGCGTTAAGATAAACGTACATCTGCAGCCTTCACCCAACCAAAGGGGGAAAATCAAAATTCCAGTTGCAATTCAATCTAAGCTTTTAGCGGGGCTGTCAGATACTCTACCAGAGAGCCATGGTCATGAAATTTCTCAAGAAAGATACATACACAAGTATTGCCGCTGAGATTATAATTTGTTTGGAGTGTTGGATACCTTAATAAACATTGCATATGAAGTTGTTTTGTCACTACTTCAAAACAGAGGTCTTGCCACAGAGATCGAGATACCACAAGCATGTCGGTCTCTTTTTTAAAATAACGCGCAAGCGAGTGCTTCTTTGATGATAGCACGATGCGGGTGTGATAATGGACTATTTTCCAATTTTGGCTCCACTTTTATAGCGTTCGAATATTGATGTTGTTTTATAGCGGTCCAATGTTGATTCGACAACAACATTCAAATGTTGCTCAAACCTGGAGGAACACGTAAAGCAAACTTATAAATGATTTTGACATTATGGGTTTTAAGGTGCATTTCATTTCGATAATACTGTTATCTGCAGTGTAACGCGATCGCTGACGTTACGCTAGAGCATAAGTTACCCTTTAAAGGTACAAGCAGTCGATCTTTTCGGTAAACCGGCGATTCGCGCACAGACACTTTACTTAAATGGAGAAGCCAAACGAAGCACATCGTTACTCCTGGCCAACAAATGCACAGAGACAGTAACTGTTTGGTTGCTAAGAATAATGCCAATATCTTCAACACGTCGGATCAGCCGATACTTCATTGTAATGATCGGCTCTTCGTGCTCATTCATCTTTAGTGCACTCTCATGGTAACTTTCGTAAATATCATAATTATGAGAATACTATAAGAACGCCCAGATGTAGGCGGGTAGAGATACAAACAAGTAGGTAGAAACGATCGAAGTGTCTTTCGTTCACTAAGAAATACCTCGCGTAAAAAATAATGTGTTGAAATGATACACAGCAAGTGTTAAGTAATGAAGTGAGCCTCCAGTTGTTAGTGTGAGGAGCAGAGCCGGATTCATGCACTGAAATTATTTAGCTGAGCATCTATCACCAGGGAAAACTAGTGTTATAATAAAAATTATTTCAATAGTTTGCACTTCGTGTGGCATATCTGCTCAAAGTAGTTTGACAGTTCGTCACTAACAGGTCGTTTTTTTTACATTCACTATGCGCAGAAGCCAAAAGACAATCATCCTCAGTAATTTTTACTCGTGTCATAAGTCAGTCGCCATCGTATGACTGTAGCTACGCATGCGAAGCCGTCCGCGTAAAGCGAGACTAGAAAAGAGGGTTAAATGGGGGGGGGGAGGGGCAATGTTGCAATCTGCAATATTTTTTTCCGTGACTCTTACGGCCGAAATACGTGGAGGAGAAAATGCTGTAGGCCCGTGTACTCAGATCTGGGTGCAGGTTGAAGAACCCCAGGTGGTCGAAATTTTTGGAGCCCTTAACTACGGCGTCTCTCATATTCATATCGTGGTTTTGGACGTTAAACCCCTCATATCAATCAATTACGTCCGAAATGCCTCGTTTACTGTTTCGCAGATATCGCTAGATTTTTTCGGCGTTTTCTCATCGGGAATGACTACTGAACAATTGTAAATATGCTTTCTTTTTGGAGATTCAGTTACCCGTCACAAGTGAGAAATGAGGCTTAAAAGGTCACTCTTGATTTCAGGCTTGCGTTAACTTGTAATATTCCGTTTCCAATGAATAACTTCTCGCTGGAACCACAGACAATCCCTATTAGGGCATTTTGTTTTAACGACACCTTGCAAAACTCACTAAACAAAGCAATAACTTTAAAGTTTGATCATGTTTTATTAACATAGTCCATTTGACCAAAGCACAAACACGATGCCAAATATTCTAGAACAAAGTTATCACCCACATTCAGCGTAACATTCTGATAAAAATATACGAAAGTGCGCTGCATGCTTGTAGACCCTTCATTTATATCTATCTTCTGAGTAGTTTTTTTTTCATGCCAATCGCCACTTATTACAAAATTATGTGATCACTATATTGTATGCAAAATATATGAATAAAAAATAGGTGTATTGTGCTATACTTTTAGTTAGGTTACTACAATGTCTTAGTCAATCAGACAAAGCCTTTTACTTGACGTATAGCTTGTGTTTAGGTCTCAGCTGCCTTACTCCTGTTCTAATTCCCACCTACGAGTGCCTATGTTGCAAGGTAGTAGATCTGAAGCCAGCGCGCGTTTCTAGGTCTTTATTTCACGACTGATACGTGTTAAATAGGCCTACCGCATAGCCAATAAAATATCATGTGCGCAAGCTTGTAATCTATATCTTGACACAGCTCCAACATCGCTAGTAACTATTCATTTATTAATGTAGAAGAACCTTAATTTATCACATAACGAAAAAGGACTAAGTGGACCTTAATAAGAAACAAGGTAGGTTACCTGAGCATGCTCCTCCTACCCACCAGACAATATTTTTTCGAAGAACAAGGCCATTTCACTCTTCCTTTTACTTACGGGAGCACAATTTCTGGATTCCTTTGTCAAGAGCTCTTAATGCCCTAAATTTTTCGCTACCATTCAACAAAGAACCAAGAACCCTAAAACAAGATAAAAAAAAATCACAGCGTGTCCACGGAGTGAATGATGATAAGTGGGGCTAAGCGTCCGTCCGTCCATTCGTCCATGTGTCCGTCCATCCGTGCATGCGTCCATGCGTCCGATCATGTTCGAGAATGCAGACGGCGCACGGGTAACACCGACGAGGCTAGAGCCAAGGAAGCCAAGCGCGAGTGTCTTCAACGCGCCCGCCGCCCTGCTTCGTCCATGCCCCACCAACGGACCGCCATGTACGGCGACTATCCAGGAGACTGAGAGAGGCACTCGTTCTCCGTGTACCCAAACACACCCCGCACAGCAGCCAATCAGAAAGTAGCGGTATGCGCCAACTAGAATATCCTTACTCAACTGCAGTTTGTATGTACTCCTATGAGACAGCACCGTCTATTATGCTGTTCGGGAGATACTGTCTTGTTTTCTTTCTCGTCTCTTCTTCTCAAGGTGACGCGTGACGCATGACAAGCTTAGACTAGGAAAAGCTTCGCCCCTAAAATGGAAGGGTTGTTGTGGGTGGTTTTTGTGACTAACTGATGACGTGTGAGGATGTGCATGCCGAGCATATTTTCAAAGGCATCCAGGACGATGTACCTCAGATGCTTCTAGCGCAGAACTCTGCTTTTGTCATGGCGCATCACTCTTTGTCAACGCTTTGACGAGCTCTATCGAGAAAGAGTGTATAGGTGCAGCGCTTTCACATCTGCTGAATCACTCTCGGGCCTCCTGATCGCCCCCTACCCGTCGCATGCTAAAACACTGTCTCTTGAGCACTTCCACCAGATGTCGTGGGGCGGTTCATGGTGAATCACTTTTGAGGAGTGTAGTCGATGTACCGCTGGTCCCACATGAAAACTGCTCGTGTGACAGACCGCAAGCATTTCTTCTTCATCCTCCTTCTTACAGTTATAAACAACGCATATATATTGTTTAAGTGTGGTCACCATTTGTGGCCTTTCGTGAGTTATAAAACAGTCTCTCATAAATAAATCCCATGTTGTCGAATTTTTTTACTCAGTAGACATGACGGCTCATCTGTCAGTGCTGGTGATACTTTTTCAACTTAGATAATCACTGAATTCTTGCTATTAGTTCGTTTTCTAAGTGAAAATAGTAATTATATAAATAAACTTTGGGGCTTATGGGTTGCTATGTCACGTGCTCGAACATGACATCGACCCTAGTAAACTGAAAAAAGCTGAATCCTAACTACAATCCCTGGTCTGGAAATCTCTGAAGAATTCGTAAGTTGTTTCTACAGTAATATTTATCGAAGTATTATTGACACAGTTACAAAGCATGATTCATATCAATCGACAGATTATTTGAAGTGACATGTCATATCATCTTATTTAATAAACTTGAAGAAAGCAGTGATAATTTAGGGTTGGTTGCTGTCTAATAAGACTTATGTTCAAGGAGAACCAGAATAAACAAAATGCGCCACACCTGCCTTCTAGGTATGAAGGAAAGTGATGCCCTAAATGTCAATAATGACATTGGTGGGAAGAATGACGATACCGTCAATGAAACAGGTAAGTAACTTGCAAAGTGCTTTATTATAAATGTATTATTACTATCACAACTTTTACATCATCATATTTAGGCAAGAAGCATTATCTCGCACTGCAATAATTCAGGGAAGTGCATAAAACGACGTATCATTCATGATGTTCAATTTAAACCACTTTCGTTGAAAGCATACAATTGTTATGATTTATTTTTACGTAGAGGCATTACTTGTCTGAGGAAAATTTATGGGTCATGACGGTAGGCAGTACTGATTGAAAAGAAGTTTATGATATAGATTGCAATATTTAAGTCGCCTAGCTTGAAAACTTCTACCAATTTCTAATGACTGTACCCTGGTTTGCTCACGAAACGCTTGTTCAGACGAATCTTGCGCACGCCTCAAAATTTTATAACGCTCACCAAATTAGTCTTATTAACTCCCTCGACGAATGCCAGAATCAGTACAGCGTTTTACTGCTTTAAGTTATGACTGGCACAAGGGTATCCCGTGAAACCATTGCAAAGCATGCCCATACCTAGTGTACCACTGCGTAATAATAATTCACACCTTTCCATTTTCCACAAACTCTACTAGATATTATCTCACCTCACAAGCGCTACTTTGCTTCCACACAACCGCACTTCACACCCTCTGTTTAGTAACGTCAGTGTATACCACCTTCACGGCACCGCTAAAACCTTCAACAAATCCTTTTTACGGACTGGTATTTAGCCATGGAACGCGTTACGCAAAGATATAGCTATCGAACAATTCTCTAATAAATTTGGATCATATAGGTATACTTTCACTTTTGTTTACCTTTTATTTGCCGCCACTTCACTGGTAGTGTGAGTACATCTCTTTTTTAACTGCATTTAAAGCGTTTCTTTTATCTTTTAAACTGTCTATGTTTCACTTTTCGAATTCAAACAAATTATGAAGATGTGCCACTGTGAAAACAACGCAGTGTATCAAAATGCGAAAGCTCGCACGAAATGGTGCGTCTGATGCGTGCAATAGAAGGAAGAAAGACCAGCCACCATCCTCGGACAAACGGTGCCAGAAGCTGGAGCGAAGAAGACGCGTTGGCCTGGCCAGACGTCAGGGTTGGGGAGGCACAGTACTCAGAAGGTAGCTCATCAGATGTCAACGCCCAAAAGGCTTTCGTATGGCACGCCTGCTGCCTCGACGGTCAGTGCACGCAGAACCTGTGACAACCCACCTGGTTTTTATTGTCGAAGACCAGCGATGCAGCACCATTACGTCAAGACCCTTAGAGTGACCCAGGCAATTAATAAATGCGAAGCATTTCCTGACGAACTTCGGCGACTTAGAACGTATCTGTCTATCTCTCTGTCTAGCCGCTTACGTTGGGGTGCTTTCGTGGTCACTCCCTTAACTCGGCGTGAACTAAAGTTAGCATGGGATGGTAAGATGGTTTGACGAATAAAACGCGCTCGTCAAGACATGAATAATGTCCCAATCTCGACACGTACGTCGTCAAACACTTCCCGCCAGACAGTGGTATGTGCCACAGGTGACTGACACTTGGTATCTACGCAGGAACGACGAGCACACGCGCGGCAATTTTAACGCGGGAGCGTTAGGCAATACCCGACATCGGTAGCGTTGACTCGACGAATGCAAAGGATATATGTCGGTGTTGAGAAAACCCTGACATGTGCAGCGTTGACCACCAACGAATGCACATAATTATTTTAGGGTCCCAGCAGCAATCAAACCCAAGCACTCTGCGCGAGAGCCAAACATTCCACCACAGAGCTACGCCCGGTCTGAGAACTCCTTTTCAAATAGACGCTAATATTCGAGAAACGTCAATAATGGTTGCAGTACTGCCTACCCAATTTTAGAAACATTACATATGAACTCCTTTGATACAGCCGTCACGTATTGTTGACATAAATTGTGGTTAGATGCCATGCTCTGAAGTTCATTTACGTAGCAGTACCCAGGGCCAGCATCTTCGCGAGCATCAGCGCTTCATATGAGCTTCTGGTGTCGCTAATACGCGTGTTCCAGTTGACAAGGTTGCGCAAGTGCTAACAGCTGGTTATATAAACATCTGCAGCTCTTCAACAAACGCCTGTGCGTGCAACGTTTGTACACATATTTAGCGTTATTTCGTGACGTGTCACTCAATATAAAAAAATTTCAACTTCGTCACCTTCTTTCCGCATGCTTCGCATAACGTCAATTCCCAGGTACGTGGAATCTCCGGATTTTTTGAACAGATTTTTAAATATAATTTGAGTTTCATTTTGAGTGCTGTTTCTGCAATTGTGTTGTTTGTTCCTTTTTGTTTTGGAATACGCAATTGTGCGCCAGACCAGTTGCTTTCCTCGTGACTCTAGCCATCGTTTCTCCCACACTTCTTAAACCTACTTTCCGAAACTATTTCTTAACACATGTATACTGCAGTGCATTTTAAAATCATCTGTTTGCTTATCGCTGTATAGTATTTACCATGCGATTCTTGATGCTTTTGTGTCCTTCTTCTTAAGAAATATCTTGCAAACGGCAATTAAGAGTGAAATGGTTAGTGCGATGATGATTATTGCTTGCAAAAGGTTTTTGAAACAATCGCCACTAATGAATTGTAACATCCAATGGCAAATACAGAAGTTAATATATTTGACAGTTAAGCAGCACGTACTTTTTTCATTCTTTTCTTAGGTTAACCGCGCGCACGATTGAGCTAGAAGGCAAGGAAGTTTATAAACGAACAAAGCTCATACTTTCTTTAATTACATAGAATGTAGTGTCGAGACTCCTCGGCCTAAATGCTCTATTGAAGTTGCAAGTGTAAATATTATGCGCAACTGTCTAAACTGATTCGCAAGTCGTGTCAACCTTTTCAGTTTGCTAATTTCACTTATGTCTGAGTCAGTCACTTCTCTTGTTGAAGCGCATAGCGTTTTATAATTCTCGAATATTTTCATTAAGAGCATCTTCACATGATTGCTTGGAAACGTTGCTGTTGTACAATGAGAGCCATGAAAACATTTAAAGCTATATTGAACAGCAATCTAATAATATAGAGACAGTATTAGTGGCAAACCTTAGATTTTTGCATGATCACAGTAGGTTTACCAGGGCATTCTGGAACTGTCACTTCAATCCCCCTCAGAAATCTAGATTAGGCATGAACTATCCTGTACCTCAGCAATAATGCATGCACTCATGTGTGTCTCACTTCTGCCTAAAAACATTGACGAGCCCAGACTCGAAGGAAGCGTACGCAAGAGAATAATTACGGAAAAACACGCATGCTGGGACTATAGCCGAAGTTCATAGAAACAACAGCTACACGAAAAAACCAAGATGCACGTCATACATTATACAGTAGAGAATGGTAAGTATGGGACAAACCAAGTATCACCAAAACGCCCACGCGCCTTAAAGAAGCGTTCAGATAAAATCTAAGTTCATGGTACTTTCTATAGTTCCACTTCTCTAGAAACGACATCTCTATTCATGAAATAGCGCTATGAAAGGCGCATTTACGCACTAATGATTGTCATAATTTTGCATTCAATGCTCTTTGAAAATTTCTATTGGAACTTTCGTGAGTGCTTTTGCTATATTCTGGCTGTCTTAAAAAATGGTGGAGCAACCACATGCTTTGCAATTACCTGGTATTTTTGCGCCAACTTCTGAAGTTCCTCACATAAGACTTTTTTAATTGATTAGTGAAGCAGCGACGCGTCTTTCGGATGTACGTACACTCTACCAGAAGAAAGGGGTATGCGATGATCGAAATTTATAATGCATTCTGTGAATCTTATGAAAATCCGACTGTTGAGAATAAGCACCTGACAGTAGACCAGAGGGCACGACGAAGCTCTTTGGGCCGCCTTAGCATTGTTCGTACCGACCGCCGGGGATAATAAGAAAGTGGAACGCTTGCTGAACACAGCGACACGCTGAAGTGTCCATGCCCTTTTTGGCACGTTTTCAAAGAACGCTTCCAGGGCTTTTACATAATCAGCCGTGACCCCTTGTTCACAACTAAAAAAAAATCATATGCACGTGCAAGTTCGGTTTTTCTCCGTCTACTCGCCAGGCTACGCATTCGAAGACTCGGTTTTTCTGCGTCTACTCACTAGGCTGTGTGTTCTGACGCTATCTTCATATCTCTGAAACTGCATTGCCGGGTTCCAATACTCTTTATTTTCCGGTTTGAAATTCGGTGAATACCTTACATATATCGTGTATCGCATATCACATTTTTTTTAGGGAGAGTGTACTTTTAGCAAGTCGTGGTTTAACAGTGGCTCGACTGTCACCCATTTTCAACATTTTGAACGGTTCGCTTTTAAACGGTGCTGCCCCACCATGTGACCGTTGTTCCTCATGAAGTAGGCATGAATATCGTGTCTGCAGGACATCCGCACTTCAACTTTCCTCGCGATACTGTACACCGAGAAGCGAAATAAGTCAAGTGATTGGGCAGGCAATGCGAACTCAGTGTGATTATGCCATCGCGTTCTGTTCTAGCTAAGCTCAAGCGTCCCCCAAGCGTACCTCCTATTTTTTTGCATCCGATAATAAGCAGCTCTTCGACTCGCATGTGTACCGCCATACGTACATACGTCCGTGCGAACGTGCTGCAATGTGTTGCCAGGTGTTGGAGCCGTGCAGAGTAGGTCTCACCGCAGCTGTGTGTTTAAGTCAGGCTCCCCTTGCATGCTTTCTTCGCAGGAGTGCGCTGACGCCCCCCTCTCTCTCCCCTGCAGCACGCTCGCTGCAGCACCCACAGCTGCCAGCTTCTCCTCCCACTCGCAACAAATTTCTCTCTCTTTACCCTCTCCACCACCTGCAACGCTCGACCACACATCGAGTGGAAACACTCTTTCGGCTCATTTATCTGCGATGAAGCCCATGGCGTCATTCATTCGCGAATTCGAATTGACCCATGAACACGGCGCCAGAGCACTGCACTCAGGGCAAACGACGGGAATCTACCAAAGAAACACACGCACTCCATCTGTAGCAAATAGCAGGGTCGGAAATAAAAGCGATGCACGCGTCTGTCTTCTTGCTTGAGTGGGCACGCTGGGCACAGGGACGCTGCGCTAGCGAAACGTGAACTCTGACGTGAGGTGTAACTGACGCGACTGGCGTTCGTTGGCGCGCCTAAAGTTGGCATCGTTTCAAGGGGTTTCAAGGCATGGGGCGCTTGCGACTTCCGGTCGATTCTGCCGATTTTCTCGGAGTAGAAAAAAATTTGCAGCATATTCACGAAGTGAATGATGGAGAGTGGGGCGAAGCATTCGTCCGTCCATTCGTTCGTCCATTCGTCCGTCCATTCGTTCGTGTGACCATCCATGCGTCCATCAGCCCGTCCGTGCGCGCGTCTGTTCGTACGTCCATCCCTGCATTCATCCATGCATCCGACCCTGCGCCCATTCATGCGTCCATCTATGCATCTGTCTGTGTGTCCGTTCATCCATCTATTCAACATTCCAAGTACCACCATCTCGAATCTTTTCATCATATATTGGATGGATGAATGGATGAATATGGCTGTACCCTTTAGATCGGGTGGTGGCTAGTGCCACCAAGCCGTAACACTTAATGAACCAACAACTATACTTTTTTCCTTAAAAAGTAAGTTTTAGGATTCGTACTTTGCAGTGAAGAGCTTAATTTTCACTCGTGCCTTGACTTTAGCCACCAATCAGATAACCTCCTTCTAGTTAAGTCTACCCGCTTAAAGTCTATTTTGCCCTCCCGGTCCATAAACCCCAGTGCTTTGAAAAACTCTGCGCCATCATCCTGAACTATAGGGTGAAGCCCTTTACAGAACATTATCAAGTGTTCGGCAGTTTCTTCTTCCTCTCCACACGCACTGCATACTGTGTCTACCCCTTCGTATTTGGCCCCATATGTCTTGGTTCGCATTACTCCAGTCCTGGCCTCAAACAGTAGAGAACTACCCCGAGTATTATCATAGATCCTTTCCTTGGCAATTTCCTGCTTAAAAGTTCGTTAGATCTCTAGTGCGGACTTCTTAATCATGCCCATTCTCCACATGTCAGTCTCCGTTTCCTTTACTTACTTCTTAACCGATAGTTATTTTTGGTTTCGCCACCTGCTGTTTTCTAAGTATTTACCAGTCAACTTCCAGGTTCGCTTCCTCCATTTTGTATCGACATTCTTCATGTACAAGTAGCTGAAAACCTTCGTAGCCCAACGCTTCTCCCCCATTTCTCTCAATCGCTTCTCAAATTTTATCTTGCTGCTAGCTTCCCTGCCCTCAAATGATGTCCATCCCATATCACCTTGTACTCCCTGAATAGGTGTATTCCCGTGAGCTCCTAAAGCAAGCCTACCTATTCCACGTTGCTTGATATCTAATCTTGCTTGAACTTCTGATCTCATGCACAAGACCCCATTGCCGAACGTCAGCCCAGGAACCATGACCCCTTTCCATATTCCTCTCACAACATCATACCTATTGTAATTCTACAGTGCCCTTTTTTTCATGACTGCTGCATTCCTATTACCTTTAGTCGTCCCGTATATTTCGTGTTCCCTCAGATACTCGGTCCCATCGCTTATCCATAAGCCCAGATATTTGTATTTATCTGTTATCTCTAGCGTGACCTTCTGTATTCTAAGCTCACTACCTTCGTTGTCATTGAAAATCATGACTGCTGATTTTTCCTTACTGAATTTAAAATCTAACCTTTCTCTCCCATTACCACAGATGTCCATCAATCTCTGCAAATCTTGCTTGTTGTTGGCCATTAACACTATATCATCTGCGTACTATAATGCTGGTAGTGCCTGATCAATAATTTTTTCTTGTTTGACTAAAGAGAGGTTGAAGCCCAGTCCACTTCCCTCTAATTTTGCCTCTAATTCTTGTAGGTACATCATGAATAATAAGGGTGACAGGGGGCGCCCCTGCCTAAGCCCCCGTTTCACCTCTGCAGGCTTAGATACCTGCTTTTCCCACTTTATAGCTACCTTGTTACCTTTATTGATAACCTTTAAAAGATTAGTGACTACATGTTCCACGCCTAGTGTGTCCAGTATTCCCCACAATTCCTCTTGAACCACGCTATCGTACGCTCCCTTGATATCCAAAAATGCTAGCCACAGGGGCCGGTGTTCCTTTTCTGCTATTTCGATACACCGCGTCAGTGAGAACAGATTGTCTTCCAACCTCCTGTGTTTCCGAAACCCGTTCTGCAGTTCCCCCAGCACCCCTCATCCTCTATCCATGCCTTCAGTCTTTCCTTTATAATCTGCATCGCCAGCCTGTAGACCACTGATGTCACTGTTATAGGACGGTAGTTGGTTATGTCAGCTTTGTCCCCCTTTCCTTTATAGATCATGCTCATCCTGTTAAGTTTCCATCCATCGGGAAGTTCACCATCGATTATTATTGTGCTCATTGCCTCTCTCAAAGCCTGCTTAGACTTCGAACCTAATGTCTTTATCAGCCTAATTGGAATGCCATCTGGGCCTGTGAATGTACTACTAGGAACCCTTTTCTCAGCCCTTTCCCGCTCTCGTTGTGAAAATGGAGCCATTGCACCACTTGATTCGTCCTTGTCTATTGTAGTGCATAAAGTACTTCTTTGTTGAAATTTTTCTGTCACCCTTGTTCGAATATATTCAATAGCTTCGTCCCCTTCTGGCCTAGCACCTTGGGCTGTATTTATAAAACTCTGCTCTAGGCTCATCTCATTTCTCAGGGAGTTTAGATGGTCCCAAAATTTCGCAGCTGCCTTTCTATCTTTTTTATGTACTTCTGCCAGCCACTGAGCTCCCTTTGTTTTAATCTTTTCATTGATCAGAAGGGATGCATTCTTTCTACAGCTTAGAAAGGTTTCCCATTTTTTTCAACATAATCTGTCGGTTCACCCAGCTGCTTAGCGTGTCTGTCTTCCCTAAAGGCTTCCTGACGTTTTGCTATGGCTCTCTTATCTTCCTCATCCCACCAACTTTTGGGTTTGTGTCTTCTTTCCCGGGGTGACTTGTCACGTGCCTTAGCAAGCTCTAGCTCAAAGAGTCTAATTAGATTCGTGTATGTCCACACTGTCTTATTATCCACCGTGATTACTTTCTCAATTTGTTTAATGGCTATTTCAATTGGCCTTTCTGGATAAACATTTTCCTGTAGTTGCTCATCTTGTCTCCTTCCCACTTTCACTGCTCTTCCAAAACTTAGCTTGATACGTTTGCGATCACTACACAGACGTCTGGAGCCATCTTCCTCTATGTGCTTATCCCCTGAGCTTATCATACATCCTATGTGACATCAGTGCATAATCTATCGTCGACTGCAGCCTTCCTACCTCCCATGTTATTTGCCCTTCACACTTCTCGGTACTGTTGCAAATGATCAAATCAAGCCTTTCACACATATCCATGATCATTTTGCCTGTCGGGTCGGTATACCCATCTATATCTTCTATGTGCGCATTCATGTCTCCTAGTATAATTATCTCGCACACTCTTCCTAACTCCTGAATGTCCTTTGATATACACTCTACAATTGCCTGGTTTTCTTCTCTGGCCTTTGCTCCCGTCCACAAGTACACGAAACCAAGGAGTGTCATTTGACCAGCCACTTTCCCTTTTAGCCATAAATATTCCTTGCACTCCTGCTCGACCCTTTGCCAGTCTGTACTTTTATGAATGAATGCCCCAATACCACCCCCCTTTCTGCTGCCTTCTGTTCTATTACAATATTCCAACGCGTAGTCCGGATAGTTCGGAGGTTGTTCCATGTCCCTGAGATGTGTTTCTACAAAACCGTATACCATCGGCTTCTCTTCTCTTAGCTGTTCTTTTATCTCTTCCCACTGCAGCCTGTTCCTACCACCCTGCATGTTAATATACCCTATGTCTGAAAATTGGCTCGGCGCTCGTGGCTACGTCTATTTTTGCCCCGGACTCTACCTATCTTAGATATTGGGGCCATTTTGGAATCGTATCTGTCCATACCACCAGTCGAAGAGTCTCCCTGGTTGTTTTCCTCATTACTAGCTATCCTGCACCCCGAAGGGCTCGCTTGCCCCCAATAAAACCTACTGCGCGTCCTGCAAGTCGCCAACCCACCTCATGACCTAGCCGCCCATCTAAGTGAATTCTGTCTCGTTGAAAACCACCCGACCTATGTACCTCTCTGTTTATTTACACCACCTTAAAGCCTTTCTCTCGACTCATCCGCCATATCTCTTGGTTTGCGTTGACAACCGCTTTTTGCAGGTTGCTATCACGCACCGGTACCTCCGGTATCGTGCATATCACTACCTGTACCTTACAAGAAGTGGCGCGCATGTCATCGACGCCTTTCGCCAGTGTGGCTGCTAGTCCTGCTGTATCTTCATTTAAGACATCGTTTAAACCGCCTGAAATTATCACGAGGTTTCGTCTCTCAGCTGTTGTTTTGAGTTTTGCGCTCGCTTGCCTCATGACTGCTTCAAGCTTGCGTCCTGGGAACGCCCCTACTGCAATCCTCTTGTCACCTCTTACCCTCTCTTTTATGGCTTCTGTGCATCGATTTAAATTCAAGTCCCCGGCGATTATCACATGCTGTGACTTTTCAGCTGGAGCGTTATGCACCTGGGGGCTACTTGTACCTGTGACGCCGGCTGCTTTGTTCTCTCCCTGCCCCACCACTACCTCGCTGAAGCTGGGCCTTGCGACAGTTGAACCGGCTATACCTGTTTTTTCCAAACTTGCTTGCTCTTCCTTCTCCACCGTTCTTGTTGCCGGTTCCCTACTGTTCTCTCCGTAGGCCGCTCCTTTGTTCAGCTTCGCTAGTGCTTCCTCTGCGGACTTCAGTCTTTCTCCCGTTGCCCTCGTTTTCTCTTGCTCTGTCGCCAACGCAGTCTCGAGCTCGGCGATTCTCATCAGCAGTTCACTCTGGGCAACCATCATTTTCTCCATTTTTTCCTCGACCTCACATTGCCTACACTTCACGTCAGCCTCTTCTCTGTCCGCTTCTGCGCTTGGGTTCACTTTCAAACCCACTCCACATCCTGAACACTTTACAATCTTTTTAACCATGTCTTTCTGACACCAATTGTCCCTATACTCGATAATTACTAAACTCGAGCCCTGCACTACGAAAAAAAAAGAAAGCCTAAGCTCTACTACAAAAATTTGCGTCTCCAATGTACGCGCACCTCCCCCACGGGGTGGCAAAAGAAAAAACAACAAAAAATTAAAACACACACACCCGCACCAACTAATAAATACCTGGTGACTGGCCCCCGAAAAAGCCGTACCATAAAATAAGTGCCACGAAAATTTCAACCGCTGCCTTATAAATATAAAGACAAGCTCAAAACATGCAAAAACACTTATCTGTGCACTCGATCCGGAGCGCTCAAAAAACACGTCCATCCACCGTGACAGCCCGAACTGAACCTTGGGTGATAACCTGGCACCACTACTTGGTCACTTGGAGAAATAGAGTGTCAATTGTAGAGCAATGGGAAGGGGCGTGGTGCAACAGACACAGAAAAAATAGAGGAGGTCCAGGTCTGTCGCAATGGGTTTGAGACCACTTTTTGTTGCTACTTTCGCGACCTGTTTAGATTGACCTTGGGGGTGGCACACGCACACTTTCTGACGGCTTGCGGTTCGGGTCTACTTCCCATCTTTGACCACCTCGAGTTGATGGTATATACTATTTCACTGTATTCATGGCACTGTGGCCCAACGCTCGGTAAACCTTTCTACAACTAAGGAGGTTACACCGAGCGAGTATAACATGGCAACCTTTTCATGTCAGATAATGCTCAATGTAGATGCCAATGGCTGCTAATGGAGATTGCAGCGTGCGCGTTAACTAAAAGCCGAATGCTCCTGTCTCTCATTCTCCTTAGCAGCCATTGGCATGTACAGTACGGTCCACTGTTAGGGGGAACACGCGAGCACGCTGCCTGTGGTCCGCGGGGCGCCAACTGCTGGCGAGATTTAGAAACGCGGAGCATGCGTGCAGAATCGCAAGGGCGGTACCTGCCCGCGTCGTCTGCTACTACCCCACCCTACGCTCGGCGGGCACTAGCGACAATCTTGCTGCGCTCGCTTCATCGACCATCAATTTCCATGTCTGTTATCAAAAGCGGCTGGCTGGTTCGAACGGCTTTTGAAAAGCTTACGATAAGATTTTTGGTGAGCACAAACATTAGACTACGCGAGTGATGGGCTTCGTTATCGCTTTCAAAAACTTGCACAGCTGGGGGCATATTTATTCGCTGATCACATTTTCGGCGGAGCTAGTTCTTAGAAGCGGCAT
Organism: Rhipicephalus microplus; assembly: GCF_043290135.1. Lineage (NCBI taxonomy): Eukaryota > Metazoa > Arthropoda > Arachnida > Ixodida > Ixodidae > Rhipicephalus > Rhipicephalus microplus. Next base: position 170,560,780 of record NC_134705.1, read on the forward strand.
GGCTAGAGTACCTGAGGACGAAAGGCTTCGAATAGTCGAGCTGTACACCAAAGAATACAGCCAGCGTGATGTCACTGCTATCGCGAAATGGCCACTTTCTCATTAACAGCGCAATCATCGGCATTACGAATATCTTTTTTTGCATTTACAAGTTCTGCCATGCGTATTGTCCTATTTTGCTTACATAGATTGGCATTTTATTGTGCATTCCAAAGGACTCGGGTGTGTTCCATTAACTTTGCATTATTCAAGTGTTTCGAGGCTACAGATCTGACCTCAATCAACCTGTCTAAGTTAGAGAAATTAACTTTTTGTTGTTTACTCTATAGTGTTCTACGTACAACATTTTTCAGCTCGCGTATTGTTGAAAAATATAGATTTTCGAAAAAGTGAACGCTATCGCATATTCGAAATAAGGAGCTTCTGGCGTTTTCGCTTCAACGAAGAAAACGAAATGTAGCGCGAGTTAGAACTAACATTTGCTGCGTATTGCGATCCACAACAGCTTTATTATTCACTGTCACGCCGTAGTGGCATACATTGAAGTATTTGCAAACATGTGTTTCCTTAACATGTTTCTAAATACTATAAGCACGTGGCTTTTCTTTGCATTTCGCATGTTATCTAAAATCGGCTGCTGTGGCCATAAATAGAATCGCTACAAAGCTGCCGAGAAAGCACAACAAGAACCGACAGGCACTTTTTTCCTGCACGCTGATTGCCCAGGGAGGGGCAGGGAGAGTGGGGAACTGGAACGCTGTATCCAGCGCACGGCAAGCGCCGAAGTGGGAAGTAGCAGAGGAAAGGCGGTGAGCCCCGCCCTTTCGCGTCTATGCGCATGCACAGTGTTTACAAATCTCGCCGCTAGTTTGCGCCACGTGGGCCGCCATCCACGCGTTGCCGTGTGCCCTCCAAAAGTGGACCGTACTGTACATTGAGCACTATCTTTTTTTGTTCAACAACGCACAGAAAAATTCTCTCACCGGCACCACTTTGGATGTCAAAGTGTTATACTTGTTACACACTACTACTACGAATACGAGGGACAACTGGGTGCTTCTATAAGGAGCTTCGCCCCTAAAAGTTGCTTTGTGGAGTGGATCTCGCGATGGAGATATTCCAACTCTACCAATGGAATATACAGGGACCACTCTAAATCTGCCAATGGAAGAGACCTTCTTCACATGGAGCAGCAGAAAGTATTACGGAAGTGCTCCGAATCTGCTAATGGATGACACCATTACACAAAAATCAACCCACCTCTCATGTATTTGCGTTTCAAACAAATGTTTACTTGAGTGAACGCTACATCGATTTTGCAGCACCCGCGTCGACGCCCGTTTGAACCGGGTCAACGCCGTGCGCACCGCTGCTGTTTCGCATCCCATCAGGGTTCCGTTCGAGAAGATGCTTCATAATTTTTGTGTTACGTAGCTCGTCGCGCTTATTCTGGCTTTGTCGGGGATGACAAGCGTCAGTCAAGAAAGTAGCGCCGTTTTACGTTAACCTTCACGAAAGACGCGGCCCGAAAAACACAAATGACGTCTTGAACGCTCTCAACATGCCTAAGTTTTCAAGATTTTTATCATATTTGATCTTTTCGGGAGCATTGTTAGTTCAAATGTGAACAATTTATGTGTTTTTGAGCTTTTTATGACGTACTGCATCATCCTATATATACCCAAATTATTTACATTAATACTTTACCTGTCGCAAACGTATAACATGCTATGGAAGCTGGCCATCGTAAGTTGTAGGCTCAGGATATGCATATATCATTCCGCTGTGTGCTGCCACTTTACTTATCATTTGTTTTTGAAAACTCTGATCGTTCAATCAGACGACTAGCCATAAAAGACATCATGATTATGGCAAATATGACTAAGTCACTATAAACTTATTGCACTTTCACTGCTATAAGTAAATATTTTCCCTAATTAGTGATTTTTACACTACCCCATTTTAGGTGGCAGTCACATTGGATCCCCACGGGGAAGTAGGAGCAATGTTGGTTCTACTTCTCACAATTTCAATAACACGATCGACAAAGGTAAGCATGTCCTTCTTGTGGTAATCAAAATATTATATTTCATACTTCATCTGCACTGGTTGATTAGAGGCATATGTTGATAACAAACGTTATTTTCCTTGGCGTGACACTACTATATTGAGTCAGTGGAGTTACGGGTTAGAACTGACAAGTTCGCATAGTGATAGCAAAGAATTAGCGTGTGCAACTGCTTTCGTTCACTAAAAAAGTCATGAAATCATAAGATAACTTCCTTCTCCTCCTCAATTAGCTTCTACACTAGCTGAGGAGGGAAGATGATTGAGGTTCGGAATGCGTCCCCTCAATGACTCAAGTGCACCGTAGTAGTCCGGTGAAGAGACGCTTTATTGCAGCCTCAGGCATGTGCCCCAGTCTAAGCCTGAACCTCCACTGTTCCATTTCAGATTGAAACATCCTCTTTTCAACCCTCAGTCGAACAAAGGGTCTCCACACAAGCCAATCACAAATGTGGGCTTGGATCGCCACAACCAATCGCAAAAACACTTTCACAACAAGCACCGCATTGATAAAAATCACGTTACAAAATACAACACGAGAGAGATAGGTTCTCCCCATGTCACACTCTTTTTCATACCAGGCCGACCTCCATCGGTAAACATTCTCACACTCAAGCCCCGTCATCTCTTTCCATTAATGTTGCTTCGTAAAGCCTCCTTAAGAGCGGCGAGTACACCATTGGGCTCTGTGCGTTTACCAGGTGTGCATGCGACAGCGAGGCGCCCCGCCATTTCAACAACACTCGGTAATAACGTATAGCGGGGTAGGATAAGCTCGTCTCCGTGTCGCCACCATGGTCAACCCAGTGGTCGTGTCCCCTCGGCATTCTCAACACGCGGGCATGCCAACAATAACTTAAACTCAGACGGCGGCGCCTGGCCTGCTTCTTGCCGGACGCTCTTCCGAGTAAGCCTTCTTCTTCTGGTCCCAAACGGGGGTGACCCCTGCCGGCTCAGTTCGTGAACCGTGTAAACGAAGGAGTCCCCTTTATTTCCAGTGCACCGGTCTCCGTGTTCGCCTTCGCAGAACCGATCAGCTTCGTTAGTTGACGGGTCGGGAACCGGCTCCGCGCTCTGCATCAGCTGCATTTATTCCGCTACACACAACACGCCGCTACTGGTTACCTCATACTAACTTCATAGGTCGCCAATCACCTTGTGCCACTGTTCCTGGTTTTACCAATATCGCCCGACTGTCTAGTGTGACTTGAGGTGGCTGCAGTGTTATATTTTAGGGTCGAAGCTCCTTACGATGTGGCTCAGTTCCTGCTCCATTGTGCGTCGTAGCCACCCCAGCTGCTTCTCACAATGTTCACTAGATGGTGCTGTGATGTCAATGTACGTGAATTGATTACTAAGTGGCGAGGATTCGCATGCTGCGTGTGGGGCTCAGTGTGAGAGGAGAACGATAATTCGAGACAGACAGACAGACAGACAGACAGACAGACAGACAGACAGACAGACAGACAGACAGACAGACAGACAGACAGACAGATGGACTAACGTTACATTCCGTTTTTCTCTATTAACGCTCTAAGCGGAACAGTAGATAATTATGATAGCACATGCTGGTAGTTTGCTATTGTTTGCGTTATCTACATCAAATGCATTTCTTTGAAATTCTGTCAATTACAATCATGTATATTTTGTGTATAATCTTATTTATCTGATAAATTATTCATGTGTATCTCATAAACTGAAAAAGCAGTTCCGCGCGCTCCTCTTGTTTTCCATACGTTCATCCAGAAGCACACCAAACGCTCGATCAACACACTGCGTACCCTTTAGAAATGTAATTTTAAGAGCTTGTTTTCTTTGTTAGAAAAAATAGAATGAAAACTAACAGACAATGATGCCAGGGAAAGTATAGGGAATGTTAGTAGAAAATTGTAATGTATGTGAAGAAAGAAAAGTGGTCGAAAAGATAACTTGCCACCGTCCGGGACCAAACCTGCGATCTTCGACGGCCCCACGTTTCTATGCACATATATACCGTATTATGTGGACAGGGGGATGAGAGCCACGTGCACCGTAGCTCAGTGCTAGTACATAAGACGTTTGATTGGAAAGGTTGCAGGCTTAGTACCTGCGGGTGGCAAGTTATTTTTTCGTCCACTTTTTTCTTCACACTTACATTACAATTACTTTTATTAGCATCCTATATGTAACAGTTATATTAGACGACGCAAACAACCGGAAATAAAAGGCGAAAGCAGAGAGCTCATTTTGAAAAGCTCAAGTTTTACTAACATCCCCTATCCTTTTCTTGGTATCATTGTCTGTTATCTCTCAATTATATGGTGTCTAAGAAAAAGAAAACGAGCCCTTAAGTCTACACTTTTTTCCTTCATTCATATATAGCGAAGGTCTCATTCTGGCAAACTTGATGCATACTTGATGCCTGAACTGCAGGGCATAGTTTGGGTGAAGTGACGAGCTTATCGCGTACAATCATATCACCTCGGCTAAGAAGCGCGGCACATATCTTTGTTATCTGACGGGACACATACGTCGAGGTTATAGTTTAGTAATTTAGGGTGCCGCAAGCTTTCAGTCAGGAATATCAGAGGTGCAGCTTTTTTACGCATATCAACTTTCTTTTTATTTCCAGGCTACAATAGAAAGTTTCCAAAGATTTGTCAGAAAGCTCCCGAAACTGGCGTTTGTAAGGCATATATACCAACATGGTATTTTGACCTCTGGGATGAAGTATGTAAGATATTTATTTATGGAGGGTGTGGTGGCAACGAAAATCAATTTGAATCGGAAAAGAAATGCCAGCGCAAGTGCCTACGTGAGTATTGTTTACGCATTTCATTAATTGAGAAATGATCATATTGTTGACAGTAGAAATATTATTGGAAGTGACTACGAATGTGAAATGAAGAACTAACGTAAAATTATACCAACGATTGTATAGGGCTTGTTATTACAATCACTTCTCATGCGCATATCAAGAAATAAATGTAGATGGCAAGATAACTAGCGACTAGTAGAGAGCAAACTTGCGACCTTCGAATGAAGCGTCCGATGCTCTATCAACTGAGTTACAGCGGCGGTCACTGGCTATTAACTTTATTGGGTATGCATGTGCATTTAATTATGGGAATATTTGAAACCCGGCGCCAACACTTCCATGAATAAATGGACATTCAAACTGGGTGACGTGAGAACACCGCTGTAACTCAGGATGTAGGGCATCGGGTGCGTCATTCGGAGGTTGCAGGTTCCATACCTGCAAGTGGTGAGTTATCATTTCGTCTACTTCTCTTTCTTGACCTTTACATTACCATTATTTCTAATAACATCCCCTATAGTTTCCTTGGCACCACCCTTCTGGTATGTCTTGCTTTTTTGCGCACTAATACTTACATCTTGTGAAAGCTACTTGTGCGTTAATCAGTGATAAACTTGGACCAGTTCGGGTATCTGCCCGTCAGCGGCGACTGTCACCGTCCCAGCACCGTCAGCGGCGACCACGCCCAGGAAGTGGGTGAGTCTCTACTGCGACAGTGATGATATTGATGTCTACTGATTGACAGGTGAGGAACCCTCTGATTAGTTCGAATTTTTAACGAGCTATTAGCTGGAGAGACGTAACAGCAGAACCTCTTCATCGCCGAACACACTGAATGGAACAGCGCCGCGAGTAATTTGTGCTCCTGCTCAGCCCACTGACAACATGAAGTGGTTCGACAGGCAATACGTTTCGGCACTGCCCAAGCGACTCACTTCAGATAAAAATATCGACATCAGAGTGAACCCGCGTAATAACGTCAAGGCGATTTATGTTTCGCACGCTGCTCGCTGAATGCTATGCAACGTTACAGAGCTCGATGGAATCAGCGTCTGCTCCTACATTCCGATGGGCACCAATGTTGTCACCCGTGTAATCTACGATGCTGACGCTGTCATTCCTAGATTCTACTTTTGTGACCAGGTCAAGCCCGCATGATGGAGCTAGTGTCATCACCAGGGTTGCTTGGTAGGGTATGTCTGCTGCTTCAAAATGAATTTTAAAGTGGCTCTCCACTTTTGCAAATAAAAGCGGGCCACTTCCGACACCCTGTAAGACCTTTTGCGCCGAAGCCACCGCAACATCACAACTGCGTAAAATGTTCGCAAAGATAAGCACGAATAATCTTGTTGTGTGCAAGCCCATTCTGTGGACTGTTGTGAAACAAGTGTCCTAAAGTGTTTATATTGTGATGTTCCCTAGAAAACTGTCTCAAAATATTGCCCAAAAATCAAAAATAAGAGAGCTATATTGAGACGAGTGGCAAGAAACCATCAATCGCATTGAGAGACTGCCGCAAATGTCATAAATCAGCGCCATCGGTGCCCAAGTACATCGGAAATAAGTAATGTCTCTGCATCTATGGCGCCCACTAGATGCATTCTTTCACTACTTTTCTTCCCACCCAGATTCTAGATGGCTGTTATGAAACAGACGGCAACAAAAGGAATGGTTGCTGTGAATTCCACTTCACTTACATTGTCGAAGACGCCGCCTCGAGGATCTACGGCAGCTGATGAAAACTAGAAACCATTACATCATGAAAATCAATGAATCACACACCTTACGCAGCTTGGCCTTCGTTGCCCAAGTGGCAGCGACATGCAGCTTCACAGAGCACATCAGCGAGAGTGAACCCTGAGTCTCCGATTGACATAATGACAGTATATGACCAATAAATCCTTATGGTGTTTCAATAACTGTTAAACACACTTGGCATGTTTGACCGCAGGCTAAAATCACCACATCTTGAGTTTATACAGCCGGTACTTTACGTTTTATGTCTAGTGCCTACGAGCCATCAGTTGACAACATGACTCGACCATCTACAGTCGAGAACGATACGTCTTAAATTATACGTCCACTACCATCTAACGCAGAAGTGTAGTTTAAGACCACGTGTATTTTTATGTCTTGTTCCTTCTATCTCTCCAACTTGTCGTCTCTTAATCCGCTTCCCGCAGCATAGGATAGCAAACCGGGCGCTCTTCTGGTTGACCTTCCTGTCTTATTTTTTTGCTCCTCCTCCTCTTTGATTGTGCTTGAGTGATCTTTATAATTTTTAAAAAAACGAGCCCTTAAATTTGCACTTTTTTGCATTCATGGTGAAGACCTCATTTGGGCAAACTTGGTGCCTTCAGGTAGATTGCGAGTGATTATTTCCCAGCTGCCAGCTGACTTAGTTCAACCAGTGCCTCCTGTTATAAAGGAGGCACTGATACAACATTCCACGCGTTATAGGAATGTCGCAGGTTCAGTCCCTGCCAGGGGCAAGTTATCTTTTCGTCCCCTTTTCATTTCATTTGCGCGGGATGTACCGCTGTAAGGTTGCCAGCGATGGAGGGGCAAAATACTTCAGCAGATGACAAATCGGAAGTGGAAACAGCATTGATGGTACGTGACCTGAGACAGCGCATGTCATCGGGTAGGTCCAGGACTTGTGCGTCGTCGACTGGTCCCACTCTGCCGAGACATTCCCCTCGAAGCAAGGTGGCAGTGTACGGGGACGGGTTGGTTACCAAAATATCAGCGTTCCCTGGTTGACCTGCACGGTCGCGAAAGGTATTAACAACTCTTTCCTGCTGCAAGAGCGGTCAGATGGTGAAAAGAGTGCAATGGTGTCGGAGAGACCGGCGCAAAAGACAGACACAGCCGTCGTCGAGTTTGGAGGCACTGTTGTATCGTCTTTCGTTAGAATCTTGCTCAGAATCATCTGGCGTCAACTGAGAAGAGTGAGAGTTCGATTTCGGCGGCGGCACATTGAATGACGGCGTCATGGCGGGAGAGAAAGTCCCATCCTAGGATGACGTCATTAGAGCATGCCGGAATGATGATGAACTGGGCTACATACAGAACGTCCTGAATGACAACGCGAGCTGTGCACCCTGCTGTAGGATGAATACGATGCAAACATGCAGTACGGAGGGACAACCCAGAAAGTGGCACCGTCACTTTTCGAAGTAAGCGGCAAAGTTTTTCGTCCATTACTGATACGGCAGCTCGAGTGTCAATAAGAGCCGATACACAAACACCGACAACAAGCACGTCAATGACATTCGAGGGGCTGCTCTGAGGGCTTTCAGATTGCGATAGCATCGCAGTCCTTGCCTCGGGGACTGCGACGACTAGTTGTTCCGCTCATGAGCAGCCGCACTTGGCCACTTGGAGGACAGGGAACGACGTCGTGGAGACGGCGATCTTTGCGATGGACCTGGGTGAGATTGAGGTGGCATAGGCGGCGGTTCTTCGTGATATGGACGGCTGAGTTGGCCAGCAACAGGTGAAGAAATTGGAGTTGGCTGTACGCGATGGCAATAACGGGCCACGTGACCGGCGTAACCGCAGGCAAAGCAGATGGGCCGGTTGTGGGGTGTGCGCCATCTATTCACCGGGGTAGGATTCACGCATGTCGCAAGGGCCGATGGACGGAACAGTGGCTGCATGGTGGACTGAAGCTGAGGCTGAGGGGTTACGTGAACATAAGTAGCGGGCATACCCGCTGCAAAGGATGGAGGTCGAGCGGCAGATTCGGCGTAGGTCAAAGGGGCGGGTGCTGGAACGACTTGGGGTGGCCTGGCGACCACTTGCGCGTAACTCAGGGACGCAGGAGCCGGAGCCTGTAGGGGGTGGTACGCAGACATTACCTCCGCTATTTCCTGTTCAATCGTTCGACGGATGGGTGGAAGAAGGGTAGTAGCCGTTTGTTGAACAGCCGGTTGGTGGGCAAAGAGCAGGAGCGAGAACTGACGCACGATTTCCTCACGGATGAAGGCCTTTAGGTCTGCCATCAACGCCACTTGGTCACAACTGGCCTCCAAGCCAGCAAGCGATGCAGCTCGTGGTGGGGAGCGTCGGGTCATCGAACGCTGAAGGTGGAGCTCCTCGTAGCTCTGGCACAGTGTGATGACATAAGCCACTGTGCCGGGGTTTTCGGCGAGCAGCATCGTGAAGGCATCACTGTCAATTCCTTTCATGATGTTTAGGATTTTGTCAGACTCGGACATGGTGTGATTAGGTGTGTTGCACAGCTCCAGGACGTCTTCAATATAGCTGGTGAATGACTCACCAGCCTCCTGAGCACGTTGACGGAAGCGCTGCTCGGCTTGCAGCTTGCGAACAGCAGGGCGGCTGAAGACGTTTATGATTGCGGTCTTAAAATCGGACCAGGTGGCAAAATCGGACGCGTCGTTGTTGTACCACAGACTGGCAACACCCGCAAGGTAAAATACCAAGTTGGTCAGCTTGCCGTCCTCGCCCCATTTGTTGGGGACGCTCACGCGCTCGTAAATGGCGAGCCAGTCCTCCACGTCAGTGCCATCAGCGCCAGTGAAGATGGGTGGATCGCGGATTCTGGGAACACCAGGACAAGGGAGTGGCATAGGAGGAGGCGTTTGCTGAGAGGCGTCGTGGGACATGGTAGATGGCAGGGTACGTGATCGTAGCTCTAAAGGCATCGAAGCGGATCGCAGCACCTCCACCAATTTGTTAAGGCGTTTAGTAGCCGGCAACCAGCGAGCATAGACAATGGCGACAGTCACGGCCAAGCACGGACCCTCAGCACGAGCGGCGTCCTTATTGGGTAGCCCCACTAGGAGGTACTCAAGAGTTCGACTCATTTCAGAGTTCGGAGGCTTCGCTACAGCTATTACACTTACTTCTGGTAACATAAGGAAAAGTAACAAATACTTCTAGTGTGTCACGGACTGCGCAAGTGAAGGTGAAAGACTGCGGCTGAAAAACAGGATATTCCGATAGGCTCTACTTCGGTGTTATAGTTGTCGACGAAACCTATGAGAGATAAAAAAAACTGGTGAGAAATACTCCCTCATCGGGACAACCAGACAGATTTAAGCCCTTTTAAAATTAGTGCTGACTTTTTAATAACAAAGATCGCAAAAAAATTTCTAGTCTGCAAGAACTTTAATGCTAATCAACGAGTATTTGCCTGGTAATTCGAGCCAAGCCCACTACTCACCACTCCGGTGTGGCCTGCAAAAACACTGGTGAGGGATCGAAATAAAGAAGCAGAAAGATAGTCGAAAAAATAACAGAGGATTAGAAATTCTCTCTGAAAATGAAAACTTTTGACGACGCCTGGTCAGCCTGATTGCCACCCGTGCACCATTGATCCAACAATGGGCGTCCTGGATGGATGGATGGCTGGATGGATGGATGTAAACAACTTTATTTACACGTCCTGTACAGGGTATAGCCACCTGCCTGGCTAATCCCACGTTGGGACTGGGAGGTCAAGCCTCCTAGCCCTGTCATGGGCGTACTGGACATCCAGGACTTGGGGGATATGGTCGTGAGACTTTATCATTCCTGTAAATTGTTCACGGGAAATGCCACGGCCAAGCGACCCACATTCCCAGAGCATATGATCAAGCGTGCATACTTCTTTCTTACATGCCTTGCAAACAACATCCATATCTTTTATATCGTACCATTCTTTTACCTGTGCCGGTGAGTAATAAGACTGTGTTTGTAATTGTCTAAGTGTGACCGCTTGTGCTCTGTTTAGTCTACTGTGAGGGGGTGCAAACTCTCTCCTCCCCAGGTAGTAATGTTTAGTTTTTCATTATATGTCATGGGCGTATCCCGTTGTAGATTTTCGAATCCAGCAGAATCAAAGCCACGTGTAAAAGCGTCCTGGTCCGTAAGTTCGCGGGCAACGCTGTTGGCCGATTCATTTGGATCCATGGGAATGTCATCGAGTGATCCAAGGTGCGCTGGGAACCAATATATGTAATGTGTATCAATGGCCTGTTTACTATTATAATTCGAACTGCTTGTGGTGTGATCCTGCCCCTGCTGAAGGCTCTGATGGCTGGTTTTGAGTCACTGTATATCTCGGTGTATCGATCATCCGTCAGGGCCAACGCGATAGCAACCTGTTCAGTGACTTCCGGTTTGGAAGTGTAAACTGTGGCGCAGTTGGTACACCTGCCCTGGTGGTCAACTACTACCGCGGCGAACTTATTTCGGTCTTTAGATGAGGCTGAGTCGACAAAGCAAGCCCCGCTGCCTCTTTTATCCAACTTCTTTATTAAAGCCTTAGCTCGGGCTACCCTTCTGGTGACGTTGAAGGTTGGGTGCATATTTCTTGGCAACGGGGGAACGACGATGCTCTCAGCAAAGTCCTGTGGTATCTTGGTGTACGTCTCCTGGTCTATGACAGGGTTGATCACGATTCTATTGAGGATCGATCTCCCCGTGCAAGTGGTAGAGAGTCTTGCTATTTGTAACCTTTCTTGAGCCTTCGCAATTTCTTTAGTCGTGTTGTGTACCCCTAACTTGAGCAATTTTTAAGTGCTGGTGCGAAGCGGGAGACCCAGTGCATTCTTGATGACTTTCTTGATCACCGCGTCGAGCTTCTTTAGTTGGGTTTCTGTCCAGTTATACATAGAAGCTGCATATGAAATGTGACATAGCACGAAAGAGTTGATCAACCTGATGAGATTGCCCTCTTTCATGCCTTTTTGTCTCCCTGCAAGTCGTTTGATCATCCGGTATGCATTCTCTGTCTTGAAGATAATTTTCTTGAGCGCCATGTGATTCGTACCATTTGCATCAATAAAAAAAGCCCAGTACCCTCATCGTGTCAACTCTGGGTATATTTACTACGTTTTCGGCCAATATATGTATGTCACTTTCGGATAGTGGCTTCCAGCCTTTAGGTATCCCCCTTTCTCTTTTCTGTAAAGTAGTAACTCCGATTTCTGTGGGGAGCACCTGAGACCAGTGGGCCGCAAGTATTCCTCCACTGTCTGCACCGCTTCTGTGAGTGCATCTTGTACCTGTCCTTCACTACCACCAGCACACCATATAGTAAGGTCATCAGCATAGATGGTGTGGTGAATATTGCTGATATTGCTCAATTTCCTCGACAGGCCGATCATGCACAAGTTGAAGAGGACGGGAGAGATCACCGAGCCTTGAGGGGTTCCACGATCACCGAGTTCAACCACGTCTGAGTTGGTGTCTCCTACCCTTAGCCTCGCCGTACGTGCCCCTAAGAAAGATTTTATGTAATTATACAATTTCGATCCAAGTCCAATTTCCTCTATTGTTTGAAGGATGTATTTGTGCCTAATGTTGTCGAATGCTTTCTCCATGCCTAGTCCGAGGATGGCTTTGGTATCTCTAGAGTATCCGTCTAGAATGTCGTGTTTAATCTGCTTCATAGCATCCTGAGTAGATAGTGAGGATCTGAAGCCTAACATATTGTAGGTGTATATGTTGTTATCCTATAAGAAATCCTTAAGCATGTTGAGGATTGCATGCTCGGCAACTTTTCCTACACATGATGTTAGCGATATTGGTCACAAGCTCTCCAGACTTGGAGGTTTACCCGGTATCGGTATTAGTATGACTTGAGAAAGTTTCCGTTCATCTGGAACTTCACCCGAATTCCATGCTTCGTTAATAAAATCAGTCAGTGATTTAATAGAGGGCTCGTCGAGATTCCTGAGTGACTTGTTGGCGAATCCATCTGGGCCAGGGGCAGACTTTCTGTTTAACTCACTCAACACCCTTCTGATTTCTGATAAAGTGAAGGGCCGATCCAGTTCCGGCTGAGGGGCTCCCCGGTATTCCGATCGTGGAAATCGTTTGGCTACTGAGCGACTGGTAGGTATTTGTCTATGAGTTGTTTAGTAACTGTTTCATTGTCTTGATTTTTAAGGGCTGTGTGTATGGCCCGGGCAAGACAGTGTCTCTGGTTGGACCTGGTGCCTTGCTCGTCTAGGAGGTGCTTAATAAGTTTCCATGCTTTGCCGTTCCTGATCTGCCCATCAATCGTTTCACAAAATTCATCCCCCTGCTGCCTACATAGGTTGGTGCAGTGCAGTTCGATTTGCTTATTCAGTTCTGCTATTTTCTTCCTTAGTTTACGATTCAGTCGTTGAGTCTGCCATTATTTAGTAATGGCCTGCTTTGCTTCAAATAAGTGGGCTAGTTTAGAATCCATGGCGTCGACGTTAGCGTCAGTGAGAAGCTTTCTGGAGGCCAATTTGATATCATTCCTGATGGATTCACACCACTCTTTCAAGCTTGGTTTGGTAGCATTTTGTTCGCTTTGCGTTCTAATTCTACGAAAGCCATCCCAATCAACAACACCAAATTTTTGAGTGCGGCCTTTCTCAACCTCCAGCGTAACCTCGAGAACATAGTGATCACTGCCGAAGTTATGACCGGTATTTGTCCATATGGGATGCTCTATGTTCTTGACAAAGGTTAGGTCGGGTGTGGTGTCTCTACAGACAGAATTGCCGATTCTTGTGGGATACCCTTTATCCGTAATCAATACCAAGTCTTTCTCGTCAGTAAGATGCCATAGATTCCTGCCTTAGGGGTTTGTCGCACTATATCCCCAGAGTTCATGAGCAGCGTTGAAGTCCCCTAATATGATTAGAGGCCTATCTTCCGCGAGTTTCGTAGCTTTCTCAAAAATTACCTTGAATTGTTGCTTGTAGTGCTTCGGGGTACTGTAAATGCTGAGGACAAATGAGCTGTTGCATCTTTGATTTTTGTATGAGACCGGCACTAATACCTCCACCATGAGATACTCTTGTTCTTGTCCCGAATGCCTAGATCGTGAGAGATGTGTGTCAGCTGCCTATTTACAAACACATATAAACCTCTACCATAGTTTTTGCACTCTATAGCTCTATACCCAGTCAGCGTGACGTATCCGTACCCAGTTTCTTGGAGTGCTATTATATCCGGCTTAGATTGTAGTGATCTGAGATATTGCTGGAGTGTGGCACGTTTGTTGTTGTACCCCCCACAATTCCATTGCCACACTCGAAATTCTCTTTTAGTGTGGGCCATATTGGATATTCGTATCTTCTGTCTGGGGAATAATGGGGGCTGTGAGGAACGATGGTCCACGCTGCGCTCTGTCGTTGCCGGACATACTCATCACTTCAAGATTTTTCACTCTTTCGCTAAATGCCTTAAGCCCTTCCCTAAAATCATTTATAGTACTCTGCATTTGTCCCACACTCATCGTCAACTGTGAGACGCTGTCCATGATCTTTTGCATTTTATCTGCAAATGAGGCTAGTGTTTGTTTCATTTCCTCAATGTGCGTTTCAGTATTCTTGAGCTTACTTTCGACGGCTCTGCGCTTAGCCGACATGACCCCATCACTCACAGGCGCGGGAACTGGCGTTTCCTTTGGCGTGTTTTTGTTCTCGGCCTGCTTGGTTTCACTTTTTTTAAATAAAGTTTTTTAATTACTGCTAATTCTGTAAGCATATTTTGTTCATTTCCCTTAGTTCTTCATTTTCTTTTTTAAACCTCTTCATTTCCCTACTTTGCTCTGGGGGTGGGTCGCAAAGCATGATACTTACCGGTTCGGTTCGCACACCATCGACCCAGGCAAGTTGTCTGTTGTCGGAAGATTGTCCTCTGGTAGTTGGCGTCTTGTCCGTCCTTGCCAATCTCTGGACTTTGTCGGCCCACGTGGAACCAGTGACTTCTTCGGATTCTGGGTTGACCAATGGACTTCGATTCCCAGACCTCACCACGGATTTGGACCTGAATGCACTCCTTCTTCTCGATTTAAATGCACTCCTTCCTCTGGATCGGGAGCGATTTCGAGACCTGGACCTGCCGCGAGATGCTGCAGTTGGCTTCGAGTCATCCATTGGAGCTGATGTCATGGAGTGCAGCTCGGATGAGTGCAGGTTCAACGGATTGTCGGCTTGTTCCTTTTCAGCGTTGGCTGCCATTGCTCTTTCACTTCATCTTCTTCTGACAACGTATGGAATTTTGTGACGCTGTCTGCACATCTTGTCCGTCGTGGGGTGTGGACCACCGCAAAGTTCACATCTGAATTGGCACTTGTATTCCTTAATCACGTTTATTTCGCCACATCCTCTACACACGGTCTCTTCCGGGGTGGGGCACACGTCAGCTCTGTGACCGAGCCGGCCACAAGCATAACATATATCGATCTTTTTCTTGTAAAGTGAACACTTCACCAGGATTAGACCATACCTGACGAAATTTGGAACCCTGTAACCATCAAAGGCGATGATCACCGTGCCGGTATTCCTAATGCTTTTAGCCGCGAGCGCCAAGGGGTTTCTTGGGTTGACAATATTTCCCTCAAGCTCCGCCGGCCCGTCGGCGATGTCGATGTTTCTTATCACTCCTTTGCACGTATCGTCTGGTGCAGCCTCATAGGCGTTGATTTCATAATTGCAACCGCCCAGGTCTATTGATCTTATTCTCACGTACCTCTCAGCATTTTCCCGCTCCGGTGTACTCGCCACCATTATGTTCTGGCTGACGTTGGGGCAGATGATGTCTGACGCCGTCTGATCCGAGCCCAACCCTGCAGCTCCTATGATGGCTTTGCCTACCTTCGTGGAACCCATCTCGCTAATATTGATGCCGCCACGTGGTCGTAGGATAGTATTGAAGTGATCTTTAGGCATGTAGGGCATGTGGGACGCCCTTGTGACTTGGTTCTTGACCTGATTGCCTTTCTCAAATGTTCTAGACGCCGCTTCCGTGTTAGGCCCAGCTCCGGCTGAGTCCCCGCTAACAGCGGATTCGGCCGACATTCGCTTCGAAACTGCTGCTTGCCACCCGTACTCTTCGGTACACTCATCGGGAGATATGCTCTCCCCGTCCATCATTACTTGCACGTCGAACGCGCGGCCACTCGCCCCCGACGAACGCCACTTGGCGCGCGTCCATGTGACGTTGACCCGGCTCGGCGTAGGCCTACCTCAAGAACAGCGTCGTTGGCACAAAAAGTCTCGTAAAATGACTAAAAGTTTACCCACCGCAGAAAATTGATGTAGCCTTGTTCTCCTCGATGTTATGCATCGATCGATGTAATCCATACAATGACACACATTCATTAACTGGCGGAAACAGATACTGAGAGCAGGAGCCGATATTTTCCTTCCTCACTGTTAGGCGCCTGCGGCGTCTCCTCCAATGGGCGTCCTAATTATTCTGCTATTCAGGTACACGAGCACGAAAATTGGGAGACGCTCGACCTTCGCCTTTATGAGTATATCGCGATAAGCGTTATCGGGCTTCTTGTGCATTGTCTTCTGAACTGCAAGCCTGCTTCGGTTATCGGCACCTGCCTCAACTCTGCCCTTAAGATAAAAATGTATCTTTCAGTACCCACTACAAGCACATTTTTACAGCGAAAGCTGTTATGAGACCACAAAAAGGGTCACGTGTGCCGCAGTTGTCCCCTGCCACCATCGCCGCCACCGCCGGCATCCGTAAGCTTTATGGCACGAAGTAAGAAAAAAACTGAGTAAATAAAAAATGACAGCATATCCAGGGAGTGCATGATGATTAGTGGGGGGAAGCATCCAGCCGTTCATCCGTCCTTGTGTCCGTCCGTCCATGCATGCGTCTTCAGATCGCGTTGGAGAACGCCGACGGCGCGCGGGTAACACCAACGAGACGCGAGCAATGAAGCCGAACGCAAGCGTCTTCAACGCGCTATATAGTCAAGTAGATCCTCCGTGAGTGGTCACAACGTGGTTTACTTCGACCTTTGGCCGTCGCTTGCCCAGCGTGTCATCTCATGCAAGAAAAGGGAAGCGCGCATCACGTTTCATTCTGACCCTGTTTATCTATCTTCGTAGTAGCCAAGCTCCATGAGCGTGGCTACTACGGCGAGAAAGATAAACAAGGCTGGAGCAGAAGGATCAAGCTCCTGTAACACTAAGGACACGATTGTATCCGAGCCCGGGTTCCCTGTCTCTCAGCCCAGTGTTCTACCATTGATTCATGGCTGTGCTTCAAACTCCGTTTCAAGCTGAACTTAGGCAGGTGTTATATAGTGTAGTATATAGTGTATAGTATATAGTGTAGCAAGTAGGTGTTAGAAGAAAGTGTGATCGTAAGCAGACAATATCTGTGGGTGAGGAGGAAAGAAAAGAAGACAGGTAAGAAGTATCATGTAAAAAGAACTTGCACGATCTCCCCGAAGGGGACCCTGATGGGCTGCAAAGCAGCAGCGCCGTGCATGTGTTGCGTCACGGGTTGAACTCAACCTCCTCTGTGGAACTACGCTAACGCGAGTCCTGAGGCGCGCACTGGAAGATTTGTCTGAAGCGACATCGGACGTTGGTCTTGTAGGTGGAATGTACAAACATGTTTCAATGCGTACTTTAGGCACGCGTCACGTTTATCGCACGCGAACCGACAAGTCGGCGGTGTAGCGAGCGGCGGTCGCGGCAGGTGTTGTGGACCAAAGGACGTCGCACCGCGGTGAGTACGTGGAAGGCGAGGGAGAGAGTGACGTAAGCGCACACTATGACGAGAGCATGACGTCAAGCACCAGCCGTTACGACACCTACTTGGCACTGTGCCAACACCTGTGGCGTGCGGCACGCTTGTACGGAAGGGCAGCGTTACACAGGCTATTCGAAGTGCTGCTCCGCATCTAGAACCTATTTAAGTCCGTCGGGGCATGAGCTAGTACGTCACGCGCCGCCTCCACGGCAGGACAGATATGCCTAGCCTCTCCGCCGTATTGTGGGCCCATCAAACTACCCATAGCTGTGTCACTAAATCCGGACTGCGTAACACAGCATCCCGCTTGGACGTTGCAACGTCTTCGTCAACCCGTAACGCAATACATTGCCACAGCTTGTAATCTAAGCTGACTCAACAAAGCGCAAGTGTTTGGCGTCTCAATTTCTAGAAATCTTGTGCAAGATTGCGGGACTGATTCGTGTCCTGACCTGCAGAAGTCCTAGCACCAATGCCTCAGACCTGTTCAATTTAGTGTGCGGTGGTGGTTACCTTCGCTGCCTACCAGTGAAACATAGTGCAGAATAAAATGAGATTGAGCGATCAATGAAAAATAGAGCAAGAAACAGAGATAGCTCTGTTTCTTGCTATAGAAGATCGAAACAGGAAGATCGCGAGAGGAAGCAGGTATGGAAACGTCTCGCGACCAAATATCGCATTACTTGACAAAGCCGCGCATGCACAGTATTTAAGCCCAACCCATCGACACGTGCATAGCCTCTCCCTGTGCATAGCCTAGCTGCCACCAATTGACCGAAGAGTCATGGTGCACCCTCAGAAAGAACACACTTGATAAGAGAACAGGCCACGCATTTCGAATCTCTACGGTTCTGTCAACGGAGAGTACGAGCGGCGAAGGGCCTCTGCCAAGCTTTGCGTAAATGACTTCAAACTTTCCATATGGGCTGGCGCTGGCATAAAACGTTAGTCAGTATATCACTCTTATTTAATTTGTGTATCACATTGATGCTGACAACTCATCGAAGGAGATGAAAGAATTAAGTGTTTATTCTATGCATCGGAACCATATGTTCTATTGAACTGATGACTAAACTGATAGTCGGATATTGCAGCAGTTCTATTGAATAACTTCGACTTTTGGTATCAGTGCTGTACTATGTACCTCTGTATAGTTTTGTTGTCTACTTTGAAACGATAACTCTTTGGAAAAAAGAGGACTAGCCAGCGCCACGCATCAGCTCCGACCTCTCGTTATGCGTTTTGAATTTAAAAAAGGGCTTTATTATCTGTTTTAGCACTCATTGCAGTACTTTGTGACCAAGTTGATTTCTTGCAACTCTCCTTTCCCTTTTTCCAGTGTAAGATAGCGTACAATTTTCTGGATGGGCCAGCATCCGCGCCTTTCCTTTGTCTCCTGTTTCTTGCTTACCTTATATGTGCGTAAAACAAAGTGTATATAGACGAGCGCACAGTGACCATCGGCAGTTTCCGCAGGGATGAAAAGCGGATAACGAGACTGCATTTATGCATTACGTGAGACAACTGACACCATATTCAAGACTTTACTGTGTTTACTTGCGAAATGAGATGTAATTGTGATGACCTGCGAGTGCCCTGAGGATGAGACAAGGTTTTTGGTAAATAATAGCATCTCGTGTGATCTGGCAGAAATACAAGCCATAAAAGTTGTCTTGTGATCTCACAACATAACGGCACAGGTTGTAATGAAGTGTTACCCTTTCGGTGCCATAAACTGGCTCACTTTCCTGAAAGCTCAGTTATAGAATTTCTACCGTGATTTTTGAAAACCTCATCAAAGTTCATGTTTAAATTGCAGCCCTACGGCGGCGAAGACCAGTGTGCGGAGAAAAGATGAAAACCACAAAGTGTCGGCATCCAAAGCTGACATGGTACTTTAATGCTGATAAGGGAACATGCCATAAAATTGGAGAAGGCAAATGCGGTATACGGCCAAACGCCTTCCCGAGTTGCAAAGTCTGTATGAAAAGATGCAGCAGTAAGTTCAAGTTGGTGCTCCTACGTGTGCTTTTGTGAAACTGCTTCGAAATCTGTCACCTCTTTACTGATAACAATACACATACGGTAACAATACATACTAACATACATAATAGTATACATACATACATAATAACATACATACATAATAACATACGGTAACTATACACATGACGTTTATGACAGAGCACGGAAACTAAACATGGAAAACACTGAAGCAGGAAGGGTATATACAATGCACAGAGAGAACTAAGCTTGATTTTAAAAAATTACTAATTAGCGTTCAAGTAGAAACGTTCGAAAACCTAAGAGCCAGATCGGCGGTACGACAGAAGCCGATGCGGTGCAGGGTAGGAGGCGGTGGAAAGGCGCTATGGAGAGGGCTCGCTTGCCGAAGTGCGACGCCCTCGTGACGACTGCGCTTGACGGCGTGGGTGCGAACACGGAGCAGTCAACCCGCACCGGAGACGCGATGCTCCATGCGTGTAAATGGCCAGCCCGTCCAGCAACCAGCTTGCGTCGAGACGCGATGCTCGGCGCAACTGTGACCATTAGCCAGGCCACGTACGTCGCTGTGCCGAACGTCTGACAACGGAGACGCCTCGCCGAGATCCGCGATGCCCTCGGCAATGAAGAGAACAGCAGGCCAGGCCGCGCCCCGAGATGCAGTACTCGTGCCGGCAACGTCACCCCAGCTGGTAGTTGGACGGCAGTAGCGTGGACAGCCGCTTTCCCTGGCCGGAACCTGGATCGCCTGCGTCCGACGCTTCGGCCCGCTGTCTCCCGTCTGCCGCTGCTTCAGCTTGTCCCCAGCAAAGAAGCTTACCGCCACGTAATGGTCACAGGTGGCCTAATTGTGGCACGCCACATCTATGGGCCACCACAGGTCATCAGCTGATTGGCTGACCTCACGCGCACAGTTAATTGGCTCGAAATCACACGCGCCTTGCCCCGCACTTTCGTCGTTGTCGTCGTTTTCTACAATCATCACATTGAGCTTTGCTGTACAGAAACACTGTGCCTAACCATATAATTAAAGGTAGGACCGATTTTTTTGAACTGTAGCACAAAGTAGGGCGACCGAATTGCAGTGTTCCTCCGCAATGCTTCCTTTTCCAGCAGATGTCATACAACACCAGAGAGAAGGAATAAAAAGCAAGAATGAGTTGGAGTTCCTAACAATAATATCAAGAACTTTGCGTTCCAAAACTATCATTTTGTTACGTGCTTGGTCAAGAAAGACGATGGCAGTTGTGCATGTGCCGCGAAGGACTATGAAATAGACGAAAAAGAAGAACTCTTTCCAGAATGGCGGCTTCTACAACATTCACAGTTATCTTTCCATCGCAGACCACTCTTCCTTCGCAGGTGACTCTTGAACATCCTCGTGTTCCTAAAGTTTTCCGTAGGGAAGAGTACGAGGATGTCGAGGACTGGCTGAAACAGTTCGAACAGGTCACTGTTTCCAACCACTGGAGCGAACAGCACAAACTTGGCCGTGAATATTTCGCACTGGAAGATAGCGCTCACACGTGGTACGAGAACCGCGAGGCTACTTTCAAGTCTTAGGAGGAGTTCCATCGAAAGCTCCTCGCTACATTTTTTAACTCGTACCGACGGGACCGCGCACAGCAACTCATTGAGGCCCACGTGAAAAAACCCAACGAAACAATCCCCATGTACGCAGAGGGTATGGTCCATCTGTTTCAACGAGCTAACCCCGACATGCCCGAGGCGAAGAAGGTGCGCCACCTAATGCAGGATGTTAAGGAACCAGTGTTTGCGGGCCTCGTACGAAATTCACCTACAACAGTAGATGAATTGATTAGAGAGGTGACTGTCTTCGAGCACGCACTGCAACTACAATGCCGATATTTTGACCGCCTGACGAACCACACGGCAGTACGTGCTGCAGCTCAGAACACTGCTGTATGCGAAAGTTCCCTGAAACAAATTATTAGGGAAATACTGCATGGGGAACTTCGGGCCCTCTGCGTTCCCCCTACCCAACCACCTGTCGCATCTGTTGCCGAAAGCATCCGCCAGTAGTTGAGGCAAGCCGTTACACCACCCGCGCCAAGTCCTGAGCCGCATCCAGCGAGCTACGATGATGTGGTCCGTCCTCCTCCACCATCATTTGTGGTGATGCCCTTCCAGCCACTACCCGCCGCCGTACCTTGGTGGCTACTGAATCTGGTGAGACGACCACCAGTTCGCCGCACTGGCTTATGGCACATGGCCGACGGTCGACCTATTTGTTTCCGCTGCAGAGAGCCCGGTCACATTGCCCGCTATTGCCGACATGGTGGTCCAGGGTTCCGAAACTTTTCTCTTCCATCTTCTTTCCGCTCTGAAGACCATCGTGCCCACAATGCCAATCAACTGTCGCCCGGCCAAGCAACTCCACCGCGTCGCTGACGATCTACATCACCTGCGCGTCACCATGACTTCCCTCAGAGCTACGTGGACGTCACCAGAGGCCGTTAACCTAGCCCACGCCGGGGAAACTAACTGCTACAACATCCGGAGGCAAGGTTGCCAATCGTCGGGACACCGAAAGATCCCCCTATTATCGAAAAAAGATATGACGACAACGACGACGAATATGACGACGAATACCAATGCTGGTGAAGTTGTACGTGCCGATTTCAGCGTTCTCATTGACGGACATCACGTTACGGCGCTGGTCCACACTAGCACTGACTTCTCAATCATGTGACAAGAGCTCACCTACCACCTTAAAAAGATTAAGACACCGTGAACTGGGCCACACATAAGAAGTGCTGGTGGTCAGCTGATGAGCCCCATGGGTAAATGCACCACTCGACTTCGCATCGGGGATTCTAACTTCGTGGCCACTGTTGTCCGGTTCCAAGACTGCTGCAAAGAGCCAATTTTAAGCATGTATTTTCTTCAAGGTCATGGCGCTGTTATCAACATCCTTCAACGTATGGTGACGTTTTGCGCACATCCGTATGCCGACAATAGCAGCGATGAACCACGCGGCCGTTTGCGAATAGCCGACGATGTGACGCTCCCACCGAGATCCTGCTGCCTTGTGTCGGTTTTCAGTGAGTGGTCTTGCTATAAAGATGTGATAGTGAAGCAAATAGCGGCTCTTTTGCTCACGCAAGGCATTTCCATCGCAAGAGGCGTCCTGGCGCTTACTGGTGAAGAGGCACAAGTGCTCCTCACAAACTCCAGCAACGAGCTTCGTCAAAACCAGAAGGCTACCGCAATTGCCTACTACGATGATGTAGTAGCCGGGGATTGTTTTGCTTTGCAAATAGATGACGCGACTGTGCCCGCCTCGACAACTTTGCCGGTGGACATCTGCTCTACGCAACCACCCTCTGATAGGAAGCACCTGCTTGAACTTATACACCAATTCGAAGACTGCTTTTCGCGTACGTCAAAAGTCCAGCAAACACCATTGACCAAGCACCGCATCATTACTGAAGACAACAGGGGACCGATTAGGCAGAACCCCTACCGTGTGTCTCCGAAAGAACGCGAGGAGATTCAGGAGCAAGTACAGAAGATGCTCGCGGATGACGTCATACAACCTTCGAAAAGCCTTGGGCGTCCCCTGACTTTGGTCAAGAAAAAAGACGGCAGCCTGAGCTTCTGTATTGATTATCGCAAGTTGAACCAAATCACGAAGAAAGACGTCTATCCAATGCTTCGCACGATTCACTCCATCGGCTGCGTCATGCGTGCTAATTTTCTTAAATGGACCTCCGAAGCGGCAACTGGCAGATAGAAGTCGATGAGAGAGATCGTGAGAAAATGGCCTTTGTGACGCCCGATGACCTTTTAGAATTTAGGGTGCTTCCTTTTCGGTTGTGCTCGGCGCCAGCCACTTTTCAGCGTCTCATGGACACCGCGCTATCAGGCCTCAAGTGGCAAACATGCTTGGTCTATCTGGACAATGTTCTTGTACTCTCAGCAACATTTGAGAAACATCTCAGCCGTTTATTCGCCGTCCTCTAAGTCATACGTTCAGCCGGCCTTACTTTGAAACCAGAAAAATGTCATTTCGGTTTCAACGAACTCAACTTTCTAGGCCACGTCGTCAGTCACGAGGGTGTTCGACATGACCAGGCTAAAATTTTTTGAAGGACGACATAAAGAATTTTGAAGGATGACGTCAAGACGTGCCGTGGTTATTGCCAGAAGACTGCCATCTTTTTGCTTGAGAAACGATGTTATATAAGAAAAATTTCTCGAAAACCAGCAACCCGCACTTGCTCGTCGTGCCTGCCTTTCTTCGAAAAGAAATTATGGAAGCGTGCCATGATGAAGCAACCTCTGGTCGTCTAAGCTGCATCCGAACATTGTTGCCGACTACAATGCAAGTACTATTGGCGAAAGTTACCTGCTGCTGTTAACCATCACGTGCGAACGTTCACCGACTGCCAGAGACGCAATGCACCTCCCAGCAAGTTAGCTGGTATTTTACGTCCAGTCGAAGCACTAGAGAAGCCGTTCATCCAGATTGGAATGAATTTCCTGGGTCTCTTTCCAACTTCCACAACAGGAAACAGATATATTATTGTGGCCACTGATTACCTCTCCGGTTATGTGGAGACTAACGCTATGCAGCGCGGCACAGCAGCAGAAGCCGCTCAGTTCGAGAACATTGTCCTTCGGCATGACGCTCCGACGAAAGTGATCACAGACAGAAAACCTGTCTTCACCGCATAGCCTTTGAAGTCGGTTCCAGACTCAATGGTACCGCTCACCGGAGAACATATACATACCATCCGCAAACAAATTGACTGACGGAGCGCCTCAATAGGACCCTCAAAGTAATGGTCAGCATGTACGTTGACAATGAACATAAAAACTACGATCAGATATTGCCGTACGTGACCTTTGCCTATAACACCGCTCGACAAGAAACCACTGGAATGACACCGTTCAGTCTGATCTATGGTCGGGAAGTCACGACAACGTTGGACGCCATGTTGCCGCATGAGTGTGACGACATCCATGTAGACGCCGAAGAATTCACTCAGCGCACCGAGGAAGCCAGACAGCTTGTGCGTGCGTGCATCTGTCATCATCAGCATCAAGATGCACAACGGTACGACCCCCGACACAAGTTTATTAGCTACAGACCAGGCGATAAGGTGTGGGTCTGGATTCCGGTAATGTCGACGTGGACTGTCTGAAAAACTGCTAAGACGATACTTTGGCCCATACAGCGTCACGCGATGCTTGAACGACGAGACCTACGATGTTGTTCCCGACACTGACTGTAGTTCTAAGCACGAAAAGCGTTTGCCCGAAGTCGTGCACGTCGTGCGTCTGAAACCGTATTTATTGAGTTAATTAGCTCCCGGTTATCGTGTTGGCACGACCACTTTATACGCCTGGTAGAGCGCCTAAGTTGCGCATCAGGACGATGCCTCTTTCGGAGGGAAGCAAATGTCACGTGCTTGCTCAAGAAAGACGATGGCAGTTGTGCATGTGCCATAAAGCACTATGAAATGGATGAAAAAAAAATAACTCACTTGCGCGTTCTAATAAATGACCGACCTGCTTCTGGTGTATCAATCTCTGCGGCAAGACCTTTGTTTTGAAGTTGTGACAATATTATTATGAGAGACGCTGTCGTGGAAAGTTGCGGAAATTTGGACCACCTGGTGTTTTCAACGCACACTGACATCGCACCATACACGAGGCAGACCTTATCTGTCGTTATTTCCCCTTGAGGCGAATTGTCCACATAAGTCGACGCAATTCGTTTCCACCTTTTTTTGGCTAGTCATCAAGACAAAGCAACTTGCCTTGGGCATTGTATTCATCGAACATTATGCAAACTCAATGTACTTTCACTTAATCTACATTTGCCGCATACCACAGGTGGTGATCACTTTTGTGAGGACGCTGTATTGTTGGACGACTCTGTCAATATGCCACTTTCCAGATGAAAACAAACATCTCATTTTGTTTATTTCTAAATGAATACAATCAACAAGAATTTGCGCCTGCATCTAGAGCCTATGACTTTTGTTTTGTTTTATGCAAGAAAATTGCATGACTTCGCCTATTAAAAATTTAAAAAATCGGTAGATCCCACGTACCTAGGAATCGACGTTATGCGGAGCATGCGAAGAGAATGTGACCGTGTTGCAATTTCTTTATTAAGCGACAAGTCATGAAATGACGCTAAATACATGCAAAAAAGTTGCGCACACAGACATATGTTGGAAAATTGCAAATGTTTATACAACCAGTTGTTTGCACTTGCGCAACGATGCCCACTCGACCATACGCATTAGCAACGCCAGAAGCTGATATGAAGCGCTGATGCTCGCGAGTATTCTGGCCGTGGACACTGCTACATAAATCAATTTCAGCGCATGGCAACTAATCACAATTGACGTAGACCCGATGGGACAGCTGTATCAAAGAATGGATTGATATGTAGGGTTTAACCTTCAAAAACCACCATGTCATAATGACAGACGCCGTAGTGTAGTGCTCCGGAAAGTTCGACCACCTGGATGTATCAAAGGAGTACATATAATCTATATAAAATTGGGTAGGCAGCCCTGCAACCACTATTGTCGTTTCACGTAGATTAGCATCAATTTGAAAAGTAGTTCCGAGACGTGGCGTAGCTCTGTAGTAAAATACTTCATTGCCACTTAGAATTTTTGGGTTCGATTTCAGTTGGGACCCTGAGAATTATTCTTTTCATTCGTAGGGTCGAGGCTACATATGTCGGGTATTTCTTAACGCTCGCTCGTTGAAACTGCCCATGTGTTTTCTCGTCGTTCCTGGGTACATACTAAGCGTCAATCACTTGTGGCACATACCCGCATACCAGCGGCACATATTCGCCCGTGGGTATGTGTCACTGTCTGGCAGATTGTGTTTGACGAAGTACGCGACGGTATTGAGACATTTTTCATGTCTTGAGCAACGCGTAATATTCGTCACACCATCCTACCCTTCCATGCTTAATTTGGTTCATGCGAAGGGGGTGACCATGACAGCGCCAAAACATAAGCGGATAGATAGATAGATAGATAGATAGACGGACGGACAGACAGACAGACAGACAGACAGACAGACAGACAGACAGACAGACAGACAGACAGACAGACAGACAGACAGACAGACAGACAGATAGATAGATAGATAGATAGATAGATAGATAGATAGATAGATAGATAGATAGATAGATAGATAGATAGATAGATAGATAGATAGATAGATAGATAGATAGATAGATAGATAGATAGATAGATAGATATGCTCAGCGTCACCGAAGTTTGCTAAAAGTGCTTCGCTTCAATTAAACATACATCAAATTACACACTAATTTGTATATACTGCTGAAACTAGCACAAACATATTCCTTTTTTCTGTAATGAGATATGAGAATGACTACTTCGAAATAATTCTACGTAAATCTGTGAATTTGCCGATTGAACATCATATTTCACGCGTGAATGACTTATTCTCACCTATGTTATGGTAATATACCCACATGAAGCAAAATAAACTGTTAACCTAGATTTCTAACAGTCATACTCAGCGTCCAGAAAACTCTGCACATGTATACTCATACAAATAGTTTTAATCTTAATACATATATTTGCATCTACCTCATATTGTCGTTCACATACAACACCTATTTTTGTTCTCACTCATAACTAACAACGCTTGCGCCGACAGTGGAATTCCTGCGAAACAGTCCCTTGAACGTTAACGTGTCAAAAGGATAAAGCAGGCTACCAGAAAGCGCTTTTTTTAGGCCCATCAACAGAAAGTTGGAACGGCTTCTTTCCCTAAATACGAAATCAGTGCCAAACACTAATATTTTGCATTAAGGAAGAAAGAAAGAAGAAAAAAGAAAAAGAAAGAAAGAAAGAAAGAAACAAAGAAAGAAAGAAAGAAAGACAGAAAGAAAGAAAGAAAGAAAGAAAGAAAGAAAGAAAGAAAGAAAGAAAGAAAGAAGCAGAAAGGCTGGGAGATCGGCAAGTTCTCAGAAAGGCTGGCTTGGGGGAGGGGTATGGTGTATAAAAAATTGCCCGCAGCTTCCCTCGGGGGAACACTGAGGAGGATGCGGACCATATAATTGGTTAACGGGGTGTTAAAGTGCGACTTACTTGGGTCGATGGCTAAATTGGTTAACGTGGTTGTGAAATGGGGTGTTAAATTGCGACTTACTTGGGTCGATGGCTAAATGGGTTAACGTGGCTGTAGGAGGGGGTGTTAAATGAGTGAACACGTACACACGTATGCGAAAGGGCGGCGCTGGTCCAAGGGACGTCGATCATTGTGTTTGTGGATTCGTTGGAATTCATTTCACCGCGACCTTGGACGTCGACGCGCCGTACAAACCAACCGACGAGCGGAAACTGAGCGAGCGAGCGCCGACCTTGAGTATATATACAGCACGACGGCGCATGCACTGTCAGCTGTTGAATGTTCTCGAAGCGCGACGCCACATGCGCGTCCACTGGAGAATCACGAGAATTGTAGATGTCGAACGCGGTGTGTAGAGGAGGAAGGGTGCACAGATGGTGGAGGAGTGAAGCGCGCGCGGTGTGTAGAGGAGGAAGGGATGCACAGATGGTGGAAGAGTGGGCGACGGCGCGACGGTGCATGCGCGCGCGTCAGCTGTCGAATGTTCAAGAAGCGGTGCGGACGGCGCGGACGGCGCACTACAAGGCGCGAGTATAAGATGCTTCCGCATCTAAAATAGATAGAAAAGAGATGTTACAAGAAAAGGAAGAGTAGGAAAAGAAAAGTGTTGATAGAAAAGGCCAATAAGGAACAACCCGTCACTGTACGAAACTCAAATTAGCAGGTCTGTTCGGAATAGTATATTGAGAACACTGATGGTTATTTAAATTTCGATATCCATGCTTTTTTTTAAACATCTCATCTCGACATCTTTCTTTCTTTTTCAATAGATCTTAATGCAGTGCATACATGCGGAAGTACTAACACGACACCACAACTTGGCCCTGAATAATCACTCAGTGGCGTTCAGCTTAAGTACTTCAAACAATTGTTTCAGTTGCTGAATAAATCGCTTACTCAACTCAACAAATAGTCTGTCCATTTTTACTAATAATATAAATAATAAATGAGGGCATCAAAAGTCACTGATAGATTGGAATGCGGGGTTTAACTTCCCAAAAGCACCATATTGTCACGATGAGTCACAAGTACTGGGGGATATATTGAACGACCGGGTAGCTAGCTCTAGGACGATGCGTCAGTCGTGGCTGGCTCTCGAGCCAAGAAGAGACACGCAAATCTTCTTTCTTTCCTTCAGATGGTAGAGCCGCTCTTGCAGTCGACCCACTACGTGTGGGTGGCATTATCCCCCCTTTTTGAAAAGAAAAAAAGTCCCAAAAGGGGGAAAGAAAAGTGCATAGCACCACCACGATGCTACAACATAGGCACGTGGAAAAAAAGAAATTGGAAATTCGGATAAAGTAAAAATAGAAACGAGCGTGCCAATATAGGTAAAATCAGCGAACGAAGAAGCAAGTTCACAAAAATAATTAAATAACATAAAGAACAGTGTACGGCAAGAAAAAAGTTATGAACAACGCGCAATAAATGGTTTCATGCGCAACACATGAACGACATCCGTCCTCGGTCGTGTCCTACTCCGTGCCTGCGATGTTGAGTCCGGAACCACTTCGTAGTTCACGTCACTGACGCGACGTAACACTTTATAAGGGCCAAAGTACCGGCTCAGTAACTTTTCACTAAGGCCACGGCGGCGGACGGGCGTCCACACCCAAACTTGGTCTTCGGGGTTGTAAAATACTTCACTGTGGCGGATGTTATAGCGCCGTGCGTCTGCCTGCTGTTGCTGGCCGATGCGTAGTCGCGCGAGCTGCCGGGCTTCCTCAGCGCGCTCTGCGAATTCATCGGCGTCAGTTGCCAACTCGTCTTCGTCTTGACACGGTAGCATAGAGTCCAGCATGGTCTGCACTTCGCGGCCGTAGAGAAGCCGAAATGGCGTGAATCGCGTGGTCTTTTGCACGGCGGTATTATACGCAAAGGTCACGTAAGGTAAGATCTGGTCCCATGTTTTGTGCTGTACGTCGATGTACATTGAGATCATGTC
The DNA here is from genome assembly GCF_043290135.1 of Rhipicephalus microplus. NCBI lineage: Eukaryota > Metazoa > Arthropoda > Arachnida > Ixodida > Ixodidae > Rhipicephalus > Rhipicephalus microplus. The sequence continues at coordinate 170,590,260 of NC_134705.1, forward strand.
TGCGATAGTTTTATTCAGTCGCTCGGTAAGTCCGTTGGTTTGCGGGTGATACGCAGTTGTCTTTCGGTGTCTGGTGTTGCTCAGTTTGAAAACCTCGTCCATAAGCTGCGCCGTGAATGCCGTCCCTCTGTCCGTTATTATACTGGAAGGAGCACCGTGTCGTAACACGATGTGGCGCATATAAAATTGTGCTACCTCAGAAGCCGTGGCTCGTGGGATCGCCTGCGTCTCAGCGTAGCGTGTCAAATAGTCGGTCGCGACGATCACCCATTTGTTGCTGTCCGCACATAGGGGGAAGGGCCCGAGAATGTCCATGCCGACTTGGTCGAATGGCGTGCAGGGTGCTTCAATGGGCTGAAGCAAACCAGCTGGCTTAACAGATGGTTGCTTTCGGCGCTGACATTCCCAACAGCTCTTGACGTACTTCTTGACGCTCGCCGAAAGTCCTGGCCAATAGTACCTCTCGCTCACTCTGGCAAGTGTCCGTGAGTAGCCCAGATGACCGAATGTGGGTTCGTCATGGAAAGCGAAGAGGACGTCGTCTCGCATGTCTCGAGGAACCACCAGGAGGTAGGTACGGTTGTTCGAACGAGCGTTCTTCTTGTACAGCACACCATCTCGAAGGCAGAACGACGGCAACGAGCGGGATAAATGACGTGGTATGATTGTGCCCTGGCCCTCTAAATGATCGATGATCGGACAAATCTCTGCGTCATCCCGCTGTAGTTTACTCTAGTCTGATGAGCTAGTAGCGCCCAGGAAGCCTTCGTCTTCCTCTGCTTCCTGACTGACGACATGAAGGGGCGCGCGTGACAGTGTGTCAGCGTCTTCATGCTTACGGCCGGATTTATGGACGATGGTGACGTCAAATTCCTGCAGCCGCAAGCTCCACCGTGCTGGCCGTCCTGAAGGGTCGCGCAGGCTTGCCAACCAGCAGAGGGCACGGTGGTCCATCTCTACCTTGAAGGGACGACCATAAAGTTACGGGCGAAACTTGGTGATTGCCCACACGACTGCGAGGCACTCTTTCTCCGTAGTGGAATAATTCGCCTCGGCACGGGATAGAGAGCGGCTGGCGTAGGCTATCACCCTTTCGATGTCGTCTTGACGCTGAACGAGCACTGCACCAAGCCCAACGTTACTAGCGTCAGTATGAACCTCCGTGCCAGCATCATCGTCGAAATGAGCGAGAACGGGTGCTGATTGCATGCGCAGTCGCAGTTCATCAAAAGCTGCTTGTTGCTCATTTTCCCAGACAAACGGCGTGTCGTCCCTTGTGAGACGAGTCAGAGGTTCTGCTATCTGTGAAAAGCCATGAATGAACCGGCGATAGTAGGCGCACAAACCAAGGAAGCGCCGGACGGCTTTCCTATCGACAGGAGCTGGTAATTCGGCAACAGCGGCAAGCTTGTCTGGATCGGGCCGGACTCCTTCAGCGCTAACTACATGTCCAAGAAATTTCAGTTCTTCATAGCCGAAGTGGCACTTCTGTGGCTTTAGAGTGAGGTCCGCCGATCGCATAGCCTCCAGCACGCTGCGCAGGCGCTGTAGGTGCTGCTCGAACGTGGCAGAGAAGACCACCACATCATCATGGTAGACAAGTCTGCCACTTGAGCCCTGTGAGGACAGTGTCCATCATTCGCTGGAAAGTTGCCGGCGCTGAACACAAGCCTAAACGGAGTACTCGAAATTGGTATAGGCCGTCTGGAGTCACGAAGGCTGTCTTTTCGCGGTCTCGCTGATCTACCTCGATTTGCCAGTACCCGCTTTTGAGATCTAGAGAAGTGAAATAATGGGTACGACGAAGTCTATCCAGCGAATCGTCAATACGCGGTAGCGGGTACACATCCTTTTTGGTCACGTTGTTAAGCTTTCGGTAATCGACGCAGAAGCGTAGCGACCCGTCCTTCTTTTTGACAAGCACGACTGGAGATGACCACGGGCTGTTGGATGGTTCGATAACGCCATCGTCAAGCATCTCGCGAACTTGCGTACGTATCGCTTCACGTACTTTAGCTGACACGCGGTAGGGGTGCTGCTTTATTGGGCGTGCGTCCTCGTACGTGATGATCCTGTGTTGAGTGATGGACGTCTGGCGGATCTTTAAGCAACTTGCGAAGCAAGACCTGTACTCGAACAAGAGCGCTCGCAGCGCAGTCTGGTTATCGGTGGACAGATCAGGATTGATGTCATTGTTGCTCATTGATGTGTCTGCGTTATTCACAATTTCTGACGTGAGACAATTGGTTACATTTGCTACTTCGTGGGCAAACGCTATCGAAGTGCCACGGAAAAGGTGTCGATGCTCGTTGCTAAAGTTGGTAACGAGCAATTCAGATCGGCCGTCACGAACGTGTATTACACTTCTCACTACACATATGCCTTGCTACAGGAGGTGTTCTAACTTTGTCTCGGCCACCACATCGCCATCGCTCAAACCACAGCATGTTACGTAAACTAGAACACTGGCTCGGGGAGGAAGCGTCACGCTCTGTTCAGAAATACGCAGTACGTCGACACGCATTCCGTCATCCTGCACGTTAATTGCTCGCTGGGCTGAGAACGTGATGCGGCGCTCTTGCAGATAAATGATAGCTCCATTTTCCTGTAGAAAATCAACTCCCAGAATGACGTCACGGGAGCATTCACGTAGAACAAGGCAGCTTGCTACGAATGTGTACCCTTGAATCTGTACTCTAGTTGTGCAGGCACCCAGTGGAGTAACGACATGGCCACCAGCTGTCCGAACCTGCGAGTTATGCCATGGTGTGATCACTTTCTTCAGCTGCGTTGTCAGTTTCCCGCTCAGTATGGAATAGTCTGCGCCGGTGTCCACTAACGCATTAACTACACAACCATCAATTGTTACTGCTATGTCGAGTGAAAGCCGGCTATCCTTCGCAGCAGCAGGTGATGTCGGACCAGTTTCTGTACAGTTCTGCGTCAATAGGAGGTCTTCAGCGCTTCGACGTTCAGCGACCCCGCCCCCAGAGGTCGCTTCGGCTAGTTTTCCCGGCGGTGGCTGGGAGATCGTGCCGTAGAATACCGCTGGGGCATTGATGAAAATCGCCTCGGTGATGGCGAGTGCGACTGGCGCCCGGCAGCCGGTGGTGCATGCTGCTGGGAGAGGTAGTTTTGGATGTCGCGTGGTCTCTGACCGTAACGGGGGGGGGGGGGGCGGCGAGTACGCAGAGAAGCCGCGAAGCCCAAGACGGCGATAAGGACACTGGCGGTACAAGTGATCAGCTTCTCCGCAGTGAAAGCACAGAGGCCGGTGATCGGGTGTGCGCCAGACATCAGACTTCCGAGAATACGAGAGCCGATCGTCGATGTACTGGACCGGTTGCACTGAACGATGGGCAACAGAAGCACCACGGACAAAGGGCAGGGGCGGTGGCGTGTACGTGCCTTCGTAGTATGGTACGTGCTGCGCTGACTCGAGTGAAACTGCAGGGACAGGATGAACGAACAATGACGGCGATGCAGCAGGGCGTTTCAAGGCTTCCGCGTAGGTTGTTTTACGGTGGTATTCAGCAGGAGCTGACGCAGCTGTATAAGGAGGCAAGGTGTCCCGGAGGGCCTGGTGCAGCTCATCTTTGATGACAGTTGCAATAGAGCTAACCGTAGGATCAGGTGCTACACCAGCCTTTTGCAACTCTTCACGTACGATATTACGGATGAGTTCACGTAAGGAGTCATTGCTGGTTCCAGCGGCGGCGAAAATGTCAGCAGTGGACATGCCACTGAGTTGCCTGTCGTATTGGTTTGATCGCTGCTGTAGCATTTTTTCCATTGTCACGGCTTCAGACAAGAACTCCGCGACCGTCTTTGGAGGGCTTCGCACGAGGCCGGCGAAAAGCTGGTCCTTGACACCACGCATCAAGTGACCCAACTTCTTGTCCTCCGTCATTCTTGAATCTGCCCGTCGGAAGAGACGCGTCATGTCTTCGACGTACGTGGTCACAGTTTCGTTTGGCGACTGGACGCGGGCAAGAATAACTCATTCAGCTCTTTCTTGGCGGTCGGCGCTGGCATATGTCTGCAGAAGTCTACGACAGAATTCGGGCCACGTCGTCAGCTGCTCCTCTCGATTTTGAAACCACGTGCGAGCCCCGTCTTCGAGATAGAAGTAGACACGACCCAGTTTCGCCGCGTCGTCCCACTGATTCAAGTTGGCTACGCGCTCAAAGTCCGCCAACCAGTCCTCAACGTCTTCGCTCTCCGTACCATGGAACGTCGTCGGTGCCCGTGGGCTTTCCGACGTATATCGGTTCGACGACGTGCTTCCCGTGCCGGTTGGCAAGGTTTGTACTGAAGTGCTGGTCATGTTTGTTGACGTGGTGGGAGCAGTATCGTTGACTTCCGGAGGCAATCCCCTGATTCGGCGGCTGGTCCGATGCACGGGAGTATTGACTGGCACTGAACTCGTATTACGGCTTCCTGGGGGGTCTGCAGCATCCGTGAGACTACCCAGCACCTCCACCAGTTTGTCACGATGAGTCACAAGTACTGGGGGATATATTGAACGACCGGGTAGCTAGCTCTAGGACGATGCGTCAGTCGTGGCTGGCTCTCGAGCCGAGAAGAGACACGCAAATCTTCTTTCTTTCCTTCAGATGGTAGAGCCGCTCTTGCAGTCGACCCACTACGTGTGGGTGGCAATATGATTATGAGAGATGCCGTAGTGGAGGGCTCTGTAAATTTCGACCACTTGAGGTTCTCTAACGTGCACCCAAATCTGAGCACATGACCCTACAACATTTTCACCTCCATCGGAAATGCAGCCACCGCAGCCGGAATTCGATCCCCCGACCTGCGGGTCAGCAGCCGAGCACCTGAGCCACTAGACCACCGCGGCGGGGCAGCATCAAAAGTAACCTGACCATGAACTCCGTAAAGGTGGTGGGACAGTGAAGCTGCCATATTTATAACGAGTGTTACACCACATGTAAAATTTTTGCTTTTCAGCATTGATGACTACACGAGATCCATAGATATAAATCAGGTGAACTCCTTAAGCGCAAAGTCCTTGAGTGGCTAGCGTTGTATTAATATGGTTGCAAAAACACGCGAGTTATTATAATTTGCTCGTGACGTCACGTGATGTCGTTAGTCTACTGCTACTTTTGAAAAGCGCGCGCTCACACCAGATTTTTTTCTCGAATGGCGAGATGATCTGTCCTCCCACGAAAAATTCAATCGAGGCTTTATTGAACTTGTTGCGTGGTAGTGGCCCCGCCGCGGCGGTCTAGTGGCTAAGGTACTCGGCTTCTGACCCGCAGGGTGCGGGTTCGAATCCCGGCTGTGGCGGCTGCATTTCCGATGGAGGCGGAAATGTTGTAGGCCCGTGTGCTCAGATTTGGGTGCACGTTAAAGAACCCCAGGTGGTCTAAATTTCCGGAGCCCTCCATTACGGCGTCTCTCATAATCATATAGTGGTTTTGGGACGTTAAACCCCACATATCAATCATTGTTGCGTGGTAGTGGCCTATTGAATAGGCTATTGCAGCCGCTTTTTTTTACGTGCGCCAATTTCTCTCTTAGCTTTTCTTCGCATCTTTTTCCCCCATTTTTCCTCTCCTTTGTGCTTGGTAACAAACCGGATGCTACATTTCTGGGTAACCTCCCTGCCTTTCTTCAAATTTATTTTCTTTCTTGCTTTCTCTTCACCTGATTGGTATATTGATATGTGGGGTTTAACGTCCCAAAACCACCATATGATTGAGAGAGGCCGTAGAGGAGGGCTCCGGAAATTTCGACCACCTGGGTTTCTTTAACGTGTGCCCAAATCTGAGCACACGAGCCTACAACATTTCCGCCTTCATCGGAAATGCAGCCGCCGAAGCCGGGATTCGATCCCGTGACCTGCGGGTCAGCAGCCGCGTACCTTAGCCACTAGACCACCGCGGCGGGGCTGCACCTGATTGGTCATACTAAGGTTATGTGACCTACCGGCTCAGCCTACGGCGTTCCAGCAGACGTCATTGCTAGCAGTGATTCATGGGATCGGTGATGGGCAATAAAGCACCCCGTTCATGCAGTCTCGCCACTAATGAAAAAAATGCGCTGAATCAACCAATCGCTGAGTACCGCCAACGATACTTGGTGCGTTTGAATAGCTCGCCGTTAGTAAGTTGAAGAACGTACTCTCGGTAACTAAGTCGTTTCGCGCAGCGCCCTGCAGAGCGAGGGTTCGTCGGTTCGGCTCCAAGCGACGAGACTCTTTCTTGCAGTTTACCTTCAATATTTCTTGGTGTACAATTTACAACGTCATATCTGGGACTGAAAAGCGTCAGCAGAGCCGTCGGTGACTACGGCATAAACCACTTCCCTGTAAAAACTCTGATGAACAAGAAAATGGCTACAGAGAGACAAAGAAAAAAGTAGAAATCTTGAAAAGAGAAAAAATTCTGAAAAAAATGGCCCCGTATCTGCATGTAATCTGCACATTTCACCGAAAGACGATAGTCTTGCGTGTACAGAAAGTGAATAAGACATTTATTTGATATTCTACGCAAGAAAATCAGTGAATTGTTCTCTGAAGGCGCTGCGTTAGAGTGCCTCGAGCGTATACAACGGAGGCGAACGAGTGCATCGTCACGTCGCACGTGAGACATTAGCGCCATCTGGCAGTTGTCTTAGAAAACAAAGCCCGTGGCTCTGAGGTGGGTGTGTGCACCCATCTCAGAGGTGACAAGGTGAAGAATGCAAGGTGACGGGTAGGTGCCACCACCGTTTCGTTTTAGCAAAGCATTGGAAACACTCGCCTTTCCGTACAAGCGTTGTATGGTCAGCGCAGCGTGATAAGTGCTACGGTCCTTTAGATTACTTATGCTTGCCTTTTATAGTAAGAGACGTGCATGCGAAACATACACGTGTTGTTATGGTACCCCAGACATGCACAATAATTGCTTTTTAATTGACAATTGCACAAGCATGAGCACTCAACTTTGAGCAACGTAGGTGGGGGCTGCGGATGGGGTCGGCCGTTTCAAGTACCCGATGCCGTTAAGCGTGGACAGACAGACAGACAGACAGACAGACAGACAGACAGACAGACAGACAGACAGACAGACAGACCAAAATTTTTCGTCGAAGGTCCCCAAGAAAGACTATCGTCTTCAAAGAAAGATCCCGGTGTTGCAAATGGAGCTTCCCCCTTTGTCAAGGAAGCAACCGGCGCTCATGGAAAAAATTTAGTAGGGATGTCAACCAAGCTAGAATGAAGTCCTAACTACACTGAAAAGAAAGAAATGCCCAGCTGTGAGAAACTTTGGGATGCTGCTCCCGCTCTACTCCGGTGACCTCACTGAAACCGGAATGCACAGGAGCATGCACATTCGTTTTCCACCATTTTCCTCCCGTGGGCGATGAACCAAAGCAACCGAAGGAAAACGGGGCCAGTTCCTTGGATATGCTCTGGTGTTTGTTCCGTCACTTCTCCGGCGCTTCGCTTATGCTGCGGTGAATGCTCCGCAATCGCTCCGGTGCATCGCTCACCAGATTTCATTGGCTGTAGGAGTAGTGAAGTAGGCAGCCTCGCCGCCAGACGGTCGTTCTTCGCAAACCAACAAGGCGCCAATCAAGCCAGTGCAATGAGGATTGTGCAAAGCCTTCAGCCGCGTTTGGGAAAAGGAAATCATTTTGTGCACTTTCTGGATATCAGAGGTGACTACAAGCGGCAGCAAAGGTTGTCATCGGCAGAACCGAGTTTTGTGAAATGTTACTCATGTGATGGTTTGGTGCAGCGAAAGACACCTTATGATTTCGCGAGTGTTGAACGAACCGGCGGTGGCTGGTGTGGTGCAATAACGGTGAGGAAGCTTTTGAAATATGTGTGTTATTCTTGTCAGGTAGTGCTAAGATTGGGTAAATTTGGATTGATAAATTCAAAATGTCAGTAGGAAGCCAGCGCAATTCCGATAATAGGTGGCTCATGCTGCGGTGAATGCTCCGCAATTGCTCCAGTGCATCGCTCACCAGATTTCATTGGCTGTTGGAGTAGTGAAGTAGGCAGCCTCCCCGCCAGACGGTCATGGACTACTTATGTGGACTACTTATTCTTAACATTACATCGGTAAATTTAAACAAGCCACTGTAATATTCGGAGTGCTGATTCAATATACAGCAATAGAAAATATCACAGTTTTGGGTGAATTATATAAAAAGTTATAAATTGATAAAATAAAACGTAACTGGTTAAAAATTGTCTGTTCTTGTCAGTGCACATAAACGGTTATATTTGTCCGCTTTCCATATCAATAATAAACTGGCGAAGGTTTACCGCTGCGTAGAAATTATTGCGACCTATCATTTAGGGTGAACTAATAAACATTAAATAAATAAAATCAGCATTAATTCTTCATCAATGTAGTCAATTGAGGTAAGGCAATATGTTTGCGTCAGACTTCTAGAATGCGTACACGCACTCATATCAGTGAAAAAGATATTTTGATTGTATAGGTGGTATCTGAGATATTATTCCATAAGTATACTGTACTCTTCAGGGGACGTGATCCTTTCAACACTAGAGAAAGAGGGGTGCACGGAACTGATGAGACTAGGGGCGACGATTGCGAAAAAAAGGGAGGGGTTGCTTGGCAATGAGTCCTAGGGCGCTCGGTGTTTGTGTAGAAATGGGAGGGGGGGGAGGGGAGGGTGGTGGTGAAGTCAAGAAGTCAACACATTTACAGCCCGGCTCAACATTTTAGGGCGGAAAACGTGGTAACATGAGAAAAATAGAAAAAGGGGAGGACGCCTTTTCGAAAAACTAGCTGTATTTTCTGTGTTTTATTGGGAAAGTGTAGTACCCCGCTCCTACATTTTTGTCTCTCTTTTCAGTCCTGCTGCCAAAGCCGTGACTGCAGTTTTTTTTTTGCGGAAAACGCGAGTAAAGTTTTCTCGACCAAACAGTTGGAACTGTTCAAATGTTTGTCCTCTTTGAGAATAAAACTCTTCTTCCTGTCTTTTTCTGACGAACAGTGCTGAGACAAAGCTTTGACCTGGACAGTGCATTAACACTGTCGTGTGAACAGAACAGAGAAAAAGAGAATTTCTGCAAGCCTATAACAAACATCGTGACACCTGCACGTGCATCACCTTTCTTTGCCTCCGGACGTTGTCACGAACCTGTAGGTTGAGTAAACTGGTCAGCCTTCTCTTATTTCTGTCAGTATATGTAAAAGTGCAGTTGGCCTAATTGTCGTATGTTTGTATCTTTTTTGCTGATTTCATTTGCTGCCTTGTGGTGAACTTTTGTTTATTTTGTGCTTGAGGCTGTTAGTTTTGAAGGAATACATGCTCATATAATCAATACTTTATAAAATTTCGAGTAGCACAAGCATAATAACAGAGCGAGAAGTGAAAAGTAAAATATATATATATATATATAGCAATGTCAACTTATCTCGAAAGTTACTCTGCAAAGGAGATGAGGATACGATTTTCGTAAAGACAGGCCACAACCATGCAAACTATAACGACCTAATTAGATAGATGTATGACAATGAACATGTACTAAAATGCGACTGTAATAATCAGCATTATTACTTGATAAAATTAGAAAACAATCGGAACGTGGACTCTTGATGCTGTCTACGGGAGTACCAAAATTCGATTATTGTAGTCAGAAATTCCTTTTGAGTGTGTCAGCAAGTGTAGACCTATCAATTCAGAAATACATAGGCAACTTCGACGTGTTGCGAACTTTGTTCACGTCACGGAGGTGTGTTTTTTTCTTGCAGCGGCTGTCTGTCACTGAAGTACATGAGATCTGCTTCTGTATATTGAACGCTATTACGAAGGCAAGATGACAACATGGTCCCGAAGGCGCCACTGATCCGAACTCCACCGACAAGGTCGCCAGTCATTTGGTAGCGTGTGCTACTCAGTTCGCCACTGCTTATGCGATGAGCTGACAGACGAGCGGACGAGACGACAGTGAGTTAAGGCAAGGTTTATGTAGAGCATAGAAATAGAGGCGTTACATATTCGGCACTGGAGTCGACAGCTGTTACGAAGCGCACCGCCAACGAGGTTACGAAGGGCGCCACGAAGCTCGTCGCTTACAAGTACATTGGCCGCGCGATCGCGAAAGGGCCCGAAGCAAGGAGAGGCTTCCTGACACATAGGTCTACTGCTGGCTATGCGCCGCAGGGTTGTTTTTATAGGCACCGGGTCGATCCTTTGAGTCGCCAACATCCAACCAGAAGCGCCGCTGGCCGTGATGTCAGAATCCTCCGACGGGGTCCGCTGCTGGGCTACGTCATGCTCATCAAATCCGAAGTCGCTGCGCGTGGTGGCAGCCAAGGACGAGTGACGTTCCCACACAATGCGTAAGATTCGCCAGACTGGAAGGCACTGATTGCTTCAACGTGCTCGTGGGCTGAGTGATCTCGCTGTGCATTGCGTGACAGACTGGCACCGCCGCTTGATGACATCGTTGATTCAATCGTGTCAGGTGAGCTCGATTGCTGACCTTGACACAGATTGCCTTTGCAGAGGCATTGACGTTCGGTGTGGACTTAAAGGCGTAACAGCACCCCCACCACATGACAATGCGCCGAAACGACGAGCTGCTTCCACATGGCTCAGATGTCGGGCGCGCTCGATCGCCAGGTGCTTCCGGGTTTGCCTCCAGGGTCATGGGAGATTGTAGCTCCACTCTCAGTACCGTGAATATATCCTTTCCTTGAGGACGGATCTCAGCTCCACTGGCTTTCCGCCACAACTAGTCGGCCAGCTTCACTCGTCCCTTCTGACGATTTTTGGCCTCAGCACTTGTCGATGGTTCTGCAACTTGTCAAAAACGGTTCGACAACGGACAACACACGACACAAGCAAGTGCCCACGGTTACCCGGCGGAACACTAAACAACGTATAGTACAACATATACCTAGCTAGGAGTCTATCGAAATTTTGTTCCCCCTACATCAAGAGGCACATGTGGGACACAAGACATTTAAAATGGGAACTGAAATTTTTACACGTATGACAACGTAATGAAAAAGAATAAAACATAAAGTTGGCCCCTTGAGATCACTCTGAACGAGAGCGCTCAGCTAAGGCCGTGATGAGGGCAAAATTTTGCTCCGAATCACCAGCGAGAAACCGAAAGGTGGAGAAGGTATTAACTAAAACGCACGGCTCAATGCGTCCGCATTAGCGTTTAGCCTTCCTTTTTGTAGCGAACGTCAAAGTTGTGCTGTTGGAGTATCATGCTCCGCCTCAGTAACCACCCTTACGGAAACGCCATAAATGGCCCATATATAAGTTATATCTGGCCATATATAAGCATGTATGGCAGCATATGTGGCCATATATAGGCATATATGGCAGCATATGTGGCCACATATAAGCATATATGGATGTATATCTGGCGGAGTCGGTTCATGTATGGGGTTATATACGGCCATATATGACACGGTTGGCCCATATAAGGAGTCAAATCTGGCCAAATAAGGCACGGCCACACCATATATAACATATCAAGTGGATCCTTATATGTGGAAGTGCTCTCTTATTTGGGATGAACCACGTATATATTTAGCAACGTGATCACACTTTTATGCGAATTGTAATATATAACAATTTGTACACAAAGCTGACCTGCTTGTTTTTCATAACAATAGGAGTATTAAATGTATATGTTGTTTCTGTCATGCAAAAAAACCGAAATTTCAGGTCAGATTTGTGTACGTTATAGTTGCAACTCAGTTGAATGCATATATGCATGCATTCGTGTAATTTAACTCGTACATTTTTCATGGCATTTAGGTTTGAAACAATAAGTTGCAATTAATACGACGTAAATAATGCATACAAGAGCAGACATGTTTTACGAGGAAGGAATCGTGTCAAGTCACAAAACGTATTGATGCTTCTGAACCTCGCTATTATTATAGAGCAATCCTATATAGTTTTATGTAAAGACAAAATGCATGCAACTTATATTGTTCACATTAATGCATTGTTTAAAGTGGCAGCAAGAAAGAGTAATTTCAATGCACTTTTAGCTTCCACATCGGTGGACAAAATTTCTGATTATTTGAAAGTTTTGATGGCTATATTCTCCCTTCATATAACAAGATTTCTCTTAATCCTGTTGACCCCTCATCTGCGATTGCTTTCAGCAGCCATTTACTATAATTGCATGCGCAGTGCAATGTTTAAGGAAGTATTTTCAAAAACAAAAACAACTTACGTGAATGCAACTTGCAGGCACTATTATGATTACATTCAAGATAGAAGTTGTACTAATTTATTGCAAAAATACATCTTGCGTTTCCTTTGGCTACATATAATGTTCCTGGCTGTGCACATAGTAAATTTATCGAAAATTTTATGATTGCACAAGTGAACAAATAATTTAGTGTAATGTTTGCAAGCGTCAAATAAATCTCACGTCATAGACATGTACGTTAGGAAAGGTGCAACTGACTCACACGTGATACATATTTAATGGACCATGTAATGAAATGCTGAAGCTTTATAGCAACATTTAACGTAAGCTGCCGAATTCACAAAACTTCTATTTTGTGTCGGTGTGTCATTACTTAGTCGAGGTCACTAAAACGCACGTGCCATCATCAGGATTAGCCTAAACATTGCCTTCTGAATACAATTAGTATGACACATTTTTTTGCGGGCTGGCGTGATACCTAAGCCAAACTCTACATTATATAAACAGCCCCTTGTTGTGCAGGCGCGTAACGATTCAAACTGCTTGCGAACATATCCTTTCAACACCAACACGGTAGTGCACTTACTTATGAGATATGTATGCCGGTACATACCCACCAAACTGCGCAAGTGCACACTCACGTATAGAGAATCATGGGCACCCGGACACTGGCATTTCATTCAATGTGGCTAGATATTTTCGGCCATGTCAGAATGATATGAGTGTATTATTATTAATATTATTTAATGTTAATATTATTTAATGTTAATGTTAATGTTAATATTATTTAATGTTAATGTTAATGTTATTTAATGTTAATGTTAATGTTAATCTTATTTAATGTTAATGTTAATCTTATTTAATGTTAATGTTAATCTTATTTATAGTTAATGTTAATGTTAATCTTATTTAATGTTAATGTTAATCTTATTTAATGTTAATGTTAATGTTAATCTTATTTAATCTTATTTATTCTTATTTAATCTTATTTAATCTTAATCTTATTTAATCTTAATCTTATTTATTCTTATTTAATCTTATTTAATCTTATTTAATCTTATTTAATCTTAATCAATCTTATTTAATCTTAATCTTAATCTTAATGTCGTCGTCGTCGTCGTCGTCATCGTCGTTGTTGTTGTTGTTGTTGTTGTTGTTGTATTTCGCAAAACGCCCAACAGCAAATCCATATGCTGTCATACTGCGTCATTATGTAAGTTTTTTGAGATCAGTTATCTTGGTGTTCTTTTTGATAACATGCTGAATTTTTTCTACTTGCATTAGATGTGCTGCCATGCGAGGCCTTCATTCTCTTCCTGTTGGCTGAACATCTCGCGAGAATCCGGTTCTTTTACAGCCTTCTACAAATTGTACACCGCGATATGTCGTGGTCAACTTGAGTACATATGCATATTTGATTTGGAATGGCCTTGCTAAATCCAGCAGTAGCGCCACTGAGTGAGTCCAGAAAAATTTCATAAGTATTTACCCTCATCCTTTCACTAGAATCCTTTCAACACTGCTAGAATATTATATTTGCCATCAGTTAACGGCCGGCAAAATCGCGCTGAGGTGTTATTTTTTTACACGCTAGTTCAGGGTGAGATATTCTGCCCTTCTCGGTTGCAATAATTTTGAAACTCCGCGTAAGTTATCGAGAGACAATCGACCGTTGCATGTACCTGCCAGCTTCTTTCAACACTCTATCCTTTACAGAATACCGAGTCTATCTAACGTCAACTTTCTCAATTCGTTATGTTTTTCATAGTCTACAGTCATTTTTTTTGTCAGTGAGGGCTGCCCTGTCCTAACGTAGCTTTGCACATGCACAGATTCTTCCCTTTTCCGTCTTTCAGGAAGCCTTCGCCTCAGTTATGTATATTCTACATTATTTTTCAGTCCCATTCCATGAATATCTACTCTTCTTTTATTTGTTGTTTCCATTGTGCGTTGATTTCTTTTCGACTGCTCGTTTTTGCTCTTTTTTGCATTTCTGTGGACAGTCTGTAATGTATTGTTTCTTTTTATTTTCTTTTCGCGCGCGCCAGCATGAAAGACCCTATGGTTGTTCTTGGGTAGGTTAAAAAATGATTGATTAATTATTGGTTGATTGAATATTATTATTATCATTTAAATGCTTGCGAAATAAGATGAAAATTCCGCTGAAATGCGTCTTCGTAGCCAGCGTACACGAAGCAGCGATTTCAGCTCCACGGAATGCCTGTCTCAAAGGTCTTGCCCGTGCAGCTTTCTGGGCCCGCGGGAGGAAGTTGAAGTCCATTGTTCGAAAAACTCGCCTGACTGCATTGGTTGCAAGGGGTGCGCACAGTAAAAAAAAATACAAAAAAAGGCGCCCGTCGGATGAGTGGACACTTCGGAGAAAGTTGTTCGAAGAAGCGTGGCGCGTAGGCACCATGTAGCCCTGCCGTACGTGGCATACAACAGTCTGTCGACAGTGGACACAGCAGGAAAGAGAGTGCCGCGGCCCATTTCAAGTAACGACAAAGAAAATAGTTTGCACAAACATTCAGTCGTATGGTAATAACATTGCGTCAATAATACTTAAAAAATGAAACGTCGTTCACCAATAAGCTCAGAAAAATTTAGTTCTAGTGAAAAGTGCGTAAATCATTGATCTCAAGGAATAATGTAGTATCCATTGCAATATTCATTGTCAAGCCTGCGTGCACTGTACCCGTCCGCGTCATTGTTGTTTTTTTTGCTCGCCGGAGTCATGGGTGCCGTGCTGATCGAGTTTGTTAATTTTCATTCCTTTTGCTCTTATTTCGTGTTCAACTAATGCTCCAATTTACACAAGATAATCGCGCAGCTCTCAGGAATCTACTTCGCTGTACGTGGCGAAATTGTGGACGGACGTGGAAGTGTTTTTGTGTGCGTGTGCGTCTGTACGCTGCTGAATTGGTGATCGTCAACTTTTCGTGCGAAAAGAAAATGGACACCCACGCTTGCGGGCAAGCGTTGCTTCAAAACTTCTTCCTAAAGCAGTACGAATGCACGTGGTGGCTTTAAGGTGTGAATAGGTTATCAGGATTAACAGGCTCCTTGAAAGACAAGTCTCGGTTAAATGTTAAGGTAAGTTCATCATTTTCATTACCTTCGCATGTTGTTCATGAATATTATGATAACTCGAAAATATACCACATTGCATGCTTGCTGAGTAAATAACTTTATGCTAATCGTGGTTACGTCATTAGGCTGTTTTGTTTAAGCGATACGACAACACTTTCTTTTTTTTTTCACTTGATCCAGACAGTTCTCTATTTAATCAAAAAATCTACGCCAGGAAAATGTTGGTTTTTTGCCATTATACTTTTTATAAATATATTGATGTAAATATACTTGTGTCTTATTTTTCTCATTTTAACGCTTGAGGAAAAACCAAGGATAAATTACAACTTGCGCAATTACAAATAAAAAAGAGTTGCATATCTCCAACTCCAAGGGTGTCATGAGATATGAGCCCACGTTTGAATTTGCCTTGCGTTTGAATTTATCTTTCTTCGTCTACGTTCTACTTGTTTTTATATTTACGTGTGTTTTGATAAGGACACGCAGTTAAAATTTTGTTGCTAGTTTGATTCTTCAAAGCAGGGTGCTATGTCACGGATCCAAATGGAAAAACTTAAGAATAGCCCGTAATTTAGTTTCCGCCATCTACAACCAGGGTGATATAAGTGTAAATTTGACTGCAATGCGTATATCACAGGCGACATTATCGTTACTGATGTCGCAAAATCGCGTGGTTATCTTGAGGAACTGCGCATACCCGCATACATAGTTACACAAAATAATGTGATGTCACGTTTTAATCCGTGAGCACTGTAGATAGTTTTATGCAAGCCGACAAATAAACTGGTATGATGCATTAGGGCTTGCAATGTGTGAAAAAACTGGGGGACCGTTAAGCTCCGTTTTTCACGGTTGAACGTGATAGCAGTATCGATCCTGTTTCTTGTGCGTAATTCAATCACTTAGTGTGTACTCTTTATTGCATGATGCTACTTGAACAAATTTAATTGTGGAATAGTACTGTGTAATTGAGAAGGTTGAAAGTGTCTCAATGAAGGTTTCGCACATAGCTGCATTTTGTGTAAAAAAGGGGTAACATAGTTTAAAGAACAAGAATTATTATGTAATTACTGAGTTGCGCCAAAAAATTGAAATACAAAAGGAAGACACCTAGACGCAGCACCCACTGACAACTGAAACATTGTTGGAGAAAACAGACATACGTATATATGCGGTTACGAGAACACGTGCGGTGAAAGAAAAGGATTAGATGAGCAGACAGATTGTATAAATGATGCGCTTCCAGGAAAGCTACCTCAGTAGCAAGCAACATAAGTTAGAGTTACGTGACACATGAATCCCCAGCTTTGTTTATGAAATACCGTGCCACTGAATTTAGCTTTAACTACCGTATTCCAAACAAGGGCGCGCAGCCACACTCTCTACAATATGATGATTGGTTAAAGAATGGTTGTTAATTCCTTTAAAGAAGCTTTGTGATCTACAATTATATAAATAAATTCTAAATAATACTTCCCACACGACAGCGCAGTGCCGTCCACCACACGATGTCCACACTGTGAAAGAAAATGATCAGATGTCTGCTCATCTAATTATTTTTTTCCACCTCACGTGTTGTCGTAACCGCATACATATGTCTGTTTTCTTCAATAAAGTTTCAGTTGTTAGTGTGCACTGTGTCCAGGTGTCTTCCTTTCGCACTTCAAATTTTTTCGCGCTACTAAGTTAAGATGAAGTACCATCTCGCCCAGCAGAACGTGCTTCTCAATATAATGTGTGTAAAATGTTTTAGAACTTTATGCACCCACTACGCAGTCGTGAGGAAATACGTGCAGTAACCAGTGTGCCTTTTGTAATGGTTGGCTGTCTTTAGACCGCGAAGTCACGTTGGTAATAACGTGTTGTAATGCTTGATGACAATGCGCGCTTGTATCATGCAATATAGCTGCGATATTAAAGGTGTTGTGAAACCTGCATGCAGGATACATGTATTTATTAAGCATGACAGTTATTTTCCTTGCATTTACAACAAGAGGAAGTTATCCATGCTTTATTTCCAAGCAGATGCATAGCTGTGTTGTAGAGCACTTGCATGCCATGCAAATTGCCTGCATGATTTCGATCATCACTCAAACCCGAAAATTTACAATATTTGTTTTATTTGCATTCTCTCAATTTTCGATCATTGACAAGACGATTTTTCATGGAGAGCCACTGATGCCTACACCGGAATTTCTGCAGAATGAGCTCTTTACAACTGTTACGTTAATGATGCATTATTGGCAAAATGGAAAGCGGATTACGTTTACAAAGTACATTTTTAGTGTCCCGTTGGCAAGAAATATTGTTAAATGCCTCCGTTCCCATGCGCACAGAGACCTATAGACACCAGTTTTAGCAGTCGTTCTATAGGTCATTAGTCACAATACTTGTACATAACAAGCTTGCATACCAATCACTTTCGACCGAACTTCTTAAAAGTTGATTATCAACTCAATTAAGTTATTCAATGCACACGCAGTTCATACGGTCAATAGCAAGTCATATTTCGTTTTGACTGACTATGGACGCTCCATTGACACACGAGAAAAGTTTTAAACATAACACACTGTGAAAGATATCTTTACGAAACTCAAATTGGGTTCTTTTATGCTATTTATTTTTGTCAAGTCGGAATCGATAAAGCGGAATATTTACTTGCACCGTACTATGTCTCAGACCGTGTTGACCATAGGTTCAAGATAAGAATAATCGCATGCAAGACTGACGTGTTTCAAAATGATTTGTTACCAAAAAAAATTACAAGATGGAACCAGCTGCCTTCTAGCATTGCTTCTACACTCCCAAATATTTGTTTTATTTCATGTTAGAATTGTTCCGATTTATATGTTAGAACATGTTCCGATTTATATATGAATTTCTCTTGCAGATTGTGATTCAGGTGACTTTGATTATTTGTTTGGCTGACTATGTATTTTTTGTATTCTACTTTTCGTAAATGCTCCCCCAATGTAATGCTAATTGGTGCTGCGGGTAATGAAATAAATAGATAAATAAAATAGTGTCGATAAGTAAGCAATAAATTTAAGCACAAAGAATGTATCTCTTCAGGAAAAGTGGACTAACAGTGACATGTGCCCACCACAAACTTTAAATATGATGCCAAGTTACATTTTAGCAAATTGTTGTTGAGAATAACTTGAGATATATTGAGGATAACTTAATTGAACAAGAATGTTCTGGGGTATGTACTGCCTTTGTTTTGGAGATGATAGTGACTGCATGCAGACCTTTCAACAAACAGGTATATTTCTAGCTGAAGAATGATTTGAGCAGCTATATTTTTTGCCGTTGACACAGGCTGAACTAATATAGATGAATCATTTGAATGGCTTTATATAAAGGTATCCATATAAGGCCATATATGAAAGCATCCATATAAGACCTTATATGGATGCCCCTATATAAAGCCATATATGGCCATATACAGCAGCACCCATATATGGGGATATAAGGCCCATATATGGCTATATCAGGATTTGAACATATCAGTTTATATACGGCCCATATATGGGGATTCCGTATATGGGCCAGATATGCCCAATTCCTGATGTAGCCATATATGGGGATTTTTATATATAAGTCCATATATAGGATTTTTGTAAGGGCAGCCACTTTTAGGCGACACTTTATTTAACCAGGTTAGAAAACAGTGGTCCGTTTCGACCACAACCCTCAAACCAGAGACATAACAGGCAAGCTTTTGAACCACCCACACGAGGCAGGCGTATTTCTTTTCAGGGGTACTGTATGCCTCTTCCCTGCAGCTGAGTCTTCGACTTGAATACAAAACTGGCCTTTCGTTTCCAGCACTGTCTTCCTGGCATAATATAGCTCCCATGCCACGATCACTCGCGTCGCATTGAATGACAAATCTCATTGAGAAATCGAGTGCCATAAGAACGGGCTTTTCGCTTAGGGCCTGTTTCAGCTTGCGAAATGCATTCTCTTTTTTCTGAGTCCCATACTACTTTAACCGGCTCGGATTTTCCAAGTGCGTCAGTTAAAGGGCTGGCAATGCTAGAGTAATTTTTCACGTATAGCTGATAGTATCCAGCCAGGCCCAAGAATGCCTTTATCTCAGATTTTGTGGTTGGTCGTGGATAGTTCACGACGGCGGCTACCTTAATTTCTGAAGGTCTACGCCGGCCACGCCCCACAACGTGCCCTAGGTAAGACACCTTGCTGCACCCTAGGTGACATTTAGTAGGTTTCACGGTAAGACCAGCTTCTTTCAACCTGTTCAGCACGACGCGTAAATGCTCGACATGTTCTTCCCAGTTGTTGGAGAAGATGGCGACATCGTCAAGATACGGCAGAGCGAACTCAGAGAGGCCTTCAAGAACGCGGTTCATTAAGCCTGAAAAACAGATGGGAACATTTTTCAATCCAAAGCTCAGCTTAAGTGGATGATACGTTCTAAATGGAGAAACAAATGCGGCATAGCGGCTTGCACGCTCTGTAAGGGGGACTTGCCAATACCCTCACACGAGGTCTAACGTGGAAATATAGCTGGACTGTGACAAAGTTTCCAACCTCTCCTCTAGGTTTGGTATCGGGTAAGTTTGGTCTCGAGTTATGGCGTTAATACGCCGATAATCGATGCATGGCCTCAGATCTTTTCTAGGGACTTAACCACTACTATAGGGGATGTATAGTCACTCTCACCCGGTACTATGACTCCCAACTCCAGCATTTTATTGATCTCCTCTTTCATGATCTGCTTTTGCACAGGGGAACAAGGATACGGCTTGCTACGGATTGACTCCTCACAAGTTAGCTCGATATCGTGTTCGATCACCATCGTGTTTCCGGGACGGTCCGAAAACACGTCTTGAAACTTGGAAACAATCCTTCTCAGGTCCTCCTTCTGGACTTCACTTAAGCTAGGCTCTAGGTTCAACTGCTCCAAGATTACCTCCGATCCCTTTTCGATTACATCACTAGAACTCAAAATTTCTTGTCCCTCTTCCTCTGAAGCATTCAACAGCAGATTTACGACCGCTTGACGTTGAACGTATGGTTTCATCAAGTTACTGTGGTAAATCTTGTTTGGCCGGCTTCCTAATTTCACTTCATAATTGGTGTCAGAAAGCTTCGATATTACTTTGGCGGGCCCTTCCCAATGAACCTCAAGCTTGTTCTTTTTGGACGGCCGTAGCAGCATTACCTGACTTCCCACTTCAAAAGCGCGCTTCTTCGCCGATTTGACGTAGTACTCCTTCGACAACACTTGTGCAGCTTTCATGTGGCTTTGCACAAGATCTTTCGTTTTCCCAAGCCTCTAAAGGAGGTCTAGAACATACGCAACCACATTAGGGTCCTCATCGAATCCCTCCCAGGACTCGCGTAGCATCCGCAATGGTGTTCTCAAACGCCTGCTATACACAAGCTCTGCAGGGCTAAAACCAGCACTCTCATGAGGAGCTGATCTCAAAGCGAACATAGCGTGAGGAATACACGCTTCCCAGTCGCATTTGTGCTCGTAGCAAAGAGCTCTCTGTATCCGTTTCAGAACGGAATGCATACGCTCTACCGGATTAGATTGCGGGTGATGGATCGAGCTGTGCACTACTTTTATTCCACACTTATCCATAAAGGTAGAGCTAAGGCAGGTGGTGAATACACTACCATTGTCGCATTGGATTTCAGAAGGAAATCCGACGCGTGCAATTATGGATAGCAATGCATCCACGACATGAGGGGAATTGAGCTCCTTAAGTGGTATCGCTTCCGAAAATTTTGTGGCAACATAGAGAGCCGTCAGGATGTACCGACAACCTTGCAATGACTCTGGAAGTGGCCCGACAATATCGATTACTAGGCGCCGAAAAGGTTCTGTGATAATTGGCACAAGCCTCATGGGTGCCTTCCACATGTCCGTGGATTTCCCCGCTCTTTGACAAGGGTCACATGAGCGTACAAAGTCTTCGATAACCTTCCAGCATTTCGGACAATAAAACTCAATGGAAACACTAGCCTTGGTCTTTTTTATGCCGAGATGCCCTGCCCTTGCGATTTCATGCGCAAGTTACAATAGTTGGCGATGATAGTTTTGTGGCACCAAGAGCTGCTCATACTTGCGACCTTGTGCATTTGTGTAGCTCCGATACAAAAGCCCTGCTTTCTCAAAAAAAGAAACATTCTTTTTCTTTTTCCCCAACTTTACGCTTTCCATTAGCGCTTTTATCGAGAGCTCCTCACGCTGCTCTCAAATGGGTGTTTCTCGATCAACCCTTGACAGCTTACTCCCACTTTCCGCTACAGGCGAGAGCGTTGCACCCCTCTCGCTCTGACTCAATGGTGCCATGTCATCACCCCCTGCTACGGAAACCGCGCCAGTCGCTTCGGCGACGGGCCGCTCGAGTGACTGCTCACATGACTCAAACGGAGAATTTCCTCTCTGAGGTTCCATAGACTCGCCACCAAGGTCACTTGATGGTTCACCACATTGAACCAGATCAAGCTCCTGCGAAAGCTTCCGCGCTTGCGATCGCGTGAGGGCCATGTACGCTAAGTTGGGGAAGAACGATTCACCCTGCTCTTTGAGAAGCTGCTCTGAGTAATTAGAGAAAATATAAGGAAAACGATCGGGAAGCGTGGCAGACACAGCCGGTTCAGTGCGAAGCTTACTGAACGGGCCTTCAATGACAACCGTAGCAATTGGTAAGCAAACACTCTGCTTCTCGGTGACTTGCCTGATCCACGCGCATTCTCCTGTAAAGTTATCCGCAGACACCAATGAAGGATCGACAACGTCCATGGTTGCCGCGAGTCTCGAAGTGCTCGACACGTTTTCCCATTCACTATAATTTCTTGGAGATACGGCTCTAACAGCCGCATGTTCTTTTTCGATTCTCGGATTGTTGCGAAACCGAACTTTTGCTTACAGTTTATCGCGACGTGCCCTCCATTTTTGCAGTTGTAGCAAACTAGCGCCTTCCATGATTCAAACGCCCATGCGGTATCAGTGCGTTCTTTAGGAACCTCACTTGATTTCTCCGCTTCCGTTTGGCCTTCCCCTACAACGTCCTTCGTAAGAGACGAGTCCTTCTTGAAATTACGGTGCGGAGCGGGTTTTCGTTGATCAGGTTTCTTCGAAAATCCCTCTTTCCTTTCATTCTTTGCAACGCACACTGCCCTGCTATGCAACTTTTGGCGAGTATAGTACTCCTCAGCTAACTCTGCTGCCTTGTTAAGCTCTACTTCACCAAGTTTGTCCTGCAGCCAAAGCTTGACATCCTTCTCGATGCAGCGGTAGAATTGCTTCAATGCAATGCATTCTACCACTTTATCGCGATCGTCATAAACGCCTTCGCCCTTGAGCCATTCAATTAAATCGGCTTTAAGACGAAACGCGAAGTCAACGTGTGGCTCATTCCCCTTTTTAGCATACCGGAACCTTTGCCTGAAAGGCTCGGGTGACAACTTATAACGTCTCAAGAGCACTTTCTTAACCTCGTCATAGCTCACAAATGCTTCCCTCTAGAAGCAAGTTATCACGTCGGACACTTCGCCGGGAAGAAGAGCTAACAGGTTCTGCGCCTAAAGATACCGCTCGAAAGCATTTCGCTCACAGATGTGTTCAAACTTGACGAGATACTTTGCCATGTCCTCGCCTATTACGAACGGTGGTAGTTGGTCACGAATTCTCTGACCGCGGACCTGAAGTGTCGCGGAAGCTGCGCTAGGCACCTGCGAACACTGTAGGATTTCCAATTCTCTTCGTTTCAACTCAAGGTGCTCCTGTCTCTCAGCCTCCTCACGGCGTTCTCGCCTTTCAGCTTCTTCACGTTCGCTAACTTCTACTTCTCGCCTTTCGGCCTCCTCGCGGCGTGCTTTGATATCCTCGCAGGCCTCATCGACTTCCTCAGCGGACACTCCTTCATCCTTCATGATCTCAAGGATCGCTTGCTTTCGTTTCGCACGGCCCAAAGTAATGCTGAGTTCCTCACAAATTTTGATGAGTTCCTTCACTTTAAGGTTCTCCACACTAGCCTCTTGCTGTTTGCCCTGTTAAGGATCTACTTGCCATACCAACTATAAGTCTACTAGCAAGACGCGCAAGCAATTTGAACACCTCCGTGTTTACCCCCTCCGCATTAACTTTGGTTTCAAAGCACTTCAACTTTGCTTGAAACGATCAAAGCTCAATCTAATGCTTCACACAGCCCTTCTCTAAACTACTATAACCTCTGGTAGAGTAGTCTGGTGAACTGAGGGGAAAACATCAGGCACTCACCGCATCGATGTCGCTGACGCCGGCTGGTCCCGCAGCTGCCATGCACTGTTACGAAGCGCGCCTCCGACGACGTTACGAAGGGCGCCACGAATCTCGCTGCTGACACCACTGTTGCGAAAGGCGGCGACGCCAACACGGTCCTGAAGGCGCCACTGCTTCGAACTCCGCCGGGAAGGTCACCAGCCGTTTGGTAGCGTAAGTTTCTCACCACGCGACTGCTTCTGCGCAGAGCCGATAGACGAGTGGACGAGACGACGGTGAGTTAAACAAGGTTTATGTACAGCATATATACAGAGGCGTTACAAATTCGGCACTGGGGCCGACAGCTTAGAGAGTCGAAGAGCCGAGGTCTCTTCTCTAACACATAGGTCTACTGCTCGCGACGCCACAGAACACCTACCAGTTGGTGACGCGCGGCAGGGCTTCTTTTATATGCACCGGGTGGATTCTTTGAGTAACCAAATGTCCAACCAGAAGCACCGCTCGTCCTGAGGTCAGAATTTTCCAGTGGGGTCGCTGCTGGGCCACGTCATTCTTATCAAATACGAAGCTGCTGCACGTGGCTGCACCCAAAGACGAGTGACGTTACCACGCATTGCGTAAGACTCGCCAGACAGGAAGGCGCCGCTGCGTGATGACGCCGTGAGTTGTTCGCATCAGGCAGGCTCGCGTGTTGGCCTTGACGCAGATTGCCTTTTTCAGATGCATGGACGTCCGATGTGGACTCGCAGGCATAACAATGTGCTCCCCGAGTGTGCTCGTGAATGTGTGTAACTTTCTTCTCTCTCTCCAATCTCTTTTACCATCATCCCTTCCCCATTGCAGGGTACCAAACCGGACGTGCGTCTGGTTAACCTCCCTGCCTTTCTTTGCATCTTTATCTATCTACCACTCACAGAATATATAGTCTTTATAATGTTACGTTAATGATGTTCATGTTTTCACAGTTCACTTTCATTGTTTCTATCTCAGTTTTGCACTGTCCTAATACAGTTTTTCATAATGTACAAAACTCTCCCTTCTTGTTTTTCAGGAAACCTTCGACATTGTTGCGTATATTCTCCTCATTTTTTCACTGACACTCCATGTTTGTCGTCATATCTTTTATTTTTTCGACTTTGTGCCATCTTTTGTCTCCGTGTTTACGCTTTCAAATATTTGATTTTTTTCTGTGGACTGTATTTTATTGTTTAATTCAGTATTTTGTTTTTGTGTGAACTAGCACAAGTACTTCATTGTTGTTCCGGGGCACATAAAATATTATTATTATTATTACTATCGTTATTATTATTATTATTAGTAGTAGTAGTAGTAGTAGTAGTACTATTATAATATTATTATTAAAATATTATTATTATTATTATTATTATTATTATTATTATTATTATTATTATTATTATTATTATTAACACTTTGTGAACTGCTAAAACACATTCGTTTTTGAAAAGTCATGGAATATTTACTCTCATTTCTTACTATACTTCTTTACACTTTAATAATAAATGTTTTTCCCATTGCGCTACCATGATTATTTTCCTATTCTAGATACTAATCCACCATATTGCACGAAGCCACCAGATTCAGGTGTCTGTGAAGCATTTATCCTGATGTGGTTTTTCGATCCCAAGCACCAATATTGCAAAGTGTTCGTCTACGGCGGCTGCGGTGGAAACTCGAACCAGTTTGTTTCTGAGAAAAAGTGCCTACACGTCTGTTCACGTGAGTCTGTCGATTTTCTCCCGTAGTGCTAATATTAATATTATTACTATTATTATTAATATTATTATTATTATTATTATTTCTTTTACTACTACTTTCTTGGTCATGATACATAGGAAGAAGGTGATATATAGAAAGAAGAACACTTCATCAGCTGTGCTCCCAATTAGGGCTGTAGAAGTTGCGTCTTTTACTTTCCTGAACCTCTCCCTTAGCAGGATGAAAAAAATTACACCATCTCCCGCCAAAGGGAACCATTTGTGACTGCGAAGCAGTGGTGTGCCGTTCACCATCTCCCCGCTGCTTCACATTCACGTTCCCACCGAAACTTGTCTACGTCGCCTTAGGCAGGCACACTACCACTAAGAACCCCTTCCTGACTAACGCTCTTGTTTGGAAATGAAAAAAAGCTTGAAAATCATTGGAAAACGATGCTAGGTTCGCGGCATAACGGCCAACTTTTTATTTCCTACGAGGCGAGTTGTCCGGCGGGTCTTTGTAAAAGGCGCGTGCATCGTGATTGGCACAGGGTTTCAAATCAGTGGCCGAGTGAAACAGAAAAGAAAACGATATCTTGTCGTCATCTCTTAGAACTTTGACGTTTTCTAATAACATTCGTTATCGTGCACTGATCACGGCGTTTCTTTTTTTGTTGATTTCAATGCTCAGCGCTACACGCACTCCAGCGCTGCAGAAGGCAGACAAAAAAGCGCTACAGGACCCCTTTATTAAATCCGCTGGATTGTTATATAGTTAGAAAAGCGTTGCAGAGTCTCTTTAAATATAAATTTCCTGCATCACCAAACTGTTTATTTAGGAACCCCTGTAAATCCAATTAACAATTTTTCCTGGCATTTTTTCAGAAACACATTGTGAATGACCCCGCAAATTTAGGTAAATTTGGCAGCGTGAAAGTCCTCGAAATGGGTAAAGCTACCTCCAGAATATTGCCTGCCTTGAAGTGAGTCAGTGAATCAGCTTTATTGACGATCCGGCATACAGGAGAAAGGGCAGGGGAATTTAGTTGGCTCCCTTGAAAAAATATTTTTAGTATCTTATAATCAAATAACATTTTTCAATGTAAGGCTTGTATCGTCTCGGCTGGCAGTGCCCGTCAAGGAAGAAGTTGGCTTACGGTCGCGTGGCGCATGCTGTGCGAGAATAAAAATCTGTTCGAAACTCGACGCTGTCGCAACTGGATTGCTGTTGGAACCAAAAAAAAAAAGTCCTTCTGATTGAATTCTAAGGGTGTGGACGCGTAGTTACACTGCAAGCGAATGCGTTGAAAACTACATTTGAAACAGGTCGAACCATACTTACGAGAGCATTTGTTGCGTGCACTACATGCCAGTAAGAAAAAAAAATATTTGCTGTTCTTTACCGTGGTTCATTTATTCGAAAAGGTAAAAATGTGGTGGATGCCATATTTAGGAAGCACTTGTAAATTTCTCTAAAGAAGGTTTAGCTCTATGTGGGTTTCTGTTGCATTCTACCATCCTAATGTTGTGTCTGTTTCGCACTTCTGTTGTTATTCAAGTATGCCATACATACAAGTCCACCTTGCAAATTTAATCAGCACCCTGTGTAAACGTGACGTATATAAAAGCAGCTTCACCCCTACCCTCCACTATCTTATCGCTCAACTTTGGGATACTTATCATACTTAGTCTCATCATTCACATGGATTGCAAATACTACATTTTCTATTTAGGTGAAATATTGAACAAATAAATCACTTAGCGTTGATTTGAAACTACAAGCACAGCTGCTGCTGATACAGCTAAGTGCTGGACACAAAATACGCCAATAGCAGAGACGGTTGCAGTATTTCACAGGTTTCGGTGACTTACGCCGAGATCGCCATCTGCACCCTAAAGTGCTGAGCCAGTTCCAGTCGAAAGCCTTGCGATGGCGCATTCACCAGAAGAATCAATTTGATGGCCCATGGCTCGTAATTAGGTGGCACAAACTGTAATCTCTGCACGTGCGCGGTCCCAAATAAATTCTGGTTAAGTGTACATGGCCAATTTTCCATTACGCAAAGCAGGTTTACTGGTCTCGCAATAATGCACACACAAAAAATGCACACATATCCACGAAATCGATACTGACAAGTGGGTGATGCAAGGTCCTGTGGTTCACAATGTCTAAGGTCTATAAGTCGCCGACTAGTACAAACTATAGTCGCTATAGTAAAAACCATGGTCGCCGACTAGTTTGTGCTTGTAAGCATTTTAGATTGTTCTGTCTCACTGATTCTTGATATTAGAACATTTATGAATTGTTTGTGTGTGTGTGTGTGTCGCACATATGTTACCCGAGCATTGCCCCATACATTGAAAATTGAGTGACACAAAGTGAGATAAAGATTCGATGACAAATCTCGGTTCTGAGGTCCATATTGTCTACGTTGAAGTCACCGACTGGTTTAAAAGGTTTGTGCTTCTAGGTGTACTATACCGTTTCTTCGCAATTTTAATTGTTTTTCGGGTATTGTAATCTTTTTTTTATTAAAATACACACATGTTATGACGAAGAATAGTTTTCTATGAACTGTAACAACGGCCAGTATGCTTTGACGATGAAGCTAGGTCCTAAACCCCATATTGTGTAGGTTGAAGTCGCTGACCAATACGAAGTGCTTGTGCTTCTAAGCTTTGTCAAAAAAAGTGAATAATATTTGTTTTTATTAGGCAGTCTCACATCTGTGTCTCACATCTACAAATTAACACGTGACGGATGTGGAAGCCGTTAAGGCTAGACCCTAAGGAGCTTCGCTCCTAAAATTTGTTCACTCGTAAATATGAAGAGCCTAGGCTTTCAATTCAGAAACATTTAGTGGCCTCTTGTAGTTCTCAATTTAGCTGCCATGAAATATATTACTTGGAATGTATACTATTTTTGAAGGGGGAACGGGTAATCACAAGATATGCTGATGAAATTGTTTGTTTAGACTATCGTGCACTATGAACTCCTGTTATTTCTTATAAAAAAAAATGTTAACTTACATACTAAGTAGTTTTCAAATACCGTATACTAGTAACTCTTTTAGCCTTTTATGCTTATTAGCTCTGATGATTATTATATACGCTTCGTTCTCGTCATAGATACTCGAGATAATTACAAGACCCTATATTATTAGAGAAATTAACAGCTTAGAAAAGAGTGACTATTTGCTTTTGTCTACACCATCATCTATTTTTTTGCAGCTAGGAAACGACAAAAACCTGAATGCTGCAGAGAGCCAAAAACTGTATTTTGTTTCTCGGGTAAACGGTGGGTTTTTAATGAGCTAAAAGGCACCTGCCGTAAGCTGCCACACCACCAATGTTCCAGAAACGCAAATGAATTTAGAAATTGTCTAGAGTGCATGAAAAGATGCAGTAGTAAGTAGTGAATGTCAATTTTACACACGAATCATTTTGAATACAGTAGCAGTGCTCTTATTGCTTTGCTAACATGCAACGACTAGGTAACATTTTGAGAAAAATCTTTTCTTAAAACTGAGCCTCTTATAGTAGTTTCAACGCATTCCAAGCTGATAATGTTCAAACAGGCATGAATATTGACAACCCTTTGTTTCTTTTACTTCCTTAATCTCTTTGCCCCAGCGTAAGCTAGCAAACCGGACTTGCACCTAGATAGACTTCCTTCTTTGAACTCATTCCATCCTTCTACTACTCAATATACATATGTCTTTGCCAAGAACTTTAATATACGCTTTGATTATGTGCTTTATGATGTGCAATATAATGCCTCCAAAAGCTTTTTCGCCTGTTACAATGATAGTTAGCCAGTCGGCGAACTGTTTTAAATTTTTAATGAAGCATTTCTTAGCGGACCCTAGGAACTTTGAGTGTTTCTATCTATCTATCTATCTATCTATCTATCTATCTATCTATCTATCTATCTATCTATCCATCTACGTTCGGGTGCTCTCGTAATCACCCTCTTTACTTCGAGTACACCAAGAGCGGCACTGGAGAAGAAGGGGGTTTGACGAATATGTACGTCTGATTTTAACATGAGTAACTAGGAATTGCTGTTGCGTGCATCGTCAAACCTTTTTCCTCCCGACAGTGTTGCACACAGCCGTACACCACGCGCCGTAAACCTCACGCATATACGCATGCCTTTATAGTAAGGTGATTTGATAATTTAGATCTAGCAAGAGCGTCAGTAAAAATCGACAGTGGGATTGTATGCTCGAATAACGAAAACAATAAAAAGAATTCCAGCAGGAATCGAACCAAGGCATTGTGCATGATAACTAGGTATTCTACCACATAGCCACAACAGGTCTGGATTACGCTTTGAAAAAACACCCTGAGGAAACGGAATGCCCATGCAACGTCAACTATGGTTGTTGAGTGGGCCATGTCATTTTATAACAAAGCATTTGACATATACATATGCCCTTCTGTCACACAGGCGTCAGATCGCGTTAACGTCGATTTTGGTTTTGTTAACTCTCTCTTCAAAACAGTTTTGAACGGTGGCAGGAAGCCACAGTGACAGCAGTGTCTTATATAGTGGTAATGATCACTTGTCTCTAGAAAGCTCTTGTTTTCTAACGGCCCAGTGTTCAGACATCAACCTATTCGGCTGATGTACACTTTTCCGCACGATAGTGACAAAACATATACGAGTAATTTACAATCAGTAAACTCTGCTTTATGATTTACCGTGAATCTAATGGACATAGTTTTTCTTTTTTTTTGTTACTGAAGGTATACTATCAACTCCTGCTCATATAGGACCAATGTTGTTGGGTGTCAGAAAATTTACGTAAGCAATCAATTAAGTAATCAGTATTTACATATTACTTATTAACAAAGATAATAGAACGCGCTCGTGTGTAGTTTTTATATCGCATGTAAAGGTCACGTACATTAATAATTCACTCCCAAAATGCCAAATTAAAAAAAAATCATTGAAATGACATTCGCACTAAAGTTTTCATTCGCTAAAGGCAAACACTTTACATTACTGAGCATTAGACAACTTTCTTAAAACAGAATATGTAATGCCAAGTTACAACAATGAAGCGTGTATTGCTAATTACTCTCGAAGCAATACCAATGAGGCTTAAAAATTTTCGCAATAAACATAGTGAGAAATTCTGTGTCAGTCACAAAATAATCAAATTCCGATCTCCTGCTCAAGCTAGCTTTGCACATTGAGCGCCCGAAAGTGTGACTAGTGGACAACGTGACCAAACTACAAAAAACGTTTCTAAGCCCTACTGATGTATGTTTAGTTTCATACGTAGTTTTACCAAGCAATTGCATGCTGTATTTTTTTTTCTTTTATATAGATCTTAACAAAAAAGCAGTATGCTCCTCAATTCATGGATCGAGTTCAGCGCCAAGAGCCAACGACCTCGGAAGTGTGACGCCTAACACTACGACAACAAGCAATCGTGCGGAATAGCTATGCAGAATAGTTGCTATATAGAGTAAATAAACACGCAAATCTATAAAACAGCCCCATTAAATTGCACCACAGTAGTGTTCTCTTCCAAGATTACTTTGATGCACAGCCGAGTTACAAATATTCACCCGTACGTTCATGATATCTATGCTTTTCTGCTCTATATAAATATTTCAACTGCCTCAAAAAAAAAAAACTACAACAGTACACAAGAAAATGTCAGGTTTATTTTTTTTAGGGGCGAAGCTCCTTGTAGCGGCACCTGTTCATCCCTCGTAGTCGTAGTAGTAGTCGTAGTGTGTAACCATTCTTACATTTTCACCTCCAAGGTTGTGTCGGTGCGAGATTTCTTCTGTGCATTGTTGAACAATAAAAAATTCGCAGCGTGCGCGTTGCCTAAAAGCCGAATTCTCCTGTCTCCCATTCCCCCTTAGCAGCCATTGGCATGTACATTGAGCACTATCTGACAAGAAAGAGTTGCTTCGTTGTACTCGCTGGGCAAAACCTCCTTGTTTTTAGAAAGGTATAGCGAGCGTTGGGCTACAGTGCTATGAATACAGTGAACTAGTATATACCATAAACTCGAGGTGGTTAAAGGGGGGAAGTAGACACGAAGCGCGAGCCGTAAGAAAGTGTGCGTGTGCCACCTCTCGTTTAGTCCTTGCAATGTCCGCTGGATGGCGGTGCATATGGGGAATATATGATGAAAAGATCCGAGATGGTGGTACTTGGAGTGTTGAATTGATGGACGAACGGACACACAGACGGATGCATGGACGGACTCACGGATGGGTGCACTGACGGATGGACGCATTAACGGACACAGGGGCGGATGCATGGACGAACGCAGGGACGGACGCTTAGATGGATGTGCGGACCCACGAACAGACGCACACGCGGACGGGCGAATGCACGCACGGACGGTCACACAGACGGACGCATGGACGGACGGAAGCAAGAACGAATGGATGGACAGATGCTTCACCTTACTCTACATTATTCACTCTGTCGATATGCTGCAATTTTTTTTCTCCAAAACAATAAAGCAATGGAGGGTACACTTCATGACAACAGTGAGATATTCAATAAAGACTCATAACAAACTTTTTAGTTTTTTCTATACAATTTTCTACAATCTATAAAAATATGATGCTAGCAGGCATGAAAGCTAAGCAAGTTTCACCGGAAGCTAATTGCCAGGTATGATTTCTATGCAGAACATTCCGGTTATTCTACTTCGCGAAGGTGAGTGCCATTCAGGTCTCTTGCTTTCCTATACTTCAGCAATGTTTCTTTTCATGCAAAACGCAAAAAGAACAATTGGCGCAATGGAGATATGAAGAACGCATAGCGCTGAGATACGTAAATTTGTATGATAGTTATTTCCTTGAACGCTTATGTGTCTATGAAGTGAAAGTAGTTAGGTAGTTTCCTTAGCATAGGTTAAAAAGTGTCAAATGATATACGACAATGACGGGTCGCAAAGTCTACCTGCCTATGTTGCGTTCTTCGCGAGTTGCTTTGTGTAGCCGGTAACTACAAGAGAATCGTTCCGGTGGAATCTCAAGCACTGCGAAGACAGAAGGTGCTCCGAACCGCGAGAAAAGGGTGCGCAAATTTGCGTTCAAGGCTTTTACTACAACCCACTCCTCTCCGCGAGGCAAAGTGCACGTGGAAGATGAGGGCGCGCAGCTGCGATTTCATTGCGCCATCTTGCTGTTAATGCTAAAGACATGATATTAAAGACGATAGTATTTTTTGGGGACCTTCGACAAAAAAATTTTGGTCAGTCTGTCTGTCTGCACATTTGTTTGTTGTCCGCCCTTAACAATACCTCAAACGGCACCAAACGGCCAACCCCATCTGCAGCACCCACCAATATTGCTCAAGAATAAGCGCTCATAGTTGTGCGATTGTCAATTAAAAAGCAATTATGTGCATATCTGAGGCGCCACAACAACGCTTCGATGTTTTCTATGTCAGCCTTTATAATAGAAGAGTCACACACAAGTACTCTAAGGAATGTAGCATTCAAATGCGCAATGCTTAAAATGGTGTTTCCAACTTGAACTGGTATAGCGCATTACGGGGAAGAAGAAACGGCTGAGCAGACTGAGCAGCGTAATGCGCTATACCAGTTCAAGTACGACGAACCAACTCGCCCTATCTTCAACACTCGTGGTGTTTCCAACGCTTTGCTACAACGTCACAGTGGTGGCACCTGCCCGTCGCTTTGCATTCTACACCTTATCACCTCCGAGACAGGCGCACACCTTTCTTCGCGGACACGCACACCTTCGTTTTTGAAGATAACTGCCACATGGCGCTCGTGTCTTACATGCCTCAATGCACTCATTCGAATCCGCTACACGCTCGAGGCACCCTAACCCAGTGCCTCCAGAATACCATTCAACAATTTTCTTGGGCAGAACATCAAATAAACGTTTTGTTCACTCTCTTTAGACGCAAGACTATCGTCTTTCGACGACATTTGCTGTGTAACATGCAGATTTGGGGCCAATTTTTTCCCCTCCGACACGGACATCACCAGCAAGTAAGTGGTAGTAGACATAAATAGCTTTCCGTTTGCACATTGAAGTACGCGCTCCTCGGTGGCTCAGTGGTTGATGCCTCGTACTCACGCCGCAGAGGTTTCAAGATCGATTCCGCGTCCCGGAGTCTTTTCCTGGATTTTCTTCTTTCTTGCATTTTCATATATATATATATATATATATATATATATATATATATATATATATATATATATATATATATATATATATATATATATATATATGGTGAGTGACGACGACGCCGGCGGAAAAATCCAGCTGAGAGTGTCCATATATTTCTATAGCAAAATAAAAAAACAACCTCCGAAGCTTCGCCTCATTCTTCATCACTAGCTCCGTAAATATGCGGTGATTTTGTCGAAGGCACGGCAGGTTAGCTTTATTGCAGCAAGTTAAAGACGTGGAACAATGTGTACAGGAAAACAGTAACGGAAAGGTACGATTCCATTGACTGTCGAAACGAGAAACAAGGTGAAGAATATATGTTTTTAGGTTATTCCAGCTTGAATTCTCGAAGTTTGACACACGTACTTAGATGTGCGGTAAAAATGTCCCAGTTTTTCCTGACATGAGCGTGCAGCGCACCTAGTGAAGCAAATGAATTAGCCAAACATAAAAAAATCGCAACATATCCTTGCAGAGAACGATGATGAGTGGGCGAAGCGTCTGTCCGTCCGTTCATGCGTGCATCTGTCCGTCTTCTGCCAGTGCGTGTGTCCATCTGTCCATCCGTGCATGCTTCCCTCCGTTTGTCAATCCGTCCGTCCGTGCATGCGTCCACGCGTCCATCCATTTATCTGTCTGTCTGTCTGTCTGTCTGTCTGTACGTCCATCCGTTCGTCTGTGTGTCTGTCTGTCTCTCTGGATATGCTGTTGGAGGGATGCGGAACTGCCCTAGATCATGAGGAGCTTCGCTCCTAAAACGTGAATACATCGCCCACAGATTGGAAGGTTTCATAAGATAACAATTAGTAATAAAAAAATGAAATATATCAGAGTACGATATTTCCGTCGGATTTCTGATTGCGGACTCACTCAGGCAGGTTCTGATCTTATACCTGCTAGCTCCGCTTTTAGCTAACACGTGCACATGTAGCAATGACATTCAAATAAGTTTCAAGTTAGCTTAGATAGAAGCATGCATATGCAAATTAGATTTTGTACTGCTGTAGGCAGGTGATCGTACGGTCTTATTGCCGCGATGGTTCACATTGAAGCAATCCACGAACCCCACGTAGGTTCGCGGAACTCTATGGGAAAACTGTTTACGGAGAGTGCGTTGGCTGTTCCATCACCCTCTCCTTGTTGGTGCCGTGAAATCCATTGAAAAAAAAAAACTTGCAAAAGATATCGCTGCATTTGAGTATAAGTAAATTCTGAACATTACACATGTCTGAACGCAATCGCATGTACGTCTACGCGTGCAACGTCAAAGGAGTTGATGTATATTAGCGCCTATATTTGAGGCAGTATATAAATATATATATATATATATATATATAGATATATATATATATACGTATATATATGTATATATATATATATATATATATATATAAATATATATATAATCTTCAGAGAAAGAAATAATAACAGAAATATCAATTTTTTGTAAGGTATTCGTTATAAAAAATTTAGTAAATTACTTTCTGTTGAAGTAGGCATAAATATTTGAAATCAGATTCAATTTTTCTGTAGCCTACATTTTTTAACTGAGAAGAATGAGGTATGGAGATTATTGAGTATATTCCTTCGATTGTTCAATGAAATCTTGAATGACCACGCACACTTTCCCGTTGCTGTACTCAAAGGTGTATGCACCTAGGCATAGTAAAATTGACTTTGTCAAAGCTAATCGAAGGATTTATAACGGCATTTATAGCGATGCCTTTCTTAATGTTGAATACTTTCTACAAAAGATTAAAAAGTGTTCCACAGTTTCCTCTTCTCCACAAAAAGATCAATGCGGGGAAGAAGTCAAGCCTGCTCTGAAGAAATAAAAATTTAGTGGATAAGTACTACAGCTTAATAGAGTCATTAAAACATCCAGACCTCTGTTATGACATGAGGAAGTTTTCCAGGGCGTCTATATATGGTTGAAATCCAAAGAATTTCTTGAGATTTTTTTAATTTCATTTATTTATTTTGGCATAACACGCGTACATTGTTTGCCCGCGGGCTAAGACAAAAGGAGGACCCAAACCTCCTGACCAGGCCCTACCGTACTGGGGCAGCAGAAGCAGCGGATTTGAAAATAATTCAGCTTTGAAAATTCTGAATCAACAAGGACATAATCATTATTATAGTAAGCATATAATCACCAATAACAGTACTAACGAAACAACAGTAATGAACACAAAGTGATGTTGTAAATACAAAAAAACATACGCACAAATGCAATGAAAACAACAAACATCAATAATGTGGTAATTAATTACACTAATAACAATAAATTTTATTAGCATTACGATGAAATCGCCGATTATCATTGTTATTTATGTAGTGAAAATTGCATAAAAATCGTACAGCACATCCGCATCCAAATCAAGAAACATGTTCATGATTAAACGTTGAAATTCTTGAATCGGTTTACAATTTGTGGCTACTTCAACGACGGTAGGATATATATTGCATAAACACATAGTTTCATACTCGATGGTTTGCATGCCATAGTTTGTCCTGGGGTTCTTAATTACCATTGATGTGCGGCGTAAACTGTATGCTGTGTGTTGACTGAGGTACTGGTTTGAAAAAGCCTAAAAGTTTGTAGAGACTTCTTTAAATAGTCGAATGCAGATCTTTGCTCTGTAAGAGTTGCTAATGTATATGATACTGTAACGCGCCATCATTTTGAAGACCCTACGAATTCATTTGAAAAGTTTATCAAGCAACAGCTGGATGTTGTAGTACTGCCACTTTTTCAATGTCGCTTTTGTTTCCGTTCCCCCATACTGATAAGCCATAGCTAAGATGAGAATGTACAGACATACCGGCAAAGAACTTTATTGGGTCCTGAGAAACGGTTCTCTTTTAGAGCAACGTCACGGGCAGCTCCCACGTAGGAACGGGCAGGCCTAGCCTCACCGCCGCATCGTGGGCTCTCTGGAGAGCCCGTAGTTGCGATAGCAACTCCGAACTTCGTAAGGCAGAGCCCCAATCCTCTTCTGTGAGCCGACTTGGGCGCCGTAACAGGGGCACTGCTAGAACATATGTGTTAAGTCACTAACCTCGCCAAGTAGTAGTAGTAGTAGTAGTAGTAGTAGTAGTAGTAGTAGTATTTTTATTTACAGTAAGCCAGATACAGAGCTCACTGCAGGGGCAAAGGGCTAAAGGCGAACAGCCTGACAAAGGCCCTTGTCCCTCCGCAGTCCGTGACAGTGCAAGCTTAAACAATATATATAATCAATACATTAGTTTCAAGCAACCTGAAATTGTAAACACAAAATTCAAACATAAATAGCATAAAAAGTTTACATAACATATTTCAAAAATTAGAGGTCCCTCTCGTTATAATTCACAACTAAACAATATCAATGAAACAACTCAAAAACAGACATAAGATGCATGTGGATACAATGAATTCCGCGGTATACACTCGTATAATTGACATATAAGTTTATGAACAATTTAAGCATTTGTAGAGGCATGAGACTCCAATACGTAGTTTCGATAGTGTAGACCGGTGGTTATGAATAAGTTCTTTATTTGTTTCTTGAAAGTCGCACTACTAGCCTTAAAGTTCAATTGATCTGCAAGGGTATTTAAAACCTGAGGCACCTGGTAAGCAATACTTTGTTTTCCATACTTGGTTCTTGTTCTAGGAGCTCGCTTCTTTTGTTCTCGCATACTGTAGTGTGGTCTTTCGGTGCAACTTTCTTCATATAGCTTAGTTTTTTGTATTAACTGAAGTAATTTAAAATGATATAATTGATCAATTCTGAGTATCGAATGTTTAATGAATAGTGGAGCAGTGCGCAAGTCTTGTAGATTCCCCCTGTAATTTTCAAAGCAGCGCAATATTTTCTTTTGTATAGTTATTAACCTATGGTAATTCCCTTGTGATGTCGTTCCCCAGACTAACATCCCATAACTTACTTTAGAATGGAAGAGTGCATAGTACATACTTATTTTTAACCTCAATGGGATTAAGTGCATTGTTCTAAAAAAAACAACCAACTATTCGCGCTAATGCGGTGATCAGATGATTTACATGTGTATTCCAGTTTAATTCCTCCTGAAACCATACACCAAGAAACGTTTGTTCCCTAACATGTGTGATGCAATTTCCTTCGAATTTTATAGCTATGTTACTAATAGGTTTATTTACAGGTCGGAATATCATATAGGTTGTTTTTTTTGCATTCAAGCGCAGTCCATTTTGCCTTAACCAATTTGAAAGATTGCTTAGATAATTATTTACACTGACCTCAAGTGATATTAGATTGTCTGATGAAAAGAAAACATTCGTATCGTCAGCGTACATTATAAGTTCAGGAGAATGAGGTATATCGTTCAGGAGAATGAGTAGAGTCAAGGACAAGTAGAGTCAAAAGCCTCTGAGGAGACCATGCTGAGGAAAGATTGGATTAGATGAAAGATAGGCTTGGAATGCTCCAGACTTGGTCTGTAGCATGTTTGACGTGATGGTCTGAGGTCTAGACAAGTTGCTGTGTGGAAGAGCAAATGACCGCCTACTCCACTTGTAGTGCTCAGCCACTTCATTTAATGTAAGTAAATCGTCCCTTAACATCCCACAGCCAACTTGTGGACCTACGTCTTCCCCAGCGCAGAGGGTTTGTGCGCGCGCCCAGGAGTGAGCAGTGTCTTTCAGGTTTACTAGAGAGTCCAGTAGGCGGCTCGAGATGGGCAGGAAACCAGGTAATGGTATGCGGAGAAAGTGTCCTGTT
This sequence comes from Rhipicephalus microplus, assembly GCF_043290135.1. Lineage (NCBI taxonomy): Eukaryota > Metazoa > Arthropoda > Arachnida > Ixodida > Ixodidae > Rhipicephalus > Rhipicephalus microplus. Next base: position 170,628,426 of record NC_134705.1, read on the forward strand.
TTCAAGTAGCTTAAATACTTCAGCACAGACAGAACCATAGGCGAAAGCCTTGACCGCTGACATTGAGTCGGTGAAGATTTGCGATCTACTCTCACCCGAAAGGGCAAGGGTTACAGCCAACTGTTCAGCTCTTCAGGGAGTAGAGTCCCTAACTAATGCAGCATTGATAATAGAACCCGTGTGATTGACGGAAATAACAGAAAACCTAGCGGAGCGACCGTACTGAGTGACATCGACAAAACACACTGAATGAGGATCGTTTCTGATGCTCTACAGAAGTATGATTGCCCTAGCCCGGCGCCCGCCTACGTTGTGCTGAGGATGAACGTTTCGTGGAAACAGAAAGACCTGGCAGGCAGTACGCTGATCATACGGCAGTTGAAGACGGCGATCCTCTACGAGCGCTGGACTGAGACCTAGGACGGACAAAATCTTCCTACCAGCCGGCGTAGACGACAGGCGCATCAGCTGTGCAGTCTCTTGGGCTTCAATGATCTCATCTTGGGTGTAATGAACTCCTAGCTGCATAAGCCATTCAGTGCTTATCAGCACGGGGATGCCCAACACCCTCTTTATGCTTTTTTTTATCAGAGTTTCTAGCTTTCTCTTTTCGAATCCATACCAAGAGTGCACGGCAGCCACGTACGTTATATGACTCATGAGGAATGCATAAAAGAGCCTCAGTAGATTGTCCTCTCCGAGTCCCCCCCCCCCTTCAGATCGAAGTTCTATTAATCAACCTGATCATGTTCTCGGTCTTGGTTGTAATCCTAACGATGGTTTGTTCGTTGTACAAGTGCGAATCTATAATCATACCTAGCATTCTAATAGCGTCCACACTTGGAATGGGGACGCCACTTCCGGTGTGAAGTACAATGTCTACCTCTGATAAAGGCTTCCAGTTTTTTAACCTGGGTCCTTTTCTATTAGGCCGGTATAGAAGCAGCTCCGATTTACTCGAAGAGCACTTCAGCCCTGTGCCAGCAGGGAAGAGCTCTGTTTGATCGACAGGTTCCTGGAGCGCCGTCTCGACTTCCCTTTCGCTACCTTCTGGACACCACATTGTAATATCATCAGCGTAAAGCATATGGCTGATGCCCTTCACATACAAGAGAAAAGTATACTTGTCTGACGAGTTTAAGAGCCACATAACATCGAATTCGTTTTAGTGAGCCAACTGACCGTGCAACCTCAGTTTGAACTTTATTTATTTGCTCAGTCCAGCTTAGATTTTTCTGAAACGTAACACCAAAAAAGAATAGCTTGTCACATGTATAAGTTGCAATCCATTGTAAAAAAGCTTCACAGCGTGTACAGAATTCTCGCATCATTATTTGCTTGTGAAGTCTAGCTGCTACTATGAAAGATTTTGTAGGTGTAATATTGATAGATGATTGACGCCGCTTTCGCTAGTGCATTTTTCGTGTTATGCCTCTAAACCCAGAAATCCATACTAATCACACCTGATATAGGTGATTAGGTTCTAGGGATTTGAATTCACTTAATGCTTTCGATTCACCGGATGCCGTAAGCGCACTGCAGCTCGACAAAGAGTCTATTATTATTACGACGGAATTTCTTGATGTTGGCAGTTTTCGAGGGGCCAATACTACAGCTGAAACTTCGCAATAAAGATAGGTGTAAAATCTAGAACTGGAAGAGAGGACCCGTCTAGAACAGCACAGAGTATACTAATGCTGCTTTTTTCATTGTTCTGTGAAGCATACATCGCAATGATGGCCTTTGCTTGCAGCAGGTATTCTTGTAAAGAAGTTCTTAACATATTACTCGGTATGTGTTTAGCAGTATTAGAGAAAATGTCATTAAAGTTTACTTGGAGAGAATTTGTCGAGCTACGAATTGAAAGATCCTTCCTAATTTGCGTGGACAGTGGATTGATAACAGACTGTAAAAAGTTTACTTGAAGTTTGTGAGATCTAGGTAAATGATGATAAAAAATAAACCAGGTTGGCTAATAAAACAACTTTGCATCATTTTTTGTGGTGAGCCTTTTCTTTCTCTCGCGCACGCAATTAGCGAGTCATGAGACGCCATAAAGTTCTTCATTTATGACGGTACATAAAAGGACAACTATTAGAAAAAAAATTCAATCTCTTGCCTTGCACGGTGAATGCACGACATCGCTGCCGCTTCCGTTTGTGACGTCTTATTTAAAAAAAAATTGTTAGCTGTTAGTCGTCCCCTCAATACGTAGATGGGTATCTAGCAACTGGATACATGGGTTTCTGTGGGAGCTTCGCTATACTCGGAAACAACTTTCTGTGGCAATGAAGGCAAGGCTACGTGGGCAGAGCTACTGCAACAGTACTCCTCCACGAAGTAGTCAGGTTCGGATCGCGTTTCGAATGACAGCTGCGTTCATGTAATCCTACTGCATTCAAGTCCATACACCTGCGTACACAGCCATTTGTGAGATAAATTCGACACAAGCTCCTTCATCGAGTCATCAGAATAGCCGGAGGGTGACGTGCGTTCCCCTACAGTCGAAGACGCCATTTTGGCTGTGAGGTACACGCAAAACGTGCGACGTTTTCAGACGCACGTAAAGGCGAAATGGCTCTTCAGAAAGCAAAAACAAACAATGGTACCCCCTCGGCACGTGAAGCCTCTCTTTATAAACGGCATCTTGTAGAAAATATTGCTCTTCCTTTTTTATTACATTCGCGTGCGAAACACGGGCGCATTCGTGACACTATATTCTACAGCGGTGGCACATGCCCACTTTGGCTCCGTAGCCTTCCCTTCATTTTCACAGAAAGCTGTCCCCCAGTACGCCAATTCATATATACCTTGACTCGACTGTACAGTTCGAAGACCGCTAGACGCAGAGAACCATACAAGTTATTTTTTACAGTGTGATGGTAGCAAGAACAAATATGAGGCCAGTTTTTCTCACCGCTCTACCACTTCTTGCACCCAAGGAGCACGCCTTCCATTATCTATGGTCAAGCGTGTTTACACCGTAAACTAGATTGGAGTTAAATAAAAATAGACACGTGTGCTGTAAATTTTTGTCGACTTCGCGTGTTGCACTTATCATAATTTTGGCTAGGTGCAAGTTCCCTGAGAGTAAATTAGCACAAATGGCAGCTCTTCCCAGTCTAAAAAAAAAAAAAGAAAACCGACAGGAATTTGCGTGTCATGCTCACAGCACGATCACAGCAAAGGCTGGAAGAGTGGCCTTTCAGAGTCTTCTTTAAACACTCTTTGGGTAACTGCTACAGTCACACACACATGGTACCCACTACGCCATAAGTCATTCTAATTTCTGTGTAATAAAAAGGCATTCACTATGCTGGCCTTCTTCATTCTTCAATGAAGTGTGGTACCCGCTACAGACTTGCAAAAAAATTTGTAATTTTTTTATGATGTGACCAACGAAGATGGAGATTTATGCCTAAAAATTTTGCAGTCATTCGGCCACCTACTCAACGACTCACATTGGGTGACGTTTGGCCTGTCTTTTTCTGTTCTAAAACACTTCATTTTCCATAATAATGCGATTCCTTTCATGACATCAAGCCTGCCTAAGGCAAGTTTGCGACGCAGTTTCAAGCACTGGCGTAGTCTTATGGTCGAATACTGTACTGGCATGCCGGAGATCTGCGTTACAGACAGACAGACAGACAGACAGACAGACAGACAGACAGACAGACAGACAGACAGACAGACAGACAGACAGACAGACAGACAGACAGACAGACAGACAGACAGACAGACCGACCGACCGACCGACCGACCGACCGACCGACCGACTGATTCACGGTTTGCGATAGAACCTTCCGAAGCTTCGCCCTACTCAACATCATTCGCTTCATGGGTATGCTGCATTTTTTGTTGTTCTTTTAAACTTGTAAAGCATTTAGCAAAGAATAGAAGGTCGTCAATATCTTCAAAGAACTTCAGCTTCATAAAATAATTAACTACCTGTATACAACCAGTAACTTGAACAAGTTGCATTCGTTCATGGGGTCTGACAGATGTATTGTCACAAGGAACAGACTCACAAACAGCTGGCGCCGTGTCGCAGACATGAAATGTGTGACTGTACGAACAAAATGGTAAAAGCGTCTGACCTTGAGCTTGTTGGTACACATTTAAAGTTAACAAAAAGATGGCGTGATCGCAACAACAAAGACACAGAACAAACAGGACAGAGTGCTTCGTCTGTCTCTTCCTTGTTGTTTTCTCGCTTTTTTTCATTGGAACAATACCGCTTCTTTGACAATGCTAGATAAAGTTCTCAGTAACAGTGACTGCATTCGCGTGCACAGACAGTTGTCCTATGAACCTTGCTACACAATGAAGTATCGCTGTTTTAATACAAGAAGCAGTGCCACGTCACCGTTCAAGCGTTGTTACGGTAAAATATTCGTCTTAATTCTTCAGTGCCACGCTGCAAGGTCGAACGCGCACTTCGCCTAAAAAACTAAAGGGCCTCGAAATGGGAGTTCTGTTCCAGTGTCATGCTCTGGTCATGTGCCTTACCATCGTTTCTAGTGAGTAGCCCCTCTAACATTTATATATGAAATGAAAACTTTCAATCTTAATTCAATCGAATGCACGTGACGTGTCCGTTTATTAGGAATTCAATGCTGTACCCTTCTTATTTTTTTATTTTTTCGTGCTTGTCGTTCCATTTCTTCTATAGAAGTTCATATTAGTCTCCTCAGCTGTGGAGGAATGCCCGTCGCTATCATTCTATCTACAAGCCCTTCAGTTCATAAGGCATAGCTCGAACATAGTTTTACATGAACCCTGACTCTCTTTTTCTTCCATTTGTTCTCGTATTCATCTTTTCTCTAGTTATTTAAATATCTTGCTGCTTTGTTTGTACGAATTAGTTGTATTCTTTTTTGTTATCATCACCGCAATGCCTCATATGTGTTTATTGTAATCATTTTTTTGTATGCACTTGTACCCACTCCTGCTAAAGGTCAGAAGATCAGACCAGCAGTATTGTAATAAATAAATAAACATATAAATAAATAAATTGATAAATGAGAAGTAAATAAATAAATGTATGGTAATTGGTATGACCTTACTTTAATCGTAGTCAGTTTAATTGATTTTCAAATGAACAACTCGTTTGATATGTCTGAGATTTATGCCCCACAGGAAAGGAAAACAGTAGCAGATTGTGATGTGTATAGAGAAGCTTAGGAAATGGAGGCTCGCAACAATCCTTTTGCAGCCCGAAATATCCAAGTGCCCATGGATCAATGCGCAAAATTTTATTTAAAACCTGCATGTCAGCGGCCATGCCTAGGCCGCCCGGGTGGTCATGGTAAAGTTTGGCCGTTCCACCACTTCGCGGGCAAGTTGGACAGCTTAAATTTGGTCTCCTAGTTTTGAGCTTGCTAGAGCGTCCAGTCAACGCGTCTTAAGATGGTCCGGGTTTCGGTGATCGAAAAACTCTGTAGTGTGTGAGAATTTCCAAAAAAAAATGTGTTCTATGCATGCGCATTCGTGTTTACATAGGATACAGCCAGCGTAGGGGAATTGACAAGTTGTCAGAAAAAAAAGAATAAAATTTTTTAACTGCCCGAGCACTTCAAGTTGATATTAGTTCGTGGGGTGTGCGTATACGTCGAGCTGTTTATTTTTTGTTACCATATGAGCAGTTGGGCATTCAGGTTAGCTTAATTAGTGGAGCTTCTATTTCAAAAAGGCTTGGGTTCTGGGTTCAATCGACGGACCAGGAAATCTTCAGTTGCTAAGAGGGTTTTTTTTTTTTTGCTGAAGATTCGTACTTATTTTCTTGTGACATCATGCTGCAAATGGGTGGTTGTCAGTTACTCCTATCAACACTTCCATCACTTTACGTGATTCGTCAGAACCTATTTGTCATATGGAAGCTTTGGCGTAACTTTACGTCAAGAGGCCATTGCTTAAAGATCGTGAATATGAAACTAGAAACAGGAAATGATAATCTTCAGTTTTTGACCACACACACAACAAAATTGAGAAACTTTACCTCATTTATGGAAATCGATGTCACGCGAAGGCGTAGGTGGTTTTATCGAACCAAAGCAAGCTTTGTTTTGTCACTTTGAGTTAAGCATTAGCAGTTGGACTGACTTAGCGCAGTTTGAATATAAATACGAGTATATCGTGATCAAGCCCTTAGCAAAGAAATATTTTTGGGAGGAGGCGAGGAAAGGGAATGAGAGCACATGCTGAAGGCCTTGACTGTTTGAGGAAGGCAACTATTTCGAGAAAATAGCAACTATTTAAAAAAAGCAACAGTTTGAGTGGGGTAGAGATAGCTCCTATGGGCTTCGTCCAATCTAAGTACAATATCTGGGTTTAATTGGGCACGTCGACTTCGCTGATGCTCAAGGAATATACCATGGCGCGACTTGACATGGGTACATACTAACCTGAATAATAGATATTCATTTTTAGGTGTGCAGCATCTTTTGGTTTAGCTCAATATGGTGTGTGGCGTTACCACGCTTACTGCACATGGGCGTTCGCTCGCCCTCTCTTTCCTTTCTTACATTCTGCCTTTCTGCCTCGCAACGCCGACTCAGGCAGCGTCTGCTCACAAATCTCTTCATTGAAAAAAAAAACGACTGCTCGTGCTGCACAACCGTTCACTGCCCCCCCCCCCCCCCCCCGCACATATAGGCAGTGCATCTAGACTTCCACGGTGGGAGACATCTGTTGTGCGTTTTTCAACAATGAAAATTCCCAGAACGTAGTGTATCTGAAAGCCCACTGCAGGTATTTGTGTCCATTCGGCATCTTCTGCATCTCATTGCCCATCAGCAGCGATTAGCGTGTTCTAGTAGGAAACACTAATAAGCAGCTGTGTGCTTGGAGCCTTCCTCTTGTTTCTCTGCTGCGCCACACCACGATGAGCACTGGTATCGACTCCGCCGCCAGTGTTAGCACCAGCACAAGGAAGGAAGGAAGGAACAGGAGGGAAAGGAAAGGCATGGATATTAACCAGTCTGGAGCGACCGGTATGCTACCCTACACTGGGGATAGGGATGAGGGAGTTTGAAAGATGGAAAAAAACTGAGAGAAAAGGGAGCTCGCACACGCGTTGCGTTCACAAATCCTGATGACTTGGAACATGTTGACGCACACTAATTGGCGAAAGTCCGAAAAGACGTAGTTTTAGTCAACTGGAGTTGCCCTGAATGATAGATGCTTCCTTGACTTCTTGGAAATGACGGTGATCGTTAGCCATATTTCAACTCGAGTGATTCAAGTTGCTTCGAGCAGACGTTGTCCTCATTTCCAACAAGATCTCCCGGAGGGCATCCATGAGAGAACGAAGCATAGTTATGACTTTGCCATCTTTCTTATGTGTGTCATCAGTGGTTGATGAAGACCCCTGAGAGAGCGCGGTCTGCTGACGTTTTAGGGTTAGCGGATGACTTCGAAGAATGGTCCATTGCTCTGTACAGATAGTCCTCTCTGAAGCCTTCTTTGAATTAGTAGGTCCTGTTGCGGCTTGAATTAATGGTGCAGCAGTAGAGGTGGCGCTGTCGTTTTGAGCTTGCGCTGTCTTTGACGTCGAACGATGGCACCGACGCCACTGCTGACACCGGACTGTTTCGGCACCATCTCTGTGGGTCGAATTGTGTGGGACCATTTGTTTAAATACTGCGCGCTCCTTCTTAATTCGAGAGCAGTCTTTCAATGAGGCAGTGTGTGAGCCATTACAGTTACCGCAATTAAGAAATGTGGACTGACACGCATCTTCTGAATGGTGCTCTAAGCACCGGGGAAACCGTAGTGAGTTCGGGCATACGGCCTTGACGTGACCTAGTTTAAAGCACTGGTGGCATTGGAGTGGCTTTCGCACAAAAGGCCGAACAGGATAACGAAAATATCCGACTATGACATGGGATGGTGAGAAATCGTCTTTGACGACCAGTTTCACTCAGCGTGACTTCCGAAGGCGGTGTACCTGAGTGATTACAGTACCCTCATTTGCCGGTTTGATGGGGGTAGGCAAGTCAGCGTCGGGAATCTACGTCGTATATCACACCAGCTATGGATGAGTTCTCAATCGGTGTAAAGGGCCGCACTTTGATGCCCCTAGCTCAGTCACTTGTTTGAGTGGTCCAAGCGCATTCACGTGGAATACGTCTATGGCGAGTATATTTTTTGCCTATTTCCTCTGATTTCCTTGATTTCATTAGGTACCACGCATTCCAAAAAAGCGGAGTGTGCTTGCCTGTTCAGCAATCGCAGGTTTCCTGATGACTCTTCTGGCTCAAAGATGACGACGTGTGGCCAGCGTTCATGCCTTGACTTCATAGTCGCTGTACTCGCAGAGGTGGGCGAGGCTGCGTTGACGATCTTCCTCTTCGCCCTCTTGCTCCAGGCATGAATGAAATCAACTTCGGATGAGTCGTCTTTCGAGGAGTACAGCTCTGTGTCCTCGCTGTCACTGAGTGAAGTTCCTCTCTTCCTCGCGGTGGCCAGCCGAGATGACTGGTGGCCAGGCGGTCCTCCGGAAGGCCCCGCGTTCATGGTCGCAAGACGCGGAGCCGAGGCACCATACAACACTGAAGGTTTCAGCAAAAAAAATTGGAGAGCACAGAGAGAAGCGCTTGGATACCCGAACATTTCGTCGTCTTCTTCCTAATCAGCGCCAGCACAAGCTCTAAATCAAGTACACCATCTTCCACTCAAAGAAACCATCTGCTGCTTCGGCCCCTTATGTCATTCTCTTCAGCGGGAGATTGTGTAACTTTTTCAATATGAACAATGCGGTATGGTGCGATGATGTGCAAGTCATAAACAGCAGTTTTTTTTCGTATTATACAGGGGAGCAACATTTGCCCATTGGTTGGCGAGGCATAGAACCAAGTGTATAATGTCTTTTTTTACATTGTCACCAGCGCCTATAGCCAACACTGCAACCAGAGTTGACGTTGTCGCATTATCATACCCTTATAAGATATTTTCATAAACAGTTTCAGATTCTGGCGAACCTCTGTATATGGATATTTTTTACTGCCATGCTGACTATGTGGTTTAGATTGCGGCTCCAAATCCGATTTTAAATTCTCGAGCCATCCCGCTCATATCTCGCTATCAGACAATGCTACCGATGCCTATCCCGCATTCCCTATGACACAAGCTTTATTACGTGAATTGGTTGGTTGTAACTTTATTAGATTGTCCTGCAGGCTTTTCGGCCACCCAGGCTGAGGTATCTCACAATGGGACGTTGAGATCGTGTCTCAGCGCCGCCTCTCGCACCTGCAGGACGGACCTGAGTTAATTGAGAAGGCCGTAGCCGCACATAGAAGCCCCTGATTCCAGCAATATCATCTTGCAACTCAACTCGTTACTGTTTTGGGCATCGCATTACCATAGCATGCGTTTGACTGTAGCAGTTTCTTGTTTGCATAACTTACAAGTGCAGTTCTGTGTACTTATATATTGTGCCTTTTAGGGTAAATGGATTCCGGAAGGTCATTGTTTCTTTGTTAGCGAGAGGGTCACTACTGGTCTTTTGTTTAGATCTTCATGCGGTGGTGGGAATGTTCGTCTGGCCTGTTGATACGTATTTGTGAAATCATTTGATCTTGTTAGTTTATATCGTTTGGCTTGGGGTCCCACTTGAAAGGTCATCCGGGTGCGGTCAATGACCTCTCACGCTCTGCGGTGGGCTACCTAGCTAAGGTTCAGAGGAGTCTTGTCCTCCGTGTTGAGATTAGACATGAGTAATCCTTGAAGCTGCGTCTTCTGTTTGAGCTGTTGATGAGTTTGGGCATAGTGTGGATTCCGGCGAAGTTTCTTATACGGCAACCTGGGAGTCACCCAAGATGGTGTCACAGTCCGTCATTCAAATGGCCAGGTCTTTTGGCTACCTCATCAGCTTTCTCTGCATGTTGGGCTACAGTGCTACACACGTTTTTGGTTTCGGAGTTAGCATCTATCGTTACTGCGAAGAAGCGTCAACCATTGGTGCATTCTGCAGCGTGAAGGAAGCGCGCATCCATTTTCCTGCGATAGGATCAGAGGTGCGCTTTGGCTCTAGCTAGTCTACGACCTTTGTTTAAGTCCGGGTGGACGTTTCAGGGGATGGCTGCAACGTCTACTGTTTGTGGGACTATCTTGGACATTTTCTTTTTGTTCCACTGTTCGATATATAACGTGTGGCCTATTTGAGTGAGGATGTATCGGACCACATAGAGTTTTTCCAAGTTTTTCAAACTGAGACAAGTGTTGTGCTTGAGTGACCTCATCAACTGTGTTGGGCAGTCCTAGCTGGAGGAGAAAGTCTGTTCTGGTGGAGTACGGAAGGCCAAGGGCAGTTTCGAACGTTCTATCTCTTTCCTTTCTATTATTCTCCTTTTTCCCAACCCCAAGTGTAGGGTAGCCAACCGAGCCAAGCTTGGTTAACCTCCCTGCCTTTCCTCTCTATTTATCTCTCTCTCTCTTCAAGTGAGGGCCTTATTATTGTTTATTTTACCAGTAAAAAAGTTGTGGAAAGCTGCCACGTAGGCAATATGGCTGATGGCGAAACAGTGGATGAGTTACACGGCGCTTTACTCTCCCATGCCCCTTTTCTTGTTTTTGATCTGCCGGATCACGCGCACGGCGTAGCTAATATTGATTGCAACTTTGTTGATAGTCTCACCATTAACTCTAAGCGCCTCAACCAGCATGTTAGGACCTTTCTCTTGCGTACTTTTGGAAAATATCGCTGCCACATTCTTTGTGGGAATTTTCATTTCATCGTTTTTCTTTCTGGTCCACCGTATCCCTTGAGAGGTCTCTCTATGAGAGTGGGACGGTAGAACAAGAGGTCTTATTTACTAGGGAAGCATTATAGGCTTGTTTTCGCGAGAAAGTCTTCTAGCTTGCGAACCCGCCTCGAAGCTTGTTCTCGATGAGGCCGTCGCTTCTGTCGCTTGTCCAGATGATGATGTTGTCCACGTAGATGGTTGGGTGGAAGCCTTTCACTACTTGTAGCTGCCACAAAAACTCGAACGTCATGAGATTGAAAAGTACGCGGAGAAGATGGAGCACTGCAGCATTTCCTCAGTGCTGATATTCAGTTTTTAAATATGAAACGACTTATGGCAGACATCCATCTCATACGTGCGGCGTGACCCTCCTTACTGCGCGGTCACAACAGCTGCACGAAGCACTGTGAAAACGCGCTCACGCACTACCGCGTTCTGGCCTATGTAAATAAGTGGCTGTGTAAGAGGCTGTGACCACTCCCCCTTACACTCTCTGCAATCACGTGATGGCTTCGGGGGACAAAATTCTGCAGTTGCGTGATGAACGCACGTGCCCCGCGTGGCGCTCCAGTCAGCCCACGTGGTTTGGTCGAAAAAGAGTTCAGGACGAGTAACAGAAAAATAAACTACAGTGACCTGATGATATGCTCCACTTGAGAGGACGCCTTGACATCGGGCAAGGTGCCCGTGAAAAACGGAACTTTAAGTCGACCGATGTGCTGCTTCGCATGCTACTCATAGTTTTCTTCAGTAAGAGTTGCTGAAATCTTCGAGTAGCCATGGAATGGAGTCACTAAAGGAGCTTATTGTTTCATGATCCCCCCCCCCCCAAATGTTTATATTCGACCAGTACGAGCCAAGTTACAAAGGTTATTTACACACTCAAATTGCATTCACTCTTCTCCCGTCTCGACAAAAGCGCTGTATACTAAGCAGGGAGGGATGGCACAGGGGAAAAAAATACGTCATGAGTGCTTGCGTACCTAGCGAATTTTACGTGCGAAGCATTTCATTGCGGACTGCAGGCACTTTCATCTATCTATCTATCTATCTATCTATCTATCTATCTATCTATCTATCTATCTATCTATCTATCTATCTATCTATCTATCTATCTATCTACCTATCTATCTATCTATCTAACCGCTAACGTTTGGGTGCTCTCTTGGTTTGACGAATATGACGCGCTGGTCAAGACATGTATAATGTCACAGCCCCGTCGCGTACGTCAAACACTTCCTGCCAGAGAGTGGCACATACCCCGCGGGCGGGTATGTGCCACAGGCGATCGACACTTTGTATCTACCCAGGAGCGACAAGAACACACATGGAAAATTTCATTGCGCAAGCATTAAGAAATATTCGACATCGGTATAGCGTCCACGTGGCGAATGCAAAGAATAAACGTCAAGGTCCCTTCTGGAATCGAACCTAAGCATCCTGGCACGCCGAATATCTGGATTTGATTTCGGCTTCGAATCTGATTTTAAGCAACTTGCCCCAGAGTTAAGCCAGGTCTCAGAGCTACTTTTCAAATAGACGCTAATCTTCGCGAAACATCAATAGTGGTTGTAGTGCTGCCTACCCAATTTTATAAATATTACATATGTTCTCCTTTGACACAGCCATCACGTCGGGTTAACCTCGATTGTGATATGTCTGTGTGGTGAAGTTGATTTAAATGGCAGTGTCCAGGGCCAGCATCCTCGCGAGCATTAGCGCTTCAGGGCAGCTTCTGAGTTTGCTAATACGCATGTTCCAGTTAGCATCGTTGCGCAAGTGGTTACATAAACTTCTGCAACTTTTCAACATATGTCTCCGCGTGCAACATTTGTACATATATTTACCGTTATTTCATGACCTGTCGTTCAATTAAAAATTGCAAAATGGTCCTTTTCCCTTTGTATGCTTCGCATAACGTCAATTCCCAGGTACGTTGGATCTGCCGAATTTTTCGTACATACCTTTACCGCCACTTGCTAACGTTCAGCTGAACAAAAAAAAAAACTGACAATACGGTCACTTTTCATCCACGTGCTTCACAAAACATTCATTTCTAAGGCACGTAAGATCTGCCAAATTCACGTGCTTTTTTTAATACGTAAGTTCTCAACACAATCGCGTGTGCACGCGTGTACATGTCTCGGCCTCCCGTGGCGGCTTCAGCAATGACCAAGCGTGTCATGCTCAAATCAGCCAATGGCTGACACAGTGGCTATGATGAGTGATTTTGGACCTTCTAGGGTCATTTCTCGAAGAAATTTAAAGTAATTTTCAGCTGTCTTTGACAACTTATTTTGTGTTTTAGACTGTGTGCTGAGCTGGAATAATTGGCTTGCGTGTTCTGGGGCCTCCATATCAACTGGTGGCGTTTTCTGCCCGTTCACAAAAGTGTTCGAGGGCCCCCTTGAGTGTAACGCACTGGATTTCAATATAAGGTGAATGTGAGAGGGAGAGGCATAAATTTAGTTTAACAGATAGAATAAGAAGGTTGCTGGTATACGACGTCTCCACTGCAAGCACAGGACAGTCTTAATTGACCGTACAGCGGGAAGGCTTCCAGTAGGCGCAGTCACAATGACGTGGATGATGTGTCATTCAAAATTGTGTATGCATTCCTGAGTGTGTAATGTTATCCATAAGTCTTATTACACTATAGTATTTCTCCAAGTTTTTATTTACATGCCGTCCTTTGACTGCTTTCTCAAGAAGCGTTTGAATGCTATTAGGGTATCTTTAACGTACGGTAGTAACATAAGAATAAAGTGGACTTTATTACAAAACAATGGATATTTTCAACCCAACCTTCCTGTTAAAACGCACTGTGTTCTAAAAACAAAATAAAATTTCTCGTACTGATCCTAATATTATTTTTCTCCTACGCCGGAGCACATTTTTTAATATTTATGCGTCAAGAAAAACGATCTCATTACGTGTGAATGCCCTCGATTCTCGCAGAAATTGGGAAATGAAGTAGGTGCTCTGCTAGAGTCTTCTAATGAAAGTTACGTCATAGCAATACAAATGTCCCAGTTCGGCACATACGCTACGCATTCATAGATCATTTTTCCCTGACACTCTTTTCATGTCATACCAATGCCTGTCATACTCTGTATTTAACGTGTTGAAAAACTAAATATAAGATAAGATAAGATAAGAAGTTTATTCAGACAGTCATGGTCTGGGATGAAGGGGCTAAAGGAAGATGCAACTGCCTGACAAAGGCCCCCCTACCTATACATTGCTCAGGGGGGGAAAACCGCGGTACATGCGCAAATACAGGTAACAAGAAAAGGCAAAAAAACAAAACAAAAAAGAACAGGCACACAGGCGATCAAAACACAATAGGTAGAATAGTTACCTTCGGTACACACTAATGATGCGTGACATGAAAATGTTTATACAAGCCCTGATGATGATCAATGTTACAAAAAGGTATAGAACAAAATAGGAAAAAATCAAAAGACAGCAAATGCACAATATAAAGAGAAGATTAGGAGCTAAACAAGAGGTAATCTTTAACTTTTTTCTGTAGGCTGTATGTCAAACAGTTGTCTTGGATAATTTTGGCGCTTTCTCGATTATTATTCAGAAAATGTGGCATTAAATAGGCTAGTGTTTGAGTACCATTTTTAGTTCGGAACATAGGTGTTCTGAGTCTATTTTGCCTTAGGTGATATTGTGAATGTACAGATAACGATGATGAGGACAGGATTTGGGGGTCATGCAAAATTTGCCTATGCGTATGCATTGCAAGTCTTAGTTGGGATAGCTGATCTATTCTGAGTATATTAAGCTTTGAAAAGGATGGCGCTGTGTGGTCATTTCGCTTAAGGTTTTCAATGCAACGGACAGCTCTTTTTTGTAAAATTAACAATCTATCAAAATTTGTTTGAGTAGTGGTACCCCAGATTAGGAGACAGTATTGCAAATGAGAGTGAACGAGGGCATAATATAACTGCAGTTTTAACCATTTAGGCCTCAAGGAGCTAACTTTATACAGTATTGAAATTGACCTGCCCATATTTGCATGAACTTTATTTACATGAGGGGTCCAGCTCATATTCTGTTCAAAAACAACACGTAGAAATTTATAACTAGGAATCTCTTCGATAGCGCAGTTTTGAAATATTCTACAGGCATTATGATCGTCAGGCTTATTACGGCTCTTGAAAATAATATATTTAGTTTTTTTTAGATTAAGTTGAAGTTGGTTTAGATGCAACTAGTGTAAAAGTTCAGTTAGCCATCTATTAGCTACATTTTGAAGTTCAAGTAGATGTTTACTTGAAAAAAAAGTACTCGTTTCGTCAGCATAGAGAATTATGTCAGGAGTTCGCGGTATGTTCACAATATCATTTATGTAAAGGAGAAAGAATAAAGGTCCCAGAATGGAACTTTGCGGAACGCCATATTTTATTGGCTGAGATTGAGAACAGTAGCCATTTAGACTAGTGAATTGTACCCTGTCAGATAAGTAACTGCGGATCAAATTTAATACGATACCTCTAATACCGTAGTAAGAGAGTTTGTGAAACAAAATGAAATGCTTTATGGAATCAAACGCCTTTTTGAAGTATAAAAATATTGCAAGAGTATATTGCTTATGATCCATGTTAATAAGTAATTTTTCTTTAATATCCAAGAGTGCCATTTCAGTTGATTTCTTTTCACGGAACCCGAACGGTTGCCTTGCAAGCATTTGATGGTCACCAAGAAACTTCATTAGTCGCGATTTTAATTTATATTCTAAAACTTTGGAAAATAAAGGTAGCACGGAAATAGGCCGGTAGTTATTCAAGTCGCCGTGAGAGCCACCTTTGTGGATGACTACCACCTTAGCTATCTTCATGCTATCAGGAAAAATACCAGTGGCAAAAGCTTTATTGCAGATATGCTGTAGTGGGCCACACAGTAATTCGGTGACATGCTTATTTGGTTCTACCCTAATGTCATCGTAACTAGTGGCAGTATTTTTATTTAAAGACTTCAAGTACGTAAGTATTTCTACTTGACTACAGGGAGTCAAGAAATAGAGTTCGCAGAGAAAGAAGAAATGTATTTTTGGCAGTCGTTTGCTGCGTCCCTTGTCTGAGCTGCTGCACCTGAGGTTCAGAAATGATTATTAAATTTATCCGCCAGACGAGCTTCTCTAAACTCAACACCGTCAATTGTTAATGCTGAAGGAAGAGAACCTTTTGTTGTTCCTATGAGTGTACGTACCGAGTTCCATGCTTTTCTTGGATTGAAAGAGACCTCTGCAAATCGAGCCTGATAATACTGAATACGGCCTCTCTTCAAATCAGAGTTTAATTTGTTGCGAACTTCTTTATATTCATGTAATATAGATATGTCGCTTATCCTAATGAAGTTATGGTATAGTTTATCTCGTTCTCTGATTTTGTTGTAAAGACCTCAGTTATTCCATGGTTTTCTAGACTTTCCGTGCTTTTTAGAGTATTGTAGTGGGAAGGCAGCATCATAACAGCGCTTTACATGTTGCAGGAACAGGTCATGCGATATGTTAGGGTTTCGCTCACTGTAGATAATCTCCCAGTCGAAACTCTCAATACTAGCATGAAATGCTGACAAGGCATTGGTATTGAAAGAGCGATATGGAACAGGAGCATCGTTAACACTATTTTTTCTTTCTTCATCGTTAACACTATTTTTTCTTTCTTAGCTGCAGGAAAAAAACAGAATATGGACAAGTGATCGCTCAGATCAGTTGTTAGCACACCAGCACTAACGTCGTTTCTATCATAATTAGTTATACATAGGTCTAGCATAGTTTCACTTTCCGCTGTTATTCTGGTAGGCAAACTTATAAAGTTTCTACACGAAAATGATTTGATTACATCTAAAAATTGTCTACTTTGTAAAGTAAGAAGTAACAAATCAATATTAGATTAGATTTGTGGGATTTAACGTCCCAAAACCCTCATATGATTATGAGAGACGCCGTAGTGGAGGGCTCCGGAAATTTGGACCACCTGGGGTTCTTTAACATGCACCCAAATCTGAGTACACGGGCCTACAACATTTCCGCCTCCATCAGAAATGCAGCCGCCGCAGCCGGGATTAACAAATCAATATTAATATCACCTACAGGCACAATATGAAAACTTCTCAAGGACGCATATTCAAGCATCGAAGTTATAAAACACAGATATTCTTGAATATCCCCTGATGGGGGCCGATAAACTGTGACAATCAGGGACATTACACATTGAACGGCAATGGATTCATAATGTGTGCTGACACAACTAAATTCGGGAAGCACGGCATATGAAACATCTTTTTGTATATATAGCGACACACCACCACCCCTAGAATCGGTCTATGCACGCTTTCATGCTTGTATCCTTCGATGAACACTACATCGGACGTGCAAGAGTACCAAGTCTCAGTGAAGGCCAAAAAATCGAACGTATGATCTAAAGAATCAAACAGCACATCAGTTTGCTTGTTTCTCATACTACGTATGTTTAAATGAAATATCGACATTCTGTCCGGCTCCTTAAAAGAAGGGCCCTGCACAATTGATTTAAAAGTTTGAGCGTCATGATATATGGCTTCATGGAAGATAGCTATTGAGGGGGATAACTGAAAATTGAAGTAACGTAAGTGATAGAAGACACGCTTCAACGAATCTTATCTAGGTCGCTTTCGCTGTCTATGCGCAACGCCCGATCACCAGGCACCTTGCGCACAAACAATTTGCTGAATTTTTGCCACGCGAACTGATAATGGTATTCCTCTGCCTTCGCCTTCATTAGCCAGAGAAGTGTCTTGTTCTGTGGCGTCAGATTGTCAAGGAAATACACGTTAGAGCTAGCAGTTTTTAATTCGACCTTCTTAGCCATCCACTGGTCACGTGTTGCTCGTTACACAAAACGAACAAGCACAACGGGAACTTTGCCGGTTTTTGGTGGAAGTCTGTGTATGCCTTCGACTTCAGAGCTCATCAGTTCAGGAAGGGTAAGCTTAACAGCTAAGTTATTGGGCTTACCGAGCAAATTTTCATTCTGGGTGACAGGCATGCCGAAAATTTCAATATTTTGGCGTCTACTGTATTGCTCTAAAGCATTAACCTGCTTTTGCAGCTCATGGACGTTCTTAGTGGTGTCGGACAACTGGGCAGAATGCACCCGTTTTTTGAGGACTGCTATTTCAGCTGATTGCTTTTGCATTTCAACGAGCACCGCATCATATTGATCAGACAAATGCTGAACTGACAGCTTCAATTTGTCAACTGTATCTTTTACTTTCATTGGTGCATCCACCTTTCTCTGTATGCCTGGTATTTGGGCCAGCTTCCTATTAATTTCGATCAGTACTTTCTCGAACGACGAATTAAGCTCCCCTGTGTGGCTCTTATCGCCACGTGCACTTCGGGCCGCCGAAACCAGGCATGTCTGGCACTTCCATGTTTTCTTTGTGGCATCATCTTTTTTGAAGGTCGTTTTGCTCATTCCCGAGCATGCTCCCAGGTGATAGCCATATTTGCATTCAGAGCAGGTTGGATATGAGCCGCTCTCTAAAAGAGGCTCATTACAGACTAAGCAGGCATCAGACTCAGACATCTCGAACTGAGCATAATCACAGATTCAACAGTACCAGTGGTCACAAAAAGGAAGCTACTATGATCAGAAAATTTTTGCAACAGCGGTGGCGGCGGTGGCAAACAGCGTCAAATTAGGGAAATGTGAATACAGTTTACACCAACCTGCAAAGTCAGACAGGAGCAGTTAGTGATGAGCCACTGTTCCGTAGCCGCCACCGCTGAGCAAATGGTCCTCCGGTGTCTGGGTTGTGCCTTTTGAAGGTGCGTCTCGATGACGTAGTTCACAAAGGGGGCGTTGTCGATTCTTGATATGGACCCGGGACTCTTGATATGGCATCGAAGAAGGTAAGGTGGCAGCAGGCGCCGATCCGCAAACACGCTTTTACCGGGGCTGCAAAGTCAGACAGGAGCAGTTAGTGACGAGGCACTGTTCCGTAGCTGCCACCGCTGAGCAAAAAAAAAAAAAAAACATAGAGACTTCATTTCTTTTCTTGTATGACATATGCCTTTCTTTCTGCCAGACAGTTTTTTTTAAATAAGGTATACGGCCCAATCAGCAGGAATCAGAAGACAAAGCTTAAACACGAGTGTTACAATGTCATCTTAAAATCAATCTATAAGAAATACGTCAGATATGCGATTAATTAGTTTATAATATGGAATATTTTCGAACATACTAAGTCTAAACAAACCGCAACCAATAATACGCTTCATTTGTTTACTTTAGCTCAGTATTGTTTCGAATCTGAAAAGCACGAACCTAAGCACCTTGCCACTAAGTGTGCACTAGCTTCATTATCATGCCTGAGTCCTCTAAAGTACTTCGAATCTCTTGCCAAAGATTTATTATTGTCGGTAATATTTCTCTGTGTGCGAGGTTTTTTTTTCTAATTTAAGGCTGGTCTCATTTGCAGGCTTAACCAGCAATTCAGTGCAGCACCAAAACGGAGATAATACGGATTCCTCCAGAGGTATTGGTAAGCAAGGTATAGTATGAGAAATGCTTTAATCCTTCTGTAATACCAAACCACTAGTAAGCAGTCAATATAAGAACAGGCATTTTCACAGCCTTGACAGATTCGCCCTGAAGAAGTGACGTGAGCATGGTCCAAAAGATTTCCACCAACCATGAATAGCAGAGGTGGATTCAAATTCGATTTATGTAATGCCGGCAGATGATTTTACCGTAGCTTCGGTTGGCATAATTCTAATGAATTCTCCTGCATGTGTCGCAAGGGTCAGTGCACACACACTACTTAATTTCTGTTTTTTGGTGGCCCAATTTATTACTATTATAGCAAAACTATTTGCGTGACGAAGCGCTATGTCATGTACAAAAATCTTAGAACAAATGTGGGTTTCCTTTGCTACCCATAAATATTTCATTGTTCACAAGGTAAGGTAACTTAATTACAAAACCTAAAGGGGACACTTCTTCACCTGTCACAAAAGCTGCCGATTGGTAGTACAGGTTCCTGAACACGCACGAGCTAAGCACTATAGCACAAGACATGACCTGTAATCAGCAGTAAGTTTTCAAAATTCCTAAGAACTTATTCTTATTGCCTTCTACAAATTATTCTCAATACCTAAAAACCTGTACCGTATACCCGAACTTACGGTCGTCTACTGGCGAATATTTCTAGCTGAATGGTTGACGAAGCCACCGCGGAAGAACGCCCCGTGCCCAATCGCAATCACACTGAATGTAAGGCACACGGTTTGAAGTAAAAAAAAAGAAAATTGGTCTAAGGTTAAGACGCGCACATTAATTAGCTTCTTTCTACAGTCGGTGCGAAAATTAGCTTCCACGCACTCGTCGGTAAGAGAAAAAGATAGCAATAGCAGCAAAAGACAAATAGCTCCACTCGTATCTTGACAGATTCGTGTTTGTTGCTGTTGTTTATGGCAGTGGGCTCGCATACCAATAAATACATTAGAAGAAGCCATTACATGGTTAGAAAAGTATCGCAAGCCCTCGTTAAACTTGGAGATAAGCAGATGCATTTTCATAAATGTGCTCTTCTGGTGTTCTTGGGTAAATTCTTAGGTTGTCGATAGGACTTCATGCCTTCCCCACCATTGATATTGCCCTACCTATCTCATTTCTCAAAAAAGAGTGAACTCAGACTAACTACAACAAATAAGGAAGAAAGGAAAATAAAAGGAAAAAAATTGGCAGACAGGTTAACCAGCCTATAGGCAGCCGGTTTGCTACTCTGCGCATGGGAGGGGGATGGGGGAAATTAAATATAGAGAGGAGAGAGGGAAGAAAAATAAACACAGCACAATGGGCGGCACACTCGCACACACTCTGTCATAGTACAGTCTTGTGTTTCGTGGTGTGTGACACTGCTGTTACAGCGGCTTGTTCAAGTCCGTAGGAATGAGTGTGAGTAATTAGATAATATAGGCTAAGGGAGTAAGCCATTATTATTAGCTGAGCAAACAACTAGCTGTTGCCGACCTTCATTTCAAATGAACAATTTCTTGTCTCATCAATTTGCAAAGTTCATAGACAAGATTAGCGCAGATAATAAAGTGGTAGATTGGCGAGTTCGATTTTTGTTAAAGTTTAAAAAAGCTGGGAAAGTTATGGCTAATGTCAAATACGTTTGCATATTTTTTTTTTGTATTCTTAACAGACAAAAGCGACATAAAGCTCATTTTGAGTCCACAGTTGGTGCGTGCAAATAGGAAAAGGGGTGTCCAAGTTCCTCAGGCTCAACAGCTACTTCTTATTGGGGCATGTGTAACTTATTACGGTGATTAGTAATTATTAACTAGTATACCATAAGGTGGCATGTGTACCCCTGTATAAAGTCTTACAGGAAAATATATATCTTGGTTGTCATTACAGCTTATATTGTGTATATTGGTACACATGAGATCAAATTCACGATAAATAAATTTGCTAAGCCCTCTATTGCATAGTGTGTCAAATTAGGCACTTACCAATTAACACTTTTATTGCTAGAACTAGGGACCCAGTTGAGAGTGTGACACCACCAGAGTAATTCTCCTAATGTTGCACACCTAACAAAACATAAGTGAGCCATTGTAAAGTAGTATGCTCAAGGGACATGAAATATATTTGCCAATGCATGTGCATGTTTGGCATGCGAACAGCATTTATGGTCACTTTGTTCTTGCAACATCTTTTCACTACGGAAACATGAAAAATTAATTCGTCCTAAGTAATGGTCTGGAAAACTCATGCATATTATTAATTTCTTCAAATTGTTTTCTCGATACGCTATACAACCCGAAATAGGCATCCACTATATTCGACCCACTATATATTTCAGTCATGGTTTGTGCAACATACTGTCACTTATGTTGTACCGCAAAAATACAAATATACACAGAATATAGCCTGTGACATAACGTGGAAGGTAGCTCTATTTTTCATAACTTAGGTGGTATTCGTTGCTTTTAAGATACTTCACGGTGCCAACTTCACGAAAGTTGCAGATGCCAACAACATTGTTTAGAAATTTACATCACAATACTAAGGTAATACCAGCAAAAGTTTTGAAAAGTCCAACCAATGGACCTTTACACTTAGTTTTGTTTTTTTTTTAATTTTCTTAGCAAACGGCACACCAAACCGTAACTCAGTTGTTGTTAATTCCGTTAGAAGAGTGTAGTAAGTTGGAAAAATGTGATCCGATAGACGTGTAAGTGGTTATTTTCATATATGTCAGCTATAAGATGCTGTGTGTCAAGTGTTGAATTATGCCAGAGCAGGAGAAACAGTTGTTCCGCATTTTTTCACACAACACGCCAAGCGCAATCAGTGAACATTCGTTTTTTGGCCATTAAAGCATAATTATGGCTGGTCTATTTTATGTTTCTCCACTTTTGGAACAAACCTGTATCTTCAATAGTTCAGTCACAGCAAGTATGAAACTGTTTGTATATGTTCTTCTTCTCTTTGATGATTAAAGTGGGCAATAAAGTATTGAAAAATCGCTTCTCATATTTTCTGCAATAGAGGGGTTTTTTTTACGTGCACGTTTTGTCAATGCCATTTTGCAATGTGACGTGCTGATCGAGCAACCGGCCATGCATGGTTGTCATGGCTAGCAACTGATGGGTTAAAACATTATTTCAGGGTAGGGAGTGATCACACTCATATTTCTTTTCTCATGTGCACATTCTGATAACCCAAAAACCTGACTTTTAGACACAAATGAAAGTGGCCTAACTTTCGGACTCCCGCACCCTGGACCTGTTTCTTGGCGACATCCTACGAAACCACGTAAGTATGTTCTTTCCTTAGTTGTCCCTGGTACTAATGCATGATCATCGAAATCAACGTCACTCTTTTATCCTGCTTTTTATTAGCATATTTCAGTTGATAATTTGTGAGCAGGCACTTGCTGAAGTGATAAACCTGCAAAACTCAGCGATATCCCTGCACGTGGATGATTGAAAAGTTTGACAGGTTTAGCTGAGCAAATTGTATTCGAATCTATTATAATAGTGTACATCTGTTTTGTCAACCCCTGTGTTTTGAACGCATGCAATTGAAGGGCCGTGGTTTAAAAGGCGAAAGATTTAATTGTCTCTCCCCATGCAGGTCTTACAAAACGTATCTTGTGATGAAAATACTCACGAAAATTAGATAAAAATCAGGTTGTAATGATTGAAAACCGGGTATCTTGCAGGGCAAAGGGGCATCCTACCGCAAAGCTCCGCCAGTGTTCAGAACTGCTTTGAAAATAACGCACAGAGTCACGATGTCCGCCTGGAAGTATCGTTAGCAAGTGTAATATTGCGTAGCACATCCGTAGCGCCAGATAAGGTATCCCACTATATTGACTACACAGCTAGTATATGATTGAAAGCTGCCAAATGATTCTATTGAGCCGAACCATAAATCATTCAGCATCCCTTCTGTCAGCCCCCAGAATGTACACAAAGTACACTGCTATTCACAGGAACTCTCAAGATCTGATTGTGTTTACGACGATCGTGAAACGACCAGACCAGATTACTTTTGCCACCAAGTCATCGTACGCGAATGCCCAAGAGAGCCAGTACTTTTTTGTTGACCGTTGGAACACTGCATCTAATGTGCAAGTGAGGCATTACAAATAGTTGAATAATCGTCAGCAATAAGATAGAACACCGGTCCATTTGAAAGGCCATAGCGGCTAAATGCAAATGGAAAGCGTAAATGTGCAAATAACTATTAAAGCGTACAGGTATTTCTTAAATTCAGTACGTCGCATTCATATCGATATGTTGCAAGTAGTTTTCGATTAAACATGAATTTAAAACATGAAACATGAAACCAGAACCTAGTGTATGTACGGGGGGGGGGGGGGGGGCTTGAGGGCCGCTTTTCGCCTGTACATAGCTGCCATAAATAAATGTTTTCGTTGTCATCATCACTAAGCATGGCAGTGTAAAAGTAAAACAACAATGATGATTACTGTGTATGCGAAGACATGAAATCATATGCACACAGGTGCAGAGACAGCGAAGTAAAATAGAAGAAAGAGGAGCATCTGGGCTGTAAGTTTTGCCTTATATTTAGGTGCCAAATTGGCTCAAATGGCTCTTTATTTTGTGTGACCGGAATCTATGTCAGCAGGGAATGCGAGCCATGGCTCCAAATGCCGGTACCGATTTCTTGCGTCCCCATTTCTAAAACTCTTATGTCTTTCTCTATCACTCTGCACTCGTTCTCATGCCCATTTGAGTCATTGCACTCCACGCGCCTAAACAAATGAAGAGCAAGCTGCTGCCCGAAGGTCGTGGGTTCGATCCTGGCAACAGCGGTGGCATTTTGACTAGAGGGAAATGGTAGAGGCCCGTGTACTGTACGATGTCAGTGCACATAAGAGAAAACTAGATCGTCAATATTTCTGAAACACTCCACTATGGTGTATCCCATGATCGTGTGTTGGCTTACTAGAATATGGCGAGTTGGGTCAGTTGTATTACTTTCTTGTTTGAAAATTTATTTGAAGCGCATCAAAACGGCAGGGAAAAAGAGGCTGACAAGACAGCGATTTGTTGCTCCCTACTCTGTTGCCCATGCTCGAAGGACAATGTGTACCAATCTCAAGCATTTCTTTTATTATTGAAACTTCAGTTGGTTTTCGGATCTAAAACCTGCCATATTAACATTATATAAAAGAGAAAGTACCCGAACTGAGTTCACCTGGTCATAGAACGTAGTAGAAGACAAAAACAAATGACGAACAAAACGCGCGCCTGTCGAGTTATTGCGTTGCACGCATTAGAAAGATTGAAACTCTTCAGATTCTGGTAATTTATGGAAACGCGTAATGAGAAAGGAAATCCCAACAGAAGTGGTTCGAAAACCCGCATGAGGCCAATCAGCACGGCTGCGTTCTATACACAACGAAAAAAAATATTCGTTCGTTTTTTATGTAGACCGCTTGATATTTTTGGATAAATAATATTGGGCGTGCTGAACCAATGGCACCTAAAAGAAAATTATCAGCTTCCGCCACAGTGGTCTAGAGGCTAAGGTACTCGGTTGCTGACCCGCAGATCGCGCGACTGAATCACGGCTGCGGCGTCTGCATTTTTGATGAAGGTGAAAATGCTGTAGGCCCGTGTGCTCAGTTTTGTACCCAAAGAACCACAGGAGGTTGAAATTTCCGGAGCCCTCTACTACATATCTACTACTACTACTACTACTACTACTACTACTACTACTACTACTACTACTACTACTACCACTACTACTACTACTACTACAATCATATGGTGGTTTTGGGGCGCTAAACACCACATATCAATCAAGAATCAGGCTCGCTCTCAGCTGCCATGACGTCGCTCGTTTTGCCTGAGCGAGTGCGCGTATGGGAGGTTGTGAATTCATTGCCACCATCGTACTCCGTTAAAATATGAAACGTTTTCGCAAGATTTACATGCTTAGCTACTATATTCTGCGTTTTTGGTCGAAAAGGCGCTGGTTTAAGTAACGTATTGCGCTTGAAAGCGTTTGGAAATTGAACTGCGATCCATTTATTTCACCAAAGATGCAATTATTGTACGCTATCTAACATGTGGTCAATCTATAGGAGCAAAATTAAATAGATCAAGAACGTGACAAATTAAATAAGGTAACTGTTATTCATTCTTTATTTACTTACACAGTAACGCACACACACAATCTAGAAAATGCAGAGAAACTCTTCCTACTCGTTTGCCGAAATTCGGCAGTTTTTTTTTTTGTACTCTTCCTAATATCTGTCTTCATAGACACGTAGTTATTTAGGAGAGTGTATGCTGCTTCCACAAGTATGTTATTCAATATCAGGCTTATAACAATTGCACGAGAAAACAAAATCTTCTTGTTTCACAAAAATCTTTTGTGACCGACACAGGAAGAGGCGTTTGCTCTTTTTCTCCTGTCCTTCTCACAGTAGTGCGTAGTTTGATTATTTGATATGTGCGGTTTAACGCCCCAAAACCATCATATGATTAATATTGACGCTGTAGTGGACGACTTCAGAAATTTTGAACACCTGGGGTTCCTTAATGTGCTCCCAAATCTGAGAACACAGGCCTACACCAGTTTCGCCTTCATCAAAAATGCAGCCGCCGCACCTATGATTCGATCCCGCAACCTGCGGGTCAACAGCCGAGTACCTTAGTCACTATAGACCACCGCGGCGGGGCAGTGGTGCGTAGCCGGTCATATAACTTGGGGCCTGTAAAAAATGTTAGTACTTGGTTTATACTAAACCGTGAACCATCTGTAGGCACTTCCACTGCATTGCCGGTTCTTGTGTTAGTATACTCTTGGTACGGCTCTAAAATACACGGACTTGAAGTAGAGCACAAACATCTAAAAACCAATTAAGAAGCGCTCGACCATAAGTATAAACACGCATCTAAACTTCAAAAAAAAAACGTATTAAGCTACAATGCTGACGAGACGGGTGCAAAATTTAATACCCTAATAAAGTGATAGAAACACCAGCATGAATATACTATTCACAAATATGATGGGCTAAGCAATGACACAGCATTCTTTCCTATATTCTCAATCAAGTGAACGGAGGTAACAAAAGAAGTCCGCGGAGCTAGTCACCAATACCAAAATGTTTACCAACCTTGAAGAAAAAACACGTTCTGAAAACGCACTGCTATGCGGGTTTATTATTTTAATACCAAGGCTCACACCAACAAGTCAGAAGCGCACATTAGAGCTTTACTTTAGAACAACAACTGAGCATGGAAGAGATGGGGCTATTGAAATGACCTAAAAATATGTAATACAGACACATGTACCGTCGGGTCACGAAGAAAACGCTTGTCGACGTCAGCCTGACGAACGACACGCTGTCATATCGTTCTTCAGCTGTCTTAAGGAAACGAGAACATTCCCAACTTCGGTCCATTTGCCGCAACGATCCGCCACGCATCAGCGCTCAGTCATTCGGATTAGCAGCCATACAGATTGCTAATACGTAGTGCACAAAGCACATCAAATATCCATACTGCCGTTCATGGACACAGAAAAAGATGGTCTTCTCTAGTCGCCAACAATCACACCACCACGCCACGAAAACTTTCATCGGGCTTGACAATCTATGTCTGTCAAGCGACAAGAGCAAGCGTAGGCCCATCTGTGCAACGAAACACACCAGAAAAGTAGTGACGTCAGAGCCCGCCCCAGACACATCGAGCAGGCCTGACATTATCCATGGGACATTGGTCGATCTAACAGGATCGCCTAATGCCCGAGCACACGCAGGTCAGTTTACGTGCCTCTTTTTTCCTTCCCCAATGTGCGCCTCTTCAGTTGTTTGGTTTGTTGGTTCCTCAACAGCTTGACGCAACCCACCCAAGAGAATAGGCTGTGAATCGTACGGTGCCTTGCTTATTTAATAATTTCACTTCTTGAAGAAAGGAGTTGAATTAATTAAGTTATACAGGTAATAATGTAAACCTGTAGGCTTTCAAAAAAACTTTGAAGAGAATGACATCATAAACACACACACACAAACCGTCTCTGCCTAAAACAACTGAATTTAGCTACGTTTAGCATTTCATTCTTTTAAACTCACGTAAAAAATAGTGACACTTGATAGGTGGCGTTTGTGATGTTTTGACTTCTTTCTTATCCATCTGTGTTTTCACGCCCTCTCTTCTAGAATCTCAGGCAAATAAGGCTCTATAGTAAATGTCGACACGCGTCCAACATCATTATTAACGACAGTGTAAGTCGGGTAACGTCTTCACCGTTATGTCACGGCAACGTCATATAACGACACATTGCATCACGATATGACGGAGGCTGGCGAGAGAGGTGAACTTAATTACGCCTTCGCGAGAGTTTGGAACACTGGACATGCGTAAGTATAAGCTCGAGCATACAGATTGGCTAACCCCAGCTGTCGTAACGGAACCACCACAACAACGGCCATCAGTTACGTATTGTCTTATGCAGGAATGTTTCATTAATAATAATAATAATGTAGTGAATAAGAAAGACGTTGATACCATCAGGTCAGCTATCATCAGCACAAGAAGAAGGCACGAGATCGGCGATCAAGCACCGTCATCTGGGTTCGCCTGCGTTCCTTTAGAGCTACCACCCGCTTGCTCAGTCCTTCAATAAACCCCCTTTACATTTGGTGGATCGTGCTGGGTAACTGCATCACCTACACCCTGGAACTCCGATCCCGCACGCTGCCGTCGACCATGCAAGTTGACGCTGCCCAACAGACAGCACCTCTCGCGGCTCCTACTTGCCCCGGCCCGGTTCACCAGCGAGACCCCCCGATCTTTTCGGGCGCCGAAGACCAGGACGTCGAGGACTGGCTGTCGTCCTACGAAAAAGTCAGTGGACCAAACAGGTGGGATGACGCTGCTAAATTGAGCACCGTCAACTTTTACTTGGCTAATGTGGCGAAACTGTGGTATACAAACCACGAATCCGAGTTTGAGAACTGGGCCACTTTCAAGCAGGCAATATCCTCGGTTTTCGGTCGCCCTGCCGTGCGGAAGTTGCGCGCCGAACAACGCCTGCGCTCACGGGCACAAGAACCTGGCGAAACGTTTACCGCCTACATCGAAGATATACTCGATCTCTGCAAGCGCGTCGATGCCGCAATGAGCGAAAGTGCCAAGATCCAGCACATTATGAAAGGTGTTGATGACGACGTCTTTCAAATGCTCCTGGCGAAGTCTCCTGGCACGGTGTCTGAAGTGGTAACTCTGTGCCAGAACTACGACGAATTGCGACGGCAACGAGCTCTCACCCGTCGTCCATTTCAGCCTAACCAACCACTCGCTGCACTGGACGTCGTACCTGACCACTCCCGCCTTCTAGCACAAATGAAAGACTTTGTGCGTGAGGAGGTCGCACGTCAGCTTTCCCTCCTGCCGTTTTGTCAGCGCCAAGAGCTCCCGCAGCAGCAGCAAGAGCAACCACCGACACCGTTAGCTCCCATGCTCCGACATGCACTTCAGGACCAGATTGCCGAGGCTATGCCAGTTCCCTTTCAGCAGCAAGTCGTCGCCGCGCCTCTTACTTATGCTGACGCAGTAAAGAGGCAGCAGCCACACCAGCCCTCGCCGTTCAATGGACTGCCGCATGTCACCGCTCCTACTCAGTCTTCCGTCGCATGGGCTCCTCCCCTCGCTACCACAGCCTCGACTCAGCCGTATGCCGCGTGGGCGGCGCCCCTTGCTACAAATGCCTGGCGAACGCGCGATAACCGGCCCATTTGTTTTGCGTGCGGCGGACCTGGCCATATCTCCCGATACTGCCGTCGTCGCGTGCCCGCCTACACAGACGTCCGACCACGAAGCAATTACATGGACCGACCACTTTTTGGTTATGAAAGTTCGGATCGTCAGTCAAACACGTCTTCCCGTGACTATCCGGCAACTTCGTCTCGTCGCTCACCTTCACCCAATCGACGCTCCTTGTCACCCATGCGTCCACGACCAGCCCCTCAAAATGAGGGAAACTAGCCGTCGCAGTTCAAGGGGCAAGAACTGCGCTATCGAAATGTTCAAGTCCTCGCACCTTGCCGTCAAATATCGTCGAAGTTTTTGTAGACGGCGCCCATGCATACGCTCTTGTGGATACCGGTGCCGCTGTGTCTGTTATAGACGCCAAACTTTGCCGCAAGCTCCGAAAAGTGACCACGCCGCTTGATATGTTCTTACGTGCAGCAAATGGAGAACCTGTTCGACCTATAGCCGCCTGCACTGCCCGACTCAAAATTGCGGAGGACCACTACATTGTTGAGTTTATCGTCCTTTCCTCGTGCTCTCATGACGTCATCCTTGGCTGGGATTTCCTATCCCGTAATCGTGCCGTTATAGATTGTGCCCGTTCCGAACTTGAACTGCTTCCGTTCTTCGAGCAGCCCTACGACCACACTAATCAAGCCACGCACAAGCTAGTTGTCCAAGAAGACACTGACATTCCACCGACAACAGCTGCTTTGCTCCCTGTGGTCTCCGACGGCATGCGTGATGAAGTAGCATTTTTCGAGCCATCACGCCTCTTTCTAAGTCGGAAACCACTTCTGCTCCCTTATTCAGCCCTCTCAATTTCTGATGGAGCCAGTGCTCTCTGCCTTACCAATCCCTTTCCGCATACCATCAAACTGTTTAAAGGCGAGTCTCTTGGATGCGTACAGCCCATTGATAACGGACAAATTTTTACAGTGCCGCAAGAATCATCCCAAAGTGACCTCGCCACCGTCACTGCTCTTAACCACTCTCATCTACAGGCTTCAAAAGTGTTCGATTCGGCGATCGCAGACGGACTGTCACCATCTGAACGATCTGAACTCCTCCAACTGCTGTACCAGTACCGCGAATCTTTCGATGTTGTTCAACCTTCACTTGGCCGCACTTCTACCACTCTACATTACATCGATACCGGCTCCCATGCGCCACTACGACAGCGACCATATCGTGTTTCTGTGACGGAACGCCAAGTTATTACCGAACAGGTGAACGATATGCTGCAACGTGGCGTCATTCAACCTTCACAAAGTCCATGGGCATCACCTGTAGTGCTCGTTAAAAAAAAGGATGGTTCCGTTCGCTTCTGCGTGGATTACCGGCGCCTAAATAAGATCACTCAAAAAGACGTGTATCCTTTACCCAGGATTGACGATGCCCTTGATACTTTACAAGGTGCCGAGTTTTTTTCATCATTAGATTTGCGCTCAGGGTACTGGCAGGTCCCCCTTGCCGATGCCGATCGACCAAAAACAGCCTTCGTGACACCGGACGGTCTGTATGAGTTTAATGTCATGCCCTTCGGCCTCTGCAATGCGCCTGCCACCTTCGAGCGCATGATGGACTCGGTTCTTCGGGGTTTGAAATGGCAAATCTGTCTCTGCTACCTCGACGATATAGTCGTCTTTGCGCCAGACTTTGGAACACATCTCGAGCGCCTCAAACACGTCCTCACGTGCCTGAAGAATGCTCAGCTCCAACTCAACCTCAAGAAGTGTCACTTCGCTGCTCGCCAACTTACGATTCTCGGGCACGTCGTATCAAAGGACGGTATACTTCCAGACCCGGCTAAGTTACGTGCTGTCGCCGACTTCCCCAAACCAACGACTATGAAGCAGTTACGGAGCTTCGTGGGGTTATGCTCCTATTTTCGCCGGTTCGTGCGCAACTTCGCCTCTATCATTGCGCCTTTGACCGAACTTATAGGCAGCACCACTGATATTTCGGCATGGTCTTCTGAGTGTGACCAAGCCTTCTGTACCCTTCGTCGTCTCCTCACTTCGCCACCAATACTGCGTCACTACGATCCTACGGCAGCAACTGAGGTCCACACCGACGCCAGTGGTGTCGGCCTCGGTGCGGTTCTCGCGCAACGCAAGCCTGGATTCGCCGAGTATGTCGTTGCCTGCGCCAGCAGAACTCTTACCAAGGCTGAATCAAACTACAGCGTCACCGAGAAGGAATGCTTGGCGATCGTTTGGGCGCTTGTCAAGTTCCGCCCATACCTTTATGGCCGTGCTTTTGATGTAGTAACGGACCACCACGCATTATGCTGGTTATCGTCGCTTAAGGACCCATCAGGTCGTCTTGCCCGTTGGGCTCTTCGGCTTCAAGAATATGACATTCGCGTGGTATATCGTTCCGGCCACAAGCATGCCGATGCTGATGCACTGTCACGATCTCCCCTATCCCCGGACATCGCATCTATTTCCTCGGACAACACGTTGTCAGCGCTTGACGAGGACACCATCTCTTCTGCACAACGTAATGACCCATGGATCGCTTCGCTTCTTGACGCGTTATCTGAGGCACCGACACTTCCAACCACTCGAACCCTGCGCCGCCAGGCTCCGCACTTCAGTATTCGGGATGGCCTCTTGTACCGGCGCAACTATTCAGCAGATGGTAGGAAATGGCTACTAGTCATTCCCCGAACGCTGCGCTCTACCATCTGCGCGTCGTTTCATTCCGACCCGCAATGTGCTCACGCCGGTGTTTTCAAGACCTACGAGCGCCTACGAAAAAGGTATTACTGGCGCGGAATGTTTACCTTCGTCCGCCAGTTCATTCGCGGCTGCCACGAATGTCAGCGGCGGAAAAGCCCGCCACATCCTGCAACAGGTTCATTGCAGCCACTTCCATGCCCAGACCGCCCATTCGACCGTGTAGGAATTGACCTCTACGGACCACTACCATTAACAACGGCAGGCAACCGATGGGCTATCGTGGCAGTGGATCATCTAACACGGTACGCTGAAACTGCTGCTCTCCCCACAGCTACAGCACAAGACGTCGCAACTTTCATACTCAATCGTTTTGTGCTTCGTCATGGTCCTCCTCGAGAACTTCTCAGTGACCGAGGGCGCGTTTTCCTCTCCGATGTAATACAAGCACTTCTTCAACAGTGCCATATGGTTCACCGGAAGAGTACAGCCTACCACCCACAGACGAACGGCTTGACTGAGCGGTTTAATCGTACTCTGGGGGACATGCTCGCTACGCATGTCGCTTCTGATCAAACAAACTGGGACCTCGTTCTCCCATTTGTGACATACGCGTATAACACCGCTACGCAAGTCACTACAGGGTTTTCCCCATTTTTTCTCCTGTACGGTCGCGAACCATCACACACCATCGACACTTTACTCCCATACTCGCCAGATCCCTCCGAATACAAGCCTGTCTCAGAAGCCGCTCGTTACGCAGAAGAGTGCCGCAAGCTAGCCCAGCGGCTTACTACATCCGACCAACAGCGCCAGAAGGAGATCCGTGACGAAGACCATCGTTCTGCACCGACGTTCGTTCCTGGAGCACTTGTATGGCTTCATGTACCGCCCTGCGCCCCTGGTGTATCACTCAAGCTACTCTCCAATTATCATGGTCCCTACCGCGTGGTCGAGCGTACTTCACCCGTGAACTACGCCATTGAACCCCTCACGCTACCGAGCGACCGTCGTCGGCGTGGACGTGATATCGTTCACGTAAACTGTCTGAAGCCGTACTTTGACCCGCTTGTCCCCACGTGTTAGATCGCCAGGATGGCTTCAACTTTTTCGCCGGGGGTAATTGTAGTGAATAAGAAAGACGTTGATACCATCAGGTCAGCTATCATCAGCACAAGAAGAAGGCACGAGATCGGCGATCAAGCACCGTCATCTGGGTTCGCCTGCGTTCCTTTAGAGCTACCACCCGCTTGCTCAGTCCTTCAATAAACCCCCTTTACAATAATAATAATATTAATAATAATAATAATAATAATAATAATACATTATTGCTCACATTCCTAACCAATACAAAGAAACGGGCCTGTCTAAGTCTCGAGGACTTGTGCGACTAGGCCCGGCAGAGCCGGTTACAGCGATGGAGTTAGACTGTCACAAAAACTATCTTTGATTTTTGCCATCAGACTAATGATCAATACCACTGCTTTTTTACAGGCAGTAAATAAAAAAATAAAAAAATAACAACGAAGGAGCGACTCACACCATACGTAACACAAGTAGACTATAGCCATGTGACTTTACAGCTCGGAGAGTAATTTCTTCAACTGCTTTTTTGAACTGGCTACAAAAAAAACTCTTCAGGCAGTTCATTGAAAATTTTAAGAATATATACACTTCTGCACGCTTCTCCGTATCTGGTAGAAAACCGGGGTACCGTGAAACGCTTTTTATCTCTCAGGGGTCGATGCGTAACATATGGCATTTTAAATTGATCCCACCTATTGTATCCCAGAACAACTGTTTTAGTAAACGAATCCTGGAACATACAAAAAGCAAAATCACAAAAAATAGTACTGG
This sequence comes from Rhipicephalus microplus, assembly GCF_043290135.1. NCBI lineage: Eukaryota > Metazoa > Arthropoda > Arachnida > Ixodida > Ixodidae > Rhipicephalus > Rhipicephalus microplus. Next base: position 170,662,028 of record NC_134705.1, read on the forward strand.
AATCTACCTTACTGCCGTAAAGAACACTTTTTAAAAATTTCGAAGCAAACTGTCTATGCTTGTTCTTAACCCATTATTATTATTGACTATATCGGAGAGGCTGATTCATTTATGCTGAGGCGGATTTTTGTACAGATACGCACAACCTAATTAGTAAAAATCTCATCCACTATGACATAACATCGCACCTGAACACCACTCGTGTAGTCAGTGCAGTCATAAAAAATAACCAACACATGAAGTCAATTCATACTGCTGCACGAAAGGCTACCTGAAAAATACTCTGCAACCTCTGCAATTATGTTCCACCGTAGTTCAATAGATTTAATTGAAGTTAGCACGGACCATGTGCACCAGATCCCCACGCTCCTTAAGGCCAGCATCGCAGGACTATGCAGCACCACTTAATTTTAAAGTTTCAGTTTGCGGGATGCATGTGAGAAACTAAGTGAAAATTCGCCTACAAAAACACCATTAATGAACGCTAGAGCTATAAAATCATATTACCGATAAAAATACAAATATTTTAAGATTAGTGCTAGAATAAATACTACAATATAGCGATAATTTATTTTCGGTTGCTCTCCTACGCTATCGACACTGAAAATACATTTGCAATGTTACTCAAACGTCTTGCTTTCCCACATAAGCCAAGCACTTGTATAGCATCTATGAAAAGTCCCTGTTGCATGATATTGTTCACCAATCTTTGAATAAATCTCCAAACTTCGAAAGACTGCAACGTTCAACCTAGGTCTAAGGCATTCAGTACGTAAACTGATTATATTCAGCTTCATTTTATATTTGTGGAGAAGACAACTTTTGTTTTGCAACTTCATACTTGCATTTTATAATCCATCTACGAATGTCCCAGGCAAGAGACCAAGTTTGTGTAAGGAACCACGAGAGAAAGGCGTCTGCCGTGCATTTATTCCTTCTTGGTATTTCGACTTCGAACAAGAGTTATGCAAGATATTTATCTATGGGGGATGCGGTGGAAACGAGAACAATTTTAAAAGCGAAAAAAAGTGCCAAGACATCTGTCTACGTAAGTATGCTCTTTTTATTTTTCCTAGAAATGATTATCATGGTCCATTGTTAGTTTCACTACCACAACGAAAGATACCTTATAAATAATGTTATTCCTTTATGGCTTTATAATTTCTTTGCGACATAAAAAGTTGGCGCTAGTCATAAATAAGTAAAAAATAACAGTAAAGAATACTAATTCACATAAAGTGTTTATTCCTCAATATCTAATAAAAGCAAACAATTAGTGGTTTCTTGTAGCACCCCCCTAAAAGACCAAAACTTCTCTAAAAGTATGGATGAAAGATGCGCTTAGCAGATTCAACTCTGAAGAGTTACCACCACAAAGTTTATAAAGCAACTCTCTTCTTGACCAACTAAAGCACAAGCATGTTCTTAGGTGCCAGCCTATATGAGGCGCTTCAGCTTCTCAAGGTATCAGCTTCAGCCGAAATTATTATGATGCAGATGTGTCAATTACCGAAACAGGGGCTCTGAGGAGAGAGTTTGGTTATGATATTTGAAAAAAAGAAGGAAACGCTATGAGCGTTAGCGTGTCATGCTTACAAAATAAATAAATAAAAGTACTTCAAGCGAACCATGAGTACTCTTGCTAGCCAGAGGTAAGACATATAGAGGAGAGGAAGGCTGGAAGGTTAACCAGGTATTGCATCCACTTTTATACCCTGCACGGAAAGTGAGAATATAGTGGGAAAAAAGGGGGTGTAGAGAGAGAGAGAGAGAAAGAAGAGGAGGAGAAAAAACAGACGTACATGTGAGAGCTGCAGTGAGCTCCACTTTATTCGCGTCACCGAGTAGTCATTAAACATCTTGCTAAGCATCATTTCCTCCACAGTTTTACTATCTAATGATAAGGAATACGTAAAGTTTGCCCCACAGTCAATGACTAGAAGCTATCACATCCTGAATTTCAGGCCTAACTACGCTTGAACTAATAGGTTCAAGTTCAGTTTTATTCCCCATTTCATCGAAGACTGCAATTCATTACCTGGTACTGTTCGTCCATGACCATTGAAGCGTTTTGTAGCCAAAACAACACATATATGTTAAATGCGTTGATCTGTTTGCAAATAGTATTTGTACCTTTTCGTATTTTTGCCCAAATGTTCACACAACGTTTTTATGTTACCTGCTTGTGTTTGTAAATGTCAATGTTTTAGTTATATTTCTGTGTATCCTTGTATACCCTCTTTTACCATAACGTCTTTAGTGCTACAGTATGTGTAAATAAATATATGAACTGTTCCTGGGGTAATATAGGCATCGGGGTGGTGGGGATCCTACAAGCTTTCACAGATATATAAGCAGAACTTTTTTAATGTGCAGATATGTAAAGGTACTTCAACTGTAATCTTTTGTTTATTACTAATTTTTTATATTATCTACTTTATGACAGCTGGAAAGCCGTCAAAACGTGTCTGCAGCTTAGAGCCAAGAAGTGCAAAAGGAGGACTTCTTTGTAGACGGTGGTACTTTGATGCTAATTTTGGCACCTGCAGTCGTTTTCCGAAACATCAATGTGCAACAAATGCTAATGGATTCTTTTCATGCAGAAAATGCATGAAGAGATGCAGCAGTAAGTATGCTTGTATTTTGCATCCGTTTTGCAAAAAAATATTTGATGTAATAAATAAAGCGACGATTGTGTCAACTAAAAGAAATCACAGTATTGCTGACAGGGCGAAGCAATGAATTCATGGCAGCATATTGACATCTCATGCGAACAAAAACTTGCAGATCCGAAATCGGAGTGCCTTGTCCATGCACGACGCACGCATGAAAGGAGCACACATATAAAAAGCCCATACTAACAACGTTCACAGCTGGACACTTAAAGCGACACTGAAGTGGCTTTAAATACTCGAATTCAATGCAATATCGGTATCTGCGACCTCTTACATCGTTCCTGCGAAGGTTTTTAGGTTTTTTTTTTAATGTGCGAAACAGCTTATGGTTGAGCTTGATCCAGCGTTCGACGTGACCACTCTTACTGTGGATGTGCATCTGTTCCTCTCTCTCTCTCCTTTCCTAGCTTTTCACCTATATCACCTCGCAACACCGTAGCAGGGAGCATCTCCCAACCTAGGCTCCCTCCACCTCTCTCTTCTTTTGGCAATTTTCCTCACGCCGTCTACACCCGCATTGCGCACCCGTGTCCCCTCCTTCTATCTCTCCTCTTTTACGTTCCCCCTTCTGCCACCTCGCAGCGCCTACGCAGGCAGCGTCTGCTAGCAGGTTTCTAGACTGAGGAACCCGACTGCTCACGCTGCACAACCGTTCACTGGATCTTGACATCCAAGGTCGTGCCGGTGGGACCTTTCTCATGTGCATTACTGAACATTAAAAAAAATCACAGCGTATCCATGGGGTGAATGATGATGAGTGGGCGCAGCTTAAGAGGTGCATCGGTAACCCGTGAAGCCTCCGCAAATCTCGCCAAGTCAGTCGTCCGTTTCGTGGGCCCTCAGCTCAGGACCCTCCCGCCATCGCTTACGTGCAGCTTCTACTTCACGGGCTCTCACTACAGCCGCTTTCCGAGCCCTCCACTCCGCCATCTTCGACGCTCATACGCGAAGCACACAGGCTGCTGGCGGAAGAGGAAGTGTGCTAAAAGCAAACGTATTTTAAAGTCTGTCTTGGGGACCTTCGACGAAAAAAATTTTGGTCTGTCTGTCGGTCTGTCTGCCTGCCTGCCTGCCTGTCTGTCTGTCTGTCTGTCTGTCTGTCTGTCTGTCTGTCTGTCTGTCTGTCTGTCTGTCTGTCTGTCTGTCTGTCTGTCTGTCTGTCTGTCTGTCTGTCTGTACTTTTGTCTGTTTGTCCGCCCTAACGATACTCCAAACGGCACCAAACGATTAACCCTATCCGCAGCGCCAACCAATATTGCTCAAGGTTTAGCGGTCATAGTTGTGCGATTGTCAACTGAAAAAGCAAATATTGCGCATATCTGAGGCACCATAACAACACGTCAATGTTTTGTATGTCTGCCTTTATAATAGAAGAGGCGCACACAAGTGACTCTAAGGACTGTAGCGTTTATCGCGCCGCGCTGACAGTGCAACGCGATGCTCAAGAAGGTGTTTCCAACGCTTTGCTACGACGACACGATGGTGGCACTTGCCCGTCGCTTTGAATCCTACACCTTATCACCTCCAAAGCTGGCGCGCATCTTTCTCCGCGGTCACGCACGCCTTCGTTTTCGAAGATAACTGCCAGATGGCGCTTGTGTCTAACGTGCCTCGATGCGCTCGTTCGCCTCTACTACACGCTCGAGGCACTCTAACGTAGCACATTCAGAATACCATTCACCGATTTTCTTGCACAGAACATCAAATAAACGTTTTGTTCCCTCTCTCCAGACACGAGATTATCGTCTTTCAAGGACATTTACAGTGTAACATGTAGACTCGGGCCAATGGCTGCGCCTCTAGCGGTCTCCTGTCACACTAGAGCACGCATCGTAGTGGATGGTTGGATGAATTAGTATGGCTGTACCTTTTAGATCGGGCGGTGGCTAACGCCACCAAGCCGTAATACTTTATGAACCATAAGCTAGATTCATGTTTGTTTTTTCTCCTTTAAATAGTGAGGTTGAGGACTGGTACTTCGCATTGTAGGGTTTGATTTTCACTCGTGCCTAGACTTTAGCCACCGATCAGAAAACCTTCTTCTAGTTAGATCTACCCGCTTAAAGTCTATTTTGCCCTTTGGAGCGAGCACTGCAGTGCCATCTAGTGATCAAGCCGAGTACTAGCACTGCAAGCGCCACAGCACCATCACCATCGCGATCCCATCTGTGAGCAAGGCGAGTACTATCGGTGCGAGTGCCACGTAGTCATCGAAATCACAATAGTGGTGGTTACTTCAAATCGTATACGACGCCGGAAAAGCCTAAGCTTGAAGGAGCTACGCTTCAAAAATGCGCAGCGTGCGCGTCAACTAAAAGCATACTGCAGGTCTCTTTGCCGAAGTATCTCTATATTATTGCCCATTAGTAGTGATCAGTGTGCTCCAGTATGAAACAACGGTCCACCACTGCATGATTTGCGCCTCCCCACCGTTGCCGCCTGTGTAAGAGTTGGCGCCCGCTGCTTCGCTTCTAGAAATGGTTTCCTTAAGCGAAACATGGTGCAATTTTTTCCGCAATGTTAGGTTAAGCAATGGTGTTATAAGCGAGCCAACTCAGGTCGAGATTACGCTCTCTCACTAGTGTGAGTTGAGCGCCGGAGAGGAGGACGGCAAAGAAAGGTAGTGACGCAGAGAGGCGATGTGACAGGAACGAGCAGGGTGCCTGTGACTGTGTGCATCTGTTTGTTCCTTGTTTCTGCTGTGATCTGCGGCCTATATCGCAGCATCAATGTGCCAGTTGTCAAGAATTTCTTGCTGTTGGATAGTTTTCCATTTTTCGAATGGAAATTCTTGTGTGCGGAATTCACCAGTTGCTGGCGTGTGGGGTTTAAGCGGATTTGCGACGACGCAGTACAGCACGGTATATGGCTGCTACAACGATTTAGGTCAAGATGCGCCCGCTTTTCATAAGTTTCTCGGTACCAGAAGATGACTACAGAGTCGGTCACTGCAGTTTAAAAAAAAGACTTCAATACTTCGAGAGCATGTGTTATGTTTCAGGTACGTCAGTGAAGGCGACTACGTAAAATCACGTCTCTGATGCAGTCGCTTAGATTGATGAAAAAGCATTTGTGACTCAACAGCGACGTGGTTCATTATATTTCTGCACGTGAAAAGGCCTTGGCCGCCGCACCTACTTGCATTCGCGAAATGAAGGGAAATAAGTTAATATGGCAGACCGTGGGATCTCGAAACAAGGTATTATATACCAGACAGTTGCCTACTTCTATTGCAGCCTAAAGGCCACTTCTTATGACACAAAAAGTAGTGATTTTCAGGCTGCGAATTCACTCGCAGCGAAAAAAAAGAGCAGTTCGCTCCTGCCGCAGTGCTCAGCGGCGAATTTTCAACATGTTGGAAATTTTCGCTCGTATTGCAGCGGCGGGAGCGATTTCGGTTCGAGAGCCGTCGAAATAGGGCTGGGCCGACCAAGCTGTGGAAATCGCGTTGATGGATTTGTTCTGGTAATGGCCCCTGTTGCGCATTTTAAAGCGTAGTTAGATGTGTTCCTAAATGTCGAAACAAGTGTTCTTTGTTACCATTCATGGAAACTTCTTAATATCATAACGCACAGATTGTTACATTGTATTTGAAAAATTCTACGGTGTCGGCCTCAACGTTCGGAGGCAAGAAATATTGGTCGCTGCTCTAGTCGCAAAGTAGAAATCGTGGACCGTTCGTGGTCCATGCGAAATGAAACTGCCATTAGCGGTGGTTGCGAACGGAACACTTTTTTTTTTCGCAGAAATCGTGGTATGTGAAACAGCCTAAATGCTGCTTGCCTGCTATCACATCATCTTTCAAATATGGGCCGAAATTTAAAAAAAAGGCAACAATATTGTACACAGAGATGCAATAAAGACTAAGTATCTTGCGCAAGATTGAAGCGCAGTTCGGAGCATATGTCATCACTGCGTCAAACGGCGCCTCTCATGGTGATGGTAACAACATTATTGAATTGAATTGAATTGAATTGTTTATTCACAACAACAAAGTTGCGAGGATGACCAGGCAAAAAAGCTGCATTGAGCATCTTGAGGGGAACCTGGCCACCTCATACACTGGGCAGCTTCACAGTGGTCACACAAAAACATGGTAAACATCATGAATGAAACAACTTAAAAAACTCAAAAACAGTAAACATCCATGGTCGGAATAAATAAACAAGGTCTTTATAGAAACAGTAGAAAATAGGGGAAAAAATAATAAGCGAAGTGCTAAAGACAGAGAAGAGGACAAACAAATAAGCCCTTAGCAGCACAAGCAATCACATAAATACGATGCGTAGCTTTTTTAGTGACAGAGTTGATACACTGAGACCATTTTCTTTGTGTAGTTGATTTAGCACAGTAGGTAAACAAGATTGTAGCATTTGGTCACCGTATGTAGTTCTGTTTTTGTTAACAATCCAAAACTCGGAACGACGAAACTTATAAAAAGAATTATGTTGCTGTAAGGATGCCAATTTTGTTAAAGCGTTATCATTCTTAATTTTGTCCATTCTATAAATGCGACATAGCCTATATGTGTACAAAGATTCAATTCTTATTGTTTCAAGTTTTGTAAACAAAGCAGCAGTATGCCAAAGATATGGCACCCTGCAGACAAGGCGTATTGCTCTTTTTTGTAATACCACCAGCTTGTGAAAGTTTTCAGCTGAAGTCGTCCCCCAAACTAGAATTCCGTATTGAACTAAGGAAAGAAACATTGAATTATATAACATCATATTAATGGATGTAGGAAAATAGTTACAATGGCCACGCATAGTACCTATTGCTCTAGATAATTTACTAACTAAGTGATTCACTTGGCGATCTCACGACATAGTTGCAGAGAAATATACGCCAAGCGATTTGAAAGACGGTAGTATTTCTATTTCAGTATTATTTAATTTAATGGGGGTTAGTTGAAATAGTTTGTTACGTGCATGAAACATCACTGCCTTTGTTTTTTCTACACTAATCTTAAGATACTTACTTGTAGTTGTAGCCCACTTTTGTATACTTGCAAGCGTCTTATTGGCTCGATTTGACATTTCAGCACCTAAGTCACCGTCAAAAAACAGACTTGTGTCATCGTCTGCGTAAATTACGCACTTAACAGAGCAATCAACATTGACTATGTCATTAATGCACAATATGAAGAGATACGGACCCAATATACTCGCCTGTGGGATGCCGGTTCTTACAGATTTCAACTCCGATTGATCACCGGCTATAGCTACAAACTGGGTTCTGTGCTGAAGGTAGGACGTAATAAGAGAGTGAGCTACGCCACGAATACCATAGCGATCAAGTTTTTCAAGCGAAACATTATGACTGATAAGGTCAAAGGCCTTGGAAAAATCGAGAAAAATTCCAAGCACCATTTTCTTTTTCTTAAATTTTTGCAATATAAACTCCTTTTGGGTCATTAGGGCTAATTCAGTTGGCCTGTTTTTACGAAAACCGAACTGTGCAGGACTTGGGATACCAAAGTGGTCAGTAAACGAAGAAAACCACGCTAAAATCACCTTCTCTAAACCTTTCGAAAAAACAGGCAACACTTATACAGGGCGGTAATTTGAAAGATCATTCTTGTCGCCTTTTTTGAATATTACTGTCACCTTTGCCGTCTGCATGCTACGAGGGAAAACGCCGGTTGACAAACATAGATTGAAAATGTACTGTAGGCAAGATGCAATTATGTCTATGACAAATTTTACCGGCGCTGTTTGAATACCAACTGCATCTGTGGCCCTGCTGTTACTTAATGACAAGAATGAAGAAATAACTTCTTGTGTTGTAACACCTCTTAGGAATAACGACTGCTTATTAGGTGGGTTCATGTACGAAAGGTCAATACCGTCACATTCCAGACCAAGGGACAAAAAAAAAGTCGTTAAAAGCATTAGCAAGATCAACCCCTTTTAGTTCATTGCCGTGGTAGTTTTTTAAAGCGCAGTTCCAGTTATTGAAGCAAGTGTCGCTCTGGCAACACCGAGCCACGCGAGCTCAACGGGACTTTTAGCGGGACGGCTCAGTGCTCTCTCATAGTTGAGTATGAAATACTCCAAATCGTTAATTTTTTTTTCTAAACACAATTCGTGGCTTGGCCCAAAGAAGACTGGAGACCCTGTCTCCTCGCCACCTCACAGGCTTGCTGAATGGCCCACACTTGATCCTGGAGATTGGAGTGGTGCCTCTCTCAAGACAATTTTTTTTCTGTATTTTTCGTTACAGTAATACACTGACATATCGCATGCTTTTTGCCCGCTGTGAACTGTGGTACTGGATACGTCAACAGCGCTCCACTTTGAGTGAACAGCTGGTGTTGTCCCACAATCTACGCAGCACTGACTGTTTCAATTCGTGGCTTGCTAAAAGCGAGTGTCAATGCTGCTGTTCTTTAGTGGATTTAATATTCACGGTGGAGCGTTTCACTTCTATCAGTTTTGCTGTGAAATTGGGTCCTAACACGCATCTTATGCGTACCATCAGTACGTTTCCAACGAAGCTGAAGGGTGCCTGCTGAGACACGCTCTCATGTGCTGCATCATCGGCACCGGTGGCATCTTCAGTCGCCGCTCGTATACAGTGGCGATCGCCTAGCATGCCTACAGCGTGAGCAAAAATGTTTAAACCACGGGATCCCATGACAGAATGCATTGACGCGCCATTTACCGATATAACGACCGCTGATGTGCGCATGCCCATCCCGTCGTAATCACGGGGCCTCTCATGGCTCTTGTTGCCAAAAGAACAACTAGGTGTCGCTCTCTTCGCTCCATTGAATCTGTGCGGTTCTTTTATCTAGTGGTTGTGGCGGGACCAGTTGAAGCCCAGCAATTACGTCGTTTCTTACACCAACTAATTAGCCTAACTAGGCACAGCTGCCGTCAAATAGCCTATGGTCAAGCATACAAAATTAAAATTTCTCAGCCAAGCTTACTTTCATAGCGTATAGTCATGTTGAACTTAGATGAGCATAGTTAAGCCTAAATAAGCATAGCCGAATCGAATCAAGCGGAGTTGAACATGGTATCCCCTAATGAAGTCAAGCATAAGGAGGTTCATTTATCCTGATTCTAAATATTCCTTGCCCACCTTGCAGTTTTCAGGGTAACCACAACTTAAGCTGAAATGAGCCTAGATGAGTTGAAAAAAGCATAGTCATGCTATAATTAGGTTACTTGAGGTATTCCTTCATTTATCGGAGCTAAATTGGCCTAAGGCAAATCTGATCATGACCAAATAGTCAGAGTCAAGTTTCCAAAAGCTCTGAAAAGCCAAGTCAGAAAAGAGGCTAATTACTCCTTACTGATTCGACACTGATTGCTCTCATTTAGGTGCAATAAGTGTTGATGGAAAGACTGATGTCTGATTTAGGCCTTACAAGACATTATTTGCATAATTCTTTCACATCCAATACCTTCGATAGGCTTAGTTTGATGTTGCACACAGTAATCAGTCATAACTATTATTAGGGTAACCGCTAACTAGATATACGCCTAATTTAGCTTTACGATGCTCGGTTTGGTAATTAGCAATTAGTATCTTCGTCAGCTTGGATTCTCTGAGCTCCTTGGGAATTCAACTTCACGGAAACCACAAAAGAGTTTATATACACACCTGAGAGCTTTAACATTTTATTTTCATCATCCTCGTCAAGTAATGAACTCAGCTACATAAAAGAATGTTATTGCAAAGGATCAAACACAATTCAGAGGGGGAAAAAAGGCCCGCAAAATACAGAAGGCGAAGCGAATGAATGAATAAAAATAGTGGAGAAATATTTATGCACTATGTATTGTTTTGTTCATACACTGCTACTAATTATCTTTCTTCCCTCACAGAAGTGAAAAGAGTTAGAATTCAAATATAAAAACAGTAGTTAAAAAAGCTGTCAAGAGCACTGGATAGGACTGACTGCAGATGTGTGGTTTTATTTGAATTGGTTTTGTTACACAAGATTTACACAAGAGAAAAATTTAAAAAATGCGTATTCAAGGAAGTTTAACTTGTTCGTTCCGAATAAACAAAGCAGCTTTGAGCTCTGTGCTAGTGTTCTCCCTGAGAAGTGACTGTGATATGATGAGAATAAGTACTCTATTTTGTTTTTTTTATTTTTTCTTGCGTTCGGACACCAATTCTTTCTGTTATTACTTCGAAGTATAGAGCAATAAACAACCTCATTAAACAATATAGTGGTGTCATGTATCACACCTTCATTTTCAGTACAACTTCTTCGGTTTAGAGTCATCGTAGTAAACTCTTGAAATGTTAGACAGCGTGGGCTTGATTATTTCTGCACTGTCATCTACAGCAAACGTAAATTTGCGAGTTTTGTTTTATGTGCATTCAAAGTGTGTGTGCGTGTGTTAACATTACGGAGCACTCACTGACCACTGTCGTCGCACAAAGACGCGACTACTTTACTGAACGTGCAAATGACTTCTAAACGATCTTTATTATGTATAGTTTAGAAATATGGGTTGTAAACATGCAGTAAGTAAACTAAATTGTGAAAATGTTTTACAAATGTTTTGAATGCATTTTCTTTCCCCTGGCTTAGGTCTCAAAACTGAAGAAATATGCCGTCTAGCTCATCAGTCGACTGAAGCGCCAAGAATTCAGCAACAGCAATCTGCCAATCACTCCTCACAAGAATTTGCTGGACCACGTTCTTCAGCAGAATGATAAACAGTATGCGCTGAATGTATTCATGTGCTCTCTAGTTACTAGACGCAAGAAATATGCATCATGGTTTATTGGTATAACAAACATTCATTATCGCTATACCAGTAGATACAATAGTCTAAACCTGGTTACATATATTCGCTTGGGTGCAACCATAAAGCAATAATCATATATTAAAGAATATTATATACATAAACCAAGCAGGCTAGAACTCCAGTGCCCTGTAGGAAATGTACAGGGTATACAGCGTGGTCTGTCCGGCAGGGTGGTGCCCCCATTACAGGACCCCCTCGGCACGGGTCATCCGTTGAGCTCTGTGAATCAATTACAGCTGATCTACGAGGGCTGGGCTAGACAAGAGCGCCTCCCCTTCGTCCCATTTGATATTTGTGTCGTGCTCTTCCCCACGCTCTGCAACTCACATGTGATGTGAAAGAGCGTTGGGGTGGCTCCACACCGCGGGCATGTACACCGCGGGGTAAATCTGGTAGATAGTGTGCAGATTTATATAACTGTTTGTCCGTAATCTTTTTAGCGCAGCCGTTTTTGCGGCGCTAAGCTTGTTTTGTGGACGGGGATATAACTTTCTTTTTTCCCTGTAGTACTAAGGATTATTGCGAAACAAATGTGCAGGGGTGTATGGTTCTTTATTTGAAAGTCTAGAGTGGCTCGGTAATCTATAAAGCCTCGAGCCACCTCATGCTCATGCAGGTTTCCTATCACGCCCGCGTGCCATAATGCCCAAATCACAGTCTGCACGCATTTTATTGTGGGGTCCCATCATGTTCCAAGCAATATCTGGAGCGCCTATGTACGAATTTTGCCCTTTCAATAGTTTTTGCAAGCTTTTTGCGAATCTGTAATAATTGTTAATGGAGCATTTCATGTCCATGTCGCTTCGATTGTGAGTGCCATGGGAACTTCTTCTGCTTCTGTTGTTGAGGCTCAGTCTATTGAAGCAAATGCTGTAATTTGCCCTGTACGCTCTGAGACTAAACACAATTTTTTTTCTTTGCATTGATCCGACAAGACGTGGCATCAGTGAAATTGGTCGTGCTCTGATATCTTGTAATTTTGCCAATGTATTCAGCCCTTGCTTTCTTCTCCCAGCATGCACAGTAGGATCATTGTTACTTGGTATTGGGGATACGGTGTACCATTTTCTAAGTTCTCGTGGTACCTTTTTAGTTTTTTGTGTGTTTTTGTAATAATTTTTGTGCCTTAGTTTTGTTAGAACTACTCTGCCAGTTGGGGTCTGGAGAAGGTGATTTTATTTTGCTAGTTGCTTAGCCTCGGATAAGTATTAGATCGTGTTGCGGAGACCAAGCGCCAGTAGCTTGTCGTTCGAGGTATTCCTTGGTAATTGATTGATTGATATGTGTGATTTAACTTCCCAAAACTACCATTGATGAAGGCGGAAATGTTGTAGGCCCGCCTACTCAGATTTGGGTGCACGTTAAAGAACCCCAGGTGGTCAAAATTTCCGGAGCCCTCCACTACGGTGTCTCTCACGTGCATATGGTGGTTTTGGGACGTTAAACCCCACAAATCAATCAATCAATCAAAACTACCATATGATTATGAGAGACGTCGTAACAGAAGGCTTCGAAAATTTCGACCAGCTTAGGTTTTTAACGTGCACACAAATCTCAGCACACGGGCCTACAGCATTTTCGCCTCCATTGAAAATGCAGCCGCCGCAGCCGAGATTCGATCCCGCAACCTGTGGGTCAACAGCCGAGTACCATATTCACTAGACCACCACGGCGGGGTATTCCATGGTAATCAGAGAACTGTCTTGTAGGTCATTCTTATAAATTGTTCAGCTTTTCCTTTCTTGTGTGAGATCATGCGAGATCATTTGTGACATCTGCTGTATGAATGTTTTGAGTTGATTTTGTGTGCGCAGACATATCTGATAATCTTGCAGCCACATACGTTGTATTCATACGGCATCATTCTCTAGAATGATATTCCATCCGAGCCTGATTTTAAACCTTTGACTCGGGCTCATTCTCTGTGCTTTTATCTTAGCGAAGCAAGTGAGCTTCAACTTTTGGACTGAGCATTGAAGGCCCCGTTTCATTGTGTATTATTCTCTAAGACTAGCTGCATATTGTAACTCTTCTTTCTCCGCTAGGCTGCCTGTAGTTGTTCATACCGTGATGTCGTCTGCATGTATCGCATGCTGTAGACCGGCAATATTTTGAGTTTTCTTACAAGGCCTGTCATGGCTATGTTGAAAAGCGTAGGTAAAATGGCCGCTCCTCTCAGTGTTCCTTTGTTTGGAGATCAAATGATGTCGGATTCTTAATCTTTCAGCTTGTTGATTGCAGTCCTGAGAGTAAGAAACCTTTTGACATACCAGAATATTAGCTCTCCACAAATAACTCTCTCCAGACCTTCTACTTCCTTTCAAGCAGCCAACTCAAAAAAGCAGACGAAGGCGTCATTTTTTTAGAGGCGAAGCTATTTATAGCGGTACCCGATCCTCCCTCGTAGCTGTTGTAGTAGTGTGTAACAAGTTTAACATTTTGACCTCCAAGGTGGTGCCCTTTGAGAGATTTCTTCTGTTCGTTGTTGAACAATAAAAGATAGTGCTCAATGTTTTTGCCAATGGCTGCTAAGGGGGAATGAGGGACAGGAGAATTCGGCTTTGAATTAAAGCGCACGCTGCGAATTTTTTTATTGTTCAACAACGCACACAAGACAACAAAGGGTTCCTACGTTATGCTCGCTGGGCGTAACCTCGTAGGTTTTAGAAAGGTATAGCGAGCGTTGGGCCGCAGTGCCATGAATACAGTGAACTAGTATATACCTTGAACTCGAGGTGGTTAAAGGTGGGAAGTAGACACGAAGCGCAAGCCGTAAGAAAGTGTGCGTGTGCCTCCTCTCGTTCAGTCCTTGGAATCTCCGCTGGATGGCGGTGCTTCTATATGAGGAATATATGATGAAGAGATGCGAGATGGTGGTACTTGGAGTGTTGAATAGGTGGATGAACGGACACACATACAGATGCATGGATGGACGCACGGGTGGCTTCACGGATGGATGGACGCATGGACGGACGCAGGATAGGATGCATGGGCGAAAGCAGGGACGGACACACAGATGAACGGGCGGACTCATGAACAGACGCACGCCCGGACGGGTGGATGGACGCACGGGCGGCCACACAGACGCACGCATAAATGGACGGAAGCAAGAACGAATTGACGGACTGATGCTTCGCTCCACTATACATCATTCACTCCGTGGATATGCTGCCATTTCTTTCTTTTCAGGAGCCAAAAACAATCAACAGTCGGAACCACCAGGTACGTGATGATAACTTATTTATGCAAAGTTAATACAAAACATATCATTTTGCTGGACTTTCACACAACGGAAAGAAAGGGCGACTAAAAGGGTACGCTTAAAAATGATAATTAGAAGTTCAAGATAATAAAGGCAAAGCAACTATTAGACATTTTGTTTGTATTAGGTATAATTGAAAGAAATCAAAGTCAACAAAAAGAACGTGGCTGATCCCATGACTTAGATCCCGAAAATTTATTTTAAAAATCACAATATCAATAAACCATCATGGTCATGAAAGACTAGCAGCTTGTCATAAAAATGTATTGTATATATATATATATATAAATATATATATATATATATATATATATATATATATATATATATATATATATATATATATATATACAATACATATATATATGCATGTACGTGTGTGCGTGCGTGTGTGTGTGTGTGTGTGTGTGTGTGTGTGTGTGCGTGTGTGTGTGTGTGTGTGTGTGTGTGTGTGTGTGTGTGTGTGTGTTACGGAAAATGAGATGGGACGAGACTATTTCGCAGTGTATTTACACCGATAAATCGCCGCACACAGAGTGAGCAAACCAGTCTTTTTCGTCGTCTTCTGATCACAGAATAGTTCACCCTTCATGCGATAGCTACGTAGCGTTACCTTCCGTTTGTAAAAGCACCGACTCGGTGCACTTTATACGTGTTCTTCAGAAGGAGAGTGGTATGGTTTCAACCTACGGACGTGAAGTACGTCACTGGGGGTGTTTGCAGGCACGTTAGTCCCGGAAACTGGAATGACCTCATAGGTAACGTCCGTTACCCGTCGTATGATACGATAAGGTCCCTTGTACGGAGATAGCAACTTCTCTGACAATCCAACACGACTAACTGGGTACCAGAAAAGAACTAGAAAACCAGGTGAGTAGTCAACGTCGACATGCTTGCTGTCGTAGAGAGCCTTCTGGGTTGCTTGTGAAGCCAACAGCCTAGAGCGGGCATTCTGATGTGCGTGGTCGGCACGAGCGATAGCATCACGTGCGTATTCGTTTGGTGGAGGTGTAGTAATCGGTAGTAGGGTGTCCAGTGGTAAGGTCGGATTACGGCCATAGAGCATATAGAAAGGTCAATAACCTGCTGTATCATGACGAGATGAACTATAGGCGAACGGCACGTGAAGTAGCGCTAGATCCCAGTCATGGTGGTCAGATGAGACGTACATCGAGAGCATGTCCGTGAGAGTGCGATTTAGGCGTTCGGTAAGGCCATTTGTTTGAGGATGGTAGGAAGTGGCCAGTTTGTGTTGCATTGAGGAAGAGCGCAAAAGGTCATCGAGTACGCGTGATGAAAATGCGCGTCCACGATCAGTGAGCGATTGCCGAGAAGCGCCGTGATGTAGAATTACATGGTGAAGCAAAAAGTCGGCAACGTCAGCAGCAGGGCTGGTGGGGAGCGCTCTGGTGATGGCAAACCTGGTCGCATAGTCTGTAGCAACAGCGACCCACTTGTTCCCAGAGTTTGGTTCAGGGAACGGTCCGAGGAGGTCTACACCAACACGGAAGAAAGGTTCGGTAGGGATAGAGATCGGGTGAAGGAGTCTAGCAGGGTGTGCGGCAGGTCGTTTTCGACGTTGGCATTTATCGCAGGAGGCCACGTAGCGTCGAACCGACCGCGCATGTCCACGCCAGAAGAAGTGGCACCGGATGCGGTCGTACATGCGAGATACACCCAAGTGGCCGGCAGTTGGTTCATCGTGAAGCTCATGCAGGACCGCTGAACGGAGATGGTTAGGCATGACTAGAAGTAGCTCAGGCTCATCTGGCTGGATGCTACGACGGTACAGCGTGCCATTTACGAGAACGAACATCCGTAGTGACACGTCGTTAGGGTCACATTCCAGACGGGCAATGAGTGACCGCAAGGAAGGATCGCGACGCTGTTCATCACCAATCTGACGAAACCTAGACATGGACATGAAGCTGGGGCCTGGCTCGCCGACCGATTCATCCGGTTGGTCAACAGGGTAGCGTGACAAGCAATCGGCGTCCAGATGGAGGCGTCCACACTTGTAGGCAACTGAGTAGGAGTACTCCTGAAGACGCAACGCCCAACGACCAAGTCGTCCAGAAGGGTCTTTCAGTGAAGAAAGCCAACAGAGGGCGTAATGATCTGTCACGACAAGGAACAGGTGGCCATACAAGTAAGGGCGAAATTTCCATACTGCCCACACAAGGGCAAGGCATTCTCGTTCAGTTATATAGTAGTTACGCTCCAACTTTGAAAGGAGACGACTTGCGTATGCAATTACACGATCAGTGCCCCGCTGAGTTCGGGCCAAAACTGCGCCGATGCCGTGACCGCTAGCGTCTGTCCGCACTTCTGTAGGAGCATTTGGGTCAAAATGTGCAAGTATCGCTGGTATCGTTAGAACGGTGATTAGTCGAGAGAAAGTGTCAGCTTGAAGAGGACCCCAACAAAACGGGACGCCATGTTTAGGAAGGTCTGTGAGTGGACGTGCGTGTGCCGAAAAGTCTTTTACGAACCGGTGAAAGTAAGAGCATAGGCCCATAAAACTGCGACCATCAAGGATAGAGCGCGGAACGGGAAAGTTTGTTACTGTGCGTGCTTTAGCCGGGTCTGGTGGTACACCGGAAGCGTCAACAAGGTGGCCCAGCACAGTAATTTGACGAAGACCGAAGCGGCACTTCGAGGAATTTAGCTGGAGGCCGACATGTCGGAATGTCGATAGAATGGTCGAAAGACGTTCAAGGTGTGTGGCGAAGGTGGGTGAGAAAATAATCACGTCATTTAAGTAACACAAGCACGTCGCCCATTGAAGCAGCGTGTCCATCATTTTCTCGAAGGTTGCTGGGGCGTTACAGAGACCAAACGGCATGACGTTGAACTGGTAAAGGCCGTCGGGGGTAACGAATGCAGTTTTCTCACGATCCATTTCGTCTACAGCAATTTGTGAGTAGCTGGATCAGAGGTCGAGGGATGAAAAAAAAGGTGGCGCCATGAAGACAGTCAAGTGCGTCGTCAATACGTGGAAGCGGATACACGTCTTTATTGGTTATTTTGTTGAGGTGCCGATAATCAATACAGAAATGCCAGGAGCCGTCTTTCTTCTTTACCAAGACCACTGGAGATGCCCAAGGGCTTGACGATGGTTCGATTATGTCTTTGAATAGCATGTTGTCCACTTCCTTCTGAATCACTGCTCGTTCTGATGCGGACCCGTGGTAAGGCTGACTGTGGATGGGCGCAAAGTCACCAGTGTTGATTCGGTGCTTGACAATATCAGTGGTATTGCAACTTCACCTCCGTAAGCTGCATTATCTAGTTTTCCTGCTGCGATCGTCCAGAGATGCTCGGCGAGGAAAAGTGCCGATGTGGCGGAGAGCGGGATTGGTGGCATAGCGGCGACCGGAAGAAGGGCGTCAGTGGGAAGACGCTCGTGAGGAGGCGGTGAGCAAAAGTTGGACGGTGTAGCGTCTAGACGTCCATAAGTGGTAGAGCGAATATAAATAGGGTACCTCTGACGTAGTGGGTTGGACCTGTGGTGACGGCAATAACGAGAATTATGTCCATGTTGATGACAGGAAAACAGATCGGCTGGTCGTCAGGGGTTCGCCATTGCGTAGGGTTCCGGAAGGGCAACGATGGAGGAGATCGGCGAGTGTTACTTTAAGGGGTTTGGGCGTACTTCAAGGTGAGTCACGGGACACGCTGACTGAAGACTGAGATTATCGAACCACTGCTTGAATTAAAGCTACCGATGGGTGTTATGGGTCAGTGGCTTGAGTTGTACAAACAGGCTGTTGAATGGGAGCTTGACAGGTAGCTTCAAGCTCCCGACGAACAATTCGGGTGACGTGGTCAAAGGTGGGTGGTTGGCGAGCAGCTTCACACGATGAAGTTGCGGCCGTGTTGGCCAGTCGTGTGAATCTCTGCGTGATATACGGCGGCTCTTGGCGTGTTCAAACCGCCGGCACTCTTTGATGACTTCGTTGATGGTGGTGACGTTAGTGAATACAAGCAGGTTGAACGCATCGTCGGCGATGACTTTGAGCACATTCGATGCCTTCTCAGGCTCGGGCATGTGTTCGTCAACCTGGAAGCAAAGGGTGATGACGTCGTGAATATACGCGATGTAGGATTCGGTAGACGTCTGTGCCCGAGTAGCCAACTGATTTCGTGCAGTTATCTGTCCTGCAGTGGTGTTCCAAAAAGGTCACGGATCTTCTCCTTGAAAGCGTCCCAGCTCGTAATGACAGCTTCGTGTGTCTCGAACCACACCCGTGGAGGACCATCAGGGTATAAAAGCACGTTTGCAAGCATGAGTGTTGGGTCCCACCTATAGCTGGCGCTGATCCGTTCATACACGTTGAGCCACTTGTCAACGTCAAGGCCATCCTGTCCGGAAAATACGCCAGGATCACGAGCAGGGCAACGTAGGTAGGAGTCACAGAAGAGGCGTATGGTGAAGACGATGTACCTTGAACCTGTGACATGGTAGGAATGATGATGCGGCCGCTGCGGAGCTTCGTGATGGGTACAGGGAAGGACCAGCACGTCCACCACAAATATGTTACGTAAAATCAGACGGGACGTGACTATTTGGCAGTGTATATACACCGATAAAATCGGAGCGCAGCACACAGAACGAGCAAACCAGTGTTCTTCCTCATCTTCTGATCACAGAATGGTTCATTCTTCATGCGATAGCAACGTAGCACTATTCTCACTTTATTCATTTCCTGCAGGCTTCCGGTTCACTGAAGCGTAACTTATGCTAGCCAAAACAGAAGGTTAAAAGAAGTGCTATCCACAAGAATAGCCAGAATTGTATTCAAGGGAGGTGGCATGAAAAGTGTAAATCATTTGAGGAAGGGGGTCTTCAGCCACTTCTGGCTATACGCAAATGGTTGGAGTGGCTGTGCACGACGTGGTTACGTGGCATCTAGCAATTACAAAGAAATAACCGAAGATTTAGCAGTTGTGTCCAATACAGCTTGCCAGAGTAAATGCAATCATGCGTTTTGCAAAAGGCACCAGTCACTCAAGGTTAACAGCTTCCTTAGTAAATTCCATTTACTAAGAAATCTTTCTAGGCCTCCTAGTCATTAGAGCATAAACTTTAGTAAACAAAAATGTGAACTATGCTTCAGTGTTTGTGTGAAGTTGCCAAGCAAGCATCATGAGAACAGTGGTCCATTTTCAAAAAATTTATTCCTACCAATATTTTTTGAAGTTTTGATATATGATCAGAGTTCAGCATTGAGACATGATATGCAGTGACATTTATTTGAAGCTGTACTCGGTACTAAAGATAATGATGAATAAAGGTGTGTCAAGAAAGCCTAATACGGTTACTATTAAATACAGTTTTATTAACCGCTTCCTTACAACAGAAGTCGTTGATCACATAGCAGACTCTTTTCCACGTGCCTTCCACACCATAGAATAGAAACACTACTGAATCATTTCTCAGCTCATGCGAAATCGACGTATTGACACTGCGCCGTTGTATAATAGATGTGATAATTTCGCGTACAGCTGGTTATTCTGCAAGACTACTTTACATGCTGGAACTATGTGAATGAAGACAATTAAAATAAGAGTGATGAATAACCTTTGCCGTTTGGTCTCATTAGGTGCTTTCTGCGTGCATAATCATGCATATGTGGCTCTGAAAGTTGGCAGTGCACAGAAAGCAGTGGATCCTCAAGATAAGAGTGATAGTAAAAAGAGAGAACGGAGAGCCATCTGTTTGTGTAACTAAGGCACCAGGAAATCCAAGTGGATGTTTCAGAAAGAAAGCTTCTCAGTTTCAACAACATTTTTTCTGGTCCGGGGACATAACCTAGGGTAAAGCGCCATTCCGAGAACAACGCATTGCCCTTTCTTAACCATTTCGCCACCTTGCGGGATTCCGAAGAAGCGATTTGCGATAACTGAGTGATGCTTCTAAGGTGTGTGCTCATCGCCAGCGCGATATGCGCTACAGGTGGGTGATCACATGAAACTTTTTTCACCTTAAATTTGACTTTGCTGCTAAATTTTACTAATAATGCCTCGGGTATTAGTGTCGAAACCTTGACATGATTATGAGAGACGCCGTATTGAAGGGCTCCGGAAATTTCGGCCATCTGGTGTTCCTTAACGTGCGCTCACATCACACAGTACATGGGCCTCTGCCATTTCGCCTACATCGAAGTGCGACCGCCACGGCTGGAATCGAACCCGCGACCTTAAGGTCAGCAGCCGAACACGGTATACCACTCCTCCAGCGCGGTACACTGCTGCTTACTTTTGTTTTCGATATAAGGTGTTTCCCCAAGAACGTTTTTTCTTTATACTTCTATAGAGTGTTTGCTAGTCTTTGAGGCACATAAGGCATTCTTAACAACACTCAGCTCCACTCATTTTATTGCGAACACGCTGCAAGCGCAGGATGTCCCCGCATGACTGTTTCTTATCAGGCAGAATGCTGAATACCAGCAATCATGTAAGTATACTTTGGCCTACTCAACTGATCCGCATACGGAGATAATGGTACCTCAAGATATATCGATTTTATGGCCATCATATGCGAGCTCTGCTCAGACTTCCTCAAGTTGGCTATATACGTAGCGGTAATTACGAGACTCTTAATTCTGCCATAATGACTGCATTAACTTCAACACATAGAAGCTCCCACTCAATCGCAAAGACAAAAAAAAACACTTTCTTGAATGTCATTGCTAGGTTCAAGGTACGTTGTCGGGAGACGGGCTTCACTATGGCCAGTCTTTGTCGGATGGCTACCAGACCTTAAGTTTTGGAGGCTGTTTCGGCCACTTGGATTTCTTTCAGTAGGTGATATCGAACGTCCCTTTCAAAGCACTTGACCCAACAATAAAGCCACCACCATAACTGAGGCAAATTCGCTTCTTTAATCCATCCCTCGAAATGACTCCGTGCTGGTATGCACTCTCACGCTCGTTATGAGCTACACCCCGCGAGCGCTTAGCCGCACCTGCTCCTATAGGTTGAATGGTGGCGCCTATTCTGGCACATTTCAAGTTATCGAGAGTGAGCTTGGCTCTTTCCGCAACTGCACATCGCCCACATTTGATCGCTTTCACTCTCTAAGTTCTCAGTTCTCAAGCTGATATCATCAAAACATGACACCTAGGTGAGCGTGAAGGTAAGTGAAGGCGATGCGCGCTCGAACAACCAGCCATACTCTCACCTAAAAACATAGAAGCATGTTACGATTTATACACAACTGTACACCCTTATTGTGCTTGGCCGTGCGCTCCCATGGTGTGTCTCAGCAGGGAACGATAGCACAGGCAGTTGCACACGTTTAGGGAATGAGGGATATCTTAATTCATAGTCAAGATTAGTGCGAAATACATACCTATAATTGACTTTAAATATAAGTCTTGAAAACGAAATAAATTGAAAAATTCCTTTAGATGCGAAACATTCTGATTTGATGATACGTATCGCGAGATTTATAGTCTATATTTGTGCGTTGTTTGTCTTAGATTTATTGTGCTAGTTTAAATTCCAAAGCATATTTAGGGTCTTTTAAAATAATCAATTTACAATAAAGAAGGAAGTAAAACTTTTGTGCTTGTATTCCCAGCAAGTATTCGTTCTTGCTGACAATATCGCGTGCAACTGTGGAAGATTTGAAATTATGCAGCAAATTGAAGTTCTCCTATTAGCACACACTAGCAAACAAAATACTCAACAAATATTAATTGAGAGCTTCTTTATTGTGATAATGCCACCAACTAACATGACTTGTAATTAAGTTGCTGACAGCTACTGTACTTTCTCTAATTTTATCCACCAGTCAAACCTCCATCACATACGTCTGTGGGCTAGGTATGACCGCAAATGGAGTATCAATCAAAATTAGGCAAATTAACTTTTTATGTGTAAATGAGACAACATTGCCAAAATATGTAGTGATTTATAAAGGGCTGCTAACGAAATTGTGATATCGGTACGCTCTCTTTTTCTTTTTGTTAACGAGAGGCTTGCAAAAAAATGTTATTCTATATATACGTAACCACATCAATTACTTTACTGGTTCAAAATTAGGTGGTCATACATTTTCAGTTTATGAACAAATCATAAAATACCAGCACATTCCCACAAGTTAGTATTGCTGACAAAGCCGTATAAATTGCAAGCCTAAATTTGAAAAGCTCTGTATTGTCTATGTGATTTTTTTGTTGTAACGAACTTTTTCATGCTCTCAAATTGTTTTTATGGCACACCTCACATCTTGAACATGAAGATTAATCAGGCCATTCACAATATGGGATTGTTTTCCTTGTGTTTTTATACTTTACGGTCAATCTGCTGCAGAGGCGAGTGATCATGCTTGCTTTCAATTACTTTGCCAGAAAAAAACTAATGCATTAGGCCTTTTCTTGTGACTTTTTTATGGTGATATCTGTATTGTCTTGTCATATTTATTTAAAATTGTGCATCTATTTCTAGCGGAAATCAACAATGACTCACTGACTGCAAAACGGCAAAATGGGCCCATCATTTCATATGCACAGAAGAACACCACAAAGCTGGGTAAAGGGGTTCCTGCATTTTTAACACACAAAAAAATTGCATTTATGCTTCAGCCAGCACTTTCTGTTTTAGCCTGCACACACAAAGATGTGGAGGGGTGTAAATGATAGAAATATTGAAATGATTACAATGTCGTCCGTATGTTTCCAGCCTAGTCTGTAGAAGAACGGAACGAATTTTTTTGAAAAAGAGTTACTAGCCGACCATACAACTTGACTTAGGTGCCTGCTATGTATACTGGCACTCACGCATCCGCGTTAGTGTGCCTTGACGCATTATTAAGGTCAAGTTTGCGGTTGGTCTGCCATGAAAGCGGACCTCAGAGACCACGTATGAAGAAGCGTGTGGTTCAGATCTTCTCCACCAGGTGCCAAAACCATACAGCTTCTTTTACATACACTTCGGGGAAGTCTGGCAACAGTGTTTATAGGAACTGCAGCGCAAGGTGCTTCAGCCAGCACGGGAATGATGAGTAGTTCATGAATTTTTTCATTTTCGTTTGTCTGGTTTCTTTGCTTTCGTGTGGCGTAGAGCTGCTAAGTAACAAAGCGACAACCAGCAGTAGCTTTTCTCAACCTTTGTTTTTTAGGCTCGCATACTTAAATCCGCTCGCAAAGTTCACAAGGGTCCTTTCTTTTATTGAAAACAAAACAAAAACTTAACAAAAAAGCCACAAGCTCAGTCAAAGCCCTCGCGCACGAAAACTGGACAAAATTGTGTACTACTCATCACTCCCATGTTTTCTGAGCGATCGCAACGCCCGAGTCCCCTCCAGTTTATATTGGAAAGCTCTATGGCTGAAACAATCTGACATATTTGAGATATTTCTGTCAAGAAAATCAACCAGGCTTCATTATAGTCGGTTACAACCTGAGAATAAATATAAGCTCCACCTACAGCCATACTTTTGCCACCGCGAGAAAATTGCCGTCAAATCACATTTGATCATTTGTGGGACGCCAAGTACCGTTCGCGCATTTCACATCGGTGGTTTTCTTGTGAAGACACAAGTAGGTGCCACTGGTTATTGGTAAATAAACGTTGACTTTTTTCGCAATATCCGCGAAGATTTCGACATCCCTCTCTGCCAAACACAGTTCTTCAAGCAAGGACGTTGAACTTGTGTAAATATTATTGGGCGTAATATTTGTATTAGCAGCCGAAAAGTATTTATGGTTGCAACAGAAGCCACATAGCAAGACTTTTTCAGATAAATTAATGGCTGGTGACTCGCAGTTTTCGGGGCGGTGCTTGTGATTTTATTTTTATTCTTAGGTTGTCACCGACCATGGTTATACTGGTAGTAAAATGTGCCTTATCCCAAGCAAAATAATTTCCCGAAATCATAATCATCCAGTATGTATTCCCGACGAAAACAAGACAGCTTGTCGGAACGTCGGCTCAAGCTACACACTATGTCCAAATATTTGCC
This sequence comes from Rhipicephalus microplus, assembly GCF_043290135.1. Lineage (NCBI taxonomy): Eukaryota > Metazoa > Arthropoda > Arachnida > Ixodida > Ixodidae > Rhipicephalus > Rhipicephalus microplus. The sequence goes on from NC_134705.1 coordinate 170,686,712, forward strand.
ATCTCTTCAAGCTTGGAGTTTAATTCTTAACCTTGACCAGAACTATTCATTTCTATTTTTAAGAGGACTTTCATGATTGCTCGGTAAACTAGAAGTACACCACAGGATACGTTTGGAAAAGAACCAAGAGCGTAAGCTGTTATGGCTAAAAGAAAGTGTTTCGAAAACATTCTACTGGGCAACAATTTCGCCCTTGTCCATGAATTTACCCTGGAGTGAACACGTTTCAGATGGGCCAACAGAGCCAACTAGCAGGTTACCAGATTGTAGCACGAGAATGTACTAATCGAAATTCAAAGTTCACAAGTACATGTATATAGCAGTAGAGCTTCGCGAGATTCGGCAAAGATGAATGAGCGGTAATGGAAGAGATGCGTATTTATGCACCCGTTTCAAGCCTACTCTGTAGCAATATTCATACGAGACCTCGTACGCGAAAACCTCTTCGAAGAGAAAATTTTCTGATTAAAGGTTCACTACACATCACTTCTGCATGTAGGTTATTAAGTTACCTTAGCTATTGCTGAAATGCTGCAGGAACTAGGGCTCCCTGCTATGGGGCCACACTTGTTATAGAATGCTTGCATGATTGGGGCTCTCGAATAATGTAATTCTCGAATACCTGGATGATGAGGGTTCTCTAACGGGGCACTAAAATAAAAAAGAGCAATGCAGCATTCTCGTGTTATGGTAATTAATGATCTCTAATTCATGCGACAGCTCTGTTGAACATACGCCGCTGGCACACGTGTTCAGATAGTAAAGTATACATACAGCCACAGACTCAACGCAAGTGGGAACACACACGCACATCAGAAGGCAGTAGCTGGTGTCGGGAACCAAACTCGCACTCTTACCTACCTTGTTGAGTCATGCACTGAGTGGTTGTGACAAAGTTTACTATCTCTCACGTACTTCAGTCGTAGGAGAACGTTAGCGGAGAACGTTAGTTCACAGTGTGGTCGTGAGCGCTGTAGTTGCTAACTTTTTACAAAGTTTTCGTTAGAGTGCGCAAAAAAAAAAACTCGCCAGTTCATCTATAGAGTCCAAGCACTGCTAGTAATCGCAGTACATGTGACAGCTGCAAAAAGGTTAATATATTTATCCCCTATCCACTGCGGCACACATTCATGTACTGATAAAATGAACGAGCATGCTGCCAACTTCTCCACAAAACATCTTACTCGGAGATCGCGAAAGGAAGTTTTCATAACGACTGCGTGTTTAACAGCGTCTACATAAGCGCAAAGATACATTGTCTTTCTTCCTTTATGATAACACGAGGTGTATCATTAGGTGTGCGTAGATCCGTAAGCGTATACTTATGAGTGCCCCAGAGTTTGGACGCTTAAAGAAGGAGTAACAAGTAAAAAGCGATAAGGAGCCCGACCACAACAGCATTTTCTCAGCTACATTAGCCCAATCCAAGTTTAGTACGTCCACAACCGCGTTGCGAACTTTCTTTCTAGACACAATTTTTGCTAGTGATACCTAGTTTTTCATAAAATTCATGTACCGCATGCATTACAGAGCATTTATAACAGCATGTACCCGCGGTGCATTTTTTTTCTGGATCTAAAAAGTACTAAGAAGGGTCAATATATATTTCGGCTCAAAGTAGCGACAAGAGAATCTAGTTCCGGGACCATCGTTCACTCTTGCCTCACTTTTTAGCATAATACACTTTTTTGCCAATCTTGTTGGCGAGTACGTTCTCATGAGTAGCAATGCTGCTTATTTGCTTTTTTTAAAGCATGGTATGACAAATGCACTACCTCAAACCAAATGAATTATTCAGTCAAACATAGAAAATTGCTGCACTATAACTTTTAAGGTGTCGTGATCTTGACTTTATTTTTTTAGCGAATACGGTGAAAAATTCACTCATTTGTGAAAAGCGCCCGGCCGCCGGTCCATGCCGATCATACCAGCCCACTTGGTATTTTGATACTAGAAAGCAAAAATGTAAAATGTTCATTTACGGTGGCTGTGGAGGTAATGAAAACAAGTTTACTTCGGAACACAAGTGCCAGCAGCTTTGCTTACGTAAGTATTTTAAGCTATAAGTCTTTAGATTTTGACATTCTTTCGGCAAGTTTCTAAAATAAATGCATTCAGGTCCTTGTTATATCCTTCCTGTTGAACTATCTAAAAAATATAACAAGTATCGCTTGCTTAGAATCATCGCTGGGTATGTCAGTGGTATCTAAAAATATTTTACAGAAATATGATAATAATTGTTTAAGTTTAACGTCAGAAAACCACGACATTATTGTGAGAAACGCCGTATTGAAAGGCTCCGCAAATTTCGACCACGTGGGGTTCTTTAACGTGCACTTACATCCAAGAAAACGGGCCTCAATTATTCTCGCTTTCATCGAAAATGCCGCCGCCGCGGGTGGGATTTAATACCGTGACCTGCTGGTCAGAAACTGAGTACCTTAGCCACTAGTCCACCGCGGCGGGTTACTATACAGAAAAAACCTGTACATATGCAGTTTGGCGATCTGCGTACGCAATTTAGGTTGTAGAGTGACTTCATCATCATCAGCCTGACTACGTCCAATGCAGGACAAAGGCCTCTCCTATGTTCCGCCAGTTAACCCGGTCCTGTGCTCGCTGCTGCCATTTAATACCCGCGAACTTCTTCATTTCATCATCCCGCCTAACCTTCTGTCTCCCCCTAACCCGCTTGCCTTCTCTGGGAATCCAGTTAGTCACCCTTAACGACCAGCGGTTATCCTGTCTACGCGCTACATGCCCAGCACATGTCCATTTCTTCTTCTTGATTTCAGCTATGATATCCTTAACCCCCGTTTGTTTCCTAATCCACTCTGCTCTCTTCTTAGTGACTTACAGTGACTCACATGAGTGACGTACATGAGTGTTAATTTAGAATCAATATTGCCCCCACTTTGTGACGTGATATGCAGAACTTCGTTCAGATGTGTACAGTGTCGTGTACTGCTGTGTAGAGCGGAACAATGCGGAGCATGAATCGATCGTTTCTCGTCGCCGCCATCATGACAGCTCTTATGGTCACGCGTAAAAACTTAATATTCGGCTGCATAGCTGGGCTGGTGCTTCATGCAACCACCATTTTTGTCTATCATCAAGTAGTGCATCAGACTGGACAGCTTGTGTTACATTTCGAAAACTGATAAAGCGCACGAAATTATAAGAAGGGACACCTTCCTTAATCTACCAGCCAAGGCTAGCCTAACGTTAGTGACTTAAGGCCTACATTTAACCACACTAGCATAGGGAGGAGCAGCTATGCCCAGAAAATGTTTGTCTCGATATTTCACTATATCTTTCCTTCTATTTGTTTATCTTTGTTTGATCTCCTATCTACCTCTCGCTTTTAATTTACTTATGCCTGTCTTTTCCCATACTTGTTAATTTACTTTTATTTTTCTGGCACTCTGTTTTGTTTATGAGCACCACGATCACGTGGCACTCATAAATACTTCTTTTTTATGGTTCCGCACCTAGATCGCCGAGAAAGATACAATGCGTGCCTTCAGACTTTGATATCTGGCTTCGAATCCCGCCTCGTTAAGAAATTTTACTGTCATTATTCATATATCCTCCTCCTCTTCTCTCTTCTCTAGTCTCTTCCTCTCCGCGCGTAGTACACGTTTCGCAATTACCCACTTCCTTTCTATACTCTCTGGCTCATTCCCTCCACACTCCTCGTTTTACCAGACCATACTCTCTCCCACTCCAGGCTCCAACTTCCTTCTCCACCACTCGCTATCTATTCCCTTTGCTTTGTTCTCTCCTTGCACTGTATTTCATTTTCCATCACACGTGCTTTATAAAGGGTATTGGGCTTCACACAATGCTTGTGGCGCCTACGCACTCTCGTTTTTGCAGACGCCGCCAGACTCCCCAGACTTCACAAGCTGCGTTGTCAAAAGCTGCGTGTCATCCACAATGGCGCGGTATTTCTGTGCGCATTGGATGATAAACTGCCTCTGGTAAAACACAAATCGCCGCCGCAAGTGTAAACGACCTTGCCAGTGAGACGTCTCGCGCTATTTTAGTGTCAAGTTAGAAGCCAATGTATTGAGTACTTGAAACGTTTGTCATCGTGTTGGTCACGTGTGTGGACCGATTACCATTGCAATATCGGACGGCGTAAAGTAAGCGGACGGCGGGGTGATGATGATGACATGTTTTCCGTTTGACAGCAGCCGTCACGCCTCGGCGCCACGCATAGAACGGATGCGAAGGAAAAGGAGGCATAGTTTTTTTTCTGCAACAAAAAAAAACAATAAGTTTGACAGCAAGAACTAGAATGTCGTGCAAAAAAAAAGAGGGCTGGAGACGGTATAATATCCTAAATGCGGCTGCAGAAGCGAGCAAAGTAGCCTTAGTGTGGTCTATAGCGTGGTTTCGAGCCATGTGACGAGCTTTCCGACGAAACTAGTCCTTGTGTCCTATTTTGTTTGTGCGATTCTATTTTTTATCATGAAACAAGCGCCAAAAAATGAAAACTTTCAAAAAGGACACAGGACGAGTGATTGTACTTTTGGCGCTTGTTTTAAAAAGAACTTACACCAGCATGTCCAACTGGCAGTTATTCTATATTTTATCTTTTTGTTATAAAAGCACATGAGCCAACGTAATACCGAACCATTGAAGCCCCTCGAAAGATAAGTGCCCGAGCGTGGAAGACCACGCCGCCTGGCTCAAAGTACGGACAAAATATGCGCATACCTACTACGATTTTACTACTTTTTCACCGAAAGACAGATGTGATGATGTCATGTAATGCAAGAGCGTCATTTGTCTCTGTGTGCAACCTCCCGTATGATAGTGAACAAGCCTCTGCCAAGATGAAGCACTTCGAATATTTACGAACCACTAGCCGTAACTGGTGCATGTCAATAGCTCGCAGTTGGTATGCTGGAGGATGTACGCGTTAGCGGCCGAATAGTATAATGCATCACGCTGAAGCAAGAGGTCGGTGTTTTGAAAGTCCGGTCCCGTGCTCATCCGAAATTTTTTCAGTGACTGTTTCGTGCATTTATAGATACGCCGCTTAAGCCTGTGACTGACCTACAATAGCAAGCAATATCGTTAGTGGTATAAGCTGCACGGCCATTCCTTCATTAGACCCAAATAAGTATACATCAGTGGAGTACCCCCTTTGTATACGGAAGTAAACGTTCTGTAACAAGTTACCAAGTATCTTATTAAATACAGCAAGGTAGTATAGTTCATCTTTAACCAATTACCACAAACTGTCCATTTTATACGACAGAAGCCAATTATTACAATTTCCTTGTTACATATCAAAAGTAGATCAGAACGTACTTTCTTTGCTTGCTTAACCACGACCTTGCGAATGGGCCCGTCTTTGTATCTAAAACCCTTCGTAACCAGACACACAAAGCGTGATCAGGGTAGCTATTTAGAGCTTTATTTTTTCTAAAACTGACGCTCACAAGTGTTTATTGTTTTCACGCACGGTCTCACATTCGAACGAAATAATTAGGGCATTCTCATATTCTTTCTTTTTCCTCGCTCCCGGTGAACTTCCAATTGGTGGCAGATATGGAAAGTGAGTCAGATAGACAGAAAGAAGACATGCTTCATCGTCAGAACGAAACCGGAATAACGCAGTGAGCCGAGGAGACGAAGGAAGAACAAACCGCTCCCCTCAAGAAACGTGACCCTACACAGAACCAAGCTTAATAATAGCATTAAGCATACCTCTCGCTACGCACACCCTGGCATAACTGAGTTACGCCACTGCTACTTTTTAATACCCTAACAAAAATTTATTCTTATTGCCTTCTTTGCCAGTATATTTTCCTCTATGCTATACTGCTGATCGCTTTCGACAAACCAGACCCCCCCCCCCCCCCTCTCCCGAAACATCGGTTACATCAAATAATAATGCACTAGCATCTGAGGCTACCACCTGTGTAACTCCCCCCCAGTCCACCTGCAAAGTAACGCAATACAGAAGCTGCGTCAAAAATAGGTATAGTGCGAATCTGTGAAAAAAATCATAAATACTGCCACGTTCCTTTCCTAAAGCTGTACGACGAACCGCTGAAGATCCGCCGCCGATGACGACGCCGCGACCTAATCGAAAGCACCCGACGCAAGACGTAAAGGGTCTTGACGTCGAACTTTCGCAGCCGACAGAAGACGTCATGACGCAACGTGGAAGCAGTGGACCGATTAGATGTAGCCGTAATCCAACGCCACGACCCAACCGCAACGCATGATGACGAACCAGTGACCTCGACGTAATATCCGACGGCCACAACGTCACCGCTCTCGTCGACACTGGGGCCGACTATTCCGTCGTCAGTGGGCCTTTCGCGGCGAAGTTAAAGAAAGCGAAGACTGCTTGGCAAGGCCCTGAAATCAGGACCACTGGGGATCATGTAATAACGCCGGCTGGGGCTTGCATAACAAGAATCACCATCAATAACCGGACTTATACCGCCAGCTTTCTGATTCTACAGCACTGCTCCAGGGATGTGATACTTGGGAGGGACTTCTTGAGTCAACACGGCGCCGTCATCGACCTAAGATCTGAGGCAGTAACGCTATCCACTGAAAAAGCTCTGCCGCCGCACACGCCGTCGGGGAGGTATACGCTTTGAATGTGCTGGAAGACCAAGTCACCATTCCTCCTCGCTCCAGCGTCAGCATTTTCATCGGCACTCAAGAATCAACAGATATGCAAGGTTTCGTTGAAGGCGACGAACACCTGTTGATCAACCACGAAATTTGCTTCGTCAGAGGAATAGCTGAGCTGCGGGGAGGTAACGCAAGAGTGATGCTCATGAACTTCAGCAACGAGTATAAGCACGTGAGCAAATGTACGATGGTTGCATACATCGAAGAAATACTCGAAGCCAGCAACGTTTCCGCCATCATGGATTCTGCCGAATGCACTACGACGACGCCAGCGCCTCAACCGGCTTTCGACCTTAATCCGAAACTTACTACGCGCGAACAAGAACAACTCAAAACCTTCCTCCTGAAATACAAGATATGTTTTAAATGCGAAGCATTTCTAAGCACACTTCGGTGAGTTCGAGCGTATGAATGTTGCCACGTTCCTCACTACGTTACACTACGTTTGCGTGGTTTGCGTTACACTACGTTTAGCGCAAACCACGCCTATGATGTTCGAAGAGCTTCGAGGCTATAGGAGATCTTTTTGTTAGGATTAAGCCCACTTAGTGAACATTACAGATTGCTCTAGAACCTACGTCGCCGCCAGCGATAACGCTAGAACATTCCACGGCAAGTTACTAATGCCGATGCGCTGCGCCGCTTGTCAGTTGATCGACGGCCGACGCTCCGTTTGCTCGCCGCTATCAGTGTCAGTGGACATCGCTGTAATCTGACCTTCAGTTACGAGCCACAAGTTCGGCTTCATAGTTTAATCTCACTCGTAAATTCAGTCTGCTTCCTTCGTTTACATCACGACCCCGTGACAATATCTTGCACTGCTGCATTCCCTCTCATGAAACCAGCAGCTTTCCTACCTGATTTCCTCACACACTATGAGCAGATGGCAGCAACAGTGTTTGACAACGTTCTTTATTTGAAGACTGTTGTCGGCTAATGTTGGCTAAGTGATGAATAATGTTGTCGGCTACCGCTCCATAATGATAATTAATACCGATCAGTATTACAATATGCTGATAAATTTCGCAATTCTATGCAATAAATTGTTTGACAATAACGTAGTATTCAGTAACTTCACCATTAATTCGTATTTGTCGACTTGACTGTAAGATCCCCCTTTTAATATTCTCAACCTTTAAATAAAACCTGCAGCCGAGAAGCCGCTACAGCTTATCTGCAGCCCAAAGCCAACACACGGAAGATGCAATGTTTCTGAGGAATCGTGGCACTTTGATTCTGCTACTGCTACCTGTATGCGTTATTCACCTAGAACGTGTCCAAATGGATCTAACAAGTTTCGATCCTGTGAAAAGTGCATGAAGACTTGCACAAGTAAGTTTTAGTGCTCCATTTTTATAAGCATTTCCCCAAGCTCCATTGAATGTTTTGACGTTTCACGTGAAGTTCAAAAGCACCGTCTTAAGTTAGAATTTATTGACACACCTATTTTGAGGATTTTCTATTCCACATTTTATAAAGTAATCAAGTTCGCTATTACATCTTCATTAGACGTACAGTCTTACGTTATAAGCACGCAAGGTGTGTAAGAATTAAGTAAAAAAAAATTTGTAAATTCCGCAGGCTGCGGGTATCAATTTATTGCGATGTATGACAGCTTATGTCGTACTTTCAGTCAGGTTTGCCGTTGGCGAGACTTGAAAAGGAGCTGTAACTCAAGCTAAAAGTGGTCAAAATACCCATGGTATAAAAAGTTAGTCTAAATAGTACCACAAGAGCAAAATGGTAATAATACGTATATTGGTATTATATTTCAGATGCAAGTATTATGATTGTGAATACATAAGAACGTAGTATAACGAACATAAGTTCCCCTCTAGCTTGATATCCAAGGCGCAGTTAAGCTGCCAGTTCATTAGTAAGTTTTACTTTCAGTGCACCTTCATTCAGTTTTTCTACGATGAATAGAGTTCTTTGAAAATAAATTTTGGATGAACAACTCACCAGGAACATAAACTTTTGAAGAAGCATTTTGTTTTGTTGGGGATATTTATTTGACATGCTGTGAAAGAGATATCGTCGGAGTGTATTTCTGTCTTTAAAGGCTCACTTTAAGAATATGACAGATTACTCAGCATATTTTCGAACCAAGTGCAGCAAAGAGCTTTCATGACGCATCTGCTTTTAAAGCACGATTTGTCACTTCCTTTTCATCTACATATTCCGAACAACCACTTTGCTTTGTCGTTCTAGATCTGAAAGCCAAGGAGAGCTGCCGCATTCTCATGGAATATTAATCCAGGCCAATTGAATTGAAATAAATGTACGTCCACAGAGAGACAAACACATCGAACGGCAGTGTGATGGGGAAAAAATTGTGCCTCCTCAATATACTACAATGATCTTTTTATTTGTGCATACAACGATCAACTTCGTCTTGCATGTCACAAGTTGATGATTAGACGCAAGTGCACACCTATAGCCAGTACAATGTACTTTCCGTGGGGGATAACCGACGTTTTCCGCATCACTTGCGAATGCCCCAAACTACCCACCCAGCTGTGCGAGTGTACAAGCTTCAGCAAATTGAAATTGGTTTGTGACAAGGATGCGAAGCAGCTTCGTTGCGCACGGGAGCCTCACGTGTTGAATGGCGCTAACGCGGGTGCAGCGGTGAGTGCTGGGAGGTTAGTTTGGCTGGCGTAAGTCTTGTAGGTGACACGTACGGACATGTTTCAACGCGTACGCTAGGCGCGCGTCAGGTTTATTGTGCGTGAACCAACGAGTCGGCAGTGTAGCGAGCGGCAGTCGCGGCAGGTGTTGCGGGCGAACGCACAAGGCGGCAGCTGCGGGCGCCGCGGTGAGCGCACGGCAGGCGAGGGAAAGACGGAAGTCAACGTGCACTGCAAAGGGAG